>NC_140581.1:513091437-513710437 GCF_964204655.1 Triturus cristatus | reverse complement strand
CGGGCCCCTGGGGGCCCCGGCGGGCAGGCCCCAGGTCTGCCTTCCCCCGTCTCGGGATCGCCAGACCTCCCGGAGGTCTAACCCAGCAAACCTGGCGAAGATAGGACCATCAGGAAGGGGCTGAGAGGCAGGAGCGTACCCGGGCCCCTGGGGGCCCCGGCAGGCCCCGGGTCTGCCTTCCCCCGTCTCGGGATCGCCGGGCCCCGGGTCTGCCTTCCCCCGTCTCAGGATCGCCGGACCTCACGGAGCTCTGACCCAGCAAACTCGGAGAAAAAGGACCATCGGGAAGGGGGCTGAGAGGCAGCTGTGCATACCTGGGCCCCTGGGGGCCCCGCTTCGGGCAGGCCCGGGTGCTGCCTTCCCCTGTCTTGGGATCCACGGACCTTACAGGGGTCGGCCCCAGAAAACTCGGAGAGAAAGGACCATCGGGAAGGGGCTGAGAGGCAGGAGCGTACCCGGGCCCCTGGGGGCCCCGGCGGGCGGGCCCCGGGTCTGCCTTCCCCTGATTCAGAATCGCCAAACCACTCGGAGGTCTGACTGACCCTCTCCCTAGTAATCCGGAGGAAAATTACCCCCCTTTCTTGTAATCCGTGCGCACGAGGTGACAGAGGGGACCCAAGGCGCGAATGTACCCGACCTCCTGGAGCCCTCGCTGGGATACGGGAGGCAAATGGACCCTCATTGAGACTTCCAGGCGAGCCCGGCCATCTGGTCGCCCCATAGGAAGAAGGGTTCGCCCGAAATGCATAGGGCTGAAATACTTTGAACTTGATTATGAATTTGTTGACAACCCACATGGATTATACTATGCTTGAAATAGTATGAATGTTAAAGAAATTGTTCACAATTCGAATTAAAAAACAACTTGTCAAAGAAAGCATTATTAACTGGATTACCATTATTTGAATTTTGACAACAACGGAGTGCTGAGTAAAGGACGTTACTCCTACGGGAGACAACGCATTTACATTTATAGTTTTCACCTCCTGGCTCAGGAGGTCATTTACCAGGCACCCTAAATAAATCCAACAGCATCTACCATATACACAAGGAGTGCGACGTTCCACAATCCAATTGGAGTTTCACGCCCCATAGGAAAGCATTGCGCGCGACCAGATGGCCGAAGGGAAGATAGCCAAGTGAAACGTGCGCGACCAGATGGCCGAGGGGACAGGCGCGACCAGATGGCCGAAGGAGAAAGTTACTACCAGACGGCCGGGCTCGGAAGGGAAGGTATCTGGTCGCTCTGTGCCCCAACGAACGAGTGAGCGGGTGCCAGGGCATGGGGGGCTGGAGGCCCAGGGCCCCCAGCTGGGCCCCAGCCATGGAGGCTGCGTGGGGGACCCGACGGGCCCTCCGACCCGGGGCCCGCAGAAAACCTCGACAAGCAGGGGAGGCCTGCACGGGACCGACAGACCCCAGTCCCGGGCCCTTGGCAGAGCAGCAGGCCGGGGGAAGGGGCCCGGGGCCGGGGACCCCGACCCGGGGCCCGACCAGGCCCCTGGGCCCAGCCAGGGCTCCCAGGCCCGGAGGCGCAGGGGAAGCCTCCCCGGGCCCTCCGGACCCCGCCCCGGGCACCCTGCCACGCGGCAGGACCCAGGACGGAGCCCGGGGTGGGGAGGCCGGCCTCCCTGGGGCCCCCAGGGGCCCGGCCGGAGCTCCTGAACCCAATCCACGGAGGGGAGGCTCCCCGGCTACAACGGAACCCCGTCCCGGGCCTTTGGCAGTGCCGCAGGCCGGGGGACAGGGCCCGGGGCCGGAGACCCCGACCCGGGGCCCGACCGGGCCCCTGGACCCATCTGGAGCTCCCAGGCCCGGAGGCGCAGGGGGAGCCTCCCCGGGCCCTCTGGACCCAGCCCGTGCACCCTGCCACACGGCAGGACCCAGGACGGAGTCCAGGGTGGGGAGGCCGCCCTCCCCGGGGCCCCCAGGGGCCCGGCCGGAGCTCCTGAACCCAATCCACGGAGGGGAGGCTCCCCGGCCACAACGGAACCCTGTCCCGGGCCTTTGGCAGTGCCGCAGGCCGGGGGACGGGGCCCGACCGGGCCCCTGGACCCATCTGGAGCTCCCGGAGGCGCAGGGGGAGCCTCCCCAGGCCCTCTGGACCCCATCCCGGGCACCCTGCCACGCGGCAGGCCCCGGGACAGACCCGGGGCTGGGGCGGCATCCGGGCCCATCCAGCTGCCGGCTGAGGACCGAGAGGGGTCCCAGAGTACCCTGTCCCTAGTAATCCGGAGGAAGGCTACCCCCTCTTTCTTGTAACCCGCGTGCTCAGGGTGACGGAGGGGACCCAAGGGGTGAACGCACCCGGCCTCCTGGAGCCCTGGCTGGGATCCGGGTGGCGAATGGACCCTCATCAGGACTTCCAGGCCACTCAATCCGTCTGGCCCCCCTTATAGGAAAGCATTGCGCGCGACCAGGTGGCCGAGGGGAAAGGAGCGACCAGATGGCCGGCAACTGAAAGGACTCCCGTCTGCCCACCCAGAGCCGAGCCATAGCGGTAGGGCTCCCGCCTGATCCAAGGGCGCGGTGGGCTCTGCTTCCCAGGGGGGGGCTCGGGGACAGCGGCTGGGCCTCAGGCACGGGGAGGACCGACGGAGCTCTAGGCCCGGGCGCCCCGGGGGGAGGACTGCCCGGGACCCGTGGAGCCCATCCCTGGTCACTTTGCCACGCCGCGGGCCGGAGGAGGGAAGCCCCGGACGCCTGGGAGGATGTTGCCCGGGCGTAGCCCATCTGGTCCCCGGCAAAGAACCACCAGCCCTGGAGGGGTCTTCCGGCACACCCTGCCCCTACTAATCCGGAGGAAGGCTACCCCCCTTTCTTGTATCCCGCGCGCTCCGAGTGATGGAGGGGACCCTAGGCGCGGACGCGCCCGGCCTCCTGGAGCCCTGGCTGGGATCCGCGAGGCGAATGGACCCTCATCAGGACTTCCAGGCCGGCCCGGCCATCTGGTCGCCCCATTGGAAAGCATTGCGCGCGACCAGATGGCCGAGGGGGAAGGAGCGACCAAATGGCCGGCAACTGAAAGGACTCCCGTCTGCCCGCCCAGAGCCGGGCCATAGCGGTAGGGTTCCCGCCTGCCCACCCACGCAGGGCTCTGGGGGCTCTGCTTCCTGGGGGGCTCAGCGACCCCGGCTAGGCCTCAGGCACTTGGAGGACCACCGGAGCTTTCGGGCCCGAGCGCCCGGGGGAGGACTGCCCGAGGCACCGTGGAGCTCGTCCCGGGCACTCTTCCACACCACGGGCCGGAGGAGGGAGCCCCGGACGCCTGTGAGGATGTTGCCCGGGCATTGCCCATCTGGTCCCTGGCAAAGAACCACCAGCCCTGGAGGGGTGTTCCGGCATACCCTGCCCCTACTAATCCGGAGGAAGGCTACCCACCTTTCTTGTAACCCTCGCGCTCCGAGTGACGGAGGGGATCCTAGGCACCGATGCGCCCGACCTCCTGGAGCCCTGACTGGGATCCGGGAGTCAAATGAGCGCTCATCGGGACTTCCAGGCTGGCCCGGCCATCTGGCCGCCCCATTGGAAAGCATTGCGCGCGACCAGATGGCCGAGGGGAGAGGTGCAACCAGATGGCCGGGACTGAAAGGACTCCCATCTGTCCAACCCCGAGCCTTCGCGCTAGGGTTCCCGCCTGCCCACGCAGGGCTCCGGGGCTGCAGGGCTCTGGGGCTCCAGGGCTGCATGTCTCCGGGGCTGCAGGGCTCCAGGGCTGCAGGGCTGCAGGGCTCCAGGGCTGCAGGGCTCAGGGGCTGCAGGGCTCCGGGGCTCCGGGGCTGCAGGGCTCCGGGGCTCCAGGGCTGCAGGGCTCCGGGGCTCCGGGGCTGCAGGGCTCCAGGGCTCCGGGGCTGCAGGGCTCCAGGGCTACAGTACTCCAGGGCTGAAGGGCTCCAGGGCTGCAGGGCTCCGGGGCTGCAGGGCTCCAGGGCTGCAGGGCTCCGGGGCTGCAGGGCTCCAGGGCTGCAGGGCTCCGGGGCTGCAGGGCTCCGGGGCTCCGGGGCTGCAGGGCTCCGGGGCTCCGGGGCTGCAGGGCTCCAGGGCTGCAGGGCTCCGGGGCTGCAGGGCTCCGGGGCTGCAGGGCTCCAGGGCTGCAGGGCTCCGGGGTTGCAGGGCTCCAGGGCTGCAGGGCTCCGGGGCTCCAGGGCTGCAGGGCTCCGGGCTGCAAGGCTCCAGGGCTGCAGGGCTCCGGGGCTCCGGGGCTGCAGGGCTCCGGGGCTGCAGGGCTCCAGGGCTGCAGGGCTCCGGGGCTGCAGGGCTCCAGGGCTGCAGGGCTCCGGGGCTGCAGGACTCCAGGGCTGCAGGGCTCCGGGGCTGCAGGGCTCCGGGGCTGCAGGGCTCCGGGGCTGCAGGGCTCCGGGGCTCCAGGGCTGCAGGGCTCCGGGGCTGCAGGGCTCCGGGGCTGCAGGGCTCCGGGGCTGCAGGGCTCCAGGGCTGCAGGGCTCCAGGGCTGCAGGGCTCCGGGGCTGCAGGGCTCCGGGGCTGCAGGGCTCCGGGGCTGCAGGGCTCCTGGGCTCCTGGGCTCCGGGGCTCCAGGGCTCCGGGGCTGCAGGGCTCCAGGGCTGCAGGGCTCCGTGGCTGCAGGGCTCCGGGGCTGCAGGGCTCCGGGGCTGCAGGGCTCCAGGGCTGCAGGGCTTTGGGGCTGCAGGCCTCGGGGGGGGGGGGCTCATAGACCCCACGCTGGGCCTCAGGCATGGGAGGCCCGGCGGAGCTCCCGGGGCCCGGATGCCCGGGGGACCCATGGAGCCCGTCCTGGGCACTTTGCCTCGCCGCGGGCTGGAGGAGGGAGCACCGGACGCCCCGTGGAAGTGTCGTCCAGGCTTGGCCCATCTGGTCCCCGCTTGAGAACCGCCATCCCCAGGAGGGGTGTCCCGGCATACCCTGCCCCTACTAATCCGGAGGAAGGCTACCCACCTTTCTTGTAACCCGCGCGCTCCGAGTGACGGAGGGGATCCTAGGCGCGTATGCGCCCGACCTCCTGGAGCCCTGACTGGGATCCGGGAGTCAAATGAGCCCTCATCGGGACTTTCTTGCTGGCCCGGCCATCTGGTCGCCCCATTAGAAAGCATTGCGCGCGACCAGATGGCCGAGGGAAAGGTGCGACCAGATGGCCGGGACCGAAAGGACTCCCAGCTGCCCACACCGAGCCATAGCGGTAGGGCTCCCGCCTGCCCTTGCACGGCTCCGGGGCTCTGCACCAGGGTTTTTTGTCCTGGGCAGATGGACACTTGGCAGGCCGCAGGACGTGGGATCCCAGGCCCTGACCAAAAATCAGGAGGCCCGGGGCCGGTCCCTGCTTCTCAACACAGCCAGGCCGGGGAAATCGGGGAGCCTGCCCAAGCACGAGGGACCCCAGTCCCGGGCACACGGTCCCTCAGGTTGTGCGCTCGATTTCCACAATTTTTTTTTCAAAATTCCGCGAAGAGGCATTTCGCAAATTCCGCCCAGCCCTAGTTGTTATATGACATCCCTTTATTAATGTAAAAACTTCACTTTCACAATTGCTCTATTAACCTTCTTGCTTCTCAAATGTGCTTGAAAATGCACCATTTACCCACAAAATTTTCGCGTGGAGACCCCCCGAACCCCCTTTAATTGCTCAGGCTCGCTCACTCTGGTCGCTCGCCACAGTGCTCTCCCATAGAACATTTACGCCTCACCACTTTCAAATGTCACCAGCCACCACTGATTGTCAGTCGAGTCATAGTTATTCTTCAGCCATAGGCAGTTCCTGAACAATAAGACCGCTCTTTGGCATTATTCTGACTGCTGCCGTTCCTGAGACAATAGGATCGCTCCTTGGCATTGTTCTGATTGCTGCAGTTCCTGAGACAATAGGATCGCTCCTTGGCATTGTTCTGATTGCTGCCTCAGTTAAATAATCAGCTTTTTACATTATTGTTATAAATGGTGTGGCCCATATGTTAAGAGGGTTTCCCACTTTCGCATTAGAACTTTGAGAAAGACAATATAGAGGCATTTCATTTAAATGTTGGAGGTTTCAAATCAAAATATGCCAGATTTTTGGGTGGTGGGGCAAAGTGGTAGGTGGTGGGCCGAGCCGCGGGGGGGGGGGCCCTCCATGTGTTTTGCAGGGGGGCCCCCTCAAGTTTCGTTATGCCACTGCCTTGGACCCCAAAACTGCCTTAGGCAATAGGTGTGTCCTAGGTATCCAGAGGCCATCCCGTTGAGATCCATTATTGCACCTGTAGTCGCTGGGGCTCTAATGGGGATTTTCACCAGAGTGGGGTTCCCTATGGAAGTGGTATCAGACCAGGGTACCAACTTCATGTCCTCATACATGAAGTTTGTAAAAGGAATGTGGGATTACTAATAAGTGCTCCACACAGTAATAACTTAAATAAATGGGCTTGTTGAAAGATAAAACAAGATCCTTAAAGGAATGATTGCGGGCCTGCCTGAGTCCATGAGGCGGAAATAGGTCGTCCTATTGCCATGCCTGCTGTTTGCTTACAGAGAGGTGCCACAGAAGGGAATGGACTTTAGCCCAATTGAACTTCTGTATGCGCTTTAGTTGAATTGGGCTTCTCTATGATCACCCTGTCAGGGACCTCTCAGCATGGTTAAAGAGGGGTGAGAGCAAACTCCCAAGAAAGTATCCAGGATGTGGTTAGCTACATGCTAGCCCTCTAGAACCAGATAGTTAAGTTATGGAAGAAAGCTTCTAAGAACTTGGAAGCAAGCCTGGAGGTTATGAAGCAGTGGTGCAACCGGATGACTGCTCCTGTGGAATTTCATCCTGGGCAGAAAGTGTGGGTGATGGAGCCAGTAAAGCCCAGGGCTCTCCAAGATTCCTTGGCTGGGCCATATGAGGTGGTGGAGAAAAAGGGTAGGCAACCCACTTGGTTGATCCCAAAACCCCCAAGAACCCCTTAAGGGTACTCCATCTCAATCTTGTCCTCAAACACCACTATAGGAGCTCTGTGGTCACCATGGTGCTGGTGACAGATGATGGGGTGGAGGAGGAGAGTGAACCTCTCCTGGCTCTCCTATAATCTAAAGAAAAGGATAGGTCGGTATAAGGGGTCAACCTCTCCCTGACCCAAGAGCATCAGAGGGACTTGTTCCCAGTTACTGGAACAGTTTGCCTTATTATTTTTACTCACTCCTGGGCTTACATACTTGTTTACCCATGATTTAGATACTGGGGACAGCCTGCCTGTCAAAATCAAAATGTACCTGATGAAGTGAGGGCAAGCATCAAAACAGAAGTCACTAAGATGCTAGAAGTTGGGGTAACTGAGACCTCCAGGAGTCCCTGGTCCAGCCCATTGGTGCTGGTACCAAAGGTGGCCCCACTGGGCATTGCGTGAGAACTCAGTGTCTGTGTTGACTACAGGGGACTCAACTTAGTTAGCCCCGAAGAGGTGCCTCTCAGATGCAGGACCTTCGGTCAAACAAGCTACTTCTCATATTGTATCATGGAATGTTTAGATTTTTAGTTATTTGTTACTCATACATTAGCCAATGTTTACTTCTTGTTTGATATATTTGTTTAAGCTTAGCTTTGGCACTGGGCACATTGCACAGTGTTATCATGCTTTTATGTATTCTGTTCTATTTTTCTGAATCAATGTGGATTTACATAATTTATTGTCCTTGTCATGAAATGGATGAGGCTATCTAGTCTTTTCATTGAACAATTTGTTGTATAAATGATACCAATGTGAGCCATTGTTGCTTTAAGATTGTTACTTCCCGAGGTTCGCATGGGTTTAAGGGTTGATCTTGTAGCCTGATAAGAGTTGTTTTTCATACAAAGCACTTTGCACACATTACAAAATAGGAAATAGATTTTGTTGGCGCAGGTATATCACAGTATTCAGGGAACAAGGAATAGCAATATTGATGACCATATAAGTAAAAGTAAGTTAAAATTAAAAATAGCTGACTGAAACACGTCAGAAAGTACTTTTGTTCACTTTTTTGCATGTTGCACTTTTAAGAACAATAAATGATTGTTCATTTGGTCCTACCTAAAATGAAATGATTATTAACATGCATAATGTATCCTGTCCTGCAGGTAGTGGACAATTCATTTAGACGGTGTATTTTGGGTGTTCGCTGGTGTTAAAAGTTAGCTATTTATAGACTATTATAAAATAGTAATAGTATCTATCTATCTATCTATCTATCTATCTATCTATCTATCTACTATCTATCTATCATCTATCTATCTATCTATATATCTATCTATCTATCTACTATATATAATAGCGTGTGTGTGTGTGTGTGTGTGTGTGTGTGTGTGTGTGTGTGTATATATATTTATATAATACTGATGATATGGCAGCTAATATTTTTCATCATGCTTCTTTTTAAATGTAGATATAAAACATGAGCTTAATGCATTGATCTAATATGGATACAAATAGAGTTCAGGTTTACAAAAACTAAAGTATAAATAATTAGCCATAGGTAGGTAAGACGAGCATTGGCAAAGCCAATAGATCTTGCTTTTAATGAACTAACGCATGGAAGTGGAATTTTGTGCATGCCCCTGTTTATATTCATTACCACATTGAAGCTCGATCTGTTGGACATGTAAATGTTTGTTTATTGTGTTGAGATGGTCTGTGGAGACAGCTAATTTACTTAAGGTTGCAGAATGCAGAACACATGGAAGAGGAAGTAACGAGTAGAAATAAAGATATTTCTCCCCGTTAAGTCTCTGTCGGGTAGGAGCATCATTTTGGCCCAAACCCCTGTATACAAGTCTCTGTAAATCGGGGTCTGTGTTAAACATGCATGGATTCATGGGGACTCCCATGCTCCACCCATGTAATGCCCACCTGACATAAAGTAATACAGTGTGGGGCATAGTGCTGCCTAGCGCTACTTTGCATGTGCTAAACAATGCAAGCCATCAAAGTGTCTTTGCATGGCTTAGTAAATGCCAAAAATTATTTTGCATCGAGGCTGCTCCACAAAAGTAATGCAACCCTAAGAAAAATCATAATAAATCTGTCAGAATCTCAAAGGAATGCCTGGTGGGAGCGAACACACAAGCACCTAACAGAAGCAGCAAGGGAGCTGCCACACACTCTAAATACCATTTATGTGCCCAGTGGGAGCAACAATTTGGGGGCCCTGCCTTGCTATCATTTCTTATAGTTGAAGTCTGAAACATGTGCCGTGCCATCTCCTGATAATACTTGTGCACCTGAAAAATACTACGTTGTGCACCAGAAAAATTTAACCATTTGCAACCATTCGCATTATGCCTTGGGCTGACATTTGAGAGATACCACAATAAGGCAATGTACGAGGGGATCATTCCCAAACAAGTCACTGGCTTAAGGGGAACGACCCATAGCCCTCTCGGTATTTTATATTGTATGTGCTATACAGGGTGGCAATCAGGCAACAGCAAACGCCAGACATAGGTTCCTTGGTAAGCCACCAGAGACTAATATGCTTACAGAGGTCTATTAATTACCAAACGGAAGTAGAACCATTCTGATGTTCTAGAAAATCCATTATAAAGACCATCTGGCTGTAATGGAAATTAGATCTAAATGAGAAAAAGACTTCTGTGTACAAATTCCGGAAATAGGATGGCAAAGAATGCCAGCTTATACTAAACTTGTGACAAGTAACGCTAGGTCCCGGGGCACCTAGTATAAATTCCTCACGCACCACAGATTTTACTCGCATGATTTAGAGGTGTCCAATAGTTGCGATAACTTGCAAAGGGATGTTTGGAGGGTGATATACAAAAATACTGGCGGTCTACCGTTCTAGATGGCTCAAACACTGACGCACCAGAAATACAGAATTGAAAAAACTAGTGTATACTCAAAGAGGTTAAGTTCCCATCACCCACCAACGGTGGCTTGCTTCATCATCTGGGAACACTGGGAACTACCATGAATGCCACACACATCTGAAAAAGTGGTGGTTAAACAGTTGTCCCAGAAGTGAGTACTAGTGTACTTCTTTTCTCGTAACTAGTATGATGATGATTTGGAGGGTGATGATTGCAGTGCAGATAGTAGTGAGTGAAAAGTGCTACTAAAAATGGTTACCAAGACACAAGTAAATTTATTCAGGCGCTGCCTTGGTGTCAATTAAAAACAGTGCATGAACAGCTTTAACAAATAACTGTTAGATCGTAGGTCTACATGTTTCGGCTAGTGGATAATGAAATCCCAGCTCTCGTCAGGACCTTAAATTAATGCTACTGCAACAAAGTGCTAATGTGTAAAAAACATTGAACAACATCTAGGTTGGTAAAGATACAACCTGGATGGTCTTGTGAATCCCGAGGGGACTGCTACAGACAGTGGTGTATAAAAGATACCTAAATGAAGTCAGAAACAAATACAATTAATAATAAATCCAATCTGTAACTACTGAAGCATCAGTGTGGTCAAAGAACAGTTTTAGTTAATTGATTCTTTATAATGTGGTACTTTGAATGTATCTAACACCCATAGGTGTGTTAAACAGCGACAGCCTATTTGGCTGTGGTCAAAAGACCTACCCGGCTTGCTGCGGGTACGCACCTCGCCTCACCTGGCATCCGCTCAGGACTTGAGGCACCGCTCTAAAAAATGAAAGTTTACAAAAATATTCTATGCACCCTAAAACAGAAAAATGCTGCATCTGATAAGGGTGAAGTGACATTCCATTCATTCTGAATAGTACGGTATAAGAACATGGCAGAGCAGGTGTTAAAATCACTCATTAAAGCAATTTTTTACAGATGTATCTATCAAGAGCCTATATTTAAGAAAGGCGTAATGACACATCTCCACAAATCACTCATTGAGACAATTTGTCAAAGACATATCTATCCAGAGCCTAGGTTTAAGAAATGCGTAATGACATATCTCCATATTTTTTTGTGCGTGACCCTGAGATGAAGTCTTTGAGTGGGCACGGGCTATTTTACAAAAGGATGTGTCCATTCATTCAAATGTATTCCCTTACAGTATCATCCATCTTCTATAGGAGGTAAAAAAACTGTTATATAAGGGAAATTCATCGTTACCGTTCCTAAATGCTAGACATTCACACCAGGTCATCAATCAAGTAGTCATGCCAAATTGCGTGCGAAGCCTGACGAGATTATGTTACGTCTCACACAAACAAGAAATCTGCAAAGAATTATGCAGAAGGATATGTAAAACATTTAGATGGGCGAATGACATTCTACCTTACCTGTCCGTCGGTACCCCTCTCTGGAACTGAGCTGGAAGGGGAGGTAACCGGCAGGGAGGCAGTCCACTAAAGGTTCCGTAGTAAGCGCCATTCGTTGAATGTTACTTCCGTGATGGTGTGTGAAAACACGGAAGCGCGCAAACGTGACGTGATTACGTTTAGCGTGCAAGACTGCTGGGAATTATAGTTTCTAGTCAATGAAACGAGAGTCATCAGGCGGGTTAGTTGTTATCAGCACTGTAGATATCTGCTTAGTGTGTGCGCTATGAAAACAAAAAGAACACGCGCATATGAAACCTATACTCAGTAACTTATATTGCTCAAAAATAGTACACAGTGGGTTTAGTGAGCAGATTAGCAAAGTTCAAAAAAGGTCTCAAATTTGATTTTCTGAGTACATGACCCTAGAGGAGTATAGTCATACCGAAAGTTATCTGGATTATAATACACGCAGTCACTACAAAGTGGTATTAGGAACACTCATGCAATATGATTCCGCGATGTCCATCCTAGGAACCAAACTGAATTAGAATATACTACAGGAGTCACTTATATCGGTGATACACAGATCTACTCATTCCTTTACAGTGATGACCAAGGTATCTCATCATTCAGTCCATGTTGGTCACTCTGCAATTTGAACACCCATTTTTGTTCCTTTGTGAACAAAAATGTTTTTATATCCATTACATGAGATGGAATAAAAGGTTGTTCCAGGACCACCCACCTTAGATCTTCCGGTTTGTGCTCTAATGTCAGAAAGTGATTAGTAAGTCTGGTGGCCTGTTTATTCCGTCTGATAGTCATTTTGTGTTCATTTATACGTACTTTGATCTTGCGTGTAGTCCTTCCTACATATCTAAGAGAACAGGGACATGTAATCAAATAGATGACCCTTTCTGTGTTACAGTTAGTATGTTTTTTCAAAATCCATGGTGTATCTGTCCCGATGTCTACTGTTTTAGTTGATTGAGTCTGGGGACATGCTGAGCACGAGCCACATGGGAAATGACCCTGGACTGGTGGTAAATCCCATAAGGTGTTGGTTAAGGTTGCAGGTTTTATTTTAGGTCTCGTATGTATTAAGCTATCTCGTAAGCTTATACCTCTTTTAATAGAAAAGAGTGGAGGTGGAATACTCACATTACCTACATTGAGGATCCGCCAATGTTTACGCACAGTTTTTTGTACCTGATTTGACAATGTACTGAACGTATTAACAAAAGTTATTCTGGACAGCGGAGGCTTAGGCACAGGAGGTTCTAAAAGGGCTCCCCGGTTGTTATTGGAAGCTCTTTTCCAGGCCTGTCTAACCAGGCGTTTAGGATATTGCCTATCCTTCAATTGCCTCGATAATTCTTCTGCATGGTGATTGAAAGTGGTCAAATCAGAACAATTTCTACGAATACGTAGGAATTGCCCGACAGGTAAATTATCTCGAAGAGATTTGGGATGATGACTGTCAAAACTTAATAGTGAATTTTTTGTCTGAGGTTTCTTATACAATTCACTCCCAAGTTTACCCTGTTTAGGGCAAATCACAATGTCCAAAAAAGGTAATTTGTTCTTATCGTAAAGAACTGTGAATCGCAGAAAATGATTCCTGGTATTCAACCATGCGTGGAAATCAAGCAGTGAGGCAACTGTACCGTGCCAGACGACAAAAATGTCGTCGATGTATCTCTTCCACAGCAGTATCTGGTCCCGGAAGGGGTTATGATGATTAAGTAAACTATTCTGCTCGAAAAGATGGACATAGAGATTGGCCAGACTGGGCGCAAAAATGCTGCCCATCGATGTACCGGAGATTTGTAGATATATTGTCTCTTCAAACTTAAAAAAGTTTTACATCATGGCCAATCTAGCACACTCCATAATGAAGTGTATGGATGTTATCGTGTCCATCTCCCTAGTGTTTAAGAGCCCTTCAATGGCTTCCAAAGTTTCTTCTTGTGGAATGCAGGTGTATAAGGATTCCACATCGAAACTGACCAACAGGTCAGCTTCGATGTCGAAACTGATGTGTGGTAGTAATCTAAGGACATCTTTGGTGTCCTGAAGGTAAGTGGGCATTTCTTTAACTAAAGGTCGTAATAAGAAATCC
This sequence comes from Triturus cristatus, assembly GCF_964204655.1. Classification (NCBI taxonomy): domain Eukaryota; kingdom Metazoa; phylum Chordata; class Amphibia; order Caudata; family Salamandridae; genus Triturus; species Triturus cristatus. The sequence goes on along the minus strand of NC_140581.1, from coordinate 513,697,146 downwards.
ACAAAAGTAGATAAAGGTTCCAACAGAGATCCTATACCTGATATAATAGGCCGTCCAGGTGGTGGCCTTTGGATTTTATGTATTTTAGGAAGAACATAAAAGTATGGCATGATAGGATATTTGGTGATTAGAAAATCTGCCTCCTGCCGTGTAATTCAACCAGCATCTTTAGCCTCATCTACGAGATTTTTTATTTCGTTGGATAATCTCGAAGTGGGATCTTCAGTGAGGACTCTATACGCTGTGGTGTCGTTAAGTTGTCTCAAACACTCTGTGCGATATGCCTCCGTGTCCAAAATAACAATCGCTCCGCCTTTATCAGCGGTTTTTATTGTTATAGTCTCATCATTGGCCAAGATTCTTAAGGCTTGTTTTTCAGCCAGGGATAGATTTTGGTAAATCCTATCTTTCTTGCTGCTAAATGTCGTAATTTCATGGGTCACTGCATGTTCAAATACCGTTACTTGGTCTGGTATTAAATGAGCTGGTGGATTGAAAGTGGACGGTAACTTAAGACCTGTGTTGTTGAAAAGGTCATCTGTGGAGGAATTTGATGTTGCCAAATCTTTTGTTTTAAAGAAAAAATGTAATCGTATTTTTCTAAAGAATTTTGCCACTTCACATTTTAGTTGGAACAAATCTCATGCATTAGTGGGAACAAAGCCTAGACCTTTGTTGAGAATCTTCTGCTCATCGGATGTAAGGACTCGAGTACTGAGGTTAACTACTAACTCGTTGTGTCTGAGCTCGTCCCTGCTGGTTGTGACCCTTTCTTGCTGCGGGTGTTGGGTAATGGTTGTTCTGTCTGCCAGTGTACCTGCATCTGTCCTCTTCTTCTGCCTCTGTTGCGTCCGCGGCATTGTCCTAAAAAAGGCTGCTGGCCAAAGAAAGGGGGCTGGGGTGCAAAAGGAGGCATCGGTTGGGTGAAAGGTGGATGCTGGTTACACCATGGAACTGGGGGCCACCAAGGACCTGATTGTTGATAATAATTTGATGTACCTCGTCTACGGTTGGAGCGATATTGTTGGCCACTGGCTCTATTTTGTTGTTGTATTGAACTAGGGGTATCCGAGTCACTGGAATAGGTATCTGATCCTGACGAGGAATAGTTGGAACCATACCTCTTACCTTTCCTGTTGAACTCGGGGGAAATGTATTGATCACTGGTGTATGGGTATATTTTTTCTAATGAGAAGCGTGCTAGATCTTTCTTAAACTTCTCAATTTTGGTCAAGAGAATCGTGTCTTTATGTTCTTTGTTCGATTTGTTAGTCTCTTCCATATTCCTCTTATACACGGCACTCGATATGGTTGTTTTAATCTGACCTTCCAAGGTTTGTATTTCTATGAGTATGGCATCTGCCACCCTTTTAGCCGTACTGATGGTTAAAATCAACCAATCGCGTGTACATTGCCACGCGATTAGTGACCAGTCTTTGAGAAACGCTTTGTCCGAGAGGAAAAGTCTAGGGGCATTTGTCACTATCAGGCCGATGGGAGCACTATTACTTCTAAGGTACTCCGTCATAATAGCACCATGTATAAAGGTGCGAGAATGAGAATTCTTGAGATTAAGTAGAGACTGCCAGTCATCTTGTGTGTTGTTTGTGACTGTAGATAATGTGTCTAAAATACTGGGGTTTGTACTAAGAATGGATTGTAGTACATCTTCATCAAAAGATAAACCTTCAAATTCTGCCATGATCATAAACCGTCTATCAAAGAAAAGCGATAGGTTTGATACTCACCTCACTACGGAGGGTATCTGATTCAGACCCGCAGCCATAGCTGCTCCAAAACTGCTCACAAATCTCTTACAAAGAAGGGGGGGTCCAAGGGATAAATTTAAAGACCAGGACAGTATGTAATCCCCGAGTCAACATATAATATACAAAAATATTGTCGGTCTACCGTTCTAGATGGCTCAAACACTGACGCACCAGAAATACAAAATTGAAAGAACTGAAAAAACTAGTGTATACTCAAAGAGGTTAAGTTCCCATCACCCACCAACGGTGGCTTGCTTCATCATCTGGGAACACTGGGAACTACCATGAATGCCACACACCTTTGAAAAAGTGGTGGTTAAACAGTTGTCCCAGAAGTGAGTACTAGTGTACTTCTTTTCTCGTAACTAGTATGATGATGATTTGGAGGGAGATGATTGCAGTGCGGATAGTAGTGAGTGAAAAGTGCTACTAAAAATGGCTACCAAGACACAAGTAAATTTATTCAGGCGCTGCCTTGGTGTCAATTAAAAACAGTGCATGAACAGCTTTAACAAATAACTGTTAGATCGTTGGTCTACATGTTTCGGCTAGTGGATAATGAAATCCCAGCTCTCGTCAGGATCTTAAATTAATGCTACTGCAACAAAGTGCTAATGTGTAAAAAACATTGAACAACATCTAGGTTGGTAAAGATACAACCTGGATGGTCTTGTGAATCCCGAGGGGACTGCTACAGACAGTGGTGTCTAAAAGATACCTAAATGAAATCAGAAACAAATACAATTAATAATAAATCCAATCTATAACTACTGAAGCATCAGTGTGGTCATAGAACAGTTTTGGTTAATTGATTCTTTATAATGTGATACTTTGAATGTATCTAACACCCATAGGTGTGTTAAACAGCGACAGCCTATTTGGCTGTGGTCAAAAGACTTACCCGGCTTGCTGCGGGTATGCACCTCGCCTCACCTGGCATCCGCTCAGGACTTGAGGCACTGCTCTAAAAAATGAAAGTTTACAAAAATATTCTATGCACCCTAAAACAGAAAAATGCTGCATCTGATAAGGGTGAAGTGACATTCCATTCATTCTGAATAGTACGGTATAAGAACATGGCAGAGCAGGTGTTAAAATCACTCATTAAAGCAATTTTTCACAGAAGTATCTATCAAGAGCCTATATTTAAGAAAGGCGTAATGACACATCTCCACAAATCACTCATTGAGACAATTTGTCAAAGACATATCTATCCAGAGCCTAGGTTTACGGAAGTAACATTCAACGAATGGCGCTTACTACGGAGCCTATTTAATAGTGGACTGCCTCCCCGCCGGTTACCTCCCCTTCCAGCTCAGTTCCAGAGAGGGGTACCGACGGACAGGTAAGCTAGAATGTCATTCGCCCATCTAAATGTTTTACATATCCTTCTGCATAATTCTTTGCAGATTTCTTGTTTGTGTGAGCCGTAACATAATCTCTTCAGGCTTCGCACGCGATTTGGCATGACTACTTGATTGATGACCTGGTCTGAATGTCTAGCATTTAGGAACGGTAACGATGAATTTCCCTTATATAACAGTTTTTTTTACCTCCTATAGAAGATGGAGGATACTGTAAGGGAATACATTTGAATGAATGGACACATCCTTTTGTTAAATAGCCCGTTCCCACTCAAAGACTTCATCTCAGGGTCACGCACACAAAAATATGGAGATGTGTCATTACGCATTTCTTAAACCTAGGCTCTGGATAGATATGTCTTTGACAAATTGTCTCAATGAGTGATTTGTGGAGATGTGTCATTACGCCTTTCTTAAATATAGGCTCTTGATAGATACTTCTGTGAAAAATTGCTTTAATGAGTGATTTTAACACCTGCTCTGCCATGTTCTTATACCGTACTATTCAGAATGAATGGAATGTCATTTCACCCTTATCAGATGCAGCATTTTTCTGTTTTAGGGTGCATAAAATATTTTTGTAAACTTCCATTTTTAGGTCTCGCTGAGACAGCGAAAGCTGTCTCTTTGAGACATTTTGTAAGTGAGTTTTTGAAAGTGCTTCCCCTGGCATAAAGCTACAGTGCACGAGGCGTGCACGCGCGCAAAGCAGCCATATGGCTTTACGTCGCTCTCCCTCGTAGCCCCTCTCCGCCCCCTTCCCTGCTGCTATTTCACACCAATTTATCAGAACTCGCGCTTCTCTCCCCCACCCCCCCACCATCGTGTCTCGCGCGTCCAATGCTTGAACTCGCGCTTCTCTCCCCCACCCCCCCACCATCGCGTCTCGTGCGTACAATGCTTGTTGGCGTTTGTTATCTGCATTTTATGCTTCCCCCCCACCATCGCGTCTCGCGCGTCCAATGCTTGTTGGCGTTTGTTATCTGCATTTTATGCTTCCTCAACACTACTTATTGAAGCCATTCCTTCAGTTTTCCTACATTTCTGGGACACGTTGGCTGCTTTAGTACATTTCAGTGCAAATTCGGGTCTTTTTTTAATATTTGCAATTTGCTGCGGGATGTCTCGTGGAGTTTAATACTCGCTACTGAGGTACGTGGTGAACTGCAGTCAGAACTTTGAATCACGACTCACTTTTCCGAAGTTTGTAAACTGAGTGCCATCGCAATGGGCAGTACCAGCCCCTTTTATTTACAACACTGAGAAATAGCAGAGTCGTGGTATATTGGCCCGAGAGCATCAAAGCGCTTTAGCCGAGCACCAGTTACATTACACAAAGTTATGTCACGGGGAGATGAAGTGATTTGCCCAGGATCACAGAATGTTGAGCCGAAACCGGTACTCGAACCTGGTTCCCCAATTCTAAATCCGGCAGGTCCTTCTCTTAGACATCTGCTCAGTATTTACTTGAAACACTAAATTAATAAAAATGTCATTCTAAGATGCTTGGCAAGCCTCACAGGTCGGTTAACATCAGGGAGACTGTGCAGGCCTGCCAAGCCTCTCTGGGGCCCACAAACATCATCCTTCTGGAGGACACGACATGGCCACGCCCCATTCGGTAAATGCATTTCTCACACAAAGTACACACTGTCCTCGCGTGTGATCCTCTGCATTAGAAGCCACAGTTCATGTGACACTTCTCATTCCGTTGGCTGCATGGCCTCAGACGAGAATCCGCCCCCAATCTACACTCCCTGCTTCACGCTTCCAAGTGCAGATTTTCAGTTTTTCGGGAATCCCAACGCTTACTGGAGTGTCCTTGGAAAACTAGGGTGAACTCCCTTTACGTTTCTGCCAAGCCATGTCCTCAAATCCAGACCGGTGAGCATCATGCACACAGAAGTGACCTTACATTGGTGCAAATGCGCGTCAGGGTTTCTCTCAAATATTTATGACCTATGCAAAAACCCTCCCCTTTATTGTTTTGTGTTGTTTTTTTTCAGCTTTCAATAACGCGAACTCGACCCGAAGGAATTGGAGCGCTTTGCACAAGCATCAGTTACGTTACACAAGAACACATTCATTTTGTTTGGCACGGGGAGTGATTTGGCCAGAATCACAGGATGTTGAGCGTCAATGCTGAGACTCTAACCTGGTTTCCCAGTTCCAAAGAGAGCTGCTCTGGCTGTTACGCCGGCTTCCTTTTTGTGAGGTGGTTCCTACCCATTCCTACCCTGCATAGGGATTTACTCCTGCTTCAGGCGGATGAACTCTCCATCACCAGGTTCCAAAATCAGCACCTCTGGCTGTTATGCCACAAACCAGCCCCCCCATCCCCCTTACCTCCCCTCTTTTATGTCTGTTACCTCTTCTTCCCTACCTTGCTATTGTCTCTGCCTCTCTCCCCAACTGCTTTCTCTCTTTTATTTGCCCCTCTACCTTTTTCCTCTTTTCATTCTCCTCTCCGTCACCCTCTGCATATTTCTGCATCTCTTTTTCACGCCTTTCTCTGCCCCATCTTATCTTAGTCTTTTCCCTCTTTCACCATCTTCTCTTCCTCTCTCTCAGCTGGCCTACCCTTGCTTTCCCCTTCTCTCACTGTTCACTCTCACTGTTCCAACACTCTGTCTCTCCATCTCTGTTTATATCCTTCGGTCCTCCTTTCTCACCATCATTTCTAACTCAGTTTCACTCTAGTAGTGCAACAGTCTGTGAACTATAATTCTACATCCACTAGCACAGTGCTGCTTCTGGCACTATCATTCAAGGTCAGCTGTCACATTCTGATGGGGAGTGTAGGTTTGCTAGTTTTTTTCATCGTTAAATACATCCAGCTATATGTGAATGTTTGCGCAATACTCCAATGTGTAATACAACTACAGAACATAAACCTATTGTGGCTTGTACTTCTGTCAGCGGTCTATTTTATAAATGTGAAGCCTCCTCAGAATGGTATGTAAAAATTATCTTTTGTCCTGAATTTTGACACTTTGGCCTGAATTTTTATTATCAATGTCCAGAATGTGCCCTCTTGCCAGATGGTCACCCTAGTCCCTAAAGGATAGGACTCTGGGGTAGTTTGCTTAGCCCACGGCTCCCAAGGACAGCAGAAAGGATGTATGAGTGACAGGCCATGGAGAACAAGTGGGCGTGCACGAGAGGTCATCAGTGAAGGGTCACAAAACAGGGGTTGTCAGGGCACTGAGCAGTCCCGTTCCAAGTCTTTCAAAGTTACTGGCTTTACTCCAGGGTAAAACTGTACTTATCCTGCAGAGGGAGCTCCCACTACAGGTCAGAAAGCCCCTGATTCAGTGTCTGCACCCACCCCATAAACAGAACAGAATGTGTAGTTGTAAAGCGCACGTTCACCTAGAAGGATATCTTGGCGCTGAAAAACAGATGTTTATTGTCACCCAACTCAATGATACTCATTTTATCGACCTCGGAAGAATGAAAGGCTGAGCAAACCCACCAGGATTTGAACCTGTGACCATGATAGGCGCATTAGTCAACTAAGCCCCCTTCCCGGCAAAACAAACATCTGCAATGCAATAGGTCTCGCATTTTCGTAACTTTGACCTATTGGTATTGTAAATGACAATGCCTTTTATTATTGCAGGTTTTTTAAAACACATAAATAAAAGGCATTGTCATTTACAATGTAAAAAGCCAAAATCTCGCAAATGAAAGACCTATTGCATTGCAAATGCTTGTGTTGAGTCTGCACCCATGGACCGCGCTGAATATTATCCGGATGGGTATGCAGATGGAGGCGAGAAGAAAGGCTCCTAATTATGGGGGTTTTAGTGATGTACTGGGGTGTCTTCCAGCTCTGACAGGCCTGGGGCAGGGAATCGGAGGTCGGGGGCAGCATCGATGCGCATCTGTTAGCGCCATCACACAAGAGTTTCTCTTTTCCTCACTCTTGCCGCGACGTCAGTTGACATGCTAATGTGCGGTTCAGGCAGCACCCTCCTTACACTTGAGAATGGCCCAGCAGGAGGATATCAGGACGGGCTGCAACCTTTGACCCTCTCATTCTTTAGGAATGTAGTAATCTGACCCTTTTGTGCTTTTGAAAACAGTCAGGGAACACATGCACCAGGCCAAGTAACTCTTAACCCAAGGGCTGTTATTTACTCAGTGAAAACTGTACTTTTTCAATCTAATTTCAAAGTACACCGTGTGAGTATGTATGTTCGTTTGTGTGTGTGTGACCATATATGTGCGTCTATATGCATGCGTGTATGTCACTCTCAGTCAGTTCTAAACTCAATTATCCCAAAGGGTGGAACATGTACAAGCAGTTTACAAAAGTGAAGCTAAAATGCGACATGTTGTTGTCACGTGTTTACTTGAAGCGGCATCGCACTCGGATTTAAATGTAAACAAGTCTTTGCAAAGCAATAGGTCTCGCATTTACGCGAGTTTAAGGTATTGGCATTGTAAATAACAATGCCTTCTTATTTACATTTCATGAAACAAAAATAATAGGCATTGTCATTTACAATGCCAATAGCTTAAGCTCGTGTAAATGCGAGACCTATTGCATTGCAAATGCTTGTTTAGAGCGGTGCCTCAAGTCCTGAGCGGATGCCAGGTGAGGCGAGGTGCGTACCCGCAGCAAGCTGGGTAAGTCTTTTGACCACAGCCAAATAGGCTGTCGCTGTTTAACACACCTATGGGTGTTAGATACATTCAAAGTACCACATTATAAAGAATCAATTAACTAAAACTGTTCTTTGACCACACTGATGCTTCAGTAGTTATAGATTGGATTTATTATTAATTGTATTTGTTTCTGACTTCATTTAGGTATCTTTTATACACCACTGTCTGTAGCAGTCCCCTCGGGATTCACAAGACCATCCAGGTTGTATCTTTACCAACCTAGATGTTGTTCAATGTTTTTTACACATTAGCACTTTGTTGCAGTAGCATTAATTTAAGGTCCTGACGAGAGCTGGGATTTCATTATCCACTAGCCGAAACATGTAGACCTACGATCTAACAGTTATTTGTTAAAGCTGTTCATGCACTGTTTTTAATTGACATCAAGGCAGCGCCTGAGTAAATTCACTTGTGTCTTGGTAGCCATTTTTAGTAGCACTTTTCACTCACTACTATCCGCACTGCAATCATCACCCTCCAAATCATCATCATACTAGTTACGAGAAAAAAAGTACACTAGTACTCACTTCTGGGACAACTGTTTAACCACCACTTTTTCAGAGGTGTGTGGCATTCATGGTAGTTCCCAGTGTCCCCAGATGATGAAGCAAGCCACCGTTGGTGGGTGATGGGAACTTAACCTCTTGAGTATACACTAGTTTTTTCAGTTCTTTCAATTTTGTATTTCTGGTGCGTCAGTGTTTGAGCCATCTAGAACGACAGTATTTTTGTATATAATATGTTAATACTATGGCTGCACCCAAGACCAAAGAAGGAGAAGACGAAATGTAGGATATTGACTGCGCCCTTTTTAGGTCTCGCCTACACAGCGCGCATGCGCTGCATAGAAGGACCTTTAGTCGTCGTTCTGCTCATTTTGGAAGCAAACACTTGTGATTGTGGCGGCATCCAGCTTGCGGTAGCGCGCAGCGATGCGCCACAAGCATGAGTAGTGCTTCCAAAAAGAGCAGACTGCTCGCGCACGCATGCACCACTCCCGGGCTCTCGCTCTCTCTCTCTCCCTCTCCTCTCGCTTTCCCTCTCTTTGTTTCTCTCTGTCTCTCCCGCTCTCTCTTTCTCTCTCTCGCTCTCTCTCTCCCCCTCTCTCGCTCTCTCTCTCTCCCCTTCTCTCTCCTTCTTACTCTTTCCCTTTCACTCTCTATCTCCCTCCGCCCTGCCATGTGTTCCATAATGTCGACTAATAATGTCCAACAGCCATTACAATTACAAAGTGATTCTCATCTTCATGTCTAACACAGGAAATCGGTGTAGGGTGGGCCCTACAACGGGAATAAATATATTGGGAATGTGGGAGATTTTCAAATGTGGCTGCGGAGGATCAAACAAGTCTCAGCTTGTGTAGGGTGGCTCAGCTGCCGCTGCAAGAGATCGTCCGCCTCCACAGGCATCATGCACTACAATTTCCCACTGACTTACATTTATCCAGCCTACTTATCTGCTGTTACTCGTTTTGATGAAGAGTGGCATAATGTTCCCTTTTCTGTCATTTTCTAGGACGCCATGCATGTTTTTGGAAACACAAGGAATTGAGGATCCTATGAAGGCGTCGGCCATTTATTTACCCGAGCTAGAGCCAGGAAAGGACCATGCGCTACAATGCACTTTATTAAGTACATTCATTCACAGGGGTGGCCCTAGAGTAGCTGTCAGCATCTGCAGTCCTAGATAAAGCATGTAATTAGCGCCGCCGCCGCCCCTAGTATTTTTTTCATTTTCATTGTTTTGGTTTGGATGATATCCCCCAGGCCGCCCGTGTTCACAGACTCGCTGTCAATAAAAGCGCAGGAACTTGAAACCAAACCTGTTTTTCCAGACTCAGGAACTTTGGTTCTTTCAATCCACTGCAGCTCACGCCGCACCCAGTCACTCCGGGGCACTAATTGTAATATGTAAGCTATAAAAGTTTCCGAAATGTGAATGCATTTGACAAGTGAATTCAGCTGTACTGTCTTCCGAAAAACTCTGCTCGCTCGGATTCAGAGCGACCGTGGAGAGTAGTCGTCCTCAGACTGCTAGGATTAAAACTGATGGGTTTCTGGCCCATTCTGCAAGTTTATGAAAAACGTCTAATAATATTTCAGAAGGGAGACGCAGCTGCAAGTCAATAGCTTCCCTTGAAACCAAGGCTTACCGTCTGGAAAATGGCACCTTATCAGAAGAGGAGGATTTTCACACAGCCGACTACGGAACGGTGCCGCAAAGTCCTCCACAGACACAAGGGTAAATTGCCCTCCTTCAAAAATACGTTGCAAAAGCAGTTTACGAACGCGCAATACACGTCACCTTTCACACAAAGCCTAATTGGTAGACTTTACAGAAACCTACGTAAGAATATTCGAATCATTTGCATCCCAAAGAGCCCTTCATTCTCACTGTATCATAAAGCAGTTTGGAGACCCGGGACATTTCACACAAGCTGAGGCTATTGTCACAACACCAGCCTGCCCCATTTACAAACTGCGTCACCTGGAGCCTAATAACTTCCACCGAGCTTGGCTTGTTGGGGGCGGGAGGATGACTCTCTTCCCCCCCAGGGCCGTTTCTACCATTAGGCGAGACTAGGCAGCCGCCTAGGGCGGCAAAAGGGGGAGGGCGGAAAAAAAACCATGTGTTTGGGAATCCCCTTGAACAGCCTTTGACCTTGAAAGCGTATTGGGTAGCGCCTTCTACAATTCGACATGACGTCACGTTCGGTGCCATGGGCGGGGGCCATGTGCGCCGATTTCTGACTTCCGATTCGCTCTCAACCCTGTGCTGACCCCAAGGTGCCTGCCCGCTTCTAGAAGCATCCGTTCGTCTGAGAGGTAATGGGGAATATGGGTGTAAATAATGTAACTTATCATTAGGGGTGCATTTATAGCTACCAAAACAGACATCGTTTGTTCTATTTTTAGCAACCGCCTCTTGAAGGACCACATAGACCAAAATGTATTGTGGCAAAATCATGGAGCTTACCTCACAATGACCATGGAAGATGTTCGCCATTGACCAGCACTGTATATATGTTGATTCTGATTTGAATTTCACGTTGACAAAGTCGAAGATTTCGTTAAAATATTTGAATATAGTGAATTTATATTTTGAATGAATCGGGCAATAATACATTTACTTAAATATTCATGAACTAATGACCGTGTGGTTCACAAATTCATGAAGCCTGTATTGTCGGACACCATGAGACTACTTTCAGCATAGGGAGCAGACATCATTTTCTTGTTGTGTGTACATAGACAGAGCACATTCCCCAGTTGTACTAAAGTCAATTTCTCAGATTAACAGGTAATTTTAAAAGAAAATCGGAGTGTGCATTTGGAACAATATATTATTAAAACTTTGAAAAGTAGCACATTGGAGGTTAATTTCAATAGGCAATGTCCATCAGTGCTTAATCCAGGTCTACAATTTCCAGCTGTTTCATTGCGAGATCTGGCCTGTTCCAGTCTGGTGATCCCAAACCCCTGACCTTGGGGTGGCTGCTCCCAGCATTGGATCTAAGTGGATCACTGCCTGCCTGGATCAGTTGGCCCTTCCTATGTATTGCACAGATTCCCGCCTAGGATGGAGATGAATGGTGCAATTGAGCTATTGTTGGTCAGATTGAAGGAGAAGCAGTGAGAGAAGTCTAACAAACAAAAGCGGTTACCCTCATGTGCTCTACACTGGTGGCAACATGTCCACCATGATCAGTAAAAATAAGGACTGCCATAGAGGAACACAGCTGATGGCCCATTTAGTTTATGGTGGCAACTGCCATCTTTGAAGACAGCAGCAGTCTTATAAAAAAGCAGGAGATCTAAATCCAGTTTCTTTGCATCAAGGTGGTAGGACTGACCTGTCTCTCCTCATAAACTCACTTTTTCAAAGACACCTGATCTTCCTGATGCTCCACTGAACCTGTATGTGAGTGATACCAGTCAAAACCCTGCTTTGGAGCTCCCAAACACCATCCATTTTTTTCTGACGTTAAATTAAGTTTCTGTCCTGTTTGCTCTTCCTATGTAGGTGCCTACCAGAAGGGACTGTTGGGAAACTGGTCATTCAGCTTGCCAAATTAAATACAATGTCTTGGTTGGTTGCATCACTACATAAGCCCTTGCATTCTACCAGTTAGAGCCTGACAAAAGGTATATAGAATATTAGGATGCAAGGATGACTAGTTTGTTTTGCTGGTTGGTAAACAAATACAAGTCTCTCTTTGGAAGGAGAATGGGTTAATTTGTTGGGAAGGGGGCAGCGAGCGAGCGAAAAAGAAAGTGGGTGCGACTGGGATGTGCTCATGGGTGGCCGTGCAGTTGCAAACTAGATGTGAAGTGGTGGAAGTCTCTTTGCTAGAAAAGGATGGTTATGGTGTAAATTCCTAGAGGCTTTGGGATTGAATGGGTTGTGGCTGCAGACTGTATTGGGGTTGAGAATTTAGAGACTGGGCAAACTTGTATGGATTCTCGAGACAAATCTTGAGGATGAAGAAGGAAGGTGAATTCAAGTTCTGATGTCAATGGTTTTCTGGCAGTATGCCACCATCCAGTCTTTCTTCCATCACACTATCATCAATGTGAGAAGGTGGCCTGATATATGCTGTCCACTAGTTCTAGTGGGCACCCTGTATCAGTCCAAACAACCCCTTATGGTTATAGGTTAAAGACAACCTTTATTGAAAGCTATCCTAGTGGTAGCTATGGAGAGCAGCCTTCAGGCAAAGTCTTGAAGGAATGTAAATCAGCTTGTTTTACCAGTCTATAATCTCTTGAATGATCAAATGAAACAACAACCACACCAAGTATATATTCAAAATATATGTATTTAAGATAAAACACAGCCCTCTAGTCTCTTTATGAGACTGGAGTTCGAAGTACTTAGTTTACAAGTCAGCAATTATCAGTAATAGCACAAATACACGTTTGGGCCCTAGGGGCGTACCAAATCATATACCAAAAAAGTGGTATAAGAACCACGACTGGAATAGACTTGATTCATTTGATATGGTATCAGCGAACACTGGGCTCCAAAATACCCAAATATTCCTTGGAGACCTCAATCTCCATTGGGACGATCACAATGATACAGTGGTCAATAGTCTCAAAGACTTCCTAGATGACCTAGATCTAACCCAAATCTGTAACAGCCCTACACACGATAAAAGTTCAATCCAGGATTTAATAAGCTCTAAAAGAGATTCCATTCAGCTAGAGTCGATCCAACCTTGTGACTGGTCAGACCATCATATTATTACCTTCTTCATCAAGGAAATTGTGAAACTTAACTCGGTTCAATCCACAAGACCAAAAATATGGAAAAGAGACCTGAAAAAAACCAACCCTAACATCTTGCCATCCTCCAGTTACAACCTACTTCTGCCCCCTGTAGGGTCTTCCAAAGTACATGATCTCACCAATCATTACCTCTATGCCATGACCTCGATAATAAATGAGGTTGCACCTCTTCAACTAAAGAGAGTCTCCATAAAAGACTCTAAGCCCTGGTACAATGGAATACTCAACGAGGACAGACGTTCTCTCAGAACATCTGAACGCACCTGGAGATCTGTTCCATCCGTCATTCACCTCAATATCCTTAGGACAAAGAGAAATGCATATTACCGAAAGATCAAGCGCACCAAGGTCGACTTCTTCAGCCTCCAACTAGACCAAGCAAGAAATCGCCCCCAAAAACTTTTTTGAATTAATCAAAACCCAATCCAAGGATGCACCACAATGTCCACAAGACATATCATGCCCGCAACCAAACTGTGAAGAATTTTCCGCCTTCTTCACTCAGAAGACTGACACCATCAAAAAGGACCTCTTAAATGATCTAACCTTACACGCTGGACCGCATACAAAAACCCCCCCAGCATTTCCAACTACTTCATACCAAATCCCATCAAAGCTTGCTTGATCTAAAAATGACGCAGCCTGGTCTTCCTTTACCATCTATTCTAAAGAAACCATAGGCAAAATACTCAGTGCTCTGAACCCTGCCAATCACTTCACTGATCCTCTCACCGCAAATGTTGTCAAAGACCTAACTCCGATGCTTCTGCCTCTCTGGACCAAGATCATAAACAGCTCACTTCAACAAGGTTGCATCCCGGACACCCTCAAAGTTGGTCAGGTATCACCCATTCTAAAGAAACCCACAGCCGACCCTTCGGACCTAAACAACTATCGCCCTATTTCCAATATTCCTACCTTGGCAAAACTATTGGAAAAATATGTTCACCTACAATTGACGAGGCATATCGATCACTTTGACCTCCTTAACAAACACCAATCAGGCTTCCGAGCAGGTCATAGCACTGAATCAGCCATGACACATATAATTGCCGATGCGCTGCAAATCCTTGATCAAAATGGATCCTGCTTACTCATCCTGCTAGACCTCTCCTCAGCCTTTGATACGGGCAAACATGAGAACCTGATAGACCTCCTGGAACATAGAATGGCATTATCAGGAGTAGTGCTAAACTGGTTTACCTCATTTCTCCACATCGGACACAACAATTTAAGGTCAATAACTCCTTGTCCAAACCCGTCCCAGTAACTCTGGGAGTTCCACAAGGGTCCACACTATCCCCGACATTGTTTAATCCTTTCATGGAACCACTCACCGAAATTCTACACGCATCAAACGTGCAATATCACATGTACGCCGTCGACACACAACTATACCTTAAGAGCCACAACTTAGAAGACATCAAATTGCTTAATACAACGCTTAGGAACACCCAAACTTGGCTAGCAGAAAACCATCTCAAATTGAATGCCCTAAAAACCGAATTCCTCCACCCGCTCAAGTCCCCATAATGCAAGTTTGGATTAAACATCTTACGGCATTCAAAGTTCAACCTACCATCATGGACTCAGCGAAATCACTAGGAATAACTCTTGACAGTAACCTCAAAATGCAAAAACACATCAGCAGTGCTACAAAGGGAGCAAACCTCCAGATAAACACACTGAGGAAACTGAAACCCTTCCTACCATTCAATGACTTCAAGCAGGCAGTACAAGCTCTAGTTATACCTAGAGTGGAATAAGGAAGTATCTCTCTTTGTGGCCTACCCAAAGCATCAACGGCACCGTTAAGAGCTTCAATCAATGCTGCAGCGAGACTCATCACTGGCTCTAAAAGAAGTTCCCACATCTCCCCGGATCTACAATCCTTGAACTGGCTACCTCTGGAAACCAGAATTCATCTGAAAATAGCGTGTATGACGCACAAAGCCATGTATCACAATGCACACAGCTATCTGGCACAGAAACTGACGATCTCTGGTGGGATCAGATCTTCAAGAAGTGAGGAAAACGGGATAGTTTTTGCGTGGCACCTTACTGTGCATTTAGGATGATGAATGAAGAACTGTAGGAATCCATTTTAAGAATGCTCTTTAGTGAGAGATTACATTATCACTTTCCCACCTCATTGGGTTGCGCTCAAGGTTCTAGTTTGTTTGTAATGGATCGGGAGGAGGAGCCTAGCGCGCATCCAAGATGGTCGCGTGAGCACAGGGCTCCCCGGACCCTCGCTGCTCCTCGGAATTTATCCTGACAATATCCTGACGTGGTTTATGGAATCTGGGAGATGACGACCGGCTGAGCACGTATCTCTTTTCAGAAATTTAATCGGACCTGGGAATCCTGAGTTATCGTTGTTTGAACTTTTGGGACCCACCCGACGGAGGTGCCCGGGGCGAAGGTGAACCGTGGAGCCGTGTCGCAATTGAACAACAGCGGCTGCGGCTCGGTGCCAGGGGCCGCTCGACCACTTTCGGTTTCACTTTCAGACCTCAGGGGGCTGGCCGGTGGAGCGCTTGAGGTGGCGGGGTGTTTCCTCGACCTCTGCACAAGGCTTTGTCTCCACCTGCCACTAGAGTGCCTATCGCCTTGGGTCCCCCCGCACCGCCATATTGTTGCCTCGGGTGAGGCGCTGGTTTCCAGGGCCTGTACCTCAGCTACTTTTGATCGGCGGTCCCCCTCGGAGTCTGTGACCACATGGGGGGCAAGGGGGGCCCCGAGGGGCGTAAGACTAAGGCCTCCCTCCGTGGGGGATCGGTCCAGACCAACAACATGGACCGCTACACTCAGGGCAGAGGCTCCCCTGGAACAGCCGGTCCCCCCTCAGACGCCGCCGGTGGGGGCACATCCGTCTCTTCGGAACTTTCCCTACAGGATATCATGGGCGCCATTGATGGCATCAGGGAGACCATCGCCACGCAATACGAGGCCCTGGCCCGCAAGATCGATACGGTGGCGATTGATGTCACCTTAATACGGGCGGATCTCTCCAAAACAAACGAGAGGGTTCAAACTCTCGATGCGCGGACCTCCACCCTTGGTGCGGATGTGTCGGGCCTGCAGGCCGCGCTTGGTGACATCAAGGTGGTCAATGATCAGATGGCCCGGCGGCTGGAGGACTTCGAGGGACGGGCCCGACGCAACAACATCCGTGTCGTCGGCGTACCGGAGTCCTCCGACGACCGCCCGGTTGACCTCCTGGTCGAGGAACTCATCCTCCAACAGCTGACCCCTGCGGGCTTGAGTAAATTCTTTGCCGTTGAGCGGGCTCATCGAGTTCCGGGCGGGCGGCCACGGCCGGGGGCCCCCCCGAGGCCTATCGTGGCCAAACTGTTTTACTACAGAGACCGGGATGCGATTCTGCAGGCCTCACGTGTCCATGGCCCGGTTCGACATGAGAACTCATCCATTAACTTTTATCCGGACTTTACTCAACTTGTCCAGAAACAGCGGATGGGATTCCAGGGGGTGAAACGTCGTCTTCGTGAGCTGGGCCTAAAGTACTCTATGCTCTACCCTGCCAAACTCCGAGTGGAACATGAGGATCGGACTGCCTTCTTTGACTCTCCTGTGGCCGTGAGTGACTGGCTGGACTCGCTACCGGACAGAGGTGGCCGTCCCGGGCCCTCTGCAGGTGCCAACGGTGACGGGTCCCCTTTGGAGTGACTCTTGGTCCTTGATTTTGCCATTTTGCACTGCTCAGCTGGGTTGTACTTCTTTGGTTCAGTGTGTTTTGCTAGGACCTGTACGGGGGGCGGGCGGGGACGGGTCCCTTTCCTCCTCCGGGGTCTTTTTGTAGACTGGGGTTAGTTGGGCGACAGGCACACTGCAAGTTTGGGGGGTTTTTTGGCCCGCAGGGGTGCAGGGTGGGGGGAGTTGGGTGTTGGGGGGGGTGGGGGGGAAGGAGGGGTTGTTTTGTCGTGTGTTTTTTGTTCGCAGGGCGAGGTATTGATTTTCTTCCACTTTTGGGACTTGTGCTACTTGCGGGGGGACCTTTGATCTATTGGAGGGGATGAGGGGGGGACGGGTTGAAGCTGATGTCATGGAACGTCAATGGGTTGGGGGACCGTATCAAACGGGGTGTAGTACTGCAGTATCTGCGTCGTCTGACTCCTGATGTGGTGTTTATCCAGGAGACGCATCTGGTTGGTAATGTCTGCCATGCAATGAACAGGGGGGGATACCGCCTCGTGGCTCACTCTGGTTTCACAACTGGCTCCAGGGGGGTGGGCATTCTCCTGCGATCCTCACTTCCGTTGGAGATCACCAGGGTAGTCTCAGATGACAGAGGGCGTTATGTTTGTCTGACTGGGAGGTGGGAGGGGCATCCCCTTGCCCTGGTCTCAGTTTACGTCCCCCCGGGCCTCCAGAACTCCACCTTCGCGGACTTGGGTCGAATGCTGCTTGAACTTCCGGGCAGTCTTTTGCTTATGGGCGGGGACTTTAACTCGGTGGTCTCGGGTGACCTGGATCGTCACCCACCCAGGGCCCTCCCCGCTGCCCAGGCTTGGCTAGGTGGTCTGTTGGAGACCTTCGGCCTGGTGGATAGTTGGCGATTAATGCATCCGACCCAATGTCAATACACCTTTCACTCTGGGGCACATGGGAGTCTTTCTAGGTTAGACTATTTCCTTATGCCCGCGGCGCAGACGGGTCGAATTCGAGAGGTCAGGCACCTGGCGAGGGGTATCATTCCCCGCTGTGGCTTCTCTTTGACACCGAGTCGCGGTCTGCAGGGCGGATCGCTCCCATTAACCCGTGGTACCTGCGAGACCCTACGACTCGCGATAGTCTGGTTAAGGCTATGGACCAATACTTTCTTGAAAACGAGGGGTCGGTGTTGTCTGCAATGTCTCTGTGGGAAGCCTTTAAAACCGTAATCCGCGGACACGCCCTCTCCCAGATAGTGGTGGCTAAGAAGCTCAGGAGTGAGGCGGTGGTGACGCTGGAGACTGACATCTCGGGGCTGGAGTCGGCCTTGGAGGCGGGTGTCACTCCGGACGGGCTCCACGCCCTCAGCCTGAAACAGTTTGAATACAGATCTCTTGTCACTGACGCTGCCAAAACTATGTATAGGGAGCAGCAGGGTCGATTGTATGATGCCGGGGACAAGGCGGGAAAGCTGATTGCGTGGCTGGACGAGAAGGAGAGAGTGAATCGTGTGGTCCCGGAGTTGCGTGTCTCGGATGGAGTGTGTGTGACTGAGCCTGGTGAGATTGTGGAATGTTTTGCCGACCACCTCCGGACCGTGTACTCCCCGGTGACTGATAGGGATGAGGAAGACTCTTGCCTTCTACTGAGGGACATTGCTTTGCCCGGCCTGTCCGCCGAGGACCGTGAGCGGCTGGACGCTCCCTTGTCGGTAGATGAAATAGCGACTGCGATTCGATCCCTTCGCTCGGGCAAGGCCATGGGTCCCAACGGTCTCCCTATCGAATTATATAAGTTGCGCCCGGATAAACTAGCGCCCTTCCTCCGTCGTATGTTTCAGGAGTCCCTTGAGGCCGGTTCCCTTCCGCTCGACCAGCGACTGGCCACGATAGTCGTGATCCCCAAGGAAGGTAAGCCGCGGGACCGCTGTGCCTCCTACAGGCCTATCTCACTGCAAAATGCAGAGCCTAAAATCCTGGCTAAAGTCCTCGCCAATCGTTTGTTGGGCGTCATCTGCGATCTGATTCATCCTGATCAATGCGGCTTCATCCCGCATCGCAGCACCGCCCTCAACTTGCGGCGTCTCCATGGCGCCCTCGCCAGGGCAGAATACCTCTCCGAACCGGCCGTGCTGGTTTCTTTAGATGCCACGATGGCCTTCGACACCATCGAGTGGCCATTTCTCTGGGCTGCCTTGACCAGATTCGGCTTTGGGGAGGGGTTTCTTGGCTGGGTGAAGCTTCTCTACACGGGACCCATGGCTCAGGTGGTGGTTAATGGGCGGGTCTCTCGGCCCTTCGCTCTCGGTAGGGGTACGAGGCAGGGGTGCCCGTTGTCCCCTCTGCTCTTTGCTCTCGCCCTGGAGCCACTCGCTGCTTGGCTCCGCTGGGAGCCCTCGATCAGGGGGATCCGGTGGGCCCCGGGCTTTGAGGATCGGGTCTCGTTATATGCGGACGATATTCTCCTGTATCTTACCTCGCCGCGGCAGTCGCTTAACGTTCTCTTCGATGTTCTGACTTCCTACGGGAGAAATTCGGGTCTCACGATTAACTGGTCTAAATCCTGTGTCTATCCTATATCCGGTGGCCCCCCTCTCCTGCCGCCTCGGCTTCCGATTCAAATATCTCTGTCCGGCTTTAAATACCTGGGGATACACGTCTCGTTGGACCCGGTGGCTCGCTATGAGCACAATCTCCTGCTTCCACTTCGGCGTTTGAGGGAAGACACGGCGCGGTGGTGTAGGCTGCCCTTGTCCCCACTGGGTCGGGCAGCATTGTTTAAAATGATGTCCCTTCCCAGATTCCTCTATGCACTTCAGAACTCCTTCGACATCATTCCAGTGGCCTACTTTCGGGAGGTGGAGAGCCTGCAGAGGAGACTGGTGTGGGACGGACGGGCGCGTATCGCCCTGGCCAAGCTTACTCTCCCCTGGTACGATGGGGGCATCGCGCTTCCCGACATTCGCAGGTATTATTGGGCCTCGCAGTTATCGGCCATTAACCATGCCACGTATGCGCCCGGCTTGAATCCGGCGTATGAGATGGATAAATTCTTGCTCCCCGGTGGGAACTATAACAGGGCGCTTTACTCCCGCTCGGCTGGACGGACCCTGACGGGCCATACTAAGATCGCGGTACGGATCTGGAGGGCGGCCAATGTAGCCATGGGCTGGAGTGAGCGACTAACATGTGCTACTCCTTTATTTGCCTCCGACCGACTGGGAAGCCTCTGGACAACGAAGGGGTTTGACCGTTGGGACACGATTGGCATCAGTAGAGTGGGAGACTTATGGATGAAGGGCGCGGTTAAGACCTTCGCGGCGCTCCAGAGCAAATACGAACTCACGGAAAAGGAGTTCTTCCGATACGCCCAGGTTCGGCACGCCCTGCTCTCTGTCTTTGGGGAGGGGACCAAGCTCCCTGCCTCTTCGCCCCTCGAGGACCGCATACTCGATGGTCATGTCCCTGACAGTACTATCTCTTTAATCTATAAAAAACTTATTAATAATCGGGCTGACCTCTTGGTGCGCCTTCGGGAGACGTGGACGGGGGACGGGGTGGAATTAGACGACGAGGACTGGCAGTCCGCACTATCGTCCCCCAAGGAAGTAGCCATTCCAGCCCGTCTCCGCCTGGTCCAGCTAAAGATTCTCCACCGGGTGTATGTGACGGGCCCCCGTCTGGTCTCGATGGGATTCTCGGAAGATGGGCTCTGTAAGCGGGGGTGTGGGCTCAGTGCCACCTTTCTCCATATCCTTTGGGAGTGCCGGGAGGTGGCGGAATACTGGCGGCGGGTTCATGGGGTCATGGGACAAGTCACCGGGGTTGCGCTGCTGCCGGAGGTGCGTCGCTGTGTCTTGAATGTGTGGGAGCCCAATGATTATAACGCGGCTCAGACTCGGTGGGCGGCCCTGGGATACATGATTGCCAAGAGGGATATTGCGCAGCTTTGGGGCTCCCAGCGGCCACCCACCGTGTCAGTATGGAAGGAGAACATGGACTGGTGTATGTTCAGGGAGAAGACTGTGTATGTGGCCCGCGGTAAACCCGGGGCATGGGGTAGAATTTGGGGGCAATGGAACGCGTATCGTGGGGGTATCTGTACGCCCCCCCCTAGTGGACACCGATATTGCCTTGTCCCCCTGACCCTTGATGGTTCCTTGCAACTGGTTGTAATAATCGAATATAGATGTTCCTCTCCCGTTACCCCCCCCCGATCTTTCAGTACTCCCTCCTGTTGATAGCTAATTGAAGATTTGGAGTAAAGTCCCCCGGAGGTAGCCTGACCCACGCTTTTTGCCCTTATGCCTCGCCTTTTGTTTTTATTTGTTATTTATGTTAAATGTATGTCTCCTGCTTCTTTCGAGCTATCCTGAGCCATTTACGGGGCTGGGCCCCAGGAGTCGCCTACTGCCTTAACCAATGTACGATCCTTTCTGAATCTAGCGGCCGGCCCTGGTGGTTGTAGGCCCATGCTTGTAACTGACTTATTGTTTCAATAAAAAATTTAAAAAAAATAAAAATAAAAAAAAAATAAAAAAAAAAAGGTTCTAGTTTGTGATGTGGCAACCCAACGCATCACCTTAACGGGCGTTTGGTAATTGCTACCCAGGTGGTGGATAATGATCCAGTCTTGTATGTCTACCAGTGAGGGTGACGTTTCAGACTGGTTCTGTCTTTTTTTTTTTTTACCTGTGTTGTACTATTACTTGGCCAGGATGAGCGTTTATCATTGTTGATGATGTCTGAAACCATGCGCAACTATGAGGGAGATACCCTAATCTTTAAGAAAAGGCACGGGTATGCAAAGCATATAGCAGGATATAAACAGGCAACACCGTTTGGGTTGCCAGACCCTCTTTTAGAGTGAAGCCTTTAATTGAAATATAAGGACTGCAATTTTTGGACCTGGTCTAATTAAAAAAAAAGGCGATAGAGAATTCTATCAAAGAAAAAAAAAATCTGGTCCCTTACTTTGGGTTTTGTCGATTGACAGCAGGAGATAACAAGATTCTGTGTCTCCATTTATACTATTAGATAAAATTGGAAAAATCTGTTTGTCCTGAAGAAGGTGAAGTGTCACCAAAACGCTGCGTCAACAGTTTTCCCAGAACAATTGAAAAATTGGTTTATGGATTTTTATTGTTTCTTGAATTTGTTTTATGTATGTGTATCTTGATGTATCAACACAATTTTGCTTTTAAGAGATTGTCACATGTTTAAAAACACATGATAATGAACATTTTAATACAAATAATTTTTTCATAAAAAATGTTTTTATAATGAACACTACATAGTTGGATGTACTTTTTTCTACAAAAAGCACTGTATTTGTGTCTATTGTTATGCAGCAACCATAAATGTGGATACTTTGTCTCCTATTTCAAATGAGGTATTTGGCATCTAATGTTCTGTAGATGTTTGAATGATCCCATACAAGGTACCCATAACACATGATCTGCCTAGATTGTACTATTCAGAATGAGTGTTCTTCTTTCCTATCAAGTAGAAAAGGGGATTTGTTTATTTAATATCTGAAACCAGTCACAAGACACCCCATACTCAAAAAGATTGAAGTGCATCTAGTGATTGTGTGTGCCATGTGTATGTCTTCAGGAAAAAACAATTTGTATGGTCACTCTAGATTTCCACCCTCTGTTCCAGCTATACAGATCACCTAGTTGATACTGGGCATTATGTGCTCTGCTTCATTTGTTAGCTGTGGGTACCTGGGTGCGAGTCATTGGTGTTGTATCCTGAGAAATTTCAGGTCTTCTAAAAGATCAGTTGGCCAATTGTTCGTTCAGTGCTTGAAACAGTTCATAGGTGGCCATAATTTTTTCCTGGCTTGGGGATCATTTCATTGGCTGAGACTGGATGACGTTTAATTAGTCTAGTTATCGATTAGTTCAAGGAGGCTGCAGGAATTGGCACTGGTCCTTGACCACCCGATGGTCGGGATGTGCTCTGGTGGCACCTGCTATCCCTGGCAGCACTTCCTGGATCTAGTTCTAGAAGACTTCAGCAACGCTGGGGATGCAGAAACGTTGCCATTTGTGTCACCTAATGGCAACATGAGTTGAGAATATTGTCATGTACCAAGAATTTAGATCTAGCAGAAGCTAGTGAGATCCAGAATTGAAGTAAATCTTTGAGAACTATCTCTATCTGTTGACTTTAGCCACAAGATCATCTACTGTGGTGGTGTCGCGGCACTCTTTTTTTGATTGCTTGGTTAGCGAGGTTTATATCTAATGCATTAATTCTTCTAGCCTGGATGACAGGGGGAGAGAGTGCTGGTAGGTATAGGGAGGGGGTGGCATTTTTCAATACTCGCCTAGGGCGGTAAAACACCTAGAAACGGCCCTGTTCCCCCCCAAGAACATTTGAAAGAAAATGACATCAAAAACTGCATTTTAGAGCGTAATTTTCACATAAATCTGCTAAAAGCTCTGAATAGGCACTCGTGAAATATCCCAGTACTTTCATGATGTGCCTAGCCTACAAAGCTTCCCAGGAGGGGACCCCATTGTTTTCAGAATTGCTATGTGGTCCCCTGTAAGTTAAGAATGAACTCTGGTTTGACATTGCAACCAGTAGTGCCCCCATGTTCCAAGAATCGTCTTCTGTATGCCAAGCACAACATATTACCATGCGTGTCCTCCATTATGCCAAGAATCGACTGTAGCATGCCAGGGCCAGAATATTGCTGGGGTCCTAAGTAAGGCAAGTATTCCCTTGAGTAGGCCAAAACCAGTGGCAGACTCTCAGGCATAACACACACTCTCACTCACTCACACTTACTCATTCTAACTCGCTTATATTCACACTCCGCCTCTCCCTCATGCTCATGGCCACTCATTCATATAAACCTACTTACACACTCTCACTCACAAACACACACTCACGCTCATGGCCATTCATTCTAAGTCGCACTACTTCAGTCATACTCACCGTTTCACTCACTCTTGCTTTCGCAATCCTTTTTCACCCCAGTCTCACTCATACTCACTTTCACTCGCTCTCACTGTTACACACGCTCACTCAGACTCTCATTCTAATGCACACAATCACACTCAGACACACTCCTTCCCTCACTGATTTCCACTCATACCCAATCACACTCACACACACACACTTTTATGCACTCACTCACTCAAATGTCCAGAGCAACAACATTGATTTTTTTTTACCTATCTTGATGCCTCTGATGGCGACTCCTCCATGGCAAGAGTGGAGTAGGAATCTGTATCTGGACATAGTAGCTTTCAACACATGATTACCACACTGCAAACAAGGAACCGGAAAGGGCAGAGGGGACAGGATGTACATTAAGACTTACGACGTGCCATGTCCCAGCTTATGTCAAGGCTGGTCCTCCGGTCCTATCAGATGCTGGGACCAGTCTAAGGATCTCACCCCTGCTCCACTGTGTGAATTCTGGTTGGGCAAAGACGTGCACTGATGAGCACCCTGACAGTTTCATTTTCAGAGATATGCTGTGCTTCCTGAGGCATGCACAGTATGCCTGCTAAATAATATGAACTGTGCCTGTGTGAAGGGACGTAGTTGAAGTATGACCTCACGGACGTACAATCCAATCATCCCTTTGCAGAGGGCTGTGCTTTTAAAGAGATGGATTGTGGCTCAGGCCCTCCTCCACTTGTCTTTAGGAGTCTGGTTCAGTAGAGAGGGTATACCTGCACACTGGGTGTTTTAATGAAAATACAAACCTTATATTTTGATGAACACTGCTAAATGAAACACATATTAGTGTGGTTAGAGACTAGAGGTGTTATGTGACAACTGATAAGGGCACCATTTAAACACTTTTTTGACGAGCCCCCACTGCAGCGTAAAATGGTCTTCTGAATCTTCATAAAAGCTGAATTCAACAGTCCTTTACTGAGAGAGAGAGATGTCCCATCCGGCATGTCTAGTATACCAAAGCAGAGTGGCAGAGCTGTTACCATTCTCAAGAACACTTTAGAGACAGAGTGGCAGAGTGGCAGCAACTTTCCCTTTCACTCTCTCTCTCTCTCTCCCTCCTGCCCCACCATGTGTTCCATAATGTCGACCTCCTCTTTCCCCATCCTGGATGCATATTGCTTTTCATTTACCTCATTCCAACACATTTTCTGCTGCTCCTTGCACGCAGCACAACCCGCTATCTTGCACTGACACAAGGGAGTAGGTTACATGAACATATTGCCTCAGACAACGACAGGTTCTAAGATCTTTGGGTGCAGTGATTACGGCTTAGCACAGACGAGTAATTTGTTACTTCGCTATTGGTATGGGTGCCCTGTGAGAGGGCTGCCTGAGATGAATTCCACAGTGTTAAAGTATTTAGTTTTGCAGCACAATATCCTTGGTACAACAACATTAACTGTTGCATGGCTAAACACTTATAAGGTCCCAAAGGCGAGACCTATTGACTATGCCAATAATTGTTATAGACCTAGGGACAGATGTACGACCATTGTTTGCGGTCGCAAACGGGAATTCTGCCCTTTTGCGACTGCAAAATTGGTCAGCCCCATGTACAAACCATATTTTGCGAGTCGCTAACCTATTAGTGACTAGCAAAATATGGTTTGCAATTTGGTAATAGGAAAGGGCGTGCCAGGGGTGTCCCTTCCTTTTAGCGAGTGCAAATGGTATGTACCATTGTTTTCCAACCACATTTGCAGTCGCAAAATACTCGCAGTTTACTACCTACTTCAAGTAGGTGGTAAACCATTCGCAAACGGGAATGTGTCCTTTTGTGAATGGGTGCAAGAATATTTTTTTAAGGGCAGGCAGTAGTCCCAGGGACCACTGCCTGCCCTTAAAAAATGAAACAGAAAAGTTACATTTTTCTTTTTTAAATGCACCCCCTTTTCCTTTAAGGAAAGCAGGCTGCATTAAAAAAGCTGCTTTATTGAAAAAGCAGTCACAGACATGGTGGTCTGCTGACCCCAGCAGGCCACCATCCCTGTGAGTGCTAGCTATTCCCAATGGGGTCGCAAATTGCGCTTGCCTCATGAATATTGATGAAGCATGCAATATGCGACCCCATTGGGAATCGCAAACAGTGTCTGAGACACTGTTGTACATTCAGTTTAGCCAGTCGCAATTCTGCGCATTTGCGAGTCACTAAACTGAAAGGTTGTACATCTGGCTCCTAGTGCGATTCACTGGTTGCAGGATGCCAAACCGTTCTTTGAGGGAGGACTGGGTGATGTGAAAGAGTGAAAGTCCGTACTGACGATAAAGTTTTAGAAGGTTTGCGGAGTGGAGGAAGGAAGATGTCTAGAATGTTGGATAATATTGAGGTGGAGAAGATGGCTTCTGGGTGAGAAGACTGGTGCTCTGATTTATTACCTCTTGGCCATCTGTAACCTCCATAACGTTTGTTATGTAATATTTACTGTGGTGAAACCCGTGTTGCATGTCTGTTGGCTCGATTTTGCATTGTTTTTTATTATTAAAATCAACAGATTAAAAAAAAAATTATCTTGGAAGAAAATAGTTAATTCAAACTGAAAGATATTTATCTAGCAACTAAAACAAAGTCCCGCCACCATCCGCAGTGAAGAATGTGATTGTTTGCTTTTACATTGTCACAATTTTAGGATCGGCTCATTGAAGGAAATGACTAACCTTGCTTAGTTTCGTAGCTCCATTACTAAGGAACACCATATTGAATTCTTCATTATAGCTTATGTGTTTTGCTCGTCGTGATCACATGCATAGAATTTTTATTACACAATCTAGAAAGGCTCTGTTTTCTGGAGCGAGAAATATTTTCAGCACACATCAACGAAGAGCGCAGGAACACCGGGACCAAGCAATTTCTCATTATTTTTTTCCTTAAATTCTGATCACAAGTGGCCTCACCATGAAGGAACACATGCATAGGATAGGGCTGACACCCCAGTCCCTAGCTGGTGCACACCTGGAATGTGGGCCTCCCAAGCTTCCCAAACATTAATGCGATACATTGCTCGTCAACAGGTTGAAAGTGAGGAAAGCAGCTGATCTACAAGTGTTTGTGGTATTAGTCCTCATCCTCGAGGGCAGAAGAGGAGGTTGAGATGTTGCAGGGTCGAGATCAATGGAGCACATCAGACATTTGTGAGGGATTTCCCCCAAGCATCTATGTTCTTTTCATGTAGGTTTTTAATGTTTTCCAAAACCTGCCAAATGTATACCGTGTGCCATTCACGGTAGGGACAATTTCTCCATTGCGTAGATATTCCACAGTTTCCTCCACCATATGCTCAGAGGGCAGCAGATAGTTCGTTTCCACATGCGGGCTGTCGTCAGTGTAGCTGCCAACAATAAATATAAAAAGCGTTGTTGCATGGCTGTGGTTAAAGAGTGTTATCCCCTGGATTGCCTTGTAAGTAGCTGAAGGAACGTAATGGTACAGTGGTCCTGCTCTGTGTCATTATTTGTGTTTATGCTGAGATTGTAGTTCTAGGGTGTGGAGATAGAGCCATGTGATACATTTGTCTTGTTGTTTGTTGGCAACTATTGTTTCTAGGGGTGTTTGATTCCTGTTCTGTGCTCCGTTCCTTTGCTCAGTGTAAGAGCTGTGTGAGTCTGTAATAGTCTGCTGCAGCCAGAGAGTGGCATGGAGTTCAAGTCGTGCTATCAAGTCGCCCCCTGAAACCTGGATGGGTTAAAGTCATCCACAGTCAGAATTGGGGCCTGACATTCCCTGTTCAAAAGAGGCCTTATACAGGATGGGGGTCATCAGTGAGTGGAATGTAGTGGCACCATTCTTTCTGGCTATCCGACACCAGTAATCCAGAAGGATCAATGTGGGCTGTAACAGTAAGCTTGAGGCTGGGTGGGCGTTTGATGGCAACCACAGGAGGTAAGCCAGCGGTATCGGCCAGTATGCTTGCTCCATCAGAACCAATATTTACCTCCAAAGCTATGGTTCCAGTCTAACGCTAGTCTGAGCTGCGCCGCCTGTAAGTATGACTACAAAAAGGGAAGGCCAAAGCCCCCATTTGTATAGTCCTACATAGGCTGGTACGTGTGACCTTCGCAGGATAATCTTCCATATAAAGGAAAGTATCTTGGCCTGCAGTTGGGCTAATGTACCTTGGAAAAACCGCAAGGTTAGTGTCTGGGCAACATTGAGTGGGTTAAAAAACGTGCCATCCATGTTATCTCATGCAAAAAGAACTGTTGATGGACAGAATGCAGTACAATGTCATACATTCACCCCAGTACAGAGATATGGGCCTAAGTCCATTGTTTTTTTGCTCACCATGCCATTCCAGTTTGGACCCAGCCATATGCAAATCAGTCTTGACCCTGTGCCCCATGGGAACAGTCCAGCCTGAACTGCCAGGCCAGGTCCTCCCTGGACTGGAAACAAGCATCCTAGGACCGGTTTCGGGCTTTGAGCCCTCATCAGCCAGGATAGCTCGACTCCAGGGGTATGGAGTGCACGGGACCCATGTCTGGGCATACCCGTCCCACTCGGGGTGACAAATGCAAAAAGAACAATTGATGGACGGAATGCAGAACAATGTCATACATTCACCCCAGTGCAGGGATCTGGGCCCAAATCCATCGTTTTTTTGCTCACCTGGCCATTCCAGTTTGGACCCAGCCATATGCAAATCAGTCTTGACCTTGAGCCCAATGAGAACAGTCCTGCCCGAACTGCCAGGCCAGGTCCTCCCTGGACTGGAAACAAGCATCCTAGGTCCGGTTTCGGGCTTGCAGCCTTGATCAACAAGGATAGCTTGACTCCAGTGACATGGAGAGCACGGTACCCACGTCTGGGGATACCCGTTCCACTCGGGGTTACAAATGCTAAGAGAAAAGTTGATGGACAGAATGCAGAACAATGTCATACATTCACCGCAGTACAGAGATCTGGGCCCAAATCCATAGTTGTTTTGCTCACCATGCCATTCCAGTTTGGACCCAGCCATATGCAAATCAGTCTTAACCCTGCGCCCAATAGGAACAGTCCAGCCCGAACTGCCAGGCCAGTTCCTTCCTGGACTGGAAAAAAACATCCTAAGACTGGTTTCGGGCTTGCAGCCCTCATCAGCCAGGATAGCTTGACTCCAGTGGCTTGGCGAGCACAGGACCCACGTCTGGGCATACACGTTCCACTCAGGGTTACAAAGGCAAAAAGAATAATTGATGGACGGAATGCAGAACAATGTCATACATTCACCCCAGTACAGAGATCTGGGCCCAAATCCATCGTTTTTTTGCTCACCATGCAATTCCAGTTTGGACACAGCCATATGCAAATCAGTCTTGACCCTGCGCCCATTGGGAACAGTCCTGCCAGGCCAGGTCCTCCCTGGACTGCAAACAAAAACAAACATCCTAGGACGGGTTTTGGGCTTGCAGCCCTCATCAGCCAGGATAGCTTGACTCCAGTGGCATGGAGAGTACGGCACCCACGTCTGGGCATACCTGTTTCACTCGGGGTGACAATTGCAAAAAGAAAAATTGATGGATAGAATGCAGAACAATATCATACATTCACCCCAGTACAGAGATCGGGGCCCAAATCCATCAATTTTTTGCTCACCATGCCATTCCAGTTTGGACCCAGTCATATGCAAATCAGTCTTGACCCTGTGCAATGGGAACAGTCCTGCCTAAACTGCCAGGCCAGGCCCTCCCTGGCCTGGAAACAAGCATCCTAGGACCGGTTTCGGGCTTGCAGCCTTCATCAGCAAGGATAGTTTGACTCCAGTGACATGGAGAGCACAGGACCCATGTCTGGGCATACCCGTCCCACTCGGGGGTGACCAATGCAAAAAGAACAATTGATGGACAGAATGCAGAATAATGTCATACATTCACCCCAGTACAGAGATCTAGGCCCAAATCCATCGTTTTCTTGCTCACCATTCCACTCCAGTTTGGACCCAGCCATATGCAAATCAGTCTTGACCATAGTTCCCTCTAACCTGCGCGCTCGAGCAGGTGCGCACAATGTGTTTTCCTCCACGCATTGAGTGTAATGCAGCGCGCACCTTCCCGAACTCTGGCTGCCATGAAATATTTCGGTGAAAAGTTTGAAGTGACTCCTCCTTTCTCTGTGCTCAGAAGTGAGGAAGGCACGCGTTGTCAATCCGATATGTTGTGTTCTGCTGAAACGCTAGGTTTTAGAGCCTCGGGACTAAGGTGATGTATATCCATTCCACCCACTAGCCAGCAGTTCTTCTGTGCATGGGGACTGGGCCTGGAGGTGTCTGTTATCCAGTCACTGTGCATAAAAGAAGTGTCTTAGAGCGGCTTGTATTTGTAAGAAGCTATCAGTGATGATGCTGCTGCACACATAATGAGCTGTGAAATGCCGCTTTCGGGACAGTTCTTTTTTTTATTTCGAGAGACCATTGAGAGGAATGTGAACACATGCAGTGGAGCTCTGCCCTAAATCAGCCAGCAAGGAAGGGCGAGCAGATCCAATGCCTTGATAGCAGACGGGCAAGTTTAGTATTCATTGTTTAATGAGTCTGTCTCCTTTTTTGCAGTTTTATATATGGAGAACCCGACCAAACGTATCAGTGTGCTTTACATGAGGATCAGTTACAATACAAAAGGTCATATTCATTTTTTGTAGGCACGGAGAGATTATGTTTTCTGCCCAGAATCACAAGATGTTGAACAAATGCTGAGACTCGAGCCTAGTTCCCGAGTTCCAAAGTCCGCCTTTTTTGCCATTGTGCAACACCCCCTCCCATGTCCCCCCTCACCTCTCCTCACAAATCAAAAAGGTGAGTTAAGAGTACTGCAGGGATGGGATTTGTAAACAATTCTTCACAGGCTCAAAGGGCGTCAGCCCCCCCTCTGGCTGAGACAGCTTCCCGGGCACACACACTGCCGCACTGAGTACTTCAGAGGTCTTTTTAAAAGACCATTCACTCGTTAACGAGGCTCTGTTGTTTTTCACCCCTTCTTGAGCCCCTGCATCTCCACTCTATCACTGGAAGAATTAGCCCCCCCCTAAAAAAATTTAGGAGCCCCTCCCCCGAAATGTGGCTCTAATTGCACCTCTGATTCTTCAGCACACAGAAAAAAGACTGAGCAGCTATTCACCTAAAGGCTGCCCTATGTGCAGGAGCAGGGCTGGCAATGCTGTGCCTGCCCCGGGTCAGCCTTTCTGTATAGACTGTATCTTAATTTATTTAATTTTGCTCTGCTTGAACATGAGAAGGAGGAAGCATCAAACATCTGATTTTTCCCACTTCTGAAATCTAGATGGGGCCCGGTTTTCTGAACTTTGTCATGCCCTCCAAGAAATTATACTTCAGCCATGATCCAGGGCATGTTTTCTCTCTCTATCAGATTTGAATTGTTCATTCCTAGCTACGAAAAACAGGCCCAAGCAATAGTGTCTGTGTGGCAGTCAACAAGTAGGAGTAAAAGGTGGAACTGAAGAAAATAAACTGTGGAGTATGATAGAAATAGATAATGAACAGAGGAGAAAACAAGGAACTATGAATGTAACCAAGAGGAAAAGTGTATGAGAAGAGTGAGAACTAGAGAGAGCAAAGAAGAAAAATACGCATGATGGAGTGACCATGGATGTGTTCGTGTGGCTAGTATCTCATGTTCAGGCATTTTACACCCCTGTAATGTGCAGTCCTTTCCCGGCACATTTTATGTGGCCGAGTGACAGGTGAACAGTGTGTTATGTTCAGAGTGATCTACAGTCAGGTATTCTGTGGCACAGTGACTATTAGACAAGCAAAAGCACTGTAGTGCTTCCTCTCCGTTAAAAGTGCAACCACAGAACATCTTTCTATATGCTCACATACATTTTGCTATATTCCTAACACCAAGAAATGGATGATTGCACCGTTCTATCTTGTACTGTTGATTGCCTTCTTTTGTGTCACAGGTATTTGAGATACATATTTTAGTCTAAATCCTGTCCCTGGTTTCAAGATGCTTATTTTTTGGGCTGGCATATAAATTTGGATGGTCGATATTTTTGCTGTGGCACTTTTTCACATGGGCATATTTCCTCTTGTTGCACATTTTTTTTTGTGTGGTCTAGAAGTGATGTGTGTTTTCTTAAATTTGAAAAAACGAAGAATACTTCAGACTTTCACATGATTGTTTTCGTTCCAGTACAGTGTCTATGATTTAATTACTAGTCACTTTTGTGAGCTATCAGTTTCGACAGTATCTAAACCTAAAACATTTAAGTCAATATCATTGGGAAAATGTGCTATAAAATGCTATAAAATGCACACTTTAGAAAAGTGAAAACTAGGGTGGATGGCAAAAGGAGGATCGAAAAGGCAGGTTCCCTTCCTCTATACCTACTTTTAAGCAGTACCTGGTTCACCTGCATAGTTGCACATCATATAACTCGGTTGCACTCACAGGCAAGAAAAGTGTGCACGCAAACATTCTGCTGCCGCACAAGAGAAAGCATAATTAGAGGGAACATTGGCCTTGACCCTGCGCCCAATGGGAACAGTCCTGCCCGAAGTGGCAGGCCAGGTCCTCCCTGGACTGTAAACAAGCATCCTAGGACCGGTTTCGGGCTTGCAGCCCTCATCAGCCAGGATTGCTTGACTCCAGTGGGATGGAGAGTATGGCACCCACGTCTGGGCATACCTGTTCCACTTGGGGGAACAAATGCCAAAAGACAAATTGATGGATAGAATGCAGAACAATATCATACATTCACCCCAGTACAGAGATCGGGGCCCAAATCCATCAATTTGTTGCTCACCATGCCATTTCAGTTTGGACCCAGCCATATGCAAATCAGTCTTGACCCTGTGCCAATGGGAACAGTCCTGCCTGAACTGCCAGCCAGGTCCTCCCTTGACTGGAAACAAGCATCCTAGGACCGGTTTCGGGCTTGCAGCCTTCATCAGCAAGGATAGTTTGACTCCAGTGACATGGAGAGCATGGGACCCACGTCTGGGCATACCCGTCCCACTCGGGGTGACAAATGCAAAAAGAACAATTGATGGGCAGAATGCAGAATAATGTCATACATTCACCCCAGTACAGAGATCTAGGCCCAAATCCAGCGTTTTTGTGCTCACCATGCCATTCCAGTTTGGACCCAGCCATATGCAAATCAGTCTTGACCCTGCGCCCAATGTGAACAGTCCAGCCCGAACTGCCAGGCCAGGTCCTCCCTGGACTGGAAACAAGGATCCTAGGACCGGTTTCAAGCTTTCAGCCCTCATCTGCCAGGATAGCTTGACTCCAGTGGCATGGAGAGCACGTGACCTACGTCTGGGCATACCCGTCCCACTCGGGCTGACACATGCAAAAAGAACAATTGATGGACAGAATGCAGAACAATGTCATACATTCACTCCAGTGCAGAGATCTGAGCACAAACCCATCGTTTTTTTGCTCACCATGTAGTGTAGTTCCTATATCCCTGGTAGGCTCTGCGCATTGGAATAATATACACTATAGATTTGACATAGGACTGAGGTCAGTATATCTCTATCGAGTACATTAAACTTAATTACTTGTGTGTGCCAGCTAACTCAGAGGTCACTAGAAACTTCTCGAATATACAAGAAGGGATTAGTTTTTGACAACCGCATAAACATGACAACTTTGTTTCCCTTAGAGTCGGAACAATCCCAGAACCGTGGAAACAATAGATAACAGTTTCACTCAGTCAATCGTGCATGCTTCGTTTCTACAGAGTTGCACAGAAATAGAGAGATGGGCGTTTCAATAAAAAAGGGTTTATTGAACAGTCTTATTTCTCATGCAAGAGATATGAACTGCTACAATCGTAAGACAGGCTGCGAAGTACAATGTGTACAGAGTTAGCAGTAAGATAAAAAAATACTGCAATAGCATGGTTTGTAGCTATGACATATATTAATTAAAATACATACATAAATAACACAGGCTAAAATGTGAATACTCATCTGATGCTTCTAAATAGTTCTACCCCAGTGTACCTAACCTAAGTGTAGTACGAGGTAAGAAGTAGGTGCTGGTTTCTAAAGTATAGCTAGCTATAGCTATAGTTTTAGTTTTGCCAAGAGTTGCCAAAAGTTTCTCTAAGTTCTAGTCTGCTCCATACCTTAGAATGCGTGAGGTTGGAATCTCTCTCCTGGACTCGATATTTAACACCCCGCAAGGGTAGTCAGAATCACTGGAGCTGGATTCTCTGCAAGGAGGATGACAGCGTCTGGTCAGTGCGTCAGGCTGGAACTCAATTTTATTCCGAACTTGCCGTGGCGAACCGCAAGTAGGCAGTCGAGCTGGACCGTACTGGAACTGTGGTTTGCCAGGGCAAGTGCAGGTATATTTATACCTTGAAGGTGTTTAGGAATGCCTGTATTGACGTAAAAGTTGGGCATCGGAATGTCATGAATGAACCCCTAAGGAATAGATGTTCATGCATAATAAATGAGTTCCTGGAGAAATCAATATCCAAGCAAGGGATATTCCTAAAGGCTTAAGAGTCTGGTTTTCCAAGAACTCGTTGTGACGTGGATGGACGGATTTAGGATGTAGGCCTGTATTTGGTTAGCATGGACAATACCTAAATAAGGGCTGGATTTTCTATGCCTAAATAAGGGCAATATGGATTGTACCTATATAAGGGCATAAATCAGGAAACCTATATACGGAATCTAAATCTACACACAACTCCCACTCCAATTTCTTATGAACGACATTACTGAATCCTAAACATACTAAACATGTCTAAAAGAGAATATCGCCTGATAATCAAAAACATTCTAAAGCATATCTAAAAACATATGTCCTAAAAGTGCATTACAAACCCATTGCTGTGCATAAGGTGCTGTACATATTAAAAAGCAATGGTTCATTCTAAGTATATGCGTGCATTGAAAATGCTAAAAAGAATGAACCATAAATATATACATGATGACAATGGCTTGTTAATACAGAAGAAAAAAAAAGAGGCCGAAACCATTTCATATCAGGTTAACACAAATCAATTGTTGATGTGACAAGGTGGCATAATGTCCCTGGAAGATTTTCAAAGAATTTTGTTCTCTATGAATAGTTCTACTATAAGCAGATGACTTGTGCCAAAAAATGAAACAATACAAATTTGGAAAAAAAAAGTAATCATAGGAAAAAGTTCCAAAGTTAGTCCCCTGTCTGAAAAGAACGAAGGCCAAATTCAGAGTCTTATCGGAACACTGTGTGCCTGAATCAAAAGTCAGTGTGTGGATCTGGAGAAAACATGAAATCTTCTAATCCTCTAGACAAAAAGTCATCTGCCGTTGTAGGTAAAAGTTGGAATACCTCGTTTAGAAGATTAACTGCACATAGATGTGAACTATCCCCTTCAGCATTGGTTGCATCAACAATGTTCGAATCGGATGTTACCTGCCTGCCTGGTGTGTCCTCTCATACCTCAGCAGTAGCACTTTGCGTCTGTGAAATCTCAATGAATGCCGTCATCAGGATTGGTAGCCACTGGGGACAACACAGAGCATGGGCCGTTACCGGGTCCAGCAGAGTATCGATATCAGTAGGCATGACTGATGGGAGTGTAAGACAGATGTCAAGCACACATTCTTCACCGCAGAGCAGGCAGCGTAGAACAGGTAAGATGCAATCTTGCTAGATTGGTCTGAATGACCGAAACCATGTGGTGTTTAATTCTCGTAGACGAGGTAAACCCAAAATGTGGACGATGCGCTCACGACAGTTCATCTCCAATAGAGCTCTCTATGGTGCCTGGAGTGACGCTGGTGATGAAGCTTGCCATATCGTAGCAGAAGGAGAAAAATAGGATCCCTGCAACGGGTGCTAAAAGGAGCGACAGCCCGCCAAACACAGAGTGCATGAAGTTTGGAAAAATTCCAAGGACTGCTTGAAAAGGTGCTAACAGTCCTGCACACACGTTCCTAAATACATGTATAATACCGCTCGTATCAAACATGTTTAAGATACGACCTAACATTTCCGAGAAATGCACAGGGCAGTTTGTATACAAAAGTGTATATATATCCACAGAAGTCCTTGCGAATTGGAGATCATAGGTTTCTCTGGCTGAGGTCAGTGGCACTGTTTTTTGTAAAAGAATGGCTTTCATTCTGCTTACAGTATCAATTTGTATAGAAGAGATGTTCAGTGAAGGCCATAAAGGCGACTCCCTGACTGTGTCTATTTGTGGAAACAAGACTTGCATACAGCAAGTGACCCTGGATGTAACCGTAACTAGATATGGAATACCTGGCAACATACCACAGCAGCTGTGATCATTCAACATAATGTAATTACCATTAGAAAGTTGGCCAAAAATTGGATTGATCACTGCAGCTGGTGAACCTTGCAGGTGACAGGGTAAGTTTGTAGTGGAACCATCACAGGCCCGTGTAAGTTAATACCCTGACAAAGGAGAGAACTGCTTAGTGTGTGTTCACAGTTTTCACCGCTAAGAAACACTTCACGTTCCCCACTCCAACATCTATGTGTGTATGGTAAATCCCAGGATGTCTTGATGTATCCTTTACCCAACCTTTCATATTTGTCCACTGGTATATGTGTTAGGCAATATTGAAAATGGAAAGTTGTAACAGGCAGAGTAATTTTACCATGTATGATCCACTCGGTAGCTGGTTTTTCTGCCACCGTGAATGGTCATTTTTCCTGTTTTTCAATGCTCAGCATAGTGTAGTCTTCTCCCCTTTGTGCCAGTCTGATCTGTTTATCAGTGAGATTGAATTCTGAAAACAGTGACGTAGTGTTGATTAAACGCCAAGGCGCATAGCCTGCACGCATGTTTTGTAGCGTCCAGCCCAATAGCATGATAGAACGTACCTGAGACTGACCATGTTGCAACATGACCAAGTCTTGTTCCATGATGTCTATGACAGAAGACACAATGCTGTCCAATGAATATATTCTGGACGACAGCGTTGTTAACCCATTGTCTACTACAGAGAGAGTTTTCTCTAAATTAATATGATCAATTTCTCGTATTCGTTCTGCAGTCTCTGCTTGGGTAACCTTCCATGCTTCATTATAAGCAGCGTAGATACCGGCATATATGAAACGTTTTTGATGCTATTTTCTTGGTCCTAGCAAGAATTCCCTAAGGTCTGCGCCTTCTTGAAGTAAAGTTAAGTGTTGTTTAACATCTTTCAGTGTAGCTTTCTGTAGTCAATCAAGGCAAAGTTTCCCTACACTTTTGTTGTTACTACCACTGGATGCTGTCTTTGAACATAGCGTGGGTCTGGCCTATTGATAGTGAAACCCTGTGTTTTGTTCAGGAATCGATCTTGACAGTTGTTTGTGTCTGTGGGCCAGAGCAGCCATTTTTTCCATTCTGGATCTGATCTGTTGTGATGCAAAATATTATGTACGTCGACCTCCCCCTGTGTAGTGCTATTGGTTGCAGGTATAGGTATGGTCGGTGTGTTCATGTCTTTGATCCTGGCTAATCCAAGGCAAGACGTTTACTGGACAGTGTCATTCAAAAACATTATTTGCTCAGGGATGATACAGTCTCTAAACAAAGCTTCTACCCCCTGTACTTGCCATTCTTTTGTACCCCAGACAGATTTTGTCTCAATGTTGTCTTTCCAAAAGTCGAAACCCTGTCTAGACAGTTGGGCATTAAAGGCTGCAGGATAAATCTGTTTCGTATTGGTTAACATATTTTTCGTTCCTGTCTTGTTCACATAAGTAAAACATTTCCGGATTAGGCAAATTGTAGCCTGAAAAATATGGAAATTTCATTGCAAAAGTTTTTGAGCTACCTTTTGGAGGTGTAGGACAATGTTCCCATTGGTTATACATAAATACATTTCTAGGTGTTGCAGATTTATGCAAGAAATGATGACCATAGTGGTTATAACAATACATTTGTTCACAGTCTGATGAACCCTCTAAATATTCATGATTTGTGAATACAGTAGACATCTCTAGATCAGACATCATGTTATTAACAGTCTCAAAGTCCCAATCATCAGAAAAGGTACTAGAGGTAATAAAGTCACTTAGTGAAATCTTAAATAAATGTGGAATCTTCAAAAGCTCCGACGGGACAAAAATGTCACATTCGGTTTGGTCCCAAACTATACCATCATGTATAGGAACGGCTGTGATGTTCACTGCTGACAAGTCTCTTGCTTCACGATGGGATGATTTGTGTGGCTGGAGAAGTAAGTTCCCTCTTTTACTTGCCGTGTCCATTTGAATATAACTTCCATTTAACAGCATACCCAGTGTTAATACCAGAGCTAACCAAAGTAGAAAGAAGAATATTCACATAACAATCCATAGTTTAAACCATGGTGAAACCAGATAAGTCTTTTTCAGGAGATGAAAAAAGTCTGTTGCTTGTTCTTTGAAAGTTCTTCGTGCTGGCGTCGTTTCAGGTTCGCTGGGATCCTCAGAAAACGTATCAAAGTTCATGAAATAGCCAGAGGCAGTTCTGTCAATGGTTGGAATTGCATCAGGATTTGTTGAATTCACTGGAACCAGTTGATCACTTGTTACTTCGTTGTAGACATGTGTATCAGGACAAACTGTTATTTGGGTTTCAAGAGGGACAAGTTCCATAGCTTTGTTGCTTAGTCCTTTATTTCTCACTGCAGAATCTTCAAAGTTGATGAGTCTTTCAGTTTGAACCTCTTGGATTGTAGCTAGAAGAGTGCGTCTGCTACATTGGCGGAGTCCACTTGGCCTACTGCTTAGTATCGGCCACATAGTGTGGTTTGATCAGGTCGATGGACACAAACCTTTTCTCCTTTTTTCCAGCAAGGGGCGGCAAAAGTACTGTTCTTGATCCGTGGATTTCTAGGACAGGTACTGGTTGTCTGTAAGAAGGCCCTAATTCCTTCTTGTCCGCAATATTTCTCTGACTAGATCACCAAGTTTTGGGATCCAGACAGGCCTTGCTGGGACGGCCGTTTTTTCCTCAGTGATGGTTGGCTTCAGGAGCACGTTGCTTTGTTTCGTTCTTAGTTCATTTAAGTAAAACAGCCAAATGATCTTTGATATCAAATTTCTTATTTTCCATCACTGTGCCTTGCATATCAAGGTCCGGTACCAACATTCTAGTTCCAAATAGAACTTCATATGGAGTGACGCCCCCTAGAGAACTTCTTGGCAAGTTATTAAGTGCGCGCTGGACCCCATAAAGGTGTTTGTCCCACCCATCACCCTAACCTAATACCCTAGCTGTTATAGACTGCTTTATGTCCCGGTTTTTTCTTTCCACAACAGAATTTCCCTCAGGATGGAATGGAGAAGAATACCACAATGCTACGCCCAAACTGGCCATGGCTTCTTTGTCAACGCAGGACCCTGGTCAGAATGTAAAGTGCCAATTACGTATCTGCCGATAAAGACTCGCAAATCTTTTATAACAATTTGAGCGTCAGCCGAACGCTGAGGCCACATCCATAGGAACCTTGATTTAGTGTTTGTGGGACTGCATTTGTCCAAAAGGACGCCTGCACGTAGATAGTCTAATGCTGTCTAATAATGGTGTCCGAACTGGGCTGGCCATTTTATAGTCAGGTATCAGGTGGCGTTCTGTACTGCAATCTCTATTGCAGTCTATGTAGTTATTGATGAAGATATGAATCAGTGTATTCA
Source organism: Triturus cristatus (assembly GCF_964204655.1). Taxonomy (NCBI): domain Eukaryota; kingdom Metazoa; phylum Chordata; class Amphibia; order Caudata; family Salamandridae; genus Triturus; species Triturus cristatus. The sequence goes on along the minus strand of NC_140581.1, from coordinate 513,657,796 downwards.
TTCCTGGCCACCAGAACATCTCTTTTAGTTCTAAAATTGTCTTAGAGATCCCCAGATGTGTCAGACCCTCTCCCAGATGTGTTTCGTAAATCAAAGCTGCTCTTTGTTCCATTTTTGGTATTACCCTATCCTCCACTCCAGGGATTCGAGCAAACGGAACATTGTTCACATCAATTATATATGAGTATTTGAGTGGAAACCTTTTAGGCAATGCTGTACCACTGCCTTTGCTTGAAGCATTGATAGCCAGCATTATTTCACTGTCTATTTTCGTTTTTTGAACAAGTGATTGCAGCTACGGAAGCCGTTTGCACAGCCCCTTTCGTGGCTTCATCAGCCAATTAATTCCCTTCAACGTGAACGCCATCACGTTGATGACTCGGCGTGTGTATCACATGAGTGTTTTGTAGTCTGTTTCGCAACTGAACTACTTGCTCCCAAAGCATTTTATGCTTGATTGTGCCACCTTTTGCATCCTTGAAACCGTTTTGAAGCCAATTCTGTAAATATTCATTGTAAGATTGAACACAGTAAAAAGAATCACACACTATGAGTGTGGGGAATTCGCGATCCGTGTTTTCAAGTGCCATCTTGAATGCTTGTAGTTCAGCTCGGTGAGCTGTACAATCTCCTAGAGATTGCGTTTTTGTGACCATTGGTCTGAATTTGCCATCGTGCATACAACCTTTAACGATCGCGCAGGCTGCACTGTAAGCTTGTTCACTCTCCGTAGCGGGTTGTGCAGATCCATCAGTATAAATTATAAATTTGTACTGATCAAGAGGGAGAATTTCAGTAGGCAGAGGGCATTCGTGTTCGTATTGCAGGAATGCTTGTGTTTTCAAATAAGGATCAAAAACATATTCAACATCAGTTGCAGCAAGAGAATTAACCCATTGTATCCATCTCGGATGTAAAGCTTTTGCATTCAGAATGCTAGCTTTAGTAACTGCCTCTAAGGCTAGTACAGGAGTCACGACCATTATGCGTTTCCCCTGTGCTAGGGTTCTTTCTTTTGCTACAGCGGTTTGAACCGCTGTCAGAATCTTTTCTGTAGAAGTGAATTTCATTTCTGCTTGTGTATACAAGTGTGATTTGTATGCAATTGGTACTTTTTCACCTTCGTTAAAAGTTAAGTAGGTGAATCCGCATTGACCTGGAATTATTCGGATCACTAAGTTGCGTACGTTTATGCGTGTTTGCAAGTGTTTAGTTGCGAACATATCTGTTTGAAGTGAACGCAGAATTTCTGTGTGTCCTTATGTCCAAGTTGTGGCTTTGAAATCAGGTTTGATTAATTCGTTGAGAGGTTTAACCCTCTCTGCGTAGTTTAGAATGTATGTTCCTTACAAAATTTAGGAAACCTAGAATCAACTGTAAGTTCGTCAAAGTTTTTGGAGGTTGGAGCAGCGCACACTTTTCAAAAAAGTTGGCTGCCAGGCTTTTGCCTTCACTTGAAAGTTCATATCCTAGGAAAAGGACGTTTAGATGGGCAATTCTGGACTTTTTAAAGTTGAATTTGTAACCCTCAGAGGCGAAGTGTCTGTCCAGGTCATCGTCTGTCAGATATATATCATCGACATATGACAATGCCTCGTCATCATAAATATGTAGTAACTCTGTTACTCTTACTGAGAATAACCCTGGGCTGCTTTTGACCCCTGTGGGAGTCGACAAAATTGACTCTGAGTCCCCATTATTGAGAAAGCGGTCAAATATCTACTTTCAGGTGCAATATTTTGACAAAAGAAACCATTTGAAATGTCTAATGTGGTTTTGTACTTTTAATGCACAATGTTATTCATTAATGCTGTACTGTGTGCATTTTGCACTGCAAATAATTTACAACATGAGTTTAGGTGTCTGTAATCCAAAACTAGACGATATGTATTGTCTGGTTTGAAAACAGGAAACAAAGGATTGTTCATTGATGAGGTGCATGTTTCAATCACCCCCTGGTATTTAAGTTGATCTAAGATCTCCCTGACTTGTTTTTTAGCTTCTTCCTTAACTGGGTACTGCCTTTGTGCAGTTGGTTGATATTTTAACAGGATTTTGTGGTGAGGTGAGTCCTCATCCCATCCTACATGATTCTTGTATAATGCTGGGGCTTGGGCCACTGCCCATTTGCTGGCATACGTATATTTTAAATGTACTGGAACATGATTAGAGAAGGCTGGCATATTGATGTCTTCGCCATGTGGGCACTCCCTGACAAATTCTGGTGGCCAGTCTCGTTCTGCTAGAAGTATATCATAACCCCTTGAAAGATGCTCCCAAAAGAGTGCTTTTACTTTTCTTCGTATGTCTCCCTCCATCCGGATTGTTATTTCATATAACCTGTGCGGAGAACTAACCCTGGTGTCTGCAGTTTCAACTTGAATGTCCTCATTCATGTCCACTGTCTCCAGAAGCCCCTTCAGGTTCTGGTGAGCTACTGTAACTTCTGCTGCACTGTCCAACATTGTCTGAGCCCATTCTCCGTTCTTGAGTTGCATTCTCAGAATCCTCGGCATGTCTGATCCTCAGACCTGCTACCTTCTTCTTGGAGAATTGAGGTTTTTGTTTGTTTTTCTGTGCGTGTTGATCGTCTTTGGACTTCACGCGTTCGTCTTTGTTCTCTGACCGTCCTCTTCTTTCGGATGTCTGTGATGATATCTGAAAGGTACAAGAGGAACGTATATCAGTATCTTGATATCTGTCAGGTTTTCTCAAATGATCCCTATTCCTGAGGTTGTACCTCCTTTCAGAGGGCTCCTTTTGAAGAGACCTACCTCGGGATTGAGAACGCTTCTCTTTGGAATGCTGTTTGCTATTTTCCCACTTCTTTTTAGAAAAGGTAGGAGTTTTTTTTTTAGGAAAAACCTTATCAGGACTTTCAGACAGTTGTGGTTTAACTGGTCTCCCCCCCCCCAAACTGTCTCTGCCTAATTCTTCATAGGATTTTTCAATTATTCTGGCTAGTTCTTGTGGTTGTTCTGTTACATCAAATTCCCTTAATTTCTGGCGGATTGCCACTGATGCTGCTTCTCCTTTAATATTAGATAATATTATTGTTGAGACCTGGTCGAAATTTTTCAGTAACTTCATACCTAAATTTAGAGCAGGCTCTGCCCCGTATTCATTTTGAATGTTTCAGGACATCAGGTATTACCGCCATGGATGAAACACCATGTGTTTTTGTGTAGATTGCAGCAAAGACTGTGCCCCAAGTGGTGCAGTCTTCTAGATGTGGTGTGATCCCCATTGGTAAACAGATTGTTAGAATTCTGTGTTTCTCATAGGGGCTAGTATTAAGAAATACTGCTTCGATTTGAGTAATTTTTTGAGCTATCCAGAATGGAATTTGTTCACGTTTTGTGGGCATTTTACCCATGACTGCGTGTAGAGTCTGTGGAGTAATTTGTAGTGTATTCCCCTGATGAGGGGCTGGATTTTGAATGGTTAATGGTGTTTGGACTGTGAAAGTCAGCATGACATATTGAACCAATTGTCTATAAATTTTGATTAGCTCCTTGAGTTGAGCTAGTAATTCTACATCTGACATTCCTTCAATGTCTCGATGAAGTGTGTAGCCAGCTAAAATCGGCCATGTTGCTCCTGGTCTACTTAGTGGACCGAGCCTGGTAATATGATTGTAATGTTTTAGGGCGCCTTTAAACCATAGCTCATGCTCCTTGTATGTGATTGATATTTTAATATCCTCGAAAGGAATATATTCCTCAGGTGGATCATCTTCTTTGTAGAAGTGAAACAAGTGTGTTTCTGGATTTTATTCTGGGAATACTATCCATGAATAGAATACCTCTGTGGTGAGATTCATGTGCCTCTATCACAAAAACTGCTCTACCACCTCTTGGTGTTAGGCCATGTTTTATACGTTTTAGAGTGATGGCTCTCCTTAAATTTAGATGGATGATTATAGCATCCTCGTCAGTTTCTTGAAAGCCCGTACGATTAAAAGCTGCTGTGACTTGGTCAGCCGCAGCTCCACCAGTATCGGTGTTTGTGCCATTTTCGGTCATTGTTTAATGAAAGTTTCAGAGCAATTTTCAAGGGAACAAAGAAAAGGTGCACAATATTTTGGAACACTCTATCCTTCAACGTTGAACAAACCAAACAGCTAATACATAGGATTTTTGTCCTACTCAGCTATGGCGGATATTATCCCTACCCACTCCAGACGTCTTATGGATTATTATGAGCAGGGGTCTCTGAGAAAAGCACGACTGAGTTACTTCAGTATCTAGCGTTAAATTAGTGCCTTACCAAACGTTGGGTGCCATGTAGTGTAGTTCCTATATCCCCGATAGGCTCTGCGCATTGGAATAATATACACTATAGATTTGACAAAGGAATGAGGTCAGTATGTCTCTATCGAGTACATTAAACTTAATTACTTGTGTGTGCCAGCTAACTCAGAGGCCACTAGAAACTTCTCGAATAGACAAGAAGGGATTAGTTTCTGACAACCGCATAAACATGACAACTTTGTTTCCCTTAGAGTCGGAACAATCTCAGAACCGTGGAAACAATAGATAACAGTTTCACTCAGTCAATCGTGCATGCTTCGTTTCTACAGAGTTTCACAGAAATAGAGAGATGGGCGTTTCAATAAAAAAGGGTTTATTGAACAGTCTTATTTCTCATTCAAGAGATATGAACTGCTACAATCGTAAGACAGGCTGCGAAGTACAATATGTACAGAGTTAGCAGTAAGATAAAAAAATGCTGCAATAGCATGGTTTGTAGCTATGACATATATTAATTAAAATACATACATAAATAACACAGGCTAAAATGTGAATACTCATCTGATGCTTCTAAATAGTTCTACCCCAGTGTACCTAACCTAAGTGTAGTACGAGGTAAGAAGTAGGTGCTGGTTTCTAAAGTTTAGCTAGCTATAGTTTTAGTTTTGCCAAGAGTTGCCAAAAGTTTCTCTAAGTTCCAGTCTGCTCCCTACCTTAGAATGTGTGAGGTTGGAATCTTTTTCCGGGACTCGATATCTAACACCCCGCAAGGGGAGTCAGAAACACTGGAGCTGGATTCTCTGCGAGGAGGATGATAGCGTCTGGTCAGTTCATCAGGCTGGAACTCGATTTCCTTCCTAACTTGCCGTGGTGAATCGCAAGTAGGCAGTCGAGCTGGACCGTACCGGAACTGTGGTTTACCACGGCAAGTGCAGGTATATTTATACCTTGAAGGTGTTTAGGAATGCCTGTATTGACGTAAAAGTCGGGCATCGGAACGTCATGAATGAACACCTAAGGAATAGATGTTCATGCATAATAAATGAGTTCCTGGAGAAATCAATATCCAAGCAAGGGAAATTCCTAAAGGCTTAAGAGTCTGGTTTTACAAGAACTCGTTGTGACGTGGATGGACGGATGTAGGAGACCATGCCTGTATTTGGTTAGCATGGAAAATGCCTAAATAAGGGCTGGATTTTCTATGCCTAAATAAGGACAATATGAATTGTACCTATATAAGGGCATAAATCGGGAAACCTATATACGGAATCTAAATCTACACACAACAACTATGCCATTGCAGTTTGGACCTAGCCATATGCAAATCAGTCTTGACCCTGCACCCAATGGGAACAGTCCAGCCCGAACTGCCAGGCAAGTTCCTCCCTGGACTGGAAACAAGCATCCTAGGACCGGTTTCGGGCTTGCAGCCCTCATCAGCCAGGATAGCTTGACTCCAGTGGTATGGAGAGCACGGGACCCATTTCTGGGCATACCCGTCCCACTTGGGGTGACAATTACAAAAAGAACAATTGATGGACAGAATGCAGAACAATGTCATACATTCACCAAAGTACAGAGATCTGGGCCCAAATCCATCGTTTTTTGCTCACCATGCCATTCCAGTTTGGACCCTGCCATATGCAAATCAGTCTTGACCCTGAACCCAATGGGATCAGCCCAGCCCGAACTGCCAGGCCAGGCCCTTCTTGGACTGGAAACAAGCATCCTAGGTCCGGTTTCGGGCTTGCAGCCTTGATCAGCAAGGATAGCTTGACTCCAGTGACATGGAGAGATCGGTACCCACGTCTGAGCATACCCATTCCACTCGGGGTGACAAATGCAAAAAGAAACGTTGATGGACAGAATGCAGAACAATGTCATACATTCACCCCAGTGCAGAGATCTGGGCCCAAATCCATAGTTTTTTTGCTCACAATGCCATTCCAGTTTGGACCCTGCCATATGCAAATCAGTCTTGACCCTGAACCCAATGGGATCAGCCCAGCCCGAACTGCCAGGCCAGGCCCTTCCTGGACTGGAAACAAAGGGGCAGATTTACAAGTCCCTTGCGCCACTTTAGCGCACTTTTCCCATGTTAAAAATGACGCAAAAGTGGCGCAAGGGGCTTGTAAATCTGCCCCAAGAATTCTAGGATCGGTTTTGGGCTTTCAGCCCTCATCAGCCAGGATAGCTTGACTCCAGTGGCATGGAGAGCACGGGACCCACGTCTGGGCATACCCGTCCCACTCGGGGTGACAAATACAAAAAGAACAATTGATGGACAGAATGCAGAACAATGTCATACATTCACCTCAGTACAGAGATCTAGGCCCAAATCTATTGTAGTTTCACTCACCATGCCATTCCAGTTTGGACCCAGCCATATGCAAATCAGTCTTGACCCTGTGCCCAATGGGAACAGTCCAGCCATGAGGCACAGGGTCAAGACTGATTTGCATATGGCCAGGTCTAAACTGGGGTGGCATGGTGAGCAAAAGAATGATGGATTTAATCCAGATCTCTTGACTGGTGTTGAATGTTTTGATTTGTTCTGCATTTCGTCCATCAATTGTGTGTTGTTTCCTTTCTCGCTCTATGTGTGCCGCGTATGCCCCGACGTTGGTCATGGGCTCACTGTGCCACTGGAGTCAAGCTATCCTGGCTGATGAGGGGTGAAACCCCAAAACCGGTCCTAGGATGCTCGTTTCCGGTCCAGGGAGGACTTGGCTTGGCAGTTCGGACTGGACTGTTCCCATGAGGCACAGGGTCAAGACTGATTTGCATATGGCCAGGTCTAAACTGGGGTGGCATAGTGAGCAAAAGATTGATGGATTTAACCCAGATCTCTTGACTGTGGGTGAATGTTTTGATTTGTTCTGCATTCCGTCCATCAATTGTGTGTCTTTTGCTTTATATCGTTATCTAAATATTGTTTGGTCACAAAGTTGTGTAGTAGCACAGGCTCAGTCATTTCAAAGGGGTTTCCTTGCTGTTGCATGAAATGAAGAAGCCTGTCAACATGTTTATTAAAACGTTCCTTTCACTTTCTCACAAGTTCATGGTGAGAAACAGTTTCACAATGGTCCATTAATTCTGAATTTGTTATCTCTCTGAAAACATTGCAAATAAAATGGACTTCATGGTAAACTAGCTGCCATTGAGCAACATATTCACTTTTACGTGTCTGATGAAGAATTCCATTTGAGCTTTTCTGTGATTTCTGGATCATCTGTTCCAGTTTGATATCTGGAGACACAGCATTGACCCTTCCCTCTCTATCTTTTACCACACAATGTCTTTGGATGAATTTTCTGTAGAGGTATGGTTTTTCCACAGCTAGCTTCTTCACCCTTTCCAAATACCAGGACTCATATCTCAGGTAGTTTATGCAGTCGAATTCACGAAACACAGTAATCAGTGACTCCACAGTCTTCACGTGCAGCTCCCATTCACCTTCCCGATCAGCATGTACCAAGTTTTACGCTAGCGCTATCATGTCTGAAACATTACCCCAGTACTTGCAAAGGTCTGATTTTACTTCACAATTTTTGATAAACTCTACGAACTTGGTTTTTAGGTTTTCTGATTTTGAACCGAGTGTATTGAACATTGCCTGGCTTTGCATTATGTCTTTTGAATGTAGTGCCCCTTGCCTTGTTCACTTCTGAGATAAGACATGCAAAACCTAATTTGTCATTCTTGTTCCAGAAAGCATTCAACACAATGTTTTTCTAGCCTCAGATATGATGAGCATACCTTGTAACAAATGAACATAATGAGTTCCGCTCAATACTGACTGGACAGTTTTGCTTCCAAAGATTTTAGCCTAAAAAAGTGCATCCTCTATGCCACATCCACTGAGATAACTTCCTGCACACGACAACTTTTGTCATGTGGAAAATTACCATATTTGGATAAAGATCATCAAATTCTACTGGATTGCTCATAAAAATGTCAGCTACAATATGGTTTACACCTTCTTGGCAGAAAATTGACAGGATAGGCTGGTCCTCAAGCTGGTAAAGTGTGCCTTCAAGGGATTTTTTGAAAGACTGAATTATATAACTTGACTATAGGATAAAGATATACCTATAGGTGAGGTTTATCTCAGAGTGCATATATCATGAAGTTGTATACTATGCTTTAGTCATATATATACATACAAATCATTTCTACCAGATTAAAACAATTGAATAATCAGAAAGGACGAAAGGTGTGTGAAAAAAAGTTAATTTACATCAATAAATGGTATTCAGGGTACCTAAAATTTAGACAGTTGTACAAAATTTGGGAGGAAATAATACATTCAATGATTCCTCCACTTAACAGTAAATCAAACACTTTTTCTTGGTGATACTTAGAAGTTATCTAGAAAACAGTGTGATAGTCGACGTTTCGGTCTTTACATTTCAGTTCATAAGACCATCTTCAGGACTGGTAATTTAAAAGTTGACCCCTACGAATGAAAAATATGAAATAAATACACATAACACACACCCATGTAAATAAACAAAACATCACTTAAATTTCACCCCCTCAACTTTTGTATCATCCTATACGCAGGTGAAAATTAGACTGTATTTAATCAATATGGTAAGTATCCTTGATCTATTCTGTAATTGCTTTAAATCTCTTGGGAGAGCAATATTTTTTAACCACGGTACTACAAGTCAGAGAACATGTACCTCCATGTAGTCAATTAGTTGATTATGATTTACACTATGATTACTCTCTCAATGGTGTATTTTATAAATAGCAATTGTTTCCATTGGTAATGTTACCTGGAAGTTTAATGGTTATCCAGGCATTTTTCGAAATTTCTAATCTCCACGCTCAAAGACCAATGCGGATTTGGTGGTCCTGGTGTAGTAAATCTAGTTTCCAAAAATATACATTTAGGACATATTTCAGGTTTAATATAGAAAAACTATCTAAAATTGTCACTGAAGGAAGTAAAAAGCAAATTACTCAATTTTACCTCGTTTGAGCGGGTAGAGGAGACCCGTGTCATTTAGTTCGACTTGAGCGAGTCGTCTATCATTCAATTCAACTTCACAGCATACTAGTTCTTTAAGGCTGTGAGGGAAACATTTATCGTTTTTTAAAAAAAAAAACCGAACAAATAAAGATGGACACTGAGTTTAAAAGTTATATAAATCTTGTTACCTTCTTTCAAAAAGAAGAAAAAGAGCTTGTGACAGATAGATCGATGTCGTAACTAAAGTACTCGAAACCAAGAAAACCGGTAAATGACCTCGGGGCGTTCGTGTCTTCCCTCAGAGAGTACTGCAAGGGAAAATAACGAAGCACTTAGAAAATATATTTATATTCCCGAAGAAGTCAAAGGGAAGGATTTAAAGCGTATAGGTAGTGCGAACTAACCTGGCAGTGATTCGGCGGTCTCGTCTGCAGAGTGAAGTCAAAGAGCACAAAGTGCTACCGGCTTCACACTCTTTAAATTTCTTCGTCCAAATGGAACAAGAAAGAGGACTAAGCGATAGATACACAAATACACGTATGTTTGTCAGCGGCCATATTTAAATGACCATAACTGGTATATATTTCTCGTCCGTGGCCTCTATTATCATCTAAATGACTGAGTATTAACAGTCAACTTACAAGTACAGTTTACCTTAGGTCCAGTTTTATTTCTGAATGATGAAGTAACCTGACATTATACATTAAATTGTGCATCTATGAGTACACAATCACGGCCATTTTATTGATGAAATAAAGTCTAATTTTCACCTGCGTATAGGATGATACAAAAGTTGAGGGGGTGAAATTTAAGTGATGTTTTGTTTATTTACATGGGTGTGTGTTATATGTATTTATTTCATATTTTTCATTCGTAGGGGTCAACTTTTAAATTACCAGTCCTGAAGATGGTCTTATGAACTGAAATGTAAAGACCGAAACGTCGACTATCACACTGTTTTCTAGATAACTTCTAAGTATCACCAAGAAAAAGTGTTTGATTTACTGTTAAGTGGAGGAATCATTGAATGTATTATTTCCTCCCAAATTTTGTACAACTGTCTAAATTTTAGGTACCCTGAATACCATTTATTGATATAAATTAACTTTTTTTCACACACCTTTCGTCCTTTCTGATTATTCAATTGTTTTAATCTGGTTGAAATGATTTGTATGTATACATATGACTAAAGCATAGTATACAACTTCATGATATATGCACTCTGAGATAAACCTCACCTATAGGTATATCTTTATCCTATAGTCAAGTTATATAATTCAGTCTTTCAAAAAATCCCTTGAAGGCACACTTTACCAGTACATACTATTTACCCAAGCCCTCAAGGGTATATTGGGTTGTCCACTGTATATTTCAAGGTCCTCAAGATGAGCATGCATATTTTGGAATATTTTTAGAGCTGCGTATACTGTTGCATAGTTTGCAGTGGCGACTGGAAAGTAGGGCGATTGGAGAGGTCAGAAGAAGGGCTAATACATTAAAAATATATAAATAAAATGTAATAAACAGGAGAAATAAATAAAAAGGTACTTACCATTTTTTCTGGCGACACGTCCTCCTCTCTTCGGTTGTCTTCTTCTCCTGACGTCACATCCAGCTGGGCTTAACCAATCCTGGCACTGCATGAGAGCAGTGCCAGGATTGGAGGGAGCGGTCTCTCTCGCCACTCCTGGTGACACTGGAGGATTGTTTGGGCTCTCAACCCAGCTGTCTAAGACAGCCGGGTTGAGAGTTTTATAGTGTGCATGTCAAACTGGCCGTCGCAAGACGGTCAGCAAAAGGGACATGCACACAATAAACTAGTGTACAGTCAGGCAGCCCACCACTGCTGCCACTCAGCAGGCCCCGCCCCATCCTGACACTTGGTTCAGGACAGATTGATGGAAAATAAAATGATAATGAATTAACTTCATTACCATTTTATTTTTCTCCGGGGCATTTCTGGGGCAATTAAGTGGGGCAACACTCCTCCACTCAAACAGAGGAGCCACCCCAGTTTGTGACTGGAGATGGTATTACTGGAAAAAACACAACCTTTTTCAGTGGGGTGGTACTCTGGGAGATCAGAGCATGAATTCTCGCCTATGGAGAAACTGACTTTTCTTCATCTTCCAGACCGCATCGAATTAGGCGATGTGATAAATTCTGATAAATCAGCTTTGTGGACCGCAGCATCAGGTAGGAGAAGGTCCATATCCTCAGCCACTTTGAACCTTTCTGGTAGATTGGGACGTGTTGATAGCTTATTGTGATTTTGCACATGTTGGCAAGGCAGTTGGGTTATAATTTTGCAGCTTTATTTGTTTATGCCTACAGCTTCTTTTCCAGCAGCTACTTCATTGGTACAGTCTTGAAAAAGCACCTTGGCAATATGATGTGTACTGGATGTTCCAGACAAAGAAAAGCTGTCTTCAAAATTACAATTATCAAAAAGTAAAAATTAAAAACAGCAGCAATTGTAAATCCTTTCCTAGCAAAGTGACTTGGACGTAGTGTGCTGTCTGAGTCACAAGATTTTACGGCATGAGCTGCTAACAAGTTCCTGCTCTGTACTATATCATTATAATTGTTGATACACCAATCCTATTGCTTGAAGTGATTAGCTCTCTACTTTTGCACTTGCCATAGATTGCGTGGGCAGTTATCATATGTAGTGGAGTTTTCTTTTTGCTGTGATGTAATTAATAAAGCATGATTTGGATAAGACAGTACACAAAACAGCACAAGCCTGTCGGTTCATGGCATTGTTTTCCACTTATTCGCTTATATCTTCAAAGCCACTATCAATGTTGTCGGCTTCTGTTCCGAACTCAAGAACTTTAGTTTTTTAACAGTTTTGCTTTGCTGAAATGTTAAGAAAACATCAGGCATTCTTGTTGACTCCCATGATTTGTGGAGCTCTGGGGCATCACAAAATTTGTCATTAAGTCCAAAATCTAAATCTTTCAGGACTTTTCTTAAAATGGTTCCTGCTGATTTTACTGCATCCTGTGATCTTATTTTGGCAGCAAGAACTTCAGGAGTCAAATTAGCTGAGAACACCATAAGTGGCTCATTCTATTTGTTAGACTGACAAAAATTAATTTGTCATTGTACATTCTCATCAGAAAAATCTTAATTTCATTATGGATCATACAATTTCATTAATGTTGACCATTATTTCTCTGATCTGAGTGTGAACCCGTTGCCAGCACCCAAGAGTGGCCATAAACTTAATTTGCTTTTTCAAAGAGTGCAAACTTAACTAAAAGCTGGTGGTTACGTGGCTGCTGGGAGCTTTATGCATTCATATTTTGGTTGTATTTGCTTTCTGAGAAGACTCTTTTTCCATTGTATTCGACTTGTAGCACTTGTTAGAGTGATAAAATATTTGATCCTTTTCACCCATCAGTTACAATCTTTTGTGAGCTTCATCTTGCTGTATTTCTGCAGCATCTTAAACTCTCTTCTGTCCAGCCCCGGTTGATGTTAGCTTTTCTTTTGGATTATTTTGGCATATGGCACATTTTTCTTTGCTGAAGGATTCGTTAGAGGTTGTGGTTAGCAGGACTCTGTCAGAGGGTAAAGATGCTCTACTACCACCTGCTTTGCTCATGTTTGCTAATTTAAATCAACGGAAAACCTGAAACAAAAAAAAAAATTAAGATAAATTACCAATATGTTGGCTAAAACCCATCATTATAGAGACACCATTTTGAAAAATGGCAGACGGGTTGCTCTGAGGAGTTATTATATGTCTCTTTAAGACTACTTGACCCCCAAAACCTATGTTTTGACACCAAAATGCAATATATAGGTCTCATGGTTCCTGAAATATTACATCATCAGTGCAACACATCCGCTATTAGAGACAATGTCGTCCAGAAAAATTCTGCCCGGATTAGCAATGTCTAACCAAGCTAAATTACTTCTCTAATGATACAAAAGCACAAATTAAAAAATGAAAATCTCTGGACAACAAGTTTTTTGGGAGGTATATCAAGGGGGCATGACTATCTGTGCAGCAAGATGGCCATCCCTTTACTTTTGATAGTGTATATGGCAGGAATTTACCCCAGAAACCAGTAGGATTGCAGCCAAGTAATATCTTTTTGTAAGAGATGGGTTTCCTAAAGGTTTGCCACATTAGCCTCTTTGCGTTGAAGCCATTGTCTCCCTTGTCTCTTGGCTGGTGAGTGAAGTCCCTGTACATTAAGGGAGATAAACTTTAAAGGTGGCATCAGTTGATAGTCAAGGTGTTCCACACCATGCTGTCCAAATTAAGAATCCAAGTCTAACTGCACCTTCTTGGGAGTCTGGTTTGATCTGTGTAGGCTCTACCTCTGGGTACCTCTTTGGTGTGTGCAAACATATCCCATATGTGTAGATGTTGTGTAAAGGCTTGTGCTGTGATTAAAGTATAACAAATGAGAGAGGAACAATAAAAAACACTACAGCAAACATATAAAATTGGTCATCCTTTGCAACTCATGGCTGAATATTGGCTGTGTGAGTGCACAGCCAAAACTCAGGATCCAAGCCTCCATCGCACACGGTGAAGGTGGAAACGAATAGGTGGGACCAGACCTCCGCTATACCCCGCCAGCCCTAAACTAAAAAGCAACTGTACAAACAAAATATGGAGTGAAAGGCAGCAATGAAGCTTTCATACAGCCATTGAGATGGGTCCCCCCTCAATATGAAAGCCATGAGATCACAGAGTCAGTGATCCATCCTTTGGAGGGGCCATGGTGCTGGACCACTGGCAGTGGTAGCCAAAAGCAAACAGTGTCCATTAAGCTGATGGTCTAAGATGCAAACCAGCAGTAGGAAATAGCCCAATCCTCTTTGGATGGTAATAGTTGATCCTCGCTATCCTGAAGATGGAGGAGTTTCCTGAGCATGTTCCTCTTGTCTCAATCCTAGGGTGTGCCCACTCCTGCTGGCTGTGTACATCGGCACTGTTTCTTTGACTGTGGTCTTTTCAACCTGAGTCGGCAATCCCAGAGCCTCTTTTGCATCCCCAATTCTCTCTCACAATCAGCTGCTTACCCTATACGTGAAATGAAGTCAGAAAGAATAAATCCTTCAATACGGATCTTCTTTATGCGCAGGTGTGCCATGATCTCTTTGAATTCCATTTGCTTTACCATTTTGAGGCGGAAGAAATCTTGAAAACTCATAATGTCATAATCTTGAAAGCTGATTTGATCGGTTCCAGTCTGTGGCTACCATGAAAGATTTTTTCCTTTTCCTTGAAATAATGCATTCTCAAAAAATCAAGGGCATAGTTCTGTTGTTGTGCTGAGTAAGCCCTGAGCATCTGGTCCAACCGGATGAGTTGTTTTCTTGATGATTGAAGCAAGTGGTAGAAGAGAACCTTAATGTGGGCTTCTTGGCCTGAATGGGGGATCTTAGTCCTGATTCCACAAATATGGAAAATATTGTGGCTGTACTAGTTTTCGAGATTTTCCACTTTGTCTAGCATCTCCTTTCATTTCCACTCCCTTGTTCAGGGATCTTAGGCAGTGGATCCCCATCCGTATACATAAACGGGAGAGGATGTGGCCTAACGGCTAGGGCGGTCGACCTCGAATCGGGGGAACCGGGTTTGAGTCTCGACAACGACACTCAACGTCCTGTGAATCTGAGCAAATCACTTAATCTCCCAGTGCCTATCAAAAAAAAAATTAATGTGTCTGTCTGTAACGCAACTGGTGCTCACGTAAAGCGCTCTGATACCGGATACCTTCGGGCCAAGTTTGCGCTATATAAAACTCAGAGAAAATAAATAAATACGTGGCTCTCAACAGACTGAAACCTCATTACCAGTGTCTAGGGAAAAGAGTTCAACCTGCTGTCTGCACTATCAGCTCTCACTCTATCACCAACGGGCCTCAGCAAGAGCTGGCTCAGAAGGGAGGTGCAGCAAATAGGGGTTGGGCACCCTTTCCAAAAGGGTGTTAGGGGCTGGGACCGGATATGCCCAGTGGGTGCTCTTTTCATACTTCAGCTTGCATTGCCCTCGCAGTATGCCCAGTTGCATCCGGTCTGGCCCTGTTAGGACTCCGTAGTGGCTGATGGGTGGTGAGCCTATTGTAGCACCCAGCTGCAGATGGCTGCGCCGGCACAGGAAGGAGCCACTCTTCTAAATTCCTGGCCACAGGGATGAAAGAGCTCGCTCGAGAGTACCAGTCATCTTGGAATCAGCCAAGCGTGTCTCCCAAGTCGAGCAGCGGCGTGGCCTCTTTTGTCCTCCTGCACCACAGGTGTCCTTGAGGAGTGAGGAGCACCTCAGCTGTCCTGTTTCTGGGCTTCATCAGGGCAGCGGTGGCTTCGCTGAGGAGTCAAGCGACGCTACGTTCTCGTGGGTTTCTGCCCTGGCCATTCTCCCTATACAATTTCATGCTCATAAATACTTGCAATATATTTTTTGTTTTTAGGTCTCATCTAACAGCCCACATGCACTGTTTTTGCGAGGGGTATTTTATATAGTGACGGGCTTGGAGCCCCGCCATTAATTACCATTTGCAGGCGTGCTGGTCAGTCACTAGCTGCATCCTAATTGGCCACTATACGTCTTGACATAACTTCCTTTTACTTTTCTGCAGCACGGACAAAGTACTAATTAATTTAGTTTAATTTGTGTCCCTCCACCACTGGTGCTGTAATTCTACCTCTATTAACCCTGTTTTTATTGTTTTATTTCGGCAGTTAAGTCACTTTCTGTTTATCATTTCAGATCGGCATTTACATTTTTTTCCCCACAAGCATTTCACTTCGGCATTGTATCGATGTACTTGTGCTTCGAGGAACTTAATTTCGGCAGTAATTTATTTAGGCAAAAGGTATGTTTTTCTTCCGCATGCATCGGCATTGCTTCTCTTTCATTTTATCGTTTCAGATTAGCATTTTTTGTTTTTTCTGCACAAGTTGGCAAAACACATTGCCAAAGACAAACAGCCAAACAGCTCTCCAAAGGCAAGGCCTACTGACTTTGCCAATTCTTGGTCTACAAGTGGGTTATTATGAAGGAGAATGTGCGAGAAGATCATCAGCAGTACAGGAGAGAAACAGCGGTGGGATTAATTATCACTTCTAGCGAATAATTTGCAGATTAAACTATTGAGGTGACATTTGACCATCTCTAAGGGACAATTTACAAAGATGTGCTTTACTCACAACAAATTATCTGGAAGTGGGACCTGCACATTTTCTAGGGGGCCAAAATGCATTACCAGTTTTTAGATGGTATGTTATCACATCACCGGTAGCGGCTGCTACCAGACAGGGGTGGTGGAGGGGAAGGAAGGGGGGATGGGGGTTAATTAACCCCCAAAAAAGTACCTTTAAATGGCTGGCCGGCCGCCGCCTCATGTGTGTCCTCTTCCTTCTTCATTTCTGTAGTCCGGCCGGCAGCAGGAAACACCCGGCACAAGGCTGCAATGCAGTATTGTGATTGGTTTGAGCGCAGTGGATCAGCGCTCACACAGGAAAAGGGAGCCTGTGCATGTTCCTGACCAGGCTGTGTAATGCAATACAGACAGCCAAACAGTTCATGCGTACTTTAGGAGTGCAAACTACTCCTCCCCTGGTCAGATAGCGCCCCCCCCCCCCCCCCCCTCAACGCCACTGACTGCTTGCAATGGGAAAAATAAAATTACAATAATGATACGTTATTGTCATTTTATTTTTTTGTGCAGTGGGGCAACGCTCCTCTACCATAGCGGAGGAGCCGCCACTGCACATCACTTTCATACGATAAAATACATACGAAATGGCAATATATTTTTTTTTTAGAATGATTTATTTAAAATAGGAAGTTAGTAAACCGTTATGACATAATACATACAGGTTTTTGTTCAATCAAATAAAAACGCTACTGCTCAATTAGATATATTATTATATAGATATATATATTATTATGTAGACATATTAGCTGAATGAGAAAATACATGAAGGCAATTGTGTAATCATTTTCTAAAAAAACACACTAAGCTAACAACTTGAAGTGGTTGGTGATTGGCAGTGCAGTAAACTCAAAAAAGCATCAGTAGTTACAAAACATTTGTCCAAAAGGAGAACCACTAAATACTGTAAAACAGGGATTACATTGATATGCCAAGTGGCTGAGTTTAAGTCTTAAATCTTAAATAAATTGATCTCACCAACTGTCAAGGCTTTTACAACCCCTTTTTGAAGGGGTTAAATTAGGAACCCTATAAAAGGTTCAAATAATTGACATGTGTGCTGAAAGTGTGGGAAACATTGGGGGCAGTAATTTACAATTTAGTGAAATTGTTTTGGGGGATAATTGAGCATTATTGTGGTCACACACGATTTGGAGAGAAATTAAACAAAATATTATTTGGACATTGCACTTTACAAGGTATAAATAATAAACTTTAGAAACCTTCTCGCCATGCTTCCAGGACCTAACAATATATATGACTTATTCTTATACACAACTGTATTTAGCATTTGCGCGACCGCAATCCACAATGTGTCATTTCAGATGTCATCATTGATGTGATGAGTGATGTCACTGACCATGTCATGAGTGATGTAATATGTGACGTCATCAGCAGTTTATTGTGGGCGCGCAAGTTATAGTTACCTGATCTAACTATAACGTGGAATTTCATTGGTTTTTTACGAGTGAAATGTACAGCTAACTATAACATGTGTAAAACCTATGGTTTTTTAAGTGAATTTGCAAGGTTTTTTAAATGCTAATTCCTAACTATAACGTGTGTGAAACCTATGGTTTTTTCAGTGAATTTGTACGGTTTTTTAAATGCTAAGTTATGTATTTATTTTTAATTTTTTTTCTGGTTTTTCACCGTGCGCACACCCTGCGCGCACGGTGCGCTTCGCGCACCGTGCTCGCGCTGTGGGCACCGAGCGCCCACGTTGCGCAGTTCATACCGTGCGCGCCTCGCCTTTTTTTACACAGTGACAATTTTTTTTTTCCCTTGCGGGTCCTTCAATTTATTTAATAAATGTGATTATTTTGGTTTTTTTTTTTTTTTTTTTTTGCCGTGCGCGTACGGTAAGCTTACCGTACGCGCACTCCGCGATTTTTTTTTAAAATTATTAAATGTATTTTTCGTACTTTTTGGTCCTTCGTGGACCCCCTGACAAACGCTAGGGGGTCTGCAACTCTCTCCGTTGCCCCCTTTTCACGTTATCCACCTTTGTTTTTCAGTGCGAGAGACAGAAAATGGCGGCCGACACTTTCTGATTTCGACCGATTCGAATGTTTACAGTCATGTAACGACCAATCAGAATTGAGCTCGCGCACGGCACCGTACGCGTACGGTAAGCTTACCGTAAGCGCACGGAGCGCGCTTACAGATATATATATTGATTTAAATGCTATTTTCTCAGGACCTACTGAACAGATTTACACCAGACCTGCAAAAGGCACATCTCTGACCTGAGGACTACCTCTCTGCCAAATTTCAAGTAATTATGTTCAGCCGTTCGGGCTGTAGCTCGGACTAAAGGTCCTATGGGAAAATGCATGGGGAAAACGCGTTTTGGGACCCCCCTTTTTTCTCAGCCCCCGCTTGACGAATCCCCCCGAGACTTTCAGGGTAGGAGCGGAGCGCCCCACCTATTTTGAAAATTTCGCGAGGATTCGTCAACCGGCGCCAAAGTTATTCCAAATAGAATGTTGCGGATTTCCTATGGAAACACGGTCCTAACTATAACTATCTACTGGCGACCGCCAGTAGATAATATATATATATTATCTACTGGCGGTCGCATGGCATATATAACACAATTTCAGAAATTTAAAAGCTTACCTTTCACAACGAAGCGCCTAATATGTCCTCCATGTGCGCACAGTGCGCGAAGCGCATCGTGCGTACATGGCCCATCCACGGCACTAACTGCGTAAAGTGGGCGCACGGTGTGCGAAGCGCACCGCGTGCTCACTGTGCCCGCACGGTGCACGAAGCGCACCGCGTGCTCACTGTGCGCGCACGGTGCACGAAGCGCACCGTGCGCGCACGGAACGAACTGCGTTAAGTGGGCGCACACGCCACGAATGGCGTAAAGTAACTTAGCATTTAAAAAACCGTACAAATTCACTGAAAAAACCATAGGTTTCACACACGTTATAGTTAGGAATTAGCATTTAAAAAACCTTGCAAATTCAGTGAAAAAACCATAGGTTTCACACATGTTATAGTTAGCTGGCCATTTTACTGATAAAAAACCAATGAAATTCCACCGTTATAGTTAGTGCAGGCAACTATAACTCACGCGACCGCAATCCTCTGCTGATGACATATGTGTCTTTATGAAAAAAAAATATTTGTAATATATGTATAGCTAAAATTTAATGGAAGAAGACATGGGCAAATAATTGTCTAAATACAGTATTAGCATCAGCAGAGGATTGCGGTCGCGTGAGTTATAGTTGCCTGCACTAACTATAACGGGGGAATTTCATTGGTTTTTTATCAGTATAATGTCCAGCTAACTATAACATGTGTGAAACCTATGGTTTTTTCACTGAATATATATATATATATATTATTTATTTACATTTATATATGTACCTATATTGTTTTTATAGAACATGCGAGGCCATAGATCCCATCAGTGACGATGATAAGATATATCACTACACCTGCCCAGCGGTGCATGAAGACAAGGTTCGAGATTTCGTGGTGCTTCTGTCCCATAGATATCCGGACAAAGAAGGGTGAGTCAACGCTTGAACATCTGTATGCCTCTGACATTGGGCCCAGGAAATAGTATTTGGCAGAACCCCACTAGTGAGAACATTTACTGATTTGCTGATCAAGCCGTGCCATGCGGGTAAGATGGCCACAGCTCCACCTCTTTCTGACCCAAAGAAAGCAAGCAAACCTTTATTTTGTATGAAATGTTTTCACAGGAATAAAGTGGCCTCTGGCGATACCCCTGCGATATTCAGTATTGTGTAGAGCTAACACTGATTTCTGAAAGCTGTTCTCCATTGATCTGATCCCACACCTGTAAAGGGCGACCTCGGCTACCTTGTGTATTTTACGGGTAGTCCTCGCTTGAGGAGGACAGTGATCACTCTTGTTGGTGCTATAGAGTGGGGGTGAGCACTGTTGCTGGCATCTCCTTGGCTGACCATGCGGGTCTGTGGCAGTGAAAGTGAAGTGTGGCTGCAGTGAAGTGATACAGAAAGTATGTTCTGGGAAGATCCAAGAAATGGCTAACAGAAACGAATGCTGTCATGATGTGTTGAGAAACAAGCAGGGGACATGGACTGTGCTGGTGGCCATGATGGTTTAGGAAGAACAAAACGGGCCACTTCCTGTTTCTGGACTATTGAGAGCCGAGAATGGAACCATCTTAAACCTCAAAGAATTAGCATGCAAGGTCCTGTGACAAGAAAAAGTATTAGACATGAAATTGGACTTTTTACATTCAAGGTACTACAAGTGTATACTGCCCAAATAATAGAGGTCAGAGAAGGCTCTTTGTAAGATCCTAGTATCTTCAAGACTGAGTGGCATACATGTGAGGTTCTGTATATTTGAATTACCCAATTTGTGGACTGGAGCTTGGTTCTGGCATGCCACGTCAGCACAAAAATAGGAGCTTTTCACCTGCAAGGTGCAAGAGAATGCTTCCGCAGTCCAGCGCAATGCTTGCAGACTCTACACGCTTTGTACCGTTTTCCTGTGGCGGCCCGTGAACTTTGAAAGTGGTGAGGTGTCAATACTTCTTCCAATTGGACTGAAGTGAGCGAGCAAAGGGCCTGACCTCCTTCTTTAAAAGGTTGTTTTGGGGGGAAGGGGTGGGTTCACACCTGAGAAAATCGTGTGGGGAAAACATTAAGAAATGCTGCATTATAGGGCACAATTTTGAAATACACGACCTAAAAAATGCAGACTTTCTGAAAGGGCACTATTATACCATTCCAATACCTGTGAGGTGTTTCAGGCAAATCTTACCATCTCCATGGGTGGAGGGACAAACCCACCCAAAAAATTGCTATATGTATTACAGACAGTTATGTAAATCTATGGCATGCAAGGTCACTTGCCCTATCATTTTCAAAATGTTTCTTCCATTTTTTTCACTTCTCAGGAGTCTCAGTTATAACTTATAGAAGATACTCTACATAGAATCTGCAGCTCGCTGTCTCATAAGGCACAGAGTTACTGAGCATCTGCATATGGCAGGGCAGTGCAGCCAGAACCAAGGACAGGGATTCAGGGGAGGTCAGGGGTCCAATGGCTTGGGGCAAAGGACGTCTGAACGTGTGTTTCCCACAGAGTGGGAGACTAAAAAAATGCAAGGCCAGTTCTGGAGACTCAACCACCGACTCAATCATTTTGTGCCTTGTCGTAGGCTGGGCTGGGTAAGGAACTTGTTGACCTCACCCCATCCTGTAACAAGGTGGTGAAAGATGGAGTCAAAAGGCGGTACAGTCATGATAGACAAGTCTCCTGCTTCATGCCGGCCTGTACATCCGACGCCCGAAGCAGGAGTGACATATTTGACCATAGCTGTTGACGTTTTTTTTGTGTTTCAATGGGAATTTATGTCTGTCACGACCACATCCCCAGACATGCGCAGAAGGTCTCTTTGCTTGCTCCATCCATGAAAGCTTAAGGGGGAGTGGCAGACAGGAATGATAGACAGCCCTTTAGTATTCAGCATACGTGCCAACAGACCTGATTTAGGTTGACGACAAAATTATTTTTTTAAAGCCAAAAATGCCTGTATTTTAGCTGTCTCCCGCCAAAAATTGCTTTTACTTTGAAGGAGCCGGGTTTCACGTTCCAGATCTGCTCTGGAACCCCAGGCCGATGTCTCTTTTTATCAGCATGAAAGCGTGGAGGGGAGAGTAATCATTAGCCAATTAAACATTGCAGCTCCAATTTACCATGACTCCTAAGAATCACAGACTGGCGATCAAGTTTAGTTCATTTATTACAAAGCCAAGAACAGTTGTACATGCAGACACCTCAAGATGAGGGTGTAGAAATACATTGGAACTAATACAAAGCCAAACCTATGGGTGAAGTTAAGGGGTTGCAACTTGCACAGGATAATCAGTTTGCGTACCAGAATACAGAAGATGACAGCGCAGACATCGAGATTCCCCTTCATTAGAAGTTTGTGAGTTTAAAGCATTAGCCTGTCCCTACACTACAACTAGCATGACATCCCTACCTACCATCTCCAAAGGCAAGATCCATTAAGGTGTCAGCATGAGAAGTCTTCCTAAGAAGTCTCTTCACGTTGATGGTTCAAGTAGTTTTATAAAACTACAGATCTTGTTCTAAGATGCTCTCTCTCTCTCTTAAGGCAAGGCAAAAGTACCCCAATCACTGTCCCTAACTTCGATACATCAATCTCACAGGTAGTATCCCAAGATGCATTGCAGCATCACACCATCCAGTCAAGCCACCTCCCCGTAGGTTATTTTCCATTAGGCGGCAATGCTCTCAGGCCTTGGTGAGAGGACCTTGATTCCCAGGCTTACTCCAATGAGAAAGTACAAAAGTTCTTCATTATCAGTATCAACATTCAATTTATCTTCTTCTCCAGAAGCCTACTACTAAAACATAGACATTATTCTCGCTAACAAGGATGTATTCTCCACCTGCAACAGAAATGTGAGAAAGAACAAATCCAACATGCACATGAAATTCAACATTACGTCTAATACAAGAGTATTCAGGGAGGAAATAAGAATCAGGACTACAGAAATCGGCCAACATGAGAAATGGCACAATGCCTAATGAAATTACACATATAAAATGAACATTGTTTACTGAGCACATCTAATTTAACATGTTACATACGCACATCAAATACGTGAATAATTGTCAGCAGCATGTACGAATTCTACATGTTAATGCTTTCAACTTACCACATCTAATTGCAACGTTAATTTCTCCATGTTCACATTGAAAATATCCCTAATGTGTCACCCTTTATGTTCACAATCTTGTGTCCTGAGTTAATACAACAAAGGATTATACGTAGGTGTAGACTACCCATGATTACAATGCATCCCTACAAAAGAAAGAGCAAATTTTGCGCTACAACTTCCATGAACGGCAATGGGGAACATGAAGTCCCCTGATTTTCTTTAAAAAATCTCCCTCTTTCTAGTTTTAAAACTAATGGGCTGTGAAAAAAGTGGCCAGGTGCAACCTAAAAGACCATATCGAGAAAACCCCATCTGCCCTTCTCTTGGTTCACACAATTCACCATTGATCAATGAAGGCATGATCACATCATGCTACGCATGTACTTGACCTGTGACCTGCACAATAATGACATTACACATTATCCTGGTTGAACATACTATGCTGCCTCCTTGAGAGGAGGAGTTTTGTAGTTGCCGGTAAAAAAAATGATGAAGGGCAGGAAACATTAAAAACATAATTTAAGCAGTCATTTTTAGCTCTAAACACAGATGCTTGGAATTTTGAAGCATTGTGAATAAAAGGTGGTGTTCTGCTAAATCCATTTTAATCTATTATTTAAACATGTGGTTAGCATGTTGTGTATGTCAACACGTAGCTAACCTAGGGGCATATTTACAAGAACTGACTGACGCATTGGCATAAATGTGTCATATTTTTTGCGTTTGCTGCAAATGCCCTAACAATGCCCTGGATGCACTGTATTTATAATACAGCGCTCCATGACGCAAGGATTCGCGAATGCGCCAGAAATTCTTACGCATCTTTTGTCGTTAATGGGACTCATTGCTGGATTTGATTGTGAGACTGAAGCAACTCCAGCAATGCGTCAGAACACAGAGGCAAGTCCCATGTTAAAATCCCTGCGTCAATCCTTACGCCTGGTTTGAGGAGGTGTAGGGATTTTGAAGCAGACTAGTCGTAGAGTGACGCAGTGAAAAGTGGTAAATTTCACTGCGTCACTTTTACGTGGCTTTTTAGTTTGGAACTTGTACCCTGTATACATTATACCTGGTGCAGTTATAGTGTGATACAGGCCTCCACAATCTGATGCATATGGCCCAATGCGCCAGTTTGCAAATATGGAGCAGCATGGAGCAATAATTGCGCTGCCACAACTTTTTTTTAAATGACGCTTCGGCTGTGTTACCTCCTTGTTAATATGCCCTCCACTGAGCTATCTTACAAGGTTAGTCAGTAGTTTCCAAAGACCAATGAAACCACTTCACAAGAACTCTCAAAAAGCATACTTTAAGTAAGGGATTTGTTGTTGTGTGCCCACCTGTACCTCCTGGGGGGACAGTAAGGGCGCATTCCTAAGTATATCAGTTTGTAAGGGGGTTAGTAGATCACGGCTTACGGGATGCTGGTTGCCATGGGGGGTGCAGCACTTGGCATCCGCTCCCCTGAGGGTGGACCATGCCTCCTATTGGAGATTCCTGCCTATAGTGGCCATCTCGGTGCTGTAGGGGAGCCGCTGCCACTGCGGCTCTCCAAGCACTGAAGGTTTGACGGGCGAAAGCTGTATTTAAAGCACCCATTCTGCACACTGTTCTGTTTTGGGAAAATAAACTGCCATAGTGATACTTTGTTTACTGTAAACAAATAGCAAATGTCCACGACTTGTGGACAGTGTTCTCTCTGTTTTTAAATGCCCTTCTACATTCCCCTTGCATATGTCCGCCCTGCAGAGGGTAGGGGAAATGAGTGACAATCACTTCATCTTCAAAAGAGTTGGATTAACAGTCAAATAAAATAAATAAATAAATACTGTGACTGGGCGATCTATAGTCGGTCGGTGGTCAGGCCAGATGTTTACACGGACAGAGCTAGCTGAGGCTCCGTTGCTGTCAATAAACAGCACTTCCCCTGACTCTAAATTGAGCAGGGGAGCCATGAGTCTGGTGAGATGAGATGTGAGCACCACTAATTTACGGTGGCGCTGCTGCTCTCCAAACTATAAATGATGCCCTAAGTCTGGCCAGTGTTTGCCACCTTGAATAAAGGGCTGTGCACATACACTAGGCTGTAAAATTGACAATTGCATTCGAAGAAACTATACAGATCGCATCCCTCGGTATGCATGAATTGATTGACAGGTAAATGGCATGGAGGGTCCACACCATAATATAAAATGCTGCCTGCCCCGCCCCCTCCACAACATAATGCTGCCTGCCCCGCCCCTTCTACAACATAATATAAAATGCTGCCTGCCCCGCCCCTCCACAACATAATGCTGCCCGACCCGCCCCTTCCACAACATAATATAAAATGCTGCCTGCACCGCCCCCTCCACAACATAATGCTGCCTGCCCCACCCCTTCCACAACCTAATATAAAATGCTGCCTGCCTCGCCCCTTCCACAACATAATATAAAATGCGCCTGCCCCGCCCCTTCCACAACATAATATAAAATGCTGCCTGCCCCACCCCCTCCACAACATAATATAAAATACTGCCTGCCCCACCCCCTCCACAACAATATAAAATGCTGCCTGCTCGCCCCTTCCACAACGTAATATAAAATACTGCCAGCCCCACCCCCTCCACACCAATATAAAATGCTGCCTGCCCCGCCCCTTCCACAACATAATATAATATGCTGCCTGCCCCACCCCCTCCACAATATAATATAAAATACTGCCTGCCCCACCCCCTCCACAACATAACATAAAATGCTTCCTCCTCCACCCCCTCCACAACATAAAATGCTGCCTGCCCCGGCCCCCAGCTAACAGCGAGCAGACCTAAAATCCCACTGAGGATGTATAAAGGTACTTGACTGAAACAGGATCCACTGAGGGTTTTGGGACCCCGTGCCCTAGGTATTTATGTTCTTTTAACAAGATTACTCTAACCACACCAGAGGAAACAAAAGTAGAAATTATATTTGGCACAAGAATGCACATTTTAATAATGTTGCTTGATCCCTCTATATTGGCAGATCGGCATTCCCAAACGGCAGTTAATGTTTTCACAGCAAGCAGTAAACTACACATAGATGGGTGTCCGAGTCTGGCGGGCCTGGTGACATTTAGCATGTCTGGCAGTCCCTGTGATGCTGCCTCTGTGCCGCTGCTGACATTCAGTGTGCCAGGCAGCTTTGGCAAAGCCTATAGATTTAGCTTATGAATGAGAAAGCAAACCAGACGTCTTGGCTTTACCAGTGCTTGCTGCTGTAATATCGTGGGTGACTTGGCCAAACTGCGCTAACGACCACTCAGACACACAGGTGTGGCATTGGTGGTTAGCCACAAAACATAACCACGCCCAGCGCCCTGGGCTTTTTATTAGCACACTCACGTGGTCTCGACCTTCGTCGAGCCCACCTACAAAGTCCTCTTTTAGGGGGGTGCTTACTGGCAACGCTTCCCCTGTCATTGCGAGAGGCGTGGGCTGCCCCACCGTCTCTCGCGATACTACAGCTGCTTTCTGATTCTGCTGAGGACTTCATCAAACAAGCACTGGCAATACCAATAGGCGTGGCTTGAGTCCTATCTGCTGCAGTGAAAAAACACAAAATAATGGCATTCTAAATGCAACGCATTTATGAGATAAAGAATTTAGGGGCATATCAACTAGAAGGCGATAAAAAATTATCGCCGCTATTGCGGCCGTTTTCGGCCGAAAAGTGGCGATAATTTTATCGCCTAATTAGCAAGGTCACGCTGACGCGTGAAACCTTGCTTTAGCGTCAGGATTCGTAACGCCCAGCTAGGCATCTCTAATGAGATGCAAAGTGGGCGTTCCTGACCTGGCATGACAGGAGAAATGTCGCTAAGCGACATTTCTTATATCAACAAGCCTAACGCAATGAAGCATAGCGTCAGCAAAAGTAGCGGTAACCCCTGTTATCGCTACTTTCCTTACGCCTGCTTCAGGACTGACTTAGCCATGATATCCTATGGAAGGTGGATATCATGGCTAAGTTTGTGAGTCCCTATCAACTAGCTAACGTGAGATTATCGCTGGGTTTCCAGCGATAATCTCACGTTAGCCAGTTAGCGCTAGGATTTTTATCGCTGATGAGATAAGTGTCGCTAATAGTACGCTCAGCGATAATTATCGCCGGTTGTTGATGATATGCCCCTTAATGTGTAATTTTTCAGTTAATGTTGGAGATCATGCATGGCAACAGCAGCACTCTATGGGAGGGAGGATGACACACCAAACAGCCTATAGGAAAAGGGAAGAGAGAGATGCTCCTCTGGGTGACGTCACAGCCAAATTTTTGTATGTTTTAATGAATTGGTAACAATAGGTCTTGCAGACAGTTGCACTGTCAAGCCAGACCTAACAATGAGAATAGTGATAGCCTGGGCAGTGCCAGAAGTAACAAGAGGGTGAGGTCCTAATTGTATAAACACTACTGGGGCTCACAAGTCCTGGGGGCGGGTGAATGGAAAGTAAATAGAACCATGCTTCTCGTTGCTTAGCGCCAGTCGAGCTCTGCCGGAAAACCTTAGTAAATCCCTGAATAATTGAAACTTTGTTGCAAGTGGAAAATGGGAATGGCAAAACTAGGTAGTTTATCGGCTTAATATGTAGGCACCTCAAAACATTAACACGGTATGAGTTTTTCATTACTCAATATGTGCCTCTCAAATGGTGGGACTCTATAATGTATAAATGTTTTTATATTTTGATGCTTATATAGTAACCTTCTTGCCAATGTCATGCATGCATGTGGTTCCTAACACCGTGCACTGGTTCATTCTTAATGATGGGACAGCGGCTGTCATTGTTTTCTCCTTTTAGGGATCCTTACACAATAGCAATTAAGTCAGTCACCTTGACATCCGTGCCTCCATCTCCAGAATTCATCAGAAGTAAACTGTCCTGTGCTGGATTTCTCATTCACAGTGATGGCAACAACTCGTGCAAGGTACAGTAAGTTCTTTAGACAAGTACCGTTTCACAGTGTAACATCCCAGATATATTGAAACCGAGAACCAGCCACCATGCTTTACTCTGGAACATTATAAGGTATGTCATGTCATTAGAATCTCAAGCAGTATACCAGATTCCCTTTAGTCCAAAAGTCAGAATTTGCACCAGGGAAAATCTAGGGAATAAACAGTGATTAATTTGTCCTGCTTAATTTGTCCTGGTGCCTGTGGTGCTTGGCACTGGAACCTAATTTTTAGAACTGGCTGTTATTTGACCGTCCACCACATGGTAGTGGTGTCGGTTCAATTTTGAGCAGATTACATTAGTTTAAAATTATACATTTAAAAAATAATTCTAGCTTATGCAGGACATTCTTACAACTTTAGGTGGCCTGGAATTCTCCAAAATGTCACATCTGTAGGAGTGTAACGCTTAGTAGGGAGTATTCATATTGCCATTTGGCAGCAATGGCAGGTCCAGTTGAGAGTGAAAGTTGCAGTGGCCTCCTGAGCAATACCTTGGACCCTGTCTTTTTTTTTTTTACACATTAAGCACTGCCGGGGTTGTTAATTTCGGCCCAGATTCAGATTTCTAAGGACGTTGCATAGAGTTTGTGTAATCTATTTAATGCAGACCCTACGAATAGCATTGAGTTGATATTTACAATTCAACGCAAACCACAAGTTGTGTTGAATTGCGACCCAAAGTCATGTAATGCAGTGGAAAACGCTGTCTTGCGCTACTTTGTGTCAAGGGGCGTTTCATGGGTGGTGCATGGATTTTGATGCA
Organism: Triturus cristatus; assembly: GCF_964204655.1. Lineage (NCBI taxonomy): Eukaryota > Metazoa > Chordata > Amphibia > Caudata > Salamandridae > Triturus > Triturus cristatus. The sequence continues at coordinate 513,628,924 of NC_140581.1, read as the reverse complement.
AATCTCTATCCACAAAGAATAGTAAACAGGGATTTGCGCCAAAATCCTGTTCCCCCCCCAAGGCAGGCGTAACGGAAAATATTTTCAATCCTCGTTTTTTCATCTTTGCATGTGTGCTGCATTCTACAGCACACGTGCAAATAGGAAAATGCCTTAAAGCATAGTTTTTGTACAGTAAGGGACCCCTGCCTGCAAAACAACTATGCTGACTACCTATGCATTATGGTGCAAAAGTGTTTGCCTTGGCAAATGACAGCTAAAAATGCTGTGGTGCAGGGAGAGAGCAGAACAGTGAATGAATGAATGAATGAATAGGGCATTTCTAGAGCGCGACTGTCACTCCGATATATGCATTCTGTCGCTGTACTAAGTAGCAGTGTAAACCTTATCACAGAACTGAGTGGATCAATTAAACAAGGGCACAGCAGATTATGTCAGTGGCTTGAAAAAGCCATGTCTTCAGAGTTTTTTTAAATGCATCTTCAGTGTCTATAAATCGGATGTGCAGTGACAGTCTGCTCCAAGGTTTGGCTCCTAGCACCAAAAATGATTTTCCACCTTGAGTATTCAATCTGAAGGACGGGGGCTTCAGCATGAGGATCTCAATGTTCTCAGGGTCTTGTGGTGGCAGAATCTGGCCATGAGATATTTGGGGACCGTATCCTTGAAAGTTCTGAAGGCTAGCAACAGGATCTTAAACAAAATTATTTTATGTATTGGTAGCCAATGGAGTTTTTTTAATATGGCTGATGCAGAGCTCAGTTTACCCCAGTATTGGAACTTTCATAGATTCTCATGCTTTGTATCATTCCCCGTCGTCGGAATGGGAGCCTCGGTAAATAAAAAATATATATCATAACCATAGAAACAAAAGAGAAAATAGGCCTAGGCCTCATCTCATTTTGAAGTATATCACCCTCTTTGTGTAAAAGAGCCCAAACTTTTGCCAGGACCAATCAGCACAGCCTCTTCCCCTTGGAACCTTCCTGAGAGAGCTCAGTACCTCAGATTTTTCTACCGCACGTTGTGCTAGGGAGTCTCCACTGAGCTCTTCTCAGTTTTTCACAAATTTTCTGTTAGAAATCTACATTTTACCATCTATTGTGACATTATGTCAGAGAAGGAAAAGAAAGCCTTATTCAGATCCTGTGCTTCTTGTGGAAAGAAGAGACTTTTCATTGAGGATAAGCATGAGAACTGTATTTACTGCTTATACCCGGAACACAAGGCCACAGACTGCAAGATTTGTCGGACCTTCTCTACCAAGACTTTGCGGGACAGAGAAGGTCGGTTGCTGACATGGCTGCAAAAGCTGAAGACCAGGAAGGAGGTTCTCTCTTCAGATGAGGAGGATTCGATTTCTGGCACCTCCTCCAGGAGATCAAAGAAGAGGGGTAGGTCATCTCCCTCCATCTCTGCGGAACCCCTTGTCAAAGCCCCTCACGGGATCTCTGAAAGGTCTGAGGAGGCTGGTCCCATGAAATCTCCTCACGGAAGTGAAAAGGAGAGGCAGGGACAGGCTGCTGGTGTGTTCTCCTCCGTCCCAAAAGGAAAAGCCTGCGAAGAAACACTCTGCAGGAACTCCACAGATGGTTCCGGTGAAGAAACAGCGTCCGTCGACGCTGACTAAAGCAGGTACGTCGACGACGATTTCCATAGTGAAGATTGTTTCCTTGGAATCGTCGACGGGACCGTCGACGATGTCTGCTTCATCGTCTACGACAGCTTCATTCTCGTCTTCGACGGCGGTGTCGACGACGAAGACCATGACGACGATGACAACGACGGCGACGGCGTCGTCGATGCTGATGACGACGAGTTCGTCAACGAGGCCATCGACGGTTGTCCCGTCGACGATGAAGAAAGCTCCGTCGACGACCTCATTGTCGACGACGGTTCACACTCCGTCGACGAAGACTACCGTGCCGATTACGTCGTCGATTTTGTCGACGCTTGGGATTCCGTCGACGACGACTCCGTCGACGGGACCGTCGACGGCGAAAAATTCAGGATTTTCAATACAAAAGTTGAAAATTACACCGGACATGACTTCACCTAGGCGGGTTACGCCTTTACCACCATCTATGCTTCTAGATGAGTCGGAGGACGAGGATGAGGGTGAGCAGTATGGGGATGCCTACAGTCCTTCAGATCTGCATGTAAAGCAGCAAGAGACTGATACTGAGGAGTATTAATGCCAAGAGGAGCAGGAGGAGCAACAATATGGTCAACAGGAGGTACATCCTCGCACGTTGAGGCAGGATATGATAGCTTTACCAGTTGCTCTGGTTACGGACTTGCACATGATGTTGCAGGACTACAGAGCTCGTTTTCCATCACGCCCTGACGCTCCTCCAGTGCATCCATCTACATCGGTGGTTCCGCGAGGGACGGCAGTGGACTTGCCACCTCTTCCTAAAGACGTACCCCATACCTCACCAATGGTGGTACCAGTAGTGGTTCCTCAAACTTCATATCAGGAACCTGCCAATGAAGATATGCAAGATGTGGATACGGATGAGGACGATGAGGGGCACGTGGATCCGCTAACCGATCCAGGGGACCTGGATGTGGATCCTGATGACACTGGAATGCAAGATCCGGATGCTGCAGGCCGGGAGACGAACGTGTCGCCTCCGGCAGATATTGGGGGGTTCCATAATCTTATGGAGCGTGCATCCAAGAGGTTTGGTCTGCCTCTTACGGTGGAACAGTCGGACTGTTTTCTGTATGACTTTAAGGCGCAGTATAAAAAGTCGGTCAGATCAATTCCCATCATTGAACATGTCTGGGATGAGGGAATTAAGATTATGCAGAACCCAGCTACGGTCATCCCGGTTCTTCCCCGGCTGGAGAAGAAATACAAGGCCCCTGAGGGCAGTCCTGCATGTCTTCTAGGACAACCAAAGCCTGACTCTGTAATATCTCAGGCCGCACAAAGCAAGTCCAAGAATCCGTCAACACCTTTAACTACGCCTCCGGATAAGGATGGCAGGCGGCTGGACAATGTAGGGAAGAGATTTTCCACCATGGCCAGTTTGTTGGTTTGAGTGGCTAATTCATTAGCCATTCTAGGCAGATACGACCGCCAGATGTGGTGTGACATGGAGCCGTTTATGGACCTACTGCCAGATTCGAGTCAGGAGGAGGCCAGGCAGATTCTCATGGAAGGAGAGAGAGGTTCTTCGGAAGTTATTGACTGTGCTATGGACATAGCCTCTACTGCTTTCAGGGCTTTGGCAGGGTCAGCGGTCTTGCGCTGTCAAGGCTGGTTAAAAGCAACCTGGTTCCGTCAGGAGGTCCAAAATAAGATCCTGGACCTTCCCTTTGACGGAGAAATGCTTTTTCGTAAGCATGTCGATGAGGCCCTGCAAAGCATAAAGAAGGACACGGACACAGCAAAGTCCTTAGGATCCTTAAATTATCGCAAGGTTCCATTCAGAGGTGCACGAGGACGTGGGTTCTCTACTTATAGAGGAAACCAACGTCACTATTCAACACAGTCAGGACAGTCATATAAGAATCAGTACTCAAACCAACGCCAAGGTCAATCGGCGTCTTTCTCTCGTCAGTCCGAGAGAGGACGTCAGAATCGTCAGGGACGAGACAATGCCAAGAGGCAATAGCGGCCTCCTGGCTCTGACTACTGTTCCTCCCCTACCAAGGACACCGGTTGGGGGCAGGATCTCCTATTGTCTGGACAGCTGGGTCCTTATAACATCGGACCGGTGGGTTTTGAATATTGTTCAGAGTGGCCATACGTTGGAATTCCAAGATCTTCCTCCAACGAGAGCTCCGGACGCCCGTCCCTCAAAACATCTCAGACTGTTACATCTCGAAGCCCACCAACTATTCATCAAGGGGGCGATAGAACCAGTACCTCTTTCGCAGAGGGGCAAGGGTTTCTATTCCCGGTTCTTCCTGGTTCGGAAGACGGAAGACACGTGGCGTCCTATATTAGACCTAAGGGAGTTCAACACCTATCTCATCAAGCTCTCCTTCAGGATGGTCACTCTCCAGGATATTCTCCGTCTACTGAATCCGGGTGATTTTTTGGCATCCCTGGATTTAGAGGATGCGTACTTCCACGTTCCAATCCAACCAGCTCACAGGCAATATCTACGCTTCACAGTAGGCAAGAGCCATTTCCAGTTCAAGGTGCTTCCGTTTGGCCTTCGGTCTGCACCTCGGATATTCACAAAGATGTTGGCACCAGTCGCGGCTTTTCTCAGAAAGCAATCCTTAGAAGTGTTCCCATACTTGGACGACTGGCTCGTCAAGGCTCCATCGCTCAAGGCAACTTCTCAAGCCGTGTCAACTTGTATTCAATTGTTCGCCCACTTGGGTCTTCAGCTCAACAGATCCAAGTCGGTGCTGGTACCTTCCAGGTCCCAAAGGTTCCTTGGAGCTATTCTGGACACGACATTATGCACAGCTCGTCCGTCGGAGGAGCGTCAACGCAAGCTGATCACCTCCGCTCGTCAAGTGCTGCAGAGGAAAAGGGTGTCGGTTCGCAGGTACAAGTCCTTGCTCGGATCAATATCATCCTGCATACCATTAATACCGCATTGCAGGCTTCATATGCGTCCTCTGCAGTAGGAGTTAGACAAACAATGGCGCCAGGCAGAAGGGTCGTTCAACGACAAGTTGTGGGTAACACCAGCTATGCGCAAGGCCTGCGAGTGGTGGCTGGTACAGGAGAACATCGCAGTAGGATTAACATTCCGGACCCCTCCTTCTCCTATGGTGGTGACCACAGATGCCTCCTTAGAAGGCTGGGGAGCGGTACTCCAGGAGCTTCAAATCAGCGGTCACTGGAGTCCAGCGCAGAGCCTACACCACATCAACCTCTTGGAGCTGATGGCTATTCGCTTAGCCTTGCTGGCGTTCCTTCCCAGACTTCAGAATCATGCAGTGCTGGTCCGGACAGACAACACGACGGCCATGCACTATATCAACAAGCAAGGGGGAACAAGATCGCGGACTCTGTCCAAGAAAGCTCAGACGATTTGGGATTTTGCGATTTCTCACAAGATCACCCTGCAAGCCGAGCACCTAGCAGGGTGCCTCAACATCACGGCGGATGCTCTGAGTCGTCAGACGGAAGTGACTCACGAGTGGGAATTAGACCAAGCCACGCTGGAGGGAGTGTTCGAGAGATGGTGTACTCCGACTATAGACCTCTTTGCGTCCCCAGAGAACGCCAAATGTCGGTTTTACGCAAGCAAGGTTCCCCATCGAGGATCGCTGGGGAATGCCCTTTCGATTGCTTGGTTCGGCGCATTCTGCTACGCTTTTCCTCCCATTCCACTCATTCCTCGAGTTCTCAGGAAGGTCAGGGCAGAACCGTGCAAGATGATTCTCATTGCTCCAGCGTGGGCCCGGCAGTTCTGGTTCTCGGAACTCCTGCTTCTCTCCCAGGATCACCCAATTCGCTTGCCGCTGATTCTATCTCTGTTGTCGCGGGATCAGGGTCAGGTGCTCCATCCGGATCCGAAGTCACTACACTTGACAGCGTGGCTCCTGAATACAGAGAATTCCGTCATCTGAATCTCTCCAAGGAGTGCAGGGATGTTTTGTCTCAGGTGCGGGCGCCAAGCACTAATAAGACATACAGGGCAAAATGGAAGAGATTTTGTCTGTGGTGCCAGAGGAATAAACTCCATCCTTATAAATCCCTGCCACATCAGGTTTTGCCTTACATCCTGTCACTGGCTAAATCAGGTTTGGCGCACTCTTCTGTCAAGGTACATCTGGCTGCCATATCCCGTTTTCGACGTAAGACATCGGGGCCATCTCTATGGTCCGCAAGGATTGTTAAACAGTTCCTTAAAGGGTTGTTTCGGAAGTATCCTTCGGTCCGAGCACCTCCACCGATCTGGCAGCTCAACCTAGTACTGGCTCAGCTCATGAAAGCTCCCTTTGAGCCGATTCACAGGGCGGACTTGAAGTTCCTCTCTTGGAAGCTAGCCCTCCTCTTAGCGTTGACATCGGCTAGGAGGGTTAGTGAACTCCAGGCTCTGTCCATAGTGGAGCCTTTTCTGCAGTTCAAAAAGGATGTGCTAATATTGAGAACCAACCCGAAATTCATCCCGAAGGTGCCTTCGGATTTTCATCTGAATGAACCTTTGATTTTGAATTCTTTTTTTCCACGTCCTTCGACCCAGGCGGAACGAACATTGCATTCTTTGGATGTCCAGAGATGTCTGAAATTCTATCTTGAGCGCACACGCTCTTTCAGGAAGTCTACACAGTTATTTATTGCCTACAGTGCACCACGGAAGGGGTTGCCTCTCGCTAAGAGTGGCATTTCCCGCTGGATCTCCAGTGCAATTCAATTCTGTCATCAGGCTGTGGGCAAACCTTTGGACAGAAGGGCCCGTGCTCATTCTACACGAGCGATGGCATCTTCAGTGGCTCTTTTTGCTGGAGTTGCTATCAAGGACATTTGCAGGGCAGCAACGTGGAGCAGTGTACACACCTTCACGAAACACTACTGTCTGGAGTCGGTGGGACGAGATGACGCTGCTGTTGGTCAAGCAGTCCTCAGGAATCTTTTTCATTGAGAGGTGAGCTTTCCCTACAATCCCTCCATCCTGGTAAGCACATTTGGTTCAGTAATGTTGTTTTGTCTTGGTTACCATGTACTAGTTGTAACAGTAGACTGAGATGGTTATGTAAGGCCAGGTGTCTACCAAAATGTGCTTTTGTGATTTTACTGCTAGCTATTCTGATACAAAGCATGAGAATCTATGAAAGTTCCAATACTGGGGTAAGAAAACAAGTTACTTACCTGTAACTTTGGTTCCCCAGTATTGGTAACTTTCATAGATTCTCATGCGCCCACCCACCTCCCCTGGGAAAGCTCTGCCGGTTTACTGAGGTAGTGGCTGTTTGCACAACGGCTACGAAAATCTGAGGTTCTGAGCTCTCTCAGGAAGGTTCCAAGGGGTGAGGCTGTGCTGATTGGTCCTGGCAAAAGTTTGGGCTCTTTTACACAAAGAGGGTGATATACTACAAAATGAGATGAGGCCTAGGCCTATTTTCTCTTTTGTTTCTATGGTTATGATATATATTTTTTATTTACCGAGGCTCCCATTCCGACGACGGGGAATGATACAAAGCATGAGAATCTATGAAAGTTACCAATACTGGGGAACCAAAGTTACAGGTAAGTAACTTGTTTTCTTATGGTGTAGCACCACTCTGGCTGCTGTGTGTAAGACCATCTATAGTTTGTAAATTTGTTGTTCTGAGCAGCCAGTATATAAGCTGTTGCATTAGGTGATTCTCAGTCTAATGAGGGCAAACGCTATGGTTTTCCTAGCAGTAAAAGGGAGGAAATGAAAATATTTTTTGCGAGATTTAATCAGATTAAAACATGTCCTGACAACAGCTGTCAATTGAGGTTGAAAAGAGAGTTTGGTGTTAGATTTGACTACTCAGTTCTTTGCTACCTTAACAGTGTTTGTTCGAGAGGGAACTACGTTTGGCCACCAATGCATAGGAGAGAAAAGATTAAATATCCCAAAGAGAAGAATTTCGGTTTTCTCTGAATTACACTTGAGATGGTTGTTTTGCATACATGAAATTACATTGGAAAGACACATATGGAAATTCAATTCAGGACCACTAGACCCCTTTTCTAGCGTGAGGATCACCTGGGTGTCATCCACGTAAGAGGTGGTTGCGATTCCATAGGAGTTGTTCAGAGATATAAGGGGACAACATAGATATTAAGCAGGGCTGAGAGATGATCTATGTGCTACACCCCTGGTCATCAGTTTTTCTTTAGCTGAGAATTCTCCTAGGAGAAGGGTTTGTCTCCTATCGGGTAGGAAGGATTTGAACCAGGATAGAGCTTTGTGGGAGACCCCGACATCTTGGGTTCGCTGGAGAAGAATGTTGTGTGACATGGTATCGAATGCTATGCTATGAATAGGGGGACTCAGTGGAGTGTTTAGGCCTAAAACCAGATTGGTGTATGTGGAGAGAATTGGAGCTTTTAAGAAAGGTGATAAGTTGCTGATTGTAGGAGAGTAGGATCTGCACTTATGTTGCCCCACTTTTATTCTGATGTTAACACTGGTTTCTGGCTATAGTCTGGCTGGGTCCCTGCTAATCAGGGCCCCAGTCTCTCTGTTCTCTCTAAACGACTTGGAGTGCATATTAGATGCACTAGTGATTGGTTACTGTGGTGCCTTATGAGCCCCTAGTATATGGTACCTTAGGTACCAAGGGCATAGGTACTTTACAGGCCTACCAGGGGCTGAAGCATGTATTATGCCACCCCTGGGAAGCAGACTAAATCTGACACCTCAGGCCTGCTACTGAAGCCTGGGTGAGGTAGTGTTAGCACTCCTCACAGAGGTGTAGGTTCCTATATCTCACCATACACACACATATAGACCCATCAGTCACCCCTACAGCAGGCCCTATCAATCCTGAGGGCAGGGTGCTTGGTTTACATTGTGAGGGGGTGCCTCTGCCTGAGCAGAGCCCCTCTGCAGCTGACTGGGTCTATTCCCTGTGGCTGTTTGTGGATGCGGTTAAACCATATTCTCTTAAGTGCATTATAACCTCCCGGTTAATGCTAACTTTGGAATGACTGCATCAAAACATGTCGTGTTTGGTGTCAAACATCTTGGAATCATACCCCCACACCAGTAACTGGTGTGGGACTATGATCCCACCCTTCTAGAGGGGATGACATGTACCCACTGAGGAAACACGGTAGAAATCTGAAAGAGCCCTGGCATCACAAAATGGATGCCACCAGCACAGACACTGGGCTGCCCTCCTGCTGCTGACCGAAACTCGCAGTGGAGGAGGCCCAACAATAGGCATCCTGTCACAGGGAGGTGTCACCACCTTCCAGACAGGATTTAGTGTATTGGAGCTGGGTGGATGCACTCTTAGAGTGCTTTGAAGTTCTGCACTGGGGGAGCAGTAGGCTCCTCTGTGCATATGCCAGCTCAAACCTGTTCAGGGGCTACCAGCCCCTGCTCTGGCGTGAAACTGGACAAAGGGAAGTGGGTGTAACCACCCACCCCCTGACCCTCCTAGGGGAGTGGTCATAGAGCTAGTCCCTCCCTTTCTTTTACTATAAGATAGGTACACCTTGCCATTGCAAGTTAGATAACCCTGGATGACGCTTTACAAGAAGAATCCTGGTCCTTCGACGTTCCACTACCTTTGGAAGATGGAAGAATCTCCCTTGGAGTCAAGGAGTGACTCTCCTGCTTGGCAGGCACCAAAACTTGAATCAACGGTCGCACACTTTCCCGCTCCCGCCGGAGTCCGAAGTCCCTGCAGCCCTGGAAGTGGATTTCCTGACTTCTTAACGGCCATTGTGAGTCCCCAGCAGAGCTGAGGCGAGTTTGACCCCACGAGTGATGAGGAACTGCAATACCTGGGAACCGTGTACTATTGTCAAGTGCAACCCCTTCACAACGTTCTACGAACTTGTGCTTTGGACCATTTGTGGCCCAAGCCTCCAGCAGGTTGTGCAGCGAAAATCAGAGGCCTACCCCGTCCCGAGTGACCGTGGGCTCTTGTGAAGCATTTCCTCACGAGGCGTCGTCGCGATCCCTTGCCCGTTGGCTTGTGGGTCCCCTGAAGATTTTCTTATTCAACCAATGGGCTCCCCTGATTGCTCCAGGCCAGCCCTCATTCACCCTCGCTGGGTGAGTCCCTCAGACCTTGCTGGTCTGCACCATTGACTTTATTCACTTTTCAGAAGACTTGCTGTGGCTAAGGCTTGTTGGCTCCAATCCGGTTGCCGGCACCGCAGTCAGCTGCAGACGTTGTGGGACACACCGAATCCAGCTGCTGGTCATCGTCGATCTCTCCTGGACCTCGTGAGCGAAGAGTCAAAACAACCTCAAGCACCTGAAATCACCCGACATCCGTGGGCATCCATCTTCCTGGCCCTGGGTCACTGGCAAGTGACTGTGAACACTGTCCCTTCTGCTTTCAGGTCTTCTTCATCGTGAATCCAGCCTTGGATTCCACCGGACACTTCTTCAGTCGTCGCAAGCAGCAAATCTTCTTTGGCTTCCATAGAAAACAGCGACGCGACCCGACACCAAAAGACACCTATGCACCCGGCTTCCCTGGGTGAGGTAACTCGTGCACTCCGGTGCCCTAGTGTGTGTTGGCCCACAAATTACTTACCTTGTAAGTGGCTTGCTTGTAGACTTCCTCGAAGTACCCTAAAACTTTAAAAATCCAACCACGACTTGCTCCATTGTAATCAATAGGGAACCCGCAGCTGTGTTCTCACAGTGCACGCGTCTCCCGTGGGTCTTTTACTTACCTGCCTTGGGTGGATTAGTGAAGCCCCAGCAATTCTACAGGCCCTAGGCCTTGTCCCCTTGCAAGTCGAGTTTCCTAAACCTCTTTTTTAGTATATGGTCTGGTACGCCCCTAGGGCCCCAGCTATATTTGTGCTTAACTTATTGTGAAACGTTTATATTTGAATGTGTTCCTGGCTTCTAATCTCATAAAGAGATTAGTAGAGTGTGTCTAGAAATAAATACATATATATTTGATATATATACCTGTGAGGTGTCCTTTCATTTGGTAATTCAAGAGATTATAAGGTAAAACAAGCTGCTTTACATTCCTCTGAGACTTAGCCTGAAGGCTGCTCTCCACAGCTACCACTAGGATAGCTTTCTTTAAAAGGTTGTCTTAAACCTATCTACCATAAGAGTCGAATCGGACTGGTGCAAGGTGGCCACTATAACTAGTGACCAGCATATGCCAGGCCAACTTCTCACACTGATTCACAAGTTTCTCCAATATTTTGGCTAGTGCGGGCAGCAAGGAGATAGACCGGAGATTGGACAAGGTGGTGGGATCTTCAGCTGTAACTAAGGAGGTAATGATGATCTTGTTGATGAGTGGATTTACCATGTCAATGGCCTCATGAAGGGTGGCTGGTGGACCTGAATCCTGGGGCGAGCTTGATTTACAGGAAAGGATCGTTTGCAGTGACAATGGCAAGGAGATGTCTCAAAAGACTGGTATTGGTCCCATTATAGAGACGACTGGAAACAGAGCCACTTAAGGGGTCAATCATGGGGGTGGAAGTAAATCCCTGTTGTATGGCTAGGATCTTTTCCTCAAAGAAGGTTGAGATCCGGTCACAGAGGGCCTGTGAAGGCAGGATCTCTCTTGAAAGAGTTTTAGGTTGCAGAAATATTTTAGATATGTTGAACATCACTTTGGGGTCGTGATTGGCCTCCACGATATTTGTGGTAAAGTTGGAGTTCATTTTTGTTTTGATCTGCTTATGGTATGTTTTCTGAGCATCTCTGAAACAGGCCAGGCCGTCTGTGCTGTAGTACAAGCGCCATTTGCGTTCAGTGTTTGTAGTGGTCCTTTTGTTCTTGTAGTGCTCGGGAAAACCAGCGCTGAGAGTGTTTTGGCCGGCTATTTATAGGGCAGATAGGAGTTGCAAGATCAACAGTGTCAGTGAACCAGGTGTTGAAGCAATTGATATCTTTCTCCAAATTCCCTTTGAGGTTTGGGGCAGTGGAGGACAGGTGGTACATCAACATTGGATTACATTTTATTTCTCCCCATTTCCGGCGAGGGGGGTGGGTGAAGATTTTATTTTTCAGGGAGGGAAGTTTGGGGGCATGATAGTTATGTTGAATGAGAGTAAGCACTGATCCGTCCAGGATTGGTTAATGGATGTCCCAGGTAATAGTTTATGATGGTTAGTACAAATCCCATCAAGGGTGTGGCAGTCAATGGGTCAGAGTATGTATCAGTTGAGGGAGACCTAATATTTTTAGAATATCTCAGAGGGAATTGGCCTCAGAGTTGTCTAGATCGTCGAAATGGAGGTTGAAGTCTCCTATTAGTAAAATTGGCATAGACGACTACCGCTGGGGTAAGTGCCTCCCACACCAGTGCACAGAAAACTGGCGCCGGGCCTGGAGGGCAATACAGTAGACAGCTGGCGAAGGATTAAGAGGCACTAACCTTGAGGCAGAAGCCTAAGCTTTCCGCTACTTTAAAAGTGTCCATGTCGAAAGAGCTACATTGAAAGCTGTCGTGGAATATAATGGCTACCCCATCACCCCGACCTTCTATGCTATCCTTAGACATGATTGTGTAACATGGGGTACTGCTATGGCTATATATGGTGATATCCTGTGCATGTCTACTTAGAGAACAAATTTTGAGCACAGCCGGTGATTTGTATTCTTAAAGTTAAATGCAAAGTGATTTAAAAATCGGGCATGGAGTGCAAGGAAAAACGCTGCTTCTCGCCCTGCGCCTGGCATTTGACTCGTTTGGTGCTCTGACTCCTCCCCTGCCTCCTAATTGGTTCCCCCAACCAAGCAAAACGAAGTAATGGCACGTTCACCGATGTTATCTAGCTATCGGCAAATTTTGGGCACAGACAAGGCCGGACTGGGAACGGAAACCGGCCTGGTAAAGTGCTTGGCGGAACCCGGGAGGAGGGGTCGGCAAGGGGCAGTGCTTGAGGAAAGCTTGGTGCCGTGTTTGTTGCTGAGGGCCAATATTGGCAAATATCAGCCTCCAGTAACAGAAACGGCCCCCCAGGGGTTTAAAACTGTCCCCCCTCCCTGGCAGCCTACCGGGGAAATGCCCAGTGCCCGCTACAGCCAGGCCGGCCCTGGGCACAGACGGCGATTTTATATTTTTAAAATGGAATGCAACGTCATTTAAAAATCAGGCACATAGTGCCACATCTTAGTAGATATTTACTTGCCGCTCAGCGTTCTGTCACTATTTTGTAAATCTGGGTCCAAGTGCATATTCAGGGTGAGGGTGGTAATGATTTTTAAAAGGGGTGAGGGTGTAGAGAAAGGGGTTTCCACATGGGACAAATACTTTCCCAGTGGAGTAAGAAAAACAAGTTTGCCAATGCAGTTTTGTGTTTCATATTTGCTTGTGGAATTATAGACGTGTCGATCCCAGCTGGGTGGAACTGGGACGCTCAAACTAGAGAAAACTTTTGAGTAATGAGTTCTTTTGACTTTGGTTAACATTGAGCTCTGCCCCAAACAATGGTCGCAATTGAAGAATATTGGACTTTGTTGCCCCCTCATTTTATTTTATATTTCTTCATAGTTCCCTAAATAAAGCTGTTTTTACAACTCCTTCAGTGCTCTGAGGTAACCGAAGGGAACGATGTGCAGTGTTTTATAAAAAGTCTCCATAAATATAGAAGTAAACAAAAGTCTACAATTTGTGTCAATATGCACTTTGTGGAATTAAAAAAAATCCCTAGGAGAACGAAGGGATCTACACAAAGTATAGATCTTTATGAGCATATTTACTGCATATATATTGGAATCTGGACATTTCTGTAATAATATTATTTAGAAAAATGATAATTCCATCTGTTCTATTTCTATTTAATAAAAGGTTTGTGTTTTTAATTGTGAGAACTTTAGCTCAGACAACATGTTTTGGGTACATGTACACTGAAAAGCATGACCTCAGAAGTATGACTAGCCTTTCATGTCACTTTCGGTATTAACTTCACAGTTGACTTTTTATGTGTGTGTATTTGTCTTGTGCTTAACATACAAGGCAGTCGAATATTTTAAATATTATAGAGCTATGAATATAAGCATATTGGAAGATTGCTATTGAGTGGTCTAGAACATCATTCAGTTAAAATGAGCCGCAAGCTCACAGATTTTGCTCCTACCAATCAACACAAGCCTTTTGTAGTAAAACTATATTTCACTGCTTTCTTCACGTACTGCTTTTATGTTGGTATGAGCTTTGATGGTTATTCAGATGATAAACACCCTCTAACTGTCTGCTACCATTGTCTTATTTTCAACAGGTGTCTTACTTCAATCAGCTGACCTCTGATGTGCTTCCGTATGTAGCTGGCAATCTGGGAGGATGGTCAAAGTCGATCGAGGAAACCGCTTCTTCATGCATCAATTTTTTGGAGACTTTTGATAGTCTCAGCACTTACTTTTAAATAGTCGCCTAGATCATGAAGCTGTAGGTGTGGATCAACAATGTGAAAACACCTGTTCCCACGATAGATGGCATGGGTCTTATAAAGCTTCTTTACACCATGATTTAGGGGAAATTATAAATTGAGTGAATAGCTCTACCTGTGTGGTCAAATCTACAGTTTCACAGTGACCAGAGACAGCCGCCTGTCACCGCCTCAATCTTCCACTCCAAAGTTCATGACCAACACAGATGAGGTCTTTTCCATCCAGGCCACCAGTCCTCTCCTTTTCTCCATCATAGGAAAGAGGTTGTCCTGTTTGTTGTGTGCAGGATACAAATAACAACATACCATAATAACGACTGTTTTCACGTTCAAAGGCTCAAACCCTTAATAATTTACCTTTGTGTATCGGGTATTAACAGAACATACTGCCATAGGTTTTAGCATAAAGAGAATATATACAATTATTTTGCAGGACAGATTTTGTTAAAATATATAGTAATAATAAATATATTTTCAATCAAACTTTGGGTTTGAACTCATTTAATTCATATAAAGGTTTCACTTATCAGGAAGTGTAATAACCCTCCTATAAAAGATCCTCCCCCCTGCATATGCTGATGAGTTTTAGCAAGTCCTGCATCTATATGTGAAAGAACAAGTCAATTGGTTAAAGACTTTTGATTCAGTGCTAATGTGAGGGTGGATGATAAATAGCTTGTATGGTGGTGGCGACAGTGTGAAAGTTTGTTGATTCTTTTAGATGATAGAGTAAAGAAAGGAATAGATCAATGAAGTGTCCAGGTGCAGTTGTTACAAAGACTTTTCTGGTTTGAGATTCATCCTCTGAGGATCTTTCCCTTGAGGAGCAACAGTAAGATAGTTGTCAAGCGTACAGCAGGTCCACAGAGACGTTTGAAACCAACAGCATAGGAGGCATTCATTAGGATCCATGGGAGGGGCCTTGTCCGATAATGGAAATACAAGATGCTTATTACGGAATCCTGACTTCTTGGTGTGCTATGACTAATTCCCTAGGGAAATACCGCTGGCAGATTGAAGGACATTTCAACAATGTGTAAAGAAAATATAGCATAATAACAGACAGATAACTAAGGGGCATATCAACAACAACCGGCGATAATTATCGCTCAGCGCTCTTAGCGTGAGGATAATTATCGCCGGCTAGCATGAATTTTTATCGCTGAGATAGCGTGCTATTAGCAACGCTTATCTCAATAGCGATAAAAATCTACACGCTAACAGGCTAACGTGAGATTATCGCTGGAAACCCAGCGATAATCACACGTTACCTTGTTGATAGGGACAGGCAAACTTAGCCATGATATCCTCCTTCCATCGGATATCATGGCTAAGTCTGAAAATTAGCAGACGTAAAAAAGCAGCGTTAACCGCAGTTAGCGCTGCTTTTTTTGTCTCTAACATGGTTAGCGACATTCTTGATAATAGGAGAAATGTCGCTTAGCGACATTTCTCCTATTATTTTACTCTGGAACGCCCCCTTTGCATCTCATTAGAGATGCAAGGGGAAGCGTAGAGTAAAAGGGTGCTAACATGCAAATTTGCGTGTTAGCACCCTGTTGTTGATAGGGTGCTAGTTTTATCTCTGCTTTTTTGGCTTTTAAAGCCAAAAAAGCAGAGATAAAGCCCTTGTTGATATGCCCCTTAGATTGTAAAGATGGTACCAGCTTTGAAACAAAATTAGGGCATTCCAGTGGATGAATGTTTGTGCTACGACTGATGGTTTACATAGGCAGTAATATAAATATCATGCCTTTTTTTAATGTAGTAATTTTAAGAAAACACAAAATGTATTCCAATCATCTCATCATATGCAACTCAGTGACACTTCAGCCCTCATTACATGTTCGGTGGAATTGGTGAGGTATTTACCCCATGTTGTAAATACCACTACCCCTGAGAGAGGTATTTCCCGCATGTGGTAATCACCTCCTATTCTGACTTTTTAACTTGCAAATGTGGCATAACATGAGGAATCAGTATTCTACCCACCGAATTCCACATTTTCACTTTTTCATATACCTTTTCCCCTGATACCTTTTGGCAGGTTTGACTCACCAGAATTTATCAGGGAAAACTGTGAGGGTGTGATAATTATCACATAACTCGAAATTCCAATCCTTGTACAAACTAGTTGCTTATAGGGGTGGGCAAAATTTGTGAAGTTCCATGAGTGAGCGGAATGGCTACATCCCTCAGCTCGTGCTGATTTTTAGCTCCGGGAGCTTGTTCTGTGCTGCAAAATCAATGAACTGCACCACGCAGCCTGCCAGAGGGCGCTGCTTCATTGCTGCTGCTCGAGCATAAAATCTACTCGCTTTCTCACCGTGAATGGTCATGACGGTCTACTTTGAGAAAATCTCACCGAGTATCATGCAGAATAAACGGCCCGCAGAAAGAAAAGGATCATTTTCACCTTAGATCAAAGGGAAGTGAATTCTTTTTTTTAGTTAATAAATATTTGGTACTTTTTTCACTTTCTCAGCTCATATTCTTCAAATGTACAAGCCCTGACTAGTTGTATTCTTTGACTATGTGAAGGTGTCTGTGTATCAGTTGTAATCATTTGAAATACTACCACAGAAAGAAACCAAGATATTTTTTCCATCATTTCTTTCTTCCCACATGGTAGTCCAAATCCCTCATTCAACAACTTTAATGTGCGAGTCTGCAATTGTTCTGATTTGATCCCTATTGTCAGTGGGTAACCAGTACTCAGTGATGAGATAAAAAGCAGCATAACCCTGTTTAAACCTAGGCACTTTTAAAGTTGCAATTTAATGCAAGTTACTAATTTTAGAGCATGTTGAACTGGAAATGCCCACTCGGTTCTTAAGGACAGATGTGTACAGGCCCCTAATGCAAATCGCGGGCAGACAGGATGGTTTTTGTAGCTAGACTCAGACTTTGCAATGAATTAGCTCTGCACATCAATGCTTTCGAAATGCGCTAAAAGCTTTGCTGTTGTGTCAACTTCCACAACCCCTCCTGATCGCTCTTAGTTTCAAAATTGTTTATCTTTGTCACGTAGATAGGTTACGATCCATTTAGTACAATGTTAAAACACTTTTTTTTTTTTTTTAAATGAACAATGAAAGTACATAACAGATTGCTTGTTCGCTATTTAAAGTTTTTAAATAGTGCATTTAAAAGCAGATTAGACTAGGACCCTTGGAGGAACATATGATATAAACCCTATACTGCCTATTGTAAAATGCCCAGTGAGCAAACGTCTCTAATAAGGAGATATTGCCAGCTAATGATACACCACGGTATGCTGTTATTTCCAGACCCCTAGGACGATGCACCAGATGGAAGCGCTCCAGTTCCGATAGTTCCACACTGATAGACTCCCACTTAGACAGGTTTTTTCTGAAATGGCCTGTCACATAGGATCTCCCTTACAATGCCCCAATGAAAATGCCTCTTGCGCTGTACCCGTGAGAAAAAGGCCCATAGAGTGGACTCCCACTTATGACAGCGCATAGTCCAGGAACTCCTACAGACAATTCTATGCCACACATGCCACAATAATTTTGCCACCATTTTCCAGAAAGGATCCCCAAATAGCCCACATAGTGTCACGCTCAAACCAGATTCAACTCAAAAGAAATTTATTCAAGTATAGACAATCCATAAAAGAAATATAAAATACTTTTCGTACATAAACATCCATCATAAAAATCATCATAACACATCACAACTTATTCTGGTCATGGTATATGTAATTTACAGATAATAATATTCAAGTACTAATACATGTGCAAACAACGCAGATAAAATCCATTAAAAACAATTATTAAAAAAGGCTTTTGACCATGTCACATTCAATCATGTTTAACTTATTCTTCATATCTCAAATTATCTAAAGCTGTTATGTTTTTCATTCTGGCTATTACACGCGCAATGTAGACATGAAATGTAAACGCATCCCGATAGAAAGGAAATTTCTGGGGCAAGAATATGGGTCGTACCAAGCTTTTCCTGAGGTATCTATAAAAGCCACAAAATTACATAAGATGGACAGTTGATTGGGTTGCCCTCCCATTGCAGGGACATCTAGGTATGTTTTAGTCCATGCATCTCTCTTTGCAAACAAGACTCAGGTCATTAAAGGACTCTGTGGTTAGGGCTTCTCCAGATTGGCCTCGGGGCAGGGTCTCCTCAAAACAGCCACCACCACCACCCTGGATGGCTCTCTCCATTCATCCATCACAGACAATATTGTTCTGGAAATGACCTACCCCCACAGAATTACTTTTTTCTCACCAGAAAGTTCCCCAGTTTAGACAGGTGCTCCAGAAAGACCTAAATGGGCAGATTTGCTAATGTTGTCACACAACACAGTACAAAATCTGCTGACCTCCGTTGTGTGAGAGAGCAGAACTGTGTCAAATCTACTCAGGCGTGGGGCTCTTTCTCTGTTCCCTAGCACTGGTGCACAATCGGGCTGCCTAGCACCACACACACACCTTTGCAACAAAGCCAATTTCTCATGCTTGTGACTTTAGGGTACAGAGCTTTGCCAATGCTTGTTTGTTTTCTCAACATTTATAGCAAAAACAATTGGAAGATATCTGCTAGTGTGTACACATATACATCTTAGAACGATGTTTGTTAAAACGTGTAACACACACCAACCGAAAGGAGCGCTTTGCATAGGCACCAACAGGCAGCCATCTTGAAATATTTTTTCTCATAAAGTGGAACTTAAAATATTTCATGAGAGCTGCCTACACTTAAGAGCGCATGCATGTGTAGCCGTCTTTGATTTTTTTAGATATACTTTATTATTCATTTACCATTCCAAGATGCCCAATTTTAGGGACAGGGAGAGGCAAGACAGACAATTAACTGAAGTGCAAGGACTCCATAGAAGGCAGAACACAGAAACAGCCAATAGAATTTGGTACGAAAGACAACTGCCTACTGGCTGACCTAAGATGTGACTGACAATGACTCCAGTCAATGGCTGGAAAGGAAAAAACGCAAAAAGCCAGTGATTTGAAGTGGTCTGATAAAGCCCAGATTTGTAACACTTAATAGGGGTTTTATTTACCACCCTGATCCTGATTTGCATTGAAATGTTAGCCAAAGTAACGCAGAGTATCGCTATTTTGCATCAAGGGGCCGTTTCATGGGGGTGCATGGTTGTCCCTAGGCAACCATCCATGGGTTTTGACGCAAATCCCCATCTACTAATATTGGTAGACCGGGATTTTTGCCAGAAACATATGCCCTCCTCGAGGTAGGTATAATGGTGGACAGTGCTCAATTTGTGAAAAATTTGTGCCAGCGCTCTCATCACGAGGCAACTGCAGCTTGCACCACAGATTGCCCCTGCCATATCTGAGAATGGTAGTAACCGCATAACTACTAACCATCACAAACAAGTGTGACATTTCAGACTACTCCAGGCACCCAAAGAATGGCTGGGGTTGCAGGTAATAGCCATGTTTAAGTATATTAAATTGATAATTAACTGTTGTTTTGGTCATCTCAAACTTGGCCAGAGAGTGCCACCTTCTGGGTGACTGTCACAACCGCCGGTGTTGACAATTCAGTGCTGGTGCCGAGCACCGGAAACCACTGGCTCAAATTAAGTACTGATGGTGGAGCAAGTTTTTAAAAAATGTCCACATTTTTTCTAGCGTGCTGTACAGTGCAGCACATATTAAAAGTTGGAAATGTATTAAAGCATACTCTTGAGCTTTGTGTTGGAAGGGTACACTTCCAGTACAAAAACTATACTTGGCAGAAGGCACAGACCCTTGCACTATGGTGCGTTGGCGCAAGGCAGCCAAGAGTGCACCCGTGTAGAGGGAAAGGAAAAGAGCGCTATATCTTATAGATAATAGAATTGGTGCTGTTTTTCTGTCTTGGACACAACGTAGCAACTTTGGTTGCTGCTCTGCGTTCCACCAAAGTTAGGGGCATATCAGCAAGGCGAGGCGATAAAATTATCGCCGCTTTAGAGTCCGTTTTTGGACGAAAAGCGGCTATAATTTTATCGCCCTATCAGCATGGACACGCTAACGCGTGAATCTATGCCTTAGCACCTGTCTACTGAACGCCCAGCTTTGCATCTCTAATAAGATGCAAAGTGGGCGTTCCTTCCCGAAATACCCGGAGAAATGTCGCTAACCGACATTTCTCCAATTATCAAGGGAATCGCTAAGAAACATAGCGATAAGAAAAGTAGCGCTAACCATGGTTATCGCTACTTTCCGTACGCCTGCTTTAATTCTGACTTAGCCATATAATCCAATGGGAGGTGGACTACATGGCTAAGACCACCCTGCCCTATCAGCAAGATATCGCCGGACATGCTTGCATTTCTATCGCTTTGGAGATAAGCGTTGCTGATAGCATGCTATCTCTGCGATAGAAAGCAGTGATAGCTGGCGATAATTAACCTAGCGCTAAGTGCACTTAGCGATAATTATCGCCGGCCCTTGCTGATATGCCCCTCAGTGCGCCACATGTTAATAAATCAGCCCAAGTATGTGTCTTACCACGACAGATGGGTAAAGTTAATTGTGCGGGATATGTAACAATGAATTCAAACAAAAAGATTCTTGGCTAAGACACTAGCAATAGGGCTAAAAAGTGCATCAATTTAATCAAGAATCGGCAAAATTCAAACTGTCAGACGCTAAAAATAATAGCCCACTTTGGATCAAAATCCATTAACCAGTTTAATGAACAGCAAAACGGGTTTAAACAATGAAAACTGCATTTCAAACTGTCCAGTAAGGGGGCCTAGTAAGTCCTCCTCAGATAGGCTGTTCGTTCTGGACCAGGTCGACCAGCAGTACAGGACTGAAAAGCGAGTTGCATTGGGATGAAATCAGAGTTTATCACATAAAGATCTTTATCGATCACTTAGTGATAGAAAACAGGTCACCCTACGCCTCGGCCCAGGTCGGGTAGTCAGGAGTAGAGGCATGAAGAGCAAAAAATGAATTAATTAATTTAAAAAAACACACTCTCCCCTTTCGGCTTCTGCATAATGAACGAAAAATACATGACAGGTTTTTTTGTTAGAGCTCGCTCTATTTCAGTCTCGGAGAACAAAACACCCTAAGGACTTACTGGGCAAGCAACACCTATGCAGCGAGCACTGTGCTTCTTTCTGGCTGCATTCAGTGCCCTAAGAGGGAATGGGGGAGGCGGACCAGCCCTTTGGGCTTCCAAGGCTTTGCAATCCTGTGCAGCTTGTACTGTGCTTCTTTCTGGCTGCACTCAGTGCCCTAAGAGGGAATGCAGGCGGCGGACCAGCCCTTTGGGCTTCCAAGGCTTGGCAATCCTGTGCAGCGAGTACTGTGCTTCTGGCTGCCTGCACTCAGTGCCCTAAGAGGGAATGTGGGCAGCGGACCAGCCCTTTGGGCTTCCAAGGCTTTGCAATCCTGTGCAGCTTGTACTGTGCTTCTGGCTGCCTGCACTCAGTGCCCTAAGAGGGAATGCGGGAGGCGGACCAGCCCTTTGGGCTTCCAAGGCTTTGCAATCCTGTGCAGCGAGTACTGTGCTTCTTTCTGGGTGCCTGCATTCAGTGCCCTAAGAGGGAATGCGGGCAGCGGACCAGCCCTTTGGGCTTCCAAGGCTTTGCAATCCTGTGCAGCTAGCACTGTGCTTCTTTCTGCCTGCACTCAGTGCCCTAAGAGGGAATGCGGGCAGCGGACCAGCCCTTTGGGCTTCCAAGGCTTTGCAATCCTGTGCAGCTAGTACTGTGCTTATTTCTGGCTGCCTGCATTCAGTGCCCTAAGAGTGAATGCGGGCAGCGGACCAGCCCTTTGGGCTTCCAAGGCTTTGCAATCCTGTGCAGCTAGTACTGTGCTTCTTTCTGGCTGCCTGCATTGAGTGCCCTAAGAGGGAATCCGGGCAGCGGACCGGCCCTTTGGGCTTCCAAGGCTTTGCAATCCTGTGCAGCTAGTACTGTGCTTCTTTCTGGCTGCATTCAGTGCCCTAAGAGGGAATGCGGGCAGCGGACCAGCCCTTTGGGCTTCCAAGGCTTTGCAATCCTGTGCAGCTAGCACTGTGCTTCTTTCTGCCTGCACTCAGTGCCCTAAGAGGGAATGCGGGCAGCGGACCAGCCCTTTGGGCTTCCAAGGCTTTGCAATCCTGTGCAGCTTGTACTGTGCTTCTTTCTGGCTGCACTCAGTGCCCTAAGAGGGAATACGGGCAGCGGACCAGCCCTTTGGGCTTCCAAGGCTTTGCAATCCTGTGCAGCTAGCACTGTGCTTCTTTCTGGCTGCACTCAGTGCCCTAAGAGGGAATGCGGGCAGCGGACCAGCCCTTTGGGCTTCCAAGGCTTTGCAATCCTATGCAGCGAGCACTGTGCTTCTTTCTGCCTGCACTCAGTGCCCTAAGAGGCAATGCGGGCAGCGGACCAGCCCTTTGGGCTTCCAAGGCTTTGCAATCCTATG
Source organism: Triturus cristatus (assembly GCF_964204655.1). Taxonomy (NCBI): domain Eukaryota; kingdom Metazoa; phylum Chordata; class Amphibia; order Caudata; family Salamandridae; genus Triturus; species Triturus cristatus. The sequence continues at coordinate 513,606,487 of NC_140581.1, read as the reverse complement.
CAGCGAGCACTGTGCTTCTTTCTGCCTGCACTCAGAGCCCTAAGAGGGAATGGGGGAGGCGGACCAGCCCTTTGGGCTTCCAAGGCTTTGCAATCCTGTGCAGCGAGCACTGTGCCTCTTTCTGCCTGCACTCAGTGCCCTAAGAGGCAATGCGGGCAGCGGACCAGCCCTTTGGGCTTCCAAGGCTTTGCAATCCTATGCAGCGAGCACTGTGCTTCTTTCTGCCTTTATTCAGTGCCCTAAGAGGGAATGCGGGCAGCGGACCAGCCCTTTAGGCTTCCAAGGCTTTGCAATCCTGTGCAGCGAGTACTGTGCTTCTTTCTGGCTGCATTCAGTGCCCTAAGAGGGAATGCGGGCAGCGGACCAGCCCTTTGGGCTTCCAAGGCTTTGCAATCCTGTGCAGCGAGTACTGTGCTTCTTTCTGGCTGCATTCAGTGCCCTAAGAGGGAATGGGGGAGGCGGACCAGCCCTTTGGGCTTCCAAGGCTTTGCAATCCTGTGCAGCTAGTACTGTGCTTCTTTCTGGGTGCCTGCACTCAGTGCCCTAAGAGGCAATGCGGGCAGCGGACCAGCCCTTTGGGCTTCCAAGGCTTTGCAATCCTGTGCAGCGAGCACTGTGCTTCTCTCTGCCTGCACTCAGTGCCCTAAGAGGGAATGCGGGCAGCGGACCAGCCCTTTGGGCTTCCAAGGCTTTGCAATCCTGTGCAGCTAGCACTGTGCTTCTTTCTGCCTGCACTCAGTGCCCTAAGAGGCAATGTGGGCAGCGGACCTGCCCTTTGGGCTTCCAAGGCTTTGTAATCCTGTGCAGCGAGCACTGTTCTTCTTTCTGCCTGCACTCAGTGCCCTAAGAGGGAATGGGGGAGGCGGACCAGCCCTTTGGGCTTCCAAGGCTTTGCAATCTTATGCCTTTGGGAGGCAACAGCCAAGGCAGATGCCACTCTTACCCCAAAATAATAGGGCCATAAGGAGGAGCATCGAGGCCACAGGTTCGCATGTCAGCAAGTCCACTCAGCCTTTCATTCTCCAGAGGTCGATACATGAGTAGCATTGAGCTAGGTAACATTGAGCCTATGATTTCTAAATACAGACTACCGCTTGTTATATTAGGTGATCGGTAAAGGGGTTGGGACAACTAGAATAATTGTCAAGCACGAAGGGAACAGGTGTTCGACAGATCTTAAGATCAGGCATAAAACTTCTACAGATGTCTCCAGTATGTTCTGCGATATTCAGCCTGGTGACTGTATAAAAACTGACAGCGTCCTGTCTGCACAGAAAAAGAGGAGTAAAGCAGGGGTCGTAAGGGTGTTTTATGCTGATCCTCCACGCCTTTGGCCAAACATGAAAATCCTTTTCCAACCCATGCTACCTCCCCACAAGGGCAGAATCCGCGTGAATGTCGATGACAAATGATGAATACAATGGGAACATCACATTCGATGCTGCAGGGCGTTTGTTTGGGGCTAAACTCAGGCAGCAGATAAGAAACGCGCTATTTATTGATGCACTCCCTCCCCTAAAAAGCATTACGACTCAGATTCACAAACTTTCCCCCGATGCAGCGCAGCCCCCAGAGTTGGAGCACCGCGTTGCAAGAGTGGGAGAGAGCAGGAAGGCGTCATATCTATGAAGACATGGCCCTATCCTGCTCTCGCCCTAGCACTGGCGCACAATTCCACCGCTACGCCATGCACACACCTTTGCGCCGTAGTACAAAGGTGTTTGCGTGAGTCTAACACAAGTTTTGCACTGGAAAGGGGCCTTGCCAGTAAAAAACAGTATGCCTAGATTAACTTTACAACATTTCTCATGTTGGATGTGTCCTGTACAGTGCAGCGCACATGCAAAGTGGGGAACGTTAAGAGAAATAAAACCATTTCTCCTTTGTAACGCCTGCTTTCAAGTGGCATTATTTTTTAGTGTAAAACCCAGTCTACTATTAGTAGATGGGGCTTTGCGTCATAAACCATATATGGTTACATGAGAAGCCCATGTACCACCCACGGAACATTACCTGGACGCAGACTGATGCCAAGCAACATTTAGAGCTGCTTTGCATTATTTTCAGGCAACTTTCCAGCGCAATTTAAGTAAATAAAAACAAAACATTTTCCCCAGGTTTGGGTCACTTTCGTGAGACAAACCCAGCGCAAACTGTTTGGTAATCTGGGGCTGCACATCAAGAGTACAAAACCGTGCATCCAGCAGAGCCTAGAGCAGCACTGAACGCTGCCCTCACACACTGACCAGGTACAGCGGAAACCGCAGCAATGTTGGCTCACTCAGCAGAGGTACAGCACCAAAGGTAGCATTGCAAACCTACCTCACAGACAGGCCAGGTATTGAAGCAAAAAGCCAAGAATGAGGGGTGGACTCTACTGCAGGGGAGGGCTCCTGATTCCAAACATGTTGCAAACAGGTGTCAGGACAGGAGCATGCTTTGGGGTCCTTCCTTCCTTGAGTTGTTGCTCTAGGACCACAGTATTCAACATGTGATCAAGCTGCACCAGCAGTGCATGAAGAAGTCACTACACAAAAAGTGGTGTCTGCTGCTGGGACCGTTGCCATCCAGCCTGTTAACTGTCTGCTCTTAATCATTGTTGGCCAGCATCATGAGGGACCCTCCCACCCCCTTTCCATCACAGAATGACTGTTGCTCGCATAGCTCTTAAATTAACTCAGTCAGCTCTCACAGACCCTCCACCAGCCAAGGTAGACCTCAGTCAATCCAAGACCCTCATTCAACATTAGACTACTCCAGGGCCAACAACCAACCATCCGAAATTCTCAAATGACACTCATGCCTTGCAGTAGCACTCAGCCACCCTTAGTTGAACTTCAGACTCAATTTGATAGCACTGCATTTGTGAAAACTCCTCTAAGGGTCCTCCACATGCCAAATATACCGCACTCCTGCAATTAACCCACTATGAACCATCTCCTGACCCAAAAGGGCAGATTTTGCATTCTTTCACGCAACACAGCAAGACAACTTGCTGCACTGCATGAAAGGGAGAGAGCAGAAACAGTTGATATTTACAAAGATATGGAGAATTTCTGCTCTATCCTTCTCTGACACCCTCTGTGCTGCATAGTGCCATTGCAAGCACCCTTGAACCATAGTGCAAGGGTGTCTGCATTACAGGCAGGATTGTTTTTGTGCATGAAGGGACACCCTCCTGCACACAAACAATTCTTAGAAGCATACTGTTCTTTCTAGGTGTGCTGCACAATGCAGCACATGTGAAACAGGAATTAATTGGGATAAATGAAGATATTTTTACTTGTTATGCCTCTGTCGGGTAGGTGCACCATTTGGGCGCAAACCCAGGTTTACATGTCTTTGTTAATATGGGGTCTGTGTCAAAATACATGGTAGATGCATGGGAATGCAAATGCTCCACACATGTAACTCCTTCTGCCTATGCGCTGAATTGGGTTACTTTGGGGCTCATTTATGAGAAAGGACACATTGTTGCGGCGAGGCAATGATGCGCCAGACTCACGACAGTTCCAAATGCCATGGATGCACCTTATTTACGATTCAGCGCACCATGTTGTAAGGTCTCAAGATGCGTAAAAAAAAATACGCATCCCTGGGTTGGATCCCACAGAGAAAAGGGATGCATGTGCAGCTAAAGCGACAGTATACTACTTTGTGGGTCGTAAAGCAACGCTGTCAAGGCACCACTTCCTCGTAGTCTGTACGTTGCTCTATGAGCCCACCTCTCGGTACCTCCAATTCAGGATGCTATTACAGCACTGAAAGTTAGAGTGACCAAGTGGGGGGAAGGGTTTGGGGAAAGGAACAGCTGGGAAGGAGACCTGAAAAACTAATAAATACACATACAAACAATAACAATTAGCATATATAATTCTCAGATGCTGGACTCTGCTATGCAGAATTTGAAGGCTAAAGAGTCTATATATGACTTTATCACGAGCCCGTGATACCAGTTATACAGGAAAGAAACTTCCAAAGAATGTGTTACTAACACACTTTCTTATTAGCAATATTCAACAATGTTCGTAGCATATGCTCATAGTTTTTACACAATATACAAATGAGCCCCAAAGCGCTTGCCAACTAGCTTGAAAAGACAACATGCAAATGACCTCCAACGAGCTTGTCCGAGCGTTCCACATACACCATGCAAATGAGCCCAGAACACTTCTATGCTCGACAACTCAATATGCAAATGAGCCCAGAGCTCTAGATTGTAATCGCTGGTCCCTGTACTCAACAACACAATATTCAAATGAGTTCCAAAGCGCACGATCATAAGAGTGCCAATACAATATTCAAATGAGTTCCAGAGCGCACAATCATATGTGTACCAATATGGCATGCAAATTAGCTTCAAAGTGCACGATCCTATGTTTGCCAAATACAGAATTCAATTGAGCTCCAAAGTACAATCGGATCCCAACAATGTTCAAAATGAGTATCACAAATAAAGAGCAGAAATGAAGATTCTCTGTTGCCTTCAAAACAACAGAGGCTTACCGGAAAGCCCAAGATAAAAAGGAATGAACTCACAAGTCTGCAGAGGAGACCGAGGCTGCTCCCACTCGGCAGGAGTCCAGAATAGTGAGCAACACCCAATGGGGCGTGGCTCCTTTTATAGACAGACCACACCCATAGGCAGACCACACCCAGAGTGAAAAAGGCAGACCACACCCATAGGTAGCAGACCACACCCACAGTGAAAAAGGCAGACCACACCCATAGGCAGACCACACCCAAAGTGACTACTTTGTGGGGATTCTGGGATATGTAGTCCCCTATAGATACATCCGGAAAAAGAAAAGGAAAACACATAAAAGAAAATGGACAACGAAAGGACAATGTACACTTGCAGAACACCGTAGCCACCATCTAGCAACAGGAAAATGTAGTTTCCCACATCGTATCGTGGTAGTGCCATAAGTACGATGGCCTCGGAAATCCAAATGAACAGTGGGGGCGGGCCCTATAACGCGTGCCACAGAGGCGACGCTAACAAACGCTTACATGCTGCAAATCAGTACAAAAGGGGGTGGTGATGGACGGAGCATCAGAACCAATCAAACACTCACACCCAGTCAACAGAACTGGGTTTGATCCATCACCGTTCTTTGCTTTGCGCCACATGTAAGTGTGCCATGCGTCAAAAATACCTTAAAGAGTAACTCATTGGAAAATAAAGTTTTACAAAACATCAAAAACGGAGACATGGAGTAGGCAGTAATTTTAGTGAGGAGGAGAAGCACATTATAATAACAGTGGTAACAAAGCATGAATATCAACTATTTGTTGCCTCAAAATTTTCATTAGGGAAGAAAGAAGCCATTTGGCAGTTCATAGTGGAGAAGATAAACCATGTAGGGCAAACTAAAAGGACAGTGCCAGAGTGCAAGAAGCTCTGTTAGGACTATAAGCACAGGACCAAAGAGAAACTGGAATACAACCTGAAGGCAGCCCTGTGGACCGGAGGAGGAGGACCTGAGAACCAGGAGGAACTGATCCCCTTAGAAGCACAGGTGGCATCAGTCATCCCAGCAGATTGGTGGCAGGAGTTCCCAAAGAGGACAGTGCTGGGTTAGAGGACGAGTAAGATCTACAGGGTAAGTGGCAAGAAGAGACAATATGGTTGTTGTAAATGTCATGATGTGCAGCGCAGCAACCTACGTTCTTGCTCTGTACGGCTCTGTGTGCAAGGGAAAGAGCAGGAATCTCTCATTTGTAAATTAATACATCACATAATTGTAAGTCATACTGCTCAGTTACATGCTGTACAGCCCAGTCCACCTCTGTCAAGTATGTCCAGTCCATGTGTGATGTGCAGTACCAGTACAGGTTCACCTTTGCATTCTGGGACTTGTAGTGGAATTTGGAACATGAGTGACCAAGACTGCAAGCCCCACAATACAAAGCAAAAAACCTGGCCTGGAACAGCACATCATGCGTCGACACTTGAACCCTGACCAACCTGACTGTGACAATGTAGGCCCCCTTGCACCATGAGGCTAATATGTCTAACTTGGGCCTATGCAGCCATATCTGGACTGTAAAACTATGGGATTAATTAAATGGAGTTGCCAGAGGATTAACGCCTCATCTGAGAGGGGGTTTAGGTTGGAGTGTATGAAGCATCACCAAGTAGGATCTTGCAAAAAGTCAAGTGTATAGTCACTCGTATGAAATACTTTGCATGCAGCTGTCCCGATGTGCGTGGTGAAAGCACACAGGTGTAGGACGCCATGTCAGAGACCACACTATCTCCTGTACAAATGTATACTGGGGATGGTGGTGAATTCAAGTGATGCATACCAGAGTACCATGATTGTATGTTGGCAGAATAGATGATGTGTGAGATTGATAGGGTAGTCAATGTAGGTGTGGCTGGGCTCATTGGACTGGCACTGTGTTTGAATGGGAAGCCATTGCATAGCAAGGAGGTAAGTTGTGAAGTGTACTGCAAGGTAGCCTGAGTGATAGTCACAAACTGCTGTGTCTGATAGGGAGAAGATGTGGCGCAGGGGCCAGAGCTGCCTAATTGGGCCCTGGGGATCCATGATTGAGTCTTGGTGTCGGTGCTACCTCATGTGATTCTGGGCAAATCACTTAATCTCCCCGTGCTCATGGGCAGCACCTGGGTACCCTCAAGGGTGATCAGCTGCACTATATAAATCTACAAACAAATATAGTGTCACACTTGTGTCGCAGCTGTGAATGGATGCTTTTGAAAAGGGCATTAATGTACCACATCCTACATGTAATGTCAACCAGGGTGAAGAAGTAGCTGGTGTCAGGAGAAAGCCGTAAAAACAAATGTCTATCTATGCCACATATGTTAAAGCAAGAGGATGTGAAACTGGGAATAGTGAACTGATAATATGAGATTGTTTTCAACGATGATGTGTAGGTTTTTAGGATGGTTGGAGGCTGATGTGTATGGGCCTAGTTGTGTAGCCAACCAGGGTAGGTACATGTCACAGAATATCATTACTACTAGCATGTGGGTTACAGCTTCAGCCATAGCTCTGAAATACAGGCAGCCATGTCGGTCAATTACATATGGAAACTTATATTGGTGGTGTTCGTGTCACATGAGTCAATTTATGATCTGGGTGACATCAGTGTGTGACAGTAAGTTGAGTCCCTGCATCATAATGAGGATTGACAGAGGAGTCATTTACAGGTACAAGTGAGCAAGGCCAAGTTAAGCAATGTGTGATACTCTGCAGATAACCAACTTTGCCAATGAAGAACTGGGTTGCGCATCAGTCGTAGCAATTTTCCAACTTTGACTGGGCCTATCCCCCTCAGAGTTGGTGCGAAGGGTCTACTGTATCAAACTATAGAGACAACTGTGTGTGTAATTAAATTACATGAGTATACAAAAATAAGTAAACCATGATAAGTACATGCCCTTACACATTCCTGCTGTGTAGCAAGGTTGGCAGCTGTGGAGAGTTGTGTGGATGCATGTTAAATATGAGCGCTTGGCCACATGAATGCACAGTGTTCACGCAAGATAGCACAAGGCAGACAGGCATGGTTTAATGTGTGAATGGCAGACAGCAGGATCAAATCAAATACATGACCAAACCTACATAACTTTCCCAGGAGCTGTGGCCTGTGTAGTGGCTAGAGGGAATGCAGGCACCCTGGCCACTTGGTGCAATGTGCACAGTAGTGGTGTCAATAAGTGAAACTCTAATCAATATAGCCATCAAACAAATGAAAGCTAATCACCAGGGCAGATGTGACCCTCACCTCAACTTACCTTCACAGGCAAGGCAGGACAGTAAGCTGTGCGCTGCAATATGTGGTATGACACAAAAAGGCACCCTTGTCCCACAGTGGTTATGTGAACAATGTCAAGATATAGCACACAGAAAGGCAACTACAGTGCAACTTGGCTGCATTTCCTACTGCCCTACACATCAATGTTTATCTGAAAGTGAATGATGATAAAGTATATATGTCCGCCAAATTACTCATGCCAACATCTAGCATAGATCACCATTAACATATCCTTATTACATTGCAGAGGCAGAAACAACACCTCCTGACCACCAGCCTGTCCTGGATGACCAACCTGTTGGTGATGACATCCTGCCCCCCCCACCCCCCCACCCCATGGATGATGACACCTTCCAGAAACTCCTGGACTCTATTGGAACACCTTCTCCTGTCACAGCAAGGTATGACAGCATTGCTGGGTCTCCAGAGATACCGCCTACCACAGGGCATGTCCTATCTGCCAGCCCAAGCCCAGCTATGGACTCCAAGAGTCCCTAAGTTGTCTCTCAATTATGAGTGGTAGGAGTCCAGCAGCAGCTGGTCGATGATGTGTGGGAGGGGAAGAAGACCATTGCAGGCACCCTAGAGGGAGATTGTAGGTGCTTCAGTCCCAATAAGGACACCTCTGAGGCAATCAAAGGCACCTACCCTTCGCTTCATAGAATGGAACTGTCCCTGACTGGCATTGCTGGTGTCATGAGGCAGAGGCAAGAGCAACAGCCCTACTAATGTGACACCAGCAAGATTGCCACCCAGCTGGGGGTCATCCACATCATCTTCCAATCTATGGAGCGCATGCAGGACTCCTATATTGCAACATTGGGTTCCTTTCACAGTGACGTTATTGCCTTGCTGACAAGCCAGCCGGCCCTTGTAGGCGCTGTGCTGCTTTCCTTGCTGGCACAGACAAATGCTGCCGGGGAGAAGGGAGCCACATCTTCCACCCCTGATGTGTGTGTGTCTCAGATGCCTCCCATCCAGACACCACCAGCCACAGGGAAGGCACAACACACATTAGAGGAGGAAGTTGTGGACTTCACCAATTTCTGGCAGAAAGTGCCCAGTAACATTTGTCTGTGCCTCCTGGCCAGATTCACATTGAACCTGTGTTTATCATCATGTCACCTCATTTGTCACATGGTACGGTCCCCTTTTTTATGCCCACCTGTTTCTCTGATCCATTTGTGAACTGTTGACAAGGCTTAACTTCCCTAATGGCGATTTGACCTCATCCTCACTGGAATTCTCCCCACCTCGAAATGCCACATGACATGTATCCCATATGGACTCTGTTAGGACATCCTTTGATCTCTAACAATGTTGGGGTTAGTGCCCCAAGAACTGCAAATCTATAAATGCCTATGCACACACCAGTAAATGAATGCCCTCCTCTGAACCAGCGTGATGTATGTCTGTTGCAGATTTGACTAACTAGATCATGGTGTTTGTTATATGCAAAAGCCACTTCATAGCATCTTGAGGGAATAACATTAGAGTCCCTATTACCTACTCTGGTAGGACATGCTCAAGCATCATGAACATCCACTGCCAGGGCATTATGTGGAAAGTCTCATTTAACTATTGAACATCATGGTGTGAAATTGAACATCAGTTACTTGATTGGCACACAGTGAAAAGGCATAACTGATCACACAAATGCCTACCTGCAAAAAATGGGTTCTGTGAGCCACTAACACAGTTTCACACTTCCACATAGACCTTGCACAGTGCTCATAACAACATGACCAAGCACATATGATAGCCTCAATGTTTACATTGACGATATCCAATAAGTTGTAAATTATACATGCACTGACAACATGCAGATACTCATGGCCAGACTCCTCCGGATTCAGCATCATACCTATACCGCTCAAGGATGTAGAAGCTCAGTGCAACATCTTTGATGTCAGTAAGCATGAAATGCAACTAATAAGTTTGTGTGGTCCTGTGTCAACTGATAAATGGTGTTGAAAGGCAGACTGGGATACGTAGGGTCAATATGTACCTCTGCCCCAGAGAGCCCACACTTGCATTGAGTATGAGTGTAATCATACATGACATCAATTGTACAATATAGACACATGTCACTAATTAGGAGCCAGAGCACATACCCATGAACAAAGCTACACATCCCTTGGTTACTTAGCAAGTAGTTGTACAAAGTCACATGCAGAAAGTGCCACATTAATTGTATTTAATGCCAAAGATGATTGAGGTTATCCATGCAGGTGGGGGCCATGTTCATGATTACTAACCAGTTAACAACAATGACCTACTAGTACAGTGGTGCAAGGGTGAGTGCGTTAGTGGCAGGCACCAGTGTGTCCCTGCACAGCCAGAAACTGATACTCTGGAATAACAGAACCAGCCCTTCTATACATGAAGCATCTCTTACACACACACAAAGTGCTTCTGTAGGAGATTATCTATGTTGGGCTGTGCGTCAAATCACACGAAGATGACCACTCACCGTGCCCAAAAAATGGTGAAGAGACCTTACGCGACTCAATTGTGACATAAACTGACTCTTCTTCTTAGGCCTTTCATGAAGTAGCACATTTCTACAACACTGCATGGAATTGCTACATCATGCACTCAACTCGACTTAAGCAATGATGACCACTCTTATGCATGAAGGGATTACAAAGTTGTGAAAGTAGAAAATGTATTTGTCTTAAAAAATGTCTTCCTCACAAACTAAAACTATCTATCCTACACTAAGTTACACTATCTAAACTAAGCCTACACTACCTTAGCCTACTAATCTTAACACTACCTTACACCAACTTAACTTGTCTATCCTATACATTTAATACAAATGACATGTTAAACAACAACCCCTCATTAGCACACATAGAGCGACACAATACAAACATCAACTACACCTATACATAAAGTAACTACACGTGTAAACTGAAACAAGTACATTTTGTTGGTGTTTTGAAAAATATTTTTTTTTTCTCAAAGCCTAAACATTATCCCCATCCACTAAAACCTCTTATACATAGAAAAAAATATGAAAATATTTGACTATAAAAAGCTATCTAAATCTAAAACCAATTTAATCTAAACCTATCCTATTCACCAACTACCTATTACTCTAACTATTAAAATACTAAACTATAATCTAACAAGCAAACATTGTCATAAAAAATGTCAAAAGCAGTTGGGAGAGCTGCTCAATGACCTCCTCCATTTATCCATCCTCTGCCGTAAGCTGGCCTGCTCACTCTGAATGTCATCCAGTTTCTGGTTCACCTTCCTCAACTGAAGTATGATGGTGTTTTAGACTAGTGAATCCCTTCTCCTACTGGGCCTCCGGGAGACATCCTTTACACCGGATCACCTTCCTCAATTCAAGTATGATGGTGTTTTAGAATAGTGAATCCCTTCTCCTACTGGACCTCCGGGAGACATCCTTTACATCGCATGCGATACATCGAATGCCATTAAAAAGCGGTTGTTATAACGACTGGGTTGTTATATCGCAAACCATTACAATGCAAGTTGTTACAACGACTTGCTGTAGGGGGCAGAATGTGTTGTATTTAAAATCCAACACCTTCCCTACTGTTGCACAGACTGGAGTAGGAAGAGTAAATTATACTATTCCAACATCTAGCGCCCCCTACAGCAAGTCGTTGTAACTACTTGCGTTGTGATGGTATGCGATGTAACAACTCGGTCGTTGTAACGACCGCATTGTAATGTCATGTGATGTATCGCATGCGATATAACATCGCATATTCAGGCCTCCTGGCCCGTGTGATTCTCAGCTGTGTGGCTGCAGGGGTAGCTGATGGTATTGGGGTGGCTGTCGCTGGCTTGGTCCAGCTGTGTGATGGCTTGTGACAGATGTTGCCCACAAAGGTGTTATGGGTCAAGGGATGTTCCTGGACCCAGCTGCCTTGCAACACTCATACAGCTTTGTCATTTTGCGGTAGGCCTCAGAGATGTTCTGGATGTGCCTGTGTCTGTCACGGCGCATCTCATAGGTCTTTTTTTCCTCAGCTGTCATGTTATCTAGGGAGATAATGGACAAAATAGTTATCACATGTTGTGCATGTACATGATGTGTGTGAGAAATAGGCTGACTTGTAACATAATCACATGTGCCTGACCAGACCAACACCAGCAATAGAGATGGATATATATGGGCAATATAATGTCACTACAGAGACATCCCCTACTTGAACCAGGAAACCTGAGTCTGGTGTCATCTGTTTAGCTGCACTAAATGTAACAGTAGTCACAATAAGATAACTACCATATCATACAGGCTTAAAATTCACATTCATGATGATATCCATATTTGACATTGGACACATGGTCCTGTTTTACATAAACTGGGATTTTGAGTTGCGTCATACGAATGTGCTGATCATTGCTCATCAACATACGTGCAAGTGGATAAGGTGATACCGTCCAGCCACTGTTGCTCTGCCTTGCATACCCCATTTGCAGAAACACAAAGCTGCACATATTGCTGGCTTAACTGACTTTGTGTCAGGTAGTGTTGTGTAGTTCTTATAAACCCATATAAGATCTGCACGTTTGGACAACATACACTGCGGGCTTGGTGTTCAGACTGATTGCAGACAGCCCCACCGGATATGTTGGTCTGTATAGCAGCTAGCTCACAGTGCCACTAGAAACTCCTCCTACCAAGGAGAGAATAGTTCTTGGCAACTATCAAACATGATAACACTGATCCCTCAGGACCATGAAAACAGTGCACTACTTTTTGCTCAGTCACTCGTGCTCACTTAGTCTCTGGGAGATACACAGAATAAACGGTATGGACGTTTTTCAATAAGTATTTATTGAACAGTCGTTATTCTAGTGTAAAATAGGTGTGCTGAAACAACCATTAGACAGTAACAGATATAAATGATTAGAAGCACTAAGAAAGTGAAAGGATGATAGATTTCTACCATTTTGCTATAATCGTGAATACAATCAAGTATATAAAACACATGACAGCACAAATGCATACTCCTACAAAACTACCCTAACTAGATGTACCAAAGTGTACCTGGCATGTATGTAGGTATTAAGCCAAGAATCCCTCTAGGATGAAGTCAACCCCCATTACTTGAAGTGAGAGACTGTGGGAACCCGTCTTGGTCTCGAGTTGGACACCCCGCAAGGGATGTTAGACCACTGCTAGCTGGAGTATCTGCATGCAGGAACCTCAGAGTCTCACGTCAGTGTGTCGGCAGGGAAGTCCTGATCTCCTCTCTATTTCAGCAAGATGTGATGTTTATATACCCGAAGGTATCCCCAGGGGTTCTACCTTAGTGTGCTACTGTCAGACTTAGGATGACGTCGGGAATGAACCTTGTACATAGTTATTATGCAGGATAAGGTAGTCCTGCTGAGTTTCCAAGAATCCATAGACCCTCATGCACGATGTATGAGGCTTGTGTTCAGGGAAAACCCCACGTTCTGTAAGCAGTGCTGTAACTAAGTAAAGGGTCAGTCCTAGCAGCCCGTTATGTATGTAGTGTAGGGACGAATATAGGTGAAAGGTTGGGATGTTACCCTGGCCTATATTGGGGTACCAATATGGAATAGAACAGTAGTCAATAAATGGATAGGTGGTTACCATGCATCTCCTGTACACCATGACTGGGGAACATTACTAATATTTGTCCTCGGTAACGTGACACGAGCGGTCGGGCACCCAAAGGTCTGTGTGTAAAGCAACCATACAACACGCACCTCACATATGACGAGGAACACACACAATAAGTGACGCCACCCTGTTGAAATTAGGTAAATACTCAAGTTTATCCAAGTAGATCACGTTAGATGCAGTTCATGAGGTAGCAGTACATTTCATAAGCTGATAATACAATTCCTAGCGATGTACCTGTCAGTCAGGAGCTATAAATGCTGGTCATACCATAAATGCAATTCATGACATATCAGTACTGCCTGAGATACAATTACCATTCACGTAGATGTACCCGCGCGCTTCACTTTCCTGTAGCGCCTTAGGGGGGTGATTATAGCGCTAGGCGCGCTAACCTGTGACGACCTCAGAGCGGGGCATCTAGCACAGAGAGCTACTCGTAATCAAGGACATTTAGCACTTCAGAACGGAACATAAATAACAGAGCGCTACTGGTAATCAATGACAGTTAGCACTTCAGAACGGAGCATAAATAACAGAGCGCTACTCGTAATCAATGACATTTAGCACTTCAGAACGAAGCATAAATAACAGAGCGCTACTCGTAATCAATGACATTTAGCACTTCAGAACGGAGCATGAATAACAGAGCGCTAGTCGTAATCACTGGCGTTTAGTACTTTGGAACGGAACATAAAGAGCAGAGTGCTACTCGTAATCAATAGCATTTAGTACTTTGGAATGGAACAGGAAGGACAGAGCACTACTCGTAAGCAATAGCATTCAGTACTTCAGGATGGGGCATGAAGCAGGGAGTGCACCGGGACTTGGGGAGCGAGTCTCTCGGGCTCCGGTGCAGTTCGTAGGGCACCACGCTTCAGTACCGTTCACGGGGGCACAAGGCAAGGATCCCTCGGCGGGGTCTCTCTGACGGGGTGACAAGGGGGACTCCCACGGAGAGGGAAACCGGGCTGAGGGTGCGGTGTGGCTCCCAACCAGTAGGGGGCGCACCGGGGTTGATCCCAGCCTCCGGGTTTACCTCGATCTCGACGTCGGAAGGCGTCCGCTCCCACGATGATGGGGAACTCGTCCTCGGCCTGGCGCACCTTCTCTCACAGCTGCAACGGCAGCGACGGGGCCCCGGCCTTCTCCACGGGCCTAATGACACGGCAGTGCACTTCTCCCGGTCTCCGGGTCACTGCGGTGAGCGTGCTGGCTTCCACGTCACAGGGGGGGGCTCAAATTAAGGAGGGGAGTTCCGCGCTCAGCGGAGCACGCTGCCGGGGGTCCCAGGCCAGGTCAGGGAGCGCAGGGGTCACAGCGCTAATACCTGGTCGATCCCCGGTGGTTCTTCAATCTGCTTTGCATAAGGCTTCAGGGGTCAGTCTGGACACGTAGTCTCAGCGCTTGGCATATAAGTTTAGAGTTCAGTCTGGACACGCAGTCTCAGCGCTTGGCATATAAGTTTAGAGTTCAATCTGGACACGCAGTCTCAGCGCTTGGCATATAAGTTTAGAGTTCAATCTGGACACGCAGTCTCAGCCTTCAGTTTCTGTTCTCAAGTGTTAGAGGAAGTCTTGTTGGCGCAGATGTATCTGGCGCCCTTAAGGGGTTCTGTTACAGGGGGGTAGGGATGGAGATGGCGACTAGGTCCTTCCTAGTCAGGCTGGGCAGAGGTTCTCTGGGTCCTCCTACTGCTGGGCAAGATCAGTGGGTTTCACAGGGTCCCTCACTCACTTAAGAGGCAGCACCTAAATCCTGTCACTCTCAGAGGCATAAGTCCCTGGCTAGGCCCTACCGCCTACACTCCTGGTGGATTCTTCCAGCTCTGCTTTACCCCACTGGCCAACTCACCACAAAAAGTTCCCTCCCTCTCTTAAGTAGCCCTAGGTCAGGTGACCTCTAGCCAAGGCGGCAAAAGTAAAACCCCACCTCCCTTCTAGAAGGTTCCAGCACATTCCAGGAGCTTCCCCATTCTACCTATGGGACAAAAAGGCGGGCTGGTGTTGCAACATTGTTGTGGGGTTCCAGCCAGCTCCTGGCAGCTAGGGTGCTACTATGAAAGACCACTCTGCAGTAGCAGGGGTCTGTGGCAGCCATCTTGGGAGAAGGGAGCACCTGCACCTTAACACTGATTGGCAATGAAAAGGCGCCCGGAGACCTAGTCCAACATAAAAATGAGGGTGGAAAAAAATGAGGCACGATCAAAAATAGAAGGGGAGACCACCCTAGGGCTGACAGGTCCAACATGCGTCCCCCCCAGCCGAAAGAGGGGAGAGCTACCCAACCTCTAGGGAGTTCTCATCACTAAGGCGGAAAAACCTGGAGAGACCGTCAGCATTGGCGTGGTCAACTCCGGGCCGATGTTCACCCGAAAATCCATCCCCTGTAGGGAAATGGACCACCTCAACAACTTGGGGTTTTCGCCTCTCATCTGCATGAGGCAGCGAAGGGGGCGGTGGTCGGTCTGAATAAGGAAGTGAGTGCCAAAGAGATATGGCCTCAACTTCTTCAGGGCCCAGACCACCGCGAAGGCTTCTCTCTCAATGGTGCTCCATCGCCGTTCCCGAGGGAGGAGTCTTCTGGATATGAAGGCCACTGGTTGATCTTGGCCCTCGGTGTTGAGTTGCGAGAGCACCGCACCTATGCCGTGCTCTGAGGCGTCTGTCTGTACAATAAATTCCTTGCTGAAATCTGGTGTTGCTAGTACTGGAGCGGTACACATCGCCTGTTTCAGCGTGTCAAAGGCTTCTTGGCATGCAGCTGTCCATATGACCTTGCGAGGTTGCTTCTTTGAGGTCAATTCCGTCACGGGGGCTACAATGGTACCATATCCCTTGACGAACCGGCGGTAATACCCAGTGAGGCCGAGGAAAGCTCGGACCTCTGTTTGGGTCTTGGGGGGCTCCCAAGCCATGATGGTTTCGATTTTGGCCTGGAGGGGTTGCACCTTACCTCCGCCCACCAGGTGTCCCAGGTACACGACAGATCCCTGTCCAATCTGGCACTTGCTGGCTTTAATTGTTAAGCCAGCGCGTTGCAGCACCTGCAATACCTCCTGGAGGTGTTGCAGATGGTCCTCCCAGGTGCTACTGAAGACAGCTATGTCATCCAGGTAGGCCGCTGAGAAGGACTCCAGGCCAGATAGTACCTGATTCACTAACCGCTGGAATGTGGCCGGAGCATTTTTGAGCCCAAAGGGCATCACTCGAAACTGGTAGTGGCCCTCGGGGGTGGAGAATGCCGTCTTCTCCCTTGCTCCATCGGCCATGGCAATCTGCCAATATCCGGATGTCAGATCAATGGTGCTGAGGTACCGGGCTGCTCCTAGCCGGTCCACCAGCTCGTCTGCACGTGGGATGGGGTGAGCATCTGTCTTCGTGACAGAGTTCAACCCCCGGTAGTCCACACAGAACCGAAGCTCTGACGTCATACCCGGTGGGGCCGCTTTCGGCACCAACACCACTGGACTAGCCCACGGGCTGCTGGAAGGTTCTATCACCCCCAGCTCCAGCATTTTTGCCACCTCACGCTGGATGCTATCCTTCACTCGGTCAGAGAGCCGGTAAAACTTGTTCTTCACCGGGGGGCTGTCCCCTGTGTCCACATCATGGGTACACAGATGAGTGATTCCAGGCGTGAGGGAGAACAAGGAGGCGAACTGTCCCAGGACATGGCGACAGTCCCTCTGTTGCTCTGGGGTCAAGGATGGGGAGAGGACTACACCTTCCACCGAACCATCCTTCTCTTGTACCGCTAGAAGGTCAGGAAGAGCTTCACTCTCTTCCTCTTCGCTCCCATCCGTCACCATAAGGAGAGCAAGCTCTGATCGCTCATGGTGCGGCTTCAGGCGGTTGACGTGGAGCACCCTGAGGGGCTGACGGGAGGTTTTCACATCTACAATGTACGTGGTCTGGCCTCGCCGCTCCACAATGTCGTACGGGCCAGTCCACCGGTCCTGGAGGGCACAAAGCTCCCCAGGTTCCATAACCCACACCT
This sequence comes from Triturus cristatus, assembly GCF_964204655.1. Lineage (NCBI taxonomy): Eukaryota > Metazoa > Chordata > Amphibia > Caudata > Salamandridae > Triturus > Triturus cristatus. The sequence continues at coordinate 513,589,056 of NC_140581.1, read as the reverse complement.
TCTGTCCAACGTCCAACTCGACCGTCCGAGCGTTGCGGTCATACCACTCCTTCATCACGGTCTGGCTAGCCTCCAGGTTCTCTGTGGCTGCCTTCCACAGCTTGGCCATCTGGCTGCGGAACGCCAGCATGTAGCTGACAATGTCACGGGGAAGCTTCTGCGAAGTCTTCTCCCACCCCTCTTTCACTAAACTGAGGGGACCCCTAACGGGATGGCCATAGAGCAACTCAAACGGGCTGAACCCGACTCCCTTCTGCGGTAGCTCCCGATAGGAGAATAACAAGCAGGGGAGGAGGACGTCCCATTTACGCCTCAAGCCCTCTGGCAGGCTTCGGATCATCCCCTTCAATGTCTTATTGAAGCGCTCTACAAGTCCGTTAGTCTGGGGGTGGTAAGGAGTGGAGAACCGGTAGGTCACCCCACACTCCTTCCACATGGCCTGCATGTAGGCCGACATGAAATTCGTGCCCCTGTCCGACACCACGACCTTGGGGAATCCCACTCGGGTAAAAATCCCCAACAGTGCCCGCGCCACCACCGGTGCAGTGATGGTCCTCAGAGGAATAGCCTCTGGGTACCTTGTGGCGTGGTCCACCAAAACCAAGATGAACCGGTGTCCCGCTGCGGTCGGAGGGTCCAATGGCCCAACAATATCAATACCGACCCTCTCAAAAGGTGTCCCGACCACGGGGAGCGGTTCCAACGGGACCTTCAACTTAGTCCCAGTCTTGCCACTGGCCTGACAAGACTTGCAGGTCTTACAAAAGGTGTCTGAGGCAATCCTCATCCTGGGCCAATAAAAATGGGGGACCAACCGTGCAAAGGTTTTGTCGTGACCCAGATGCCCGGCTAAGGGTATCTCGTGCGCTAACTCCAGCAGGAAGGCCCGGTAACATTGGGGGACCACTATGGCCCTCGAAGATCCATGTACCGGCACCCTGGGCTCACTGTATAGGAGACCATCCTCCCAATACACATGATAACCTCCCAGTTCCTGACTGGCCACTTGGGCTTCGGCCTGCCGCCGCATGCCTTCAAGAGTGGGGCACGCCCTTTGTGCCTGACAAAATTCCTCCCGGGTAGGCCCTCCTTCCACATGCCAGTCAGCAAGGGTCGGCAAGTCCTCCACAGGAACGACATCTACCTCCGCGGACTCCGGGGGCACCTTGGCGGCCTCCCCATCCATCTCACGGGGCATGTCCTCTACCACCTTCTTCTTTCCATGTTTGGCTTTGGGTTGGGCCATGATTCCAGGCTCCAACCCAGGGTGAGTTCCATGCCGGGCAGCCATGGACCGCGTGACTACGCAAGTCCACCCTGGTAATCCCAGCATCTCTGTGTGAGCGTGAAACTCGACATCTTTCCACTTGGTGTGCTCCAGGTCGTTCCCTAGCAAGCACCCCACAGGCAAGGCAGGGCTCACAGCAACTCTCAGTAGGCCTTTGACTCCTCCCCACTCAAATGGAACACGAGCCACTGGATAGTGACTCATACTGCTGTCAGCCAATACGGCCGGATGGAACTCCTCGGGGACTACTTGGTCTGGGGACACCAGCCGCCGCACGACAGTGGTCATGCTGGCCCCTGTGTCCCTCAGAGCTTCCACCTCCTCCCCATTAATTCTCACCCTCTGCTGATACTTAGCAGTGTTTTGGGGCAGGGACACTACGGGGACCACCTCTCTATACCCGAGTGAAACCAGCGTCAGGCCTGTCCACTCCCCTTCCCTATCTAAGGGCAGCTCCACCCCAAGCGCTATACTACTCACCCCGGGACTTTTCCCGCCCGTTGGGGCTGGGGGTCGCTTGCGACACTTGGGATCTCCCCTGTAGTGTCCAATCTCCCCACACTCGTAGCACCGCACAATCCTTGGCTGCTGACTCCTGTCAGGGTAAGTGGGTCTTGTGGAATTGGACGGGAGTGGGGTTCCTACTCCCTTCCCAAACTTGTTTTGGGGACCTTTCGAGAACTCCACCTTTTTATCTCCCCCCTCTTTTTCTGGGGGAAACCCTGTCCGCCTTTCGAGCCATCTCCCCCGGGGCCCTTGTGAGACACCCGGGTGCTCACCCAAATATCTGCCTCCTCCGCAAGCTCACGGGGATCCATCAACTTGCGGTCCACCAGATGTTGGCGCAGCTCCGGGAAGCTCTTATCCAAGAGGTGCTCCCTTAAAAAAAGATCGTACAACCCTTGGTAGTCCTGCACCTCGCTGCCACGCACCCAACCATCTAGTGCCTTCCTCGCATAATCAAAAAAATCTACCCATGTCTGTGTGGACAGCTTATGGCTGCCACGAAACTTCTGCCTGTACCTCTCGGGGTTAAGACCAAACTTTTTTAACAAGGCCTCTTTCATGGGGGCATACCTGACCTGATCCGCCTTGGCCAAATATAGCAGGGTGTCCCTAACATTGGGAGGTATATACCGGTATAAACCACCTCCTCAATTACTCTCGGGTACCCCATGGGCAGTCAAGGCTACCTCGTATGCCTCCAACCATTTCATAATGTCGTCCCCCACTGTGTAATTGGCAATTACCTCTTTAGGTAGGTAGAATTTTGACTCGTGAGGTTCCTTAGGTATGCTGCCACCATTGTCCTTATTGGACGCGTTCAATTGGAGGGCGCGCAGCTCCAGCTCTTTTAGCTGAAGCTCGTGCGCCAGCTTCTTTTCCTCCATTGCCCATCTACTGTTTTCTTTTCTTGTTCCAATCTGGCCCTTTCCCTTTCTTTCTCTTGTTCTAACTTGGCCAGCTCCCACTTTAACTGCCTCTCCTCCCTCCTGTCCTCGTACTCCTCTGGAGACGCGCTCCTCCTCGACCCTGTCCTACTACTGGCCCCAGAACGTCTCCCTGGGGGCGCATTTTCAGACACATCTACATTTAATATGTCGATCACTTCCTGGGCGCTCTCCTCCTGAGGTGCATCTGGCGCCTCCTGTCCCTCATCCCCTCTCCCTTCTGGGTGGGCCTCTACCCATGCCCTAATGGCGGTGCGGAGTTCCGGTCCTTTGGCCTTCCGCATCCCAGGCACCCCCATCCCCTGCCCGAACTCCCTTAGTTGCTTTACAGTGTACCCCTCGAGGTCAGCTAACCGGAATTCCATTCTGGCAGGTGGGGACCTAGACACTAAGGAGAAAATTTCCTAGGGTATAGGTAACAGTTATCAGCTAACCAGGACTCTTGCACTCTCAACCTGGACAGTGGAAATAACAATGCAGCAATCAATGGTTTTAGAGTTCTGGAACAAATAGGCGTTTAATTGTGGCGCCCTCCGCCTCACGGAAGGGTGATGTATGGTCACAGGTCCTAAGAATCCCACCGCTCGCCAACAATGTAGGACCTGGGGTCTCCAGGCCCTATGGGGCGGTAACGTGACACGAGCGGTCGGGCACCCAAAGGTCTGTGTGTAAATCAACCATACAACACGCACCTCACATGGGACGAGGAACACACACAATAAGTGACGCCACCCAGTTGGAATTAGGTAAATACTCCAGTTTATCCAAGTAGATCACGTTAGATGCAGTTCATGAGGTAGCAGTACATTTCATAAGCTGATAATACAATTCCTAGCGATGTACCTGTCAGTCAGGAGCTATAAATGCTGGTCATACCATAAATGCAATTCATGACATATCAGTACTGCCTGAGATACAATTACCATTCACGTAGATGTACCCGCGCGCTTCACTTTCCTGTAGCGCCTTAGGGGGGTGATTATAGCGCTAGGCGCGCTAACCGGTAACGACCTCAGAGCGGGGCATCTAGCACAGAGAGCTACTCGTAATCAAGGACATTTAGCACTTCAGAACGGAACATAAATAACAGAGCACTACTCGTAATCAATGACAGTTAGCACTTCAGAACGGAGCATAAATAACAGAGCGTTACTCGTAATCAATGACATTTAGCACTTCAGAACGGAGCATGAATAACAGAGCGCTAGTCGTAATCACTGGCGTTTAGTACTTTGGAACGGAACATAAAGAGCAGAGCGCTACTCGTAATCAATAGCATTTAGTACTTTGGAATGGAACAGGAAGGACAGAGCACTACTCGTAAGCAATAGCATTCAGTACTTCAGGACGGGGCATGAAGCAGGGAGCGCACCGGGACTTGGGGAGCGAGTCTCTCGGGCTCCGGTGCAGTTCGTAGGGCACCACGCTTCAGTACCGTTCACGGGGGCACAAGGCAAGGATCCCTCGGCGGGGTCTCTCTGACGGGGTGACAAGGGGGACTCCCACGGAGAGGGAACCCGGGCTGAGGGTGCGGTGTGGCTCCCAACCAGTAGGGGGCGCACCGGGGTTAATCCCAGCCTCCGGGCTTACCTCGATCTCGACGTCGGAAGGCGTCCGCTCCCAAGATGATGGGGGAACTCGTCCTCGGCCTCGCGCACCTTCTCTCGCACCGACGGGGCCCCGGGCTTCTCCACGGGCCTAGTGACACGAGAGGGCACTTCTCCCGGCCTCCGGGCCACTGCGGTGAGCGCGCTGGCTTCCACGTCACAGGGGGGGGGGGGCTCAAATTAAGGAGGGGAGTACCGCGCTCAGCGGAGCACGCTGCCGGGGGGTCCCAGGCCAGGTCAGGGAGCGCAGGGGTCACAGCGCTAATACCTGGTCGATCCCCGGTGGTTCTTCAATCTGCTTTGCATAAGGCTTCAGGGGTCAGTCTGGACACGCAGTCTCAGCGCTTGGCATATAAGTTTAGAGTTCAGTCTGGACACGCAGTCTCAGCGCTTGGCATATAAGTTTAGAGTTCAATCTGGACACGCAGTCTCAGCGCTTGGCATATAAGTTTAGAGTTCAATCTGGACACGCAGTCTCAGCCTTCAGTTTCTGTTCTCAGATGTTAGAGGAAGTCTTGTTGGCGCAGATGTATCTGGCCCCCTTAAGGGGTTCTGTTACAGAGGGGTAGGGATGGAGATGGCGACTAGGTCCTTCCTAGTCAGGCTGGGCAGAGGTTCTCTGGGTCCTCCTACTGCTGGACAAGATCAGTGGGTTTCACAGGGTCCCTCACTCACTTAAGAGGCAGCACCTAAATCCTGTCACTCTCAGAGGCATAAGTCCCTGGCTAGGCCCTACCGCCTACACTCCTGGTGGATTCTTCCAGCTCTGCTTTACCCCACTGGCCAACTCACCACAAAAAGTTCCCTCCCTCTCTTAAGTAGCCCTAGGTCAGGTGACCTCTAGCCAAGGCGGCAAAAGTAAAACCCCACCTCCCTTCTAGAAGGTTCCAGCACATTCCAGGAGCTTCCCCTTTCTACCTATGGGACAAAAAGGCGGGCTGGTGTTGCAACATTGTTGTGGGGTTCCAGCCAGCTCCTGGCAGCTAGGGTGCTACTATGAAAGACCACTCTGCAGTAGCAGGGGTCTGTGGCAGCCATCTTGGGAGAAGGGAGCACCTGCACCTTAACACTGATTGGCAATGAAAAGGCGCCCGGAGACCTAGTCCAACATAAAAATGAGGGTGGAAAAAAATTAGGCACGATCAAAAATAGAAGGGGAGACCACCCTAGGGCTGACAGGTCCAACAAATATGGAATAGAACAGTAGTCAATAAATGGATAGGTGGTTACCATGCATCTCCTGTACACAATGACTGGGGAACATTACTAATATTTGTCCTCATGCAATTGTCCTGAAATGTAACATTTATTTTCTGCTTCACCCTTGTAGGGAAAATCATGGTGAATCATACTTAAACATGCTTATGTACACACACCATCCCAAGGCTGCATTTGGAGGCATACATCATAAATAGTATATAGTATCTCAGTAAGCTTGTCGGACTACTCATCTGACCAAAACCATTTTGGAATATGATGCATGGACCGTTGCACCATGACTCTGAGGGAGGCTCAGGTACTACTGAGGATAGATTACAACAGACATACCTTGTGGTAGGCTAAGCCATTGAAGATCCCTATGTCCATAGAATAATGAACAAACACATGAACAGACATACATGTAGCCATGTCATTTGTTGTCTGTCATGGGTAAAATACATAACTCATGAAGGTTTATGTTCATCCCAAAAACACATGCTGCAACTACCATATGAAAAATTGGTTAGTTTGTGATGCCAACCCTGATGGCACTTTCATACATGTGATCACATTTCAGCCTTAGCTTTGTCATAATGCTACAGGGACAGTTATTGTTTCTACAAACATATTAGTTGTAACACAGCAGGGAAGTTTGGCCACCCTTATGGTCAGCCAAACTGACATGTATGTTCTGGACACAAAAGGATACAGCTTGTCTGAACCTATTATGCTGCATGTTGATGGAACATATGTTGCATAGTCACAGAGTGCGTGATGTTGATTCCATGATAACTATCCTGTCAATAGACATCTGTTATTCAGCGCCTAGAGACCCATGGGTGATAAGTGCGCTTCACAAATACATGTGTTATGTTATGTTATGCCTGCTAACAGTGCCTGTGTATGAATATTGCACATCATCTGCACCTGCGTCACACACAATTCTGGACACATAAAACTAAACCCTGCCCAGACATGCTTAGCAACACACATTTCACTGTGCTATGAGATATGTTGTATCCAGATGTCTATAGGTTTGTGCCATTTGTTGTATGAGATAATGTGTTTGTGTGGAACAGATGCATAGCCTGTGCCAGATAATATTATTATTATTAGCATTTATAGAGCGCGACAGCTACCTCCAACAGAGGTGTCCCGGCGCTAGCATCCATCCAAAGAGGGGGGTCAGGGAGAGAGACTACATGAAGAGATTGTAGCTAGGGAAGGCTAAACAGCCAAGTTTAAGGGCCTTCCTAAAAGGCAGTTCCACACTTATCTGCCGAAGGTCATTGGGCAGGGTGTTCCACAGGGTCGCAGTTCTCACGGAAAAAGCACGCCCCCCCCGTCCTTGCTTTTTTTAAGCGAGGGGTGACCAGGAGATTCAGATTGTTGGATCTGAGTGTTCTGGCGTTCTGATATTTCTGAAACCTTCGCTTTAAGTAGAGAGGACCCACCCCTCTCAAAGCTTTGTGAGCTAAAACCAGAACTTTGAACATTACTCTTTTCCTCACTGGGAGTCAGTGCAGACTGTGCAGATGGGGAGTGATGTGATGGCGTAGGGGCACATTTCTAATGAGCCTGGCTGCTGCATTTTGAATCCGTTGAAGTCGCCTCATGAGATAGTCAGGAAGACCAATGAAGAGGCTGTTGGCGTAGTCAAGCTGGGAGGTGATGAGAGCATAGACCACCATCTTCCTACAATTCATAGGAAGGAAGTGAAGACATCTGCGCAAAGCCTTCATTTTCCAAAAACACTGAGAGGAGATGTGCGATATTTGGGCCTTGCCTGTCAGCTGGGTGTCAAATCTAAAACCCAGATTCCTTGCAGAGTTAACCGGAATCGGAGGTGGGTTTAATTCTACTGGCCACTAAAGCAGTTTGAGGCGGGAGAGGCTGATTAAAGAATAGAATCTCAGTTTTTTCGGTATTTAATTTTAGGCAGTTATCTGTAATCCAGGAGGAAATATCCAGAAGACACTGCCTGAAATTCGTGAAGGCATTCTTGCTTTGTTCTTTAAAAGAAAAAATAAGTTGTGTGTCGTCTGCATACGAGACAACACGGACACCTGATTTTTCAGCAATAGATGCTAGAGGGGCAAGATACACATTGAAGAGTGACGGGCTGAGTGCCGAGCCCTGTGGGACCCCTTGTGACATTGCCCTCGAACTGGAGACATGGGGATGTACAAAGACCTGCTGTGATCTGTCTTCCTGAAACGACTGAAACCAGTGTAACACGGTCCCTGTAACTCCTAACCGGTGAAGCCTGTTCAGGAGGATCCTATGGGAGACCGTGTCAAATGCCGCCGAAAGATCTAACAGCACGAGCATTGCGCAGTTTCCTGTATCCATGGTTTCGCGTATTGACTCTGCCACCTCTAGAAGAGCCGTCTCAGTGCTGTATCCTGCCCTAAAACCTGACTGGGAGTCATGAAGATGGTTATTGGACTCAAGAAAGTCCGAGAGCTGCCTCTGGACCTCTTTTTCCAGAATTTTTGCTGGGGCCGGCAGCAGGGAGATCGGTCTAAAGTTTTTCAACTCTGCCGGGTCCGCATCCTCTTTTTTGAGGATAGGTCGAACAAAGGCTTTTTTCCAGTCAGATGGAAAGATTCCAGTTTCCAGAGAGGTGTTCCAAAGAGTATTCAAGTTGTTATTGACTATAGGGGCTAGAAGTTTAAGAACTCTGGCCGGGCAAGGGTCAGAAGGGGAACCGGACTTGACTTTCATAAGTTCCTGCAAGGATGCTTCCTTCTCAAACCGTCGAAAGTCTGACCATTTAACTGTAGTGACGTCTAATGCCAGGTCCAGCTTATCCATAGTTGGAAAAGTCGAATAAATGGTCATAATTTTATTGTGGAAAAACGAAGCCAATTCTTCACACAATGTGAGAGACGGTGGGACCGTACTTTTTAGAGACTGAGGTTTCATGAAGCTCTCAACTATCCTAAAGATCTCCCTTGGAGAGTTGTCTGCCTCCACAATTTGTTTTGCCATAAAGTCTCTCATGGTCCTACGTTTCAAGGTATGAAATTTCCTCTAAGCTGCCTTGTATATCTCTTTAGCTGATGCCTCACAGTCCTTTCTCCAGATTCGCGCCAACCTCTTACAATGACTTTTTTCTATCCGGAGTTCTGTATTAAACCAAGGTGCTGAAGGTCTACTCCTAGGCACTTTACAAGGGCTGCCGTCATCCATGAATTAAAAAGGGAAGCATCAAGAGTTGGATTACCGGAAGGGACCGGAGAAGAATTAACTAATTCATCCCTCATTGAAGCAAGTGTAAACTTCCTCCAAATTCTTCTGTTTTCTACAGTGGGCCTACTGTAATTGTCAGAGCGCTTAAGTCCCATCATGAACGTGACCAACATGTGGTCCGACCAGGTTACAGGTATATACTCATCCACTTTGATGGCCATGTTATTGGTAAAGATAAGATCCAAAACATGGCCAGCAGCATGAGTGGGAGATTGTACTTTTTGGATCAGATTTAAACTTTTTAAAGCATCTCCTAATAGGGTGGCTGAGGAACAATTCGCCATATCCATATGTACATTGAAGTCTCCTAGCACGGTGAGATTGGAGTATCGAAGGGAAAGGTTTGCGATACAATCAAACAATAATGGCCAGAAGGAGGTCGCGGTGTTTGGGGGTCTGTATATCAGTAGCCCTGCCATCGAATGATATTTAGAAAATTTAATATGGAAGGACATGGCCTCTATAGGCCCCAGGTCTTCGATTTTCTTGTGGGAGATTTCCCAGTCCTCCCTTGGAATTATGGAAAGGCCTCCCCCAAGCCTATTGTCTGCCCTGTTGACCGTAACCACTCTGTAACCCAAGGGAATGGCTAGACAGATGTCAGGGTTTGAGCTTTCTCTCAACCATGTTTCTGTCACAAACAGCAAATCCCACTCATAGGTTTTTAGAATAATAGTCACTGAGCTCAAAGCTACATGACAATAGATGTGCCAACATCAAACAAATGTAAAGATGTTGAGATCCTGTGGGCCTGCTACTGCACCCTACATTTTCAATGATTTTACTCCTTGATCATTTGTAAAGAATCGGTGGGCAGGTTGTGTTCAAAAACACACATCAACAGTCTAATGATGGCACCTGAGTGTTACCTCCTACCACACATCACAAAATAACAATTCACATTGAACACACACATATATCAAGATGGTACATACATGTACTTATACATGTACTTATAACTCTTACTGGTAGCATTGGGGTACTGGAAGGAGTCCACCTCTCCCCATGTCAGCATGTATAATTTTGTTTTTTTGCTGAGAAAAAATCACCATTCTGCACATGTAGACATTAATAAGGCATAGCAAGCTGTGTACATGTGCAGCACAATACAGCACACATTGAGGATTACAGATAGAAGCTTTTGGGAAATAGATCTCAGGATCAGCCTTCAGCAGTGGGTGTTCTGTAATTTTGTAAGCATCCCCTGCTCATTTATGTAAGTTCCCTAAGGAAATGCACATAGATCTTGGTATTTGCAGTCATCAGTACAACCTACAAAACCTTAACTAGCCCCTTGTGGCAGGGTATGGGAATTGAGCAATTATCCTTGAGCTTGCATTACTGTTGATTAAGGTAGGCACACTGAGACACACAAAGTTAGGGAGAGGAGTTGGCCTAACGGCTAGGGCTGTCGACCTTGAGTCTGGGGAACGGGGTTCGAGCCTCAGCAATGACGCTGAACATCCTGTGATTTTGGGAAAATCACATAATCTCCCCTTGCCTAACAAAAATGAATGTGTCCTCATGTAATGCAACTGGTGCTATGTAAAGCGCTCTGATACCCGATACTTTCGTGTCAGGTTCGCGCTATATAAAACTCTGTAAAAAAAAGTTCCCTAACGTAACATCATCCCAGCATATACATGTATCCTGAAACACAACTGATGTAAAGTCCATGGGGCTTATTTACAAGCTCCTTGCACTGTCGGTGCATCATTGTTTTGACGCACCAGCGGTGCAGTGTGCTGGCCCATATTTACATGGCTATGCAAAGCCAGCCAGCATGGCTTCTCGTGGCCTTGTAAATATGGCTCACTTTCACACATTACTCTGCGTGAAAGTGGCTTTCCATGGGTGTTACTGTGGGTGTTCCTACACAGTATCCATGGAATCTGACGCAGTCCTAGATCTACAAGGTTTTATAAACCTGGGAATGCACCAGTTAATTAGTCAATTAGACTACTGATTTACAATTTACATCCTGGTGCCAAACACACATGACATCTGTCTTACTCCTGTCAAGAAAAGTAGCAGTACATCTACTCTGAGAGCAGGCCTTTCTGTGTGCCTTCTTGTCCAAGGATACAGCATTCCCTGACACAGGCATATGTAATGGCACACACTCAACTTACATTTCCCCTTTGGGATGCTACACGATTTGTGATCCCCTCAAGTCAGGTCAGAGTTAAACTCTTGCCATGCAAAGGGTAAGTTTACATCCAAATTCCTTCATTTGACCACGTGCAATGAGTCAGTGTGTATCCAAATACAGTTGTAGCTGAGTTTTTACATTTTGAAATCACACTCTTGACATCTCTCTATACTTTAGGTGTTTGAATTAAACATGTCCAATGCTATGCTTCTCTGCCTATTTACTCTCTGTACAAGGTCATCTGCTCATATTGTTGTTTTACAAGGGCTTGTTCTTCATTGCATTGCTGTGCAATTCATGGCAAATGTGTCCTTTATGTACTGTAGCATGATGCTGTAGACAATGTAGCCAGGAAATAGGTCATATGTGCTGTGTTTTGTGGAAAGCCACGCATGCATATTTGCGTTCTTTACAAGTGAGAGCTTTTACATGTTTACATGACACTAGACCTTGACAACTGTCACACCTTATCTTTTATCTTTGATGGTATCTGCAACATTAGTTCCAGCAATATGTTGTCATTCTGCATGCTGGCACATTGATGAGACACACGGGCATGTGAGGCTATGGTTGCTGGAGGTTTGTGTTCCAAACTTCACTGAGTGCCATCTGTTATACACTTTTCTACTGCACAACACACGAAAATTGCTAACTGTGCAGCTCTGCACTGCTCAAATACAAGAAGAAGGTAATGATCAATTTGAAACTGGAAATGTGGTATGCCTGGTCTGTCCCTTTAATGCAATACGCTGCGTGACATTACATTTCTGTATATGTGGGGTTGATTGATGAGAGGCATAGCCCCCTGTTGATCAACAGGTCTGATGACACGATTATAACATTTCGAGGCCTGTTTCTAGTTGACAAGATGTGGGTGAGTTAGTGTTTACTGGGACTGCAACATAGAAGCCAACACAAATAATGGATTCAAATATTTATTTCTATGTTGAACATTTCTATTATGTTCTGACATTCTGTCAATCACAGTACATGTACTTTAAGAAAAGGGTTGCGTTGCTGACTACCAGTCACTGTGAACCCTCATTGGGTTCTTCTCATCCTGGTCTGCATTCCATGAGACATTTGTCCGTACACAGATGTGGAGAATGGCACATACTAGATAAGCTGATTTCTCGCGCACTTGGGGCAGAGATTGTGACAAGAAAGATAATACAGGGGTACTGTACCACTTGACTTTTGAAATTTGGTTGGAAGAAGAAACTTGGCAAGGGACATCTGTATATACAACGTGGGTTTAAGTGTTTCGTGAACGGTCCTAACCCTGATTTTGTTTTTAAACCAGATTTGATTGGGGTTTTGCACATGTAGCGCATTATCATTATGCTTGCTTGAGTGCTGATAAGTCAGTTTAATGCTATTGTTCTCCCGATTTCTTTCCACATCATAAACATTCTCAACTCGCTTCCCCCTTGAGTTGGTTCATCGCTTCGATTTTGCCACTGTATATGGTATGATTGTGCACTTTTAGAGGTCGTTGTGTTTAGGTACATCTATATAGATATGGGAGACGGGGCGTGGTGTGTAACGTGGTCCATTCCATCTCCGTTCTGCTCCAGAGATGGAGATCTTGAGGGCGAGAGTGCAGAAGCATTCAAGTCCAGTGCTAGTAGCTCATTGACTAGCCCTCCCCAGGCCTGCATCCAATGTGCCTATGCATCGTTGTACTTCCCTCAGGAGTATTCTTTCTTCACATCCCACCCATTTTTCCAGTTCCCTCCTCCATGTTATTATTCTAGGTACTCATTTCGACTACCAGTTCCTGGTGGCTTACCATTTGGCCATGACATATGCAAGGTCTTGGAATTTCCCGGTGACTTTGGTTTTGGCAATGTGTGGGAACCATCCTAGTAGGAAGTGACCCGGGGTGCGTTGAATCTCCCCGACGGCTTCGACTATATTCAAGACTCCTCCCAAAAGGTGCTCAAAATAGGGCACTCCCACAACATGAGAAGGCTATGTGCATATCAGGGGGAAGCTGCCTCCTCCACTTGCAGTCTAATTCTCATTGGGGTAAGGTACACCCTGTTCAGAATATAGTAATTAATTAACTTGAGCCGCGCATTCCGCTAAGCCTTTGGTGTCCTTTTCACTATGGTATCCCATTCTGCCTCAGGAATCAGAATCCCCAGGTCCTCCTTCCGTTGTGTTCCCAATTGATTGTTTAAGATCATTTTGTATCGCTTTATAAGGACACAAGACTCCTTTGACTGTGTCAGCTGATGAGGCCACATATCGACAGCAGCTCAGTGTCTGCGGTTCTGCTGATCTGATACCCCAGTGTTTTCTAAATGCTGTAGTGAGGGCCATATGCAAGAGAAAATGACCTTGAGGCAGATCAAATTCAGCTCGAAACTCTACAAATGGGAGTAGTTTAGTCTCGGAAGAGACCCTCCACTTGAGTTGTCCCTGCTGCAACCCAGAAATCGAGGCCCGTCCAGTTTCTGCCATGCGGCAAGTGTCGAAGCATACCGAGAGGTAGGTCAGAAGAGTACGGAGTTCTACTACGAGTCTTTTGCAAATATCTAGTTCAGCACTTTTTATGACCCTGATTTCTTCAGTGTCCCCAGCAGATCGTCGCTCTATGTACTTTTGTGAGGTCAGAGGATGCCGGTGTAAACAGGCTCCTGGCCCTGTCCGGACTCCTTCTGGACACCGGCCATTGGATCAGTCAGTTTAGTTGCACCATAATGTAGTACGATTCAAAGTCTAGGACTGCCATTCTTCCAGGTACTGTGGAGCACTGCAGCGTGGCTAGTGCCACTCGTCGGCAGCCCATCCCCAAATCAATGATATGATCTGTGAATCCAAGTCCAGGAACACCATTTGTTTTTCAGAACTCCATGGAGTGAAGGGAGCGGATTGCTCTACCCACATTGCCCTCCAATAATCCGGAGGTATCATGATATATCTTTACCCCTAGGTACCCCAGGCATCTGGGTTCCCACTGGAGGTGGCCTAGCTCGTCCAAAGGACGCCTACCGGGCATCACAGGGAAGAGTAAGGATTTCTGACAATTTACTGTCAGGCCCAATAGAAGGCCAACGCATTCCAGCATATTCCACGCTCCCCTCACACATACACATGTCCATGTTAAACCACTGATGTTGATGGCACAGCCGTTTCATAGTTCACTTACTTTACCACGTGATTTTGGTGCATACACGTGGTGCAGTTCAAACATGTCACATGGATTGTTATACTATTTATTGGAAGGCTTCAAGTATTGTTTTTGCCAGAGAAGTTGCCATGGTGCACTTTGATTGACACATATGTATTGCAATGTAAGCAATCTTTATGTGGGACACACTAATGTTGTTACAAGTAGCTGCCTACTTCAAAAATAGACAAAATACATTGGTTTTTAACATGTATGTGTATGACTGTAACTTGTAGGGGATTGTGTACTTCTATGCCTTGATTTTCCCCTCAATGCTGTGGCAATGAATGTTGAGATTGGTATCTCAAGTACACTGTGGTGCCTTGTCCATGTTGGATTTGATTCTATGTTGAAGACTGATGTATGACATGTTTGGCAGCATTGTGTTTGACTTTGTGAGGTTCACATTGCTAGATTCATATTCTTTTCCTTTCAACTACTTACTTCACAGAACAGGTGAGCCATCACATTGATTACATCAGTCAATGCGGCTGTCAACCTATGTGTGTACATAGACTGTCAGTATGGCTGAGACATATGTGTGTTTTGGACTGTTGGTGTCACAATTGTTATCCAGTATTGCCAGTTACACGTCTGGGGCCTACACTGACATGGAATGCCACACAGCGGAAGAGGTGTGGCGTATTGGCCTGGGCAACTGACACCGGAACCCGGGGACTCAAGGTTCGATCCCCGGTGCCGGTGGCAGATCAGCCCAGCACCATGTGACTCTGGGCAATAGCTCGCTTAATCTTCCCAAGGGCCCCCAGCGCCTTGACACCTTCAGGTAATTGTTCACGCTTTACAAATACTGGACATTTACATGGGCTTTCCACATTCTTCTTCCTGTCTTGCTCCTGAAACTTTAGTCAACATACAAGTATACTGCCATGTGTGACACATTGGCTCATTTCCACAGTACTTGTTCTCACACCATTGACCTGTTGACCGTTGACTGATACGCACTGAAGTGCCACTAATCTCACACTTATCTCTTGTGTTCCCTTTGTACTAATATTGGCTTGTCTGGCATGCCACATGGTTTGATTCGTTACCCAGTGCAGTTGATGTGGTTCCATCCATCCACAGAGTAAAATGACGCATTACTACTCACTTAGGTTCTGTTGCTAATGCCAATGATAGATTAGTAAACTCATGTCAATGTGGGACATCATTGTCTACATGTTGCAGTGCATTGTTCCCGCTACATGCACATGACATAAGGGCCCAGATATTTGGGAAAGTGGCACTGTGCAGTGCAGCAATTTCCCTGTCTGCACTGTATCACTGAGAAAGAACAGTAGTGCACAGCATTTAGGCCATACAGCACTGTATTTAACAGCACATTCCTGACCTTTCACCCTACAATGGCACACAATGCCTAGCACAAACACAGGAACACTTGTGCCATGGTGTTTGGAAGCATGCAGGTTGTCTTTGTGCAGGTAACTTCCTGCACATGAACCCTCAGAGGACTGATCGTCTATGTATATGTGCCATAGAATGCAGCATACATAGTAAGCTGGAGTGACTTGGATGACTTCAGATATGTTTCCTTGTTACACATCACCTGGGGAGACCAATTGATTTGTCTGGTGTGGGATACATGACCTGCCTCATGAACCATGGGAGGTAAATGTAGACACCCCCCCCCCCAATGCCTATTGAACCCCTCCTTTGCACACAGTGATGTTACACTGCATTTTGCAGTGTTGCATTGCTCTGTGCCTTTATGCCATTTGAAGTCACGAAAGTCGCTTTGCGTGGCTTAACATGTGTGACTTGGGGGTTTGCATTGCGTTACAGGTGTACCATGATGGAAGTATGAGGCACACTCCTCATATATATGGCCCTATCTCCGTTGACAGAGTTGACTAGTATGTCATAGATTTCTTACTGTTAGTAGGTCTGTTATGTACTTTAGATTTGCTTACCAACAAGTAGGCCATTCCCATATTGTCCATCCTTAAAGCGATCAATGATCCTGCAGTGCCTGTAGATGTAGGCATCATGTGCACTTCCTGAGTATTTTGCCAGCACCTTGGTTATTCCAGTTATTCCACAATGGCATGTATGTTGATAGAGCAGGTGGGCTTCCGGTTCCCTCACAGGTGTGATGTTTCCGCAGGAGGGAACCAGTTGCACATGTGCACCTAGCACATGTCAAAACCCTGCAATGGCATAAGAACGTTGCTTGGTCTCCACCTGCTGCTGCTGCTGCTGTTGTTGTTGTTGTTTTTGTGTCTGTGATATTCCTGCCACTCTGGCTGTTGTGGAAGAGCAGCAGGGACAGATTAGAATCTACCTTTAAGGGAAATAAGAAAATTCCCAGACCAGGGAAAGAAAGAGAAACACATATACAAATAATATATAATTTAAAAAAAACCTCATCTATAATTGCAAAGTATGACGGACAAACAAGTTCTTTCATATAGCGACGATGCAGCAACAACCATTTTATCAGGGACCCCACTTTTGGGAGAGCCAACACTCACACAGGATGGGATACCCTCACTGAGTTAGAGAACCCAGATCAAAACTATTTTACATGGGGCAATACTAACGGAATACCTCAGCACTAATACAGCACCAAAAGGACTACTGGTGACAAATGAACCCTTAATCTTCCTAGGAGATGCTTCCTTCAGGTAATATTGGTCACTAATAGCCTGGAAGTGCACCAGGGATTGGCTTATTTTAATTTTAAATCCGGCCATGTGGATCTCAGATATACACTCCTAATCCAGATACAAACAAATGAGAATAATCTTAAAACACAAGTACAACTAACAATGTTTAAAAAGAAGTTGGAAGAAACTAACACGGAAGTGAATGATTATAAGGAATACTTGACATGATCAAAAGTGAATAAATTACAAAAGGATTTCAAAAAGTTCTCACAGGAAAAGATCTACCAGTCCACTAATGAAGTGTATGCCAAACAGAAAGAAGCACAGATTATTGGCAGACATACTCCAGACATAACATACATGGGCAGCTAAGGTAGTGAGAACAAGGAGTGAGTTCAGACCAAAATGGAAAGGAAGGGGGAGGGGTGCCTTTAGAGGATATGTACAGATGTTCCAGCCTCCTCCTCACTTACCCCCACCCCCAGGCCTCGTGCTTCGATGGTCACCAGGATACCCACATATGCAGTCCTATCCCTACTACCACACCACAACTCTTCGCACCCCCTTTTTTTTAGGGAGTGGGAGGACAAAAGAAAAGGGCCATACAGTACCGTGGGGAAATCTATATCAAAGGGTTACACAGAGCATAACACGGGATGCATCACCAAGCACCAGCAGGAACATGGTCTAGTTATAAATCTGACAGACATGATACTAAAAACAAGCATTTACAATGCAACGGTCTCGGCATTGTTAAAGTTAGAGCTATTAGCATTGCTCATGACAATGCCGTTTCTTTAAATGTTTTAAAAACAAAAAACATAAACAAAAATGTCATGAGCAATGCCAATAGCTCTAACTTTACCAATGCCGAGACCATTGCATTGTAAATGCTGCAACCCCACTTTGTCAATTAGCAATCTGTGGGTGATGAGACAAAATATTATCAATTGAGTTTAGTATGAATTGCCTAAAACAAAATAAAGAAAGACTTTGCACATTGGGTGATCATTAAGTGAGGGAGAAGCCCAATGCTAGTATCACAGACCCCCTCAATGCCTTATAATTCAAAAAATGTCTTGCATTCTCCAACTAACCAAATGAATATACTTGAATAGTCTAAGCTTAAGCACATGCTTCTCAGTTAATGCACTCCACCTGCCTCCCTATGTGGGTATCTGTGCCCTCGTATCAAAAGTGAGTGTTGCAAAGGGAACGGTGTCAGCTTTTTTGAAACACTGCTTAAACAAATACGAGTAACCAAATAAACAAGACGCGTGGCCGTGAGACGTGCTTTGTGGTGGGGGAGGGGCGGAGAGGTGCCGCGATGAAAGCCAGATGGGAGAGTAAAGCCAAAAGGACCGAGGAACACAGGGGGGTGGCAAGACATCCGCGAAGAAAGCCAGGGCGCTGAAAGCTGGTGGCTAGTGTGCACCTTACATTTCTGCCATTTCCTTATGAGAACAAGTGCTTGTTTCTGAGAAGTGCCGGTACTCTCCAATTAAAAGTATTATGTCTCTCTTGAGAAGTGCCAGCACTCTCCAATTAAAAGTATTCCATCTTGGAAGCTCCTAATCAGAGAAAAGGCATTAGAACAAACACACTATGGAACATAGTGCTGTCCTTTGGCTACACTCTGCTGCAATGAATACGTCTTGGAGGTACTGCAAACAGTACAAAATCACATTTCAGCATTTCTTTCCACCAAAGAGGAGAAAGTCAGCCAAAAGGCTAACTGCCTGGAAAACAGCTCTGGCTCGCGCCTGCCAAAGAATGAAGGAACAGAAGCGGAAGTGGGGCCTGGCAGGGCTTCACTGTGCTGTGCATCTGAATCTCAAACAGGACAGACAGGCGCGCTGTGGGGGCTGGCCACTGTCTGGAGACTTGCCGTAGAACTAAATCATGAGCGTTTACCAAACATCGAATTTACTTGAAAACATATTTTCAGAAAGAAGTTTCAGGGTATTTTAAAGAACAAACGTGGTTAGCAATTTATACAATAAATGACATTTGAATATGGCATGAGTCAATTGAGACTGCTGGTTATGTCAGGTTCACAGGCAGCAATGGTAAAGCGCTCTCTATCTTTACCCCTTCATCTAGCTTGCTCTTCCCCGATGCTACTAATTCGAGCATTAACACTTTTCTTACTCTGGGCACAGGTTACCTGCCCGTAAACACGTTTCAGCACACATGCGGCATACCAAAACACCCATTTTGCGAGTGTCTTCTTTTTGAGTTTAGATTGCATTTATATAGCGCCCAACCGCCCACTACCCCAGACGAGGCGTCGTTGTGTGCACGAGCAGACCAGTAGTCCTCGACCTAAAAAGGAGAGGCGCAGATTCTATTGCAAGAATTGCCAGGTAATAGTGCAGTGGACTATGCGGGATCCGTTGCCTTTGAGCTCTTAAAACACCACATTAATTCTATTTCCATCCCACATAATTTGTCTTTCATTGTCACATTATTTAGAGAACGCTCAGCTTAATTAGCTCTCCTCTGCCTCTTAATTCCAGGGGCTCTGTCCATACAGGGGGGAGTTCTCTGGGCTTCATGCACCGGAGTATTCTCACCATCAGTCGGCCACATGAGTCCCTTAAGCTGGGGTACCACTAGAGATAAGAGTTAGGGGTCACCAGGGGTCCCTGCACCCCTAGTGTTCTGACTGTTGACGTGTGAAGACCCACACTGGTCCCCTTGCACGATTTCACACTTCCACCAATAAACGGACAACCCGTACCGAGACGCTCTCGTGCACCTTTGCACCAATAAGTGAATCAGTGAAGTTGTGAGATGGGCTACAGTTCACTTATGGATTGTGAGTATTGGGGTTTAGACACTACTGCTGCAGCACTGGCCCAGCCCCTCTGAGCTACCTGCCAGTCCCATCAGGTCCACGGTTCCATGTCGGGTTTTGGTCGGATGCACTGGATATTTTGCTATTTATTTTTACTTCCGGGTGGTTTGCAAACATCTCAAACACAATTAACACATTAATGTATGTACCGCTCGGGGCGAAACGTGAAATTAAAATCTTCATTATTCCCTTTTTAGCGATGGTCGTAAAGGAAAGAGGGTCACCAGCGTGACAGTGCTCCTGTCACGGGCACTGTACAGTGATAGATGGTCATTATGCAGTGCGGTATTGAGGGTCACTGTGCAGTGCTACACAGAGGGCCGGTGTGTGTAATCCTCCTCGCAGCGCTGGAATGGAAGGGACTCGTTTCACTGCTGCCAGAAAAGTCACCATACTGTACACGAGTCCAGACACGATTCAAAGTCTGCATTCCTGCAGTGAGGACCACAATGCAGTGCTGCAGAGGAGGCCACAGTGTGCACTGCTCTAATGAGGGCCGGTCTGTGCAGTGTTGTAAAGAGGTGCACACACTGCTCACTTGTCGCAAGTCAACAGTGAGTGTGGCTGCACTAATGTAGTGATCATCGCCCCTGGTGCAGCGTTGTGCAGTGTTCACGACGGCCATTCTGTGCAGTGCTGCTGTGACGGTGTCTTGGTACACTGCTGTGGGGGGCGGGGGCGCAGTGCAACCGTACAGTGAGGGTCAGGCTCTACAGTTGTGCACTAGACATTTGTAGTGCCGCGCTGAGACCCCTCTACTTTGCAGTAACGAGGGTCAGTGCAGTTCTGCAGTATCTCAAGGAAAAGGGCGCAAGTTCCAGAGCAATGTGTGCGGTTAGTTTGAATGAAACAGACATAAAATGAAACATCGGAACAAAAAAAACACTCCAGCAAAGTGTAACTCAACACCAGGCATCAGATGACTGCCTTGAGCGAACTAAATGGTTTTACAAGAAGGGGAAAACAAAAGTCCTGCCCTCTCCCCCTCCTCAGCTCTAATACATACCATATGTTCTGCACAGTCACCGGCTCCGCCTGGAGTCCCTTCACCCCTGCCTGCTGCAGCCAAGGAGACACTTCGGGTGAAAGTCTGTCGAGAGACGGGGAAGTGGACCTGCTGGAGGCCACTGCAGAGCTCTGAGTATTGCATGTACCAGGGCACCACACCCACCGCATGCACACGGGCCATCTGCAGCCGAGAGAGCACACTGCCTTTACAACTCCCGCAGAGCCATTCCAGCGCAAAACCAGGACAGTGTGGAGGAGAGGTGAGCAGACCAGAGCAGCAACCGGACGAAGGGGGAGCGGACGAGCACACGACTGCCTTTCTCCGAGGCAGAGCAGAATGCCTCGGAGAAAGGCAGCGGCATTTTCGGATTCGGGGGCGTGTTTGTCTTTTCTCTCCTCCAGCCATTGGCTGGAGGAGATAAAGAGACTTTCTGCAAAAAACATGCCCCCCGATCCGAAAAGGACGGGGCCTAATCAGAGTGACTGACCTCTTCTCCAGTGGCTGGCCAGCATTTACGAGGCCAGCCAATGGAGAACAGGGGAGAAGAGGGGCTGGTTCAAGCCCCTCTTCTCCAAGTCATTAAATCTCCGACTTCCGGTTCTGCCTTTCGGCAGACCGGTAGTCCTCGACCTAAAAAAAAGACCAAGAACAAGTTCTAACCAAAGGATTAGGGTTTGTCCCCAGGAATAAAGTGGATCAATTTAAATTGACATGTGAACTCCGTGAGTTCTTCAGAAAGATAAGATTGAGAGTTTTCTTTGAGGGAGGGAGCACGTCTGATGTCGATCTGGAGCTCGTTCCACCTCGGAGGGGTTCACGTGACCAGAATTACACTAGGGACCCTTGTCGTTATTACGTTTGGGTCACATGACTGCAAATGAGACGGGCACTGCTTATCTTAAAAATGGAAAGTCATGACCCAGAGATCCACCGCCAGAGGGTGCGGAGTGGATCGAATAGGCGACAATCGGACCTTGAAGTTGTGAGTACGGGACGATGGGGAGAGAATTCAGAGGGTTATGCACTCCAGTATCATACATAACAAACGGAGCATACGGGCTGTCCCCGGGGGACCTCCAGGCTGTGCGGCGCTCTGGCTCCTCTGTCTGCCTGGGACGCGGGGGAGCCTCACCTGCCTCATCTCCCGGACACTGACCTTTCCCGCAGCCCAACGCTTCTCAGCAACCCAGCCTGAGTCTGCCTCTGCCTGCAGGGCCTGGCTCCGCGGCCGGAGGCACGATCCAACTTAACTGTTTTTTCTCTTCTTGGACTTGATTACGGACATCCTGTCATGAGGAGGGGTCCTCTATGCCTTGTTCCATCCCAAGCGTTTTAGTTTGGTCCTGTAGTGTTGTTTCGTTAGGTCGACAGATGCTTCTGTTCCTGAAGTATAGGGTGGGTGTAGGACGTGGGTGGGGGGGGACCGTTTTCCCAAGTTTTCTGTTTTTTGTTCTGAGTTCCCTTTTTGTTTCCCCTTACCAGCTCCTCCTTGTTCCTTCACATCAGCGCTTGCAGGAAGCCACACTATCCATCAGGGGTCGTGGTACCCGACGTCTGGGCTCCCAATCCCCGCCTCACCTCGCCGGGATGGTCTATGATTATGGCTGACATACTACAGCAAGGGGTATCATTGCGTCTTTTGTCCTGGAATGTCAATGGTCTCCTTGACAGCCTCAAGCACACGGCGGTACTTCGCTACGCGCAGCGCCTTGGGCTCGAAATCCTACTGCTGCAAGAGACACATCTATTGGGTAATCACTGCCCCTTTTTAACACGCTATGGGTACGACAGGGTTTGAAACTCGGGCTTTACACGCGGATCCCTTGGGGTTGCGATCCTGGTACAACGCTCCCTTCCTTTCGTGGCAACACGTGTCATTCATGACGACCAGAGCACCTTCCTGGCCCTATCCGGCACTCTGAATGGCACACCCCTTAACCTGGTGTCATTATACTCCCCTCCAGCGCGGCTAGCTGTGACCCTTGACGCAGCCGTCGGATTCCTGGACTCCTTGCCCCTGGGCTCCACCTTCCTGGGGGGTGACTTCAATGCGGTCCCTTCCCCGGATCTGGACACGACTGGGATCCTCTCCCAAGGCAGACTGGCGCATGTGAAACACTTAACGAGCTGGGCCGAATCCCTAGGCCTTTGTGATGCATGGCGTATGTGGCACCCGCGATCTAGGCAATTCACTCACACTTCAGCCGCGCACCACACGCACACGCGCATAGACATCATTTACATTCCCTCGTCCGACTGCCTTCGGCTCCAGATGTGGCAATCCTCCCGTGGGGTATATCCGACCACTCCCCAGTAATGCTCACCATGGGCCCCCCTCCTGCCTTAATGCGTCACACCTGGAGGTTGAATGCGTGGTTCCTCCAGGACAAGGACTTCCGGAAAGTGGTGGGACAGGAACTCCAGCATTACTTCCAGACCAATGAGGGGTCGGTGTCGTCGCCGGGTACTCTATGGGAGGCTGGCAAGGCCACAATCCGGGGAGTGGCCAAGGGGCAACTCAAAACCCAGCGGTGTGCGCAGTTGGACCAGCTCACTTCACGCGAGGCACAGGCCTTATGTCTTGAGCGGTCCACCACCCTAAACCCTGACACCTCAGATGTGAGACTCCTCGCCCACACACGCGAAGAGATTCGACAATTGACGATGGACACGGCTAAACTCCTCTGGTGCTCTTCTATTGCTAGGGTGTACGGATGGGGAGATGAGAACGGCTCCCTCCTCCACAGATTGGCCACATACCCCAGAGCGAACCGTATAATCCCCGAAATCATAGATCAAGACGGCTCAGTATGTAACTCCTCCGCCGGCATGGCCCGGGCCTTCGCTCAATACTATCGCCAGCTCTATACGGCCCGGACTCCCTCCCTGTCTCTCTCAGACATGCTACGAGCTGGAGACGGTCGGCTCCCTCACCTGGATTTGGCAGTGCAGGTGGACCTGGACCGCCCCATCACCCGTGTTGACATCGGGGAGGCGATTGCCCTTGTCTCGTCTGGCAAAACGCCAGGTCCGGACGGCCTCCCCCAAGAGTATTACGCCCTGTTCCGCGAGACGTTGACTCCACACCTTGCCCAGCTATTCCATGAAGCAGTTGAGAAGGGTTCCTTCCCGCCGGATACTGACATGGCCACCATTGTGGTCCTGCCTAAATCCCAGCCACCCTCGCCTCGGTGCGCGGACTATCGTCCCATCTCACTTATTAACACAGAGCTAAAACTGTTCGCAACGATACTCGCTCAGTGCCTCAAACCCCACTTACACACGCTGGTCTATCCAGACCAATGCAGGTTCATGCCTTCCCGTGGTACCCATCACTGTTTGCGGAGGCTCCACTCAGCCCTGGCTCATCGCAATTTACTCACCCCTTACCTCACACTTCTTCTGGTAGATTTTGAGAAAGCCTTCGACTCGGGGGTTTTGGGACGACGTCCTGGCAGAGATGGGCTCCAGACCCCGCTTTCGTGGTTTCGGCCGCGTACTATATGCTCGCCCGAGGACTCGTGTTCTGGTAAACGGGGTTCTATCTGAACCCTTCCGGATCTGTAGGGGAACGAGGCAGAGTTGCCCCCTCTCTCCCCTGCTCTTTGCGCTGGTGATGGAGCCCCTGGCAATCCTGATACGCTCCAGCGGACAGGTGCGGGGCTGGGAATGGCCCAATACAGAAGCGGACAAAATCACCCTCTACGCGGACGACGTCTTGATTTATCTGGCGGACCCCGCGAGCTCGGGCCCCCACTGCCTCTGTATCCTCCGGTCTTTTGAGCAAGCCTCCGGCTCAGTTCTAGTAAGTCGGTCTTGGTCCCTCTCCACATTTCCAGGGAGTGTTTTGAGTGGCAGTCCACCATACCGCTCCGCCGCCAGTCGTTTAAGTACTTAGGGATATGGGTGTCTTTACTCCCCGAACTCAGCTGGGCTCTTAATGTCACTCCCTTGGTGAAGCGGGTCAGGTCTGATTTGTCGAAATAGCAGCCACTGCCTCTGAATCCCATGGGAAGAATCGCGCTTTTCAAAATGATGATTCTTCCCAGGTTCCTTTATATGCTCCAAAACACCCCCCTTAATTTCTCGCGAGCGTGGTTCCGGGAGCTTGACGGCATGGCTTCCAAATTCCTTTGGGGGAGGGGCAGGTCCCGATTGGCCCTGGGCGTCTGTCAGATACCGTATTACCTGGCAACGCGCTTGCTTGTGCTGCACGATTGGTTCAACGGGGGTTGATCCGATCCGGCATATAGGTTGGAACTTAGTGAGTTGGGCTTGTCCAACCTCCAATCGATGATGTATGGGGCACCTGTCCCGTCTCATCTGCCTGATATGACTCGCTCGACGTTCCTGGCATGGCGGGCTGCGCTCCGCTACACAAAATGGACCCGCACTCTGACCCAGTGCACACCTTAGTGGCAGGGGAACTGGCTCAGAGAAGTCAACGGTCTACAGGGCTTCCGGTCGTGGGACCTGATAGGTATCTCACGGCTGGGCGACGTTTGGGTGGGTGATCATATGCGCTCCTTTCAGGACCTCCAGGGTAGATATTCCTTACACCACTCACAGTTTTACAGATATTTACAGCTGTGTAACGCCCTTCAGGTGCACCTCACGACTGGCACTCGTCTCCCGGACCACAGCCCTCCCGAGGCATCATGTCATGAGTGATGTAATATGTGACGTCATCAGCAGTGCATTGCGGGGGCGCGAGTTATAGTTAGCTGAACTAACTATAACAGGGGAATTTCTAAGGTTTTGTACGAGGGAAATGTCCAGCTAACTAAAACGCCCCTGAAACCTATGGTTTTTTCAGTGAATTTCTAAGGTTTTTTAAATGCCAATTCCTAACTATAACGCCCCTGAAACCTTTGTTTTTTTCAGTGAATTTCAAAGGTTTTTTAAATGCCAATTCCTAACTATAACGTGCATGAAACCTATGGTTTTTTCAGTGAATTTCAAAGGTTTTTTAAATGCCAATTCCGATCTATAACTTATCTCTAAAGATATCGGGCCTCATGTAGGTAAATATAATTTACCGATTCTTAAATACCGAACTTTACCGAATCGGTATTTATGAATCGGTAAGTTATATGTAGGTATTAATTCGGTAATAATTACCGAATCGGTAACATTCGGTATTCAAGAATCGGAATTTTCCGATTCGGTAAGTACCGAGGTGGTATTTACCGAATCGGTAAATTCCGAAGTGGTATTTACCGAATCGGTATTTACCGAATCGGAAAAACGAAAACACATGACTGGATGAAACAGCCAATCCTGTGCAACCACACCCCACCCAACCAGGAAGTGGCCACACCCAGGCAGGTGCACACAATCAACAGACCCTGGAGAGGCTGGGAGTGCAGAGGAGAGGCAGGGAGCCAGTGCCTGATTGTGCAGCTCAGAATCACTATGTCCAGGACACAGAGAGATGGAGGGGAAAGGAGGAGGAAGCAGAAGTTCAGCCCCAGGGAACTCCAGGTGCTAGTGGAGGAGGTGGTGAAGCAGCACCAGAAGCTGTTTGGTTGGCAGTCCCTGCAAGTGCCAGAGTCAGAGAAGCGCAATATCTGGCTGGGAATCCAGGCACAGGTCAATGCTGTTGGAGTGACCCCCAGGGACATAGAGGTACTGAAAAAGCACTGGTACGACCTGAGGATCGTCACAAAGAGGAAGATGGGGGAAATACAGAAAGAGGCCAGCCGGACAGGAGGTGGAATTAACAGGGCACCTGCCCTCACCGAACTGGAGGAGCTGGTGGAGTCGACAATAGAGCCCGAGAGTGTCGTGGGGCTTGGGGATGCCGACAGCTCTGCCAGAGCCGCCACCCAACAAGGTAAGACGAATGCACAGCAATGTAGCCCCCCCTACCCCTATCCCACATCCCCCATTGTGAAATGAGAATCCCACTCCAGTCCATGTGTTAGTGCAGACAGGCAATGCATTATGGGAGATGTAGTCAGGGAAACCCCAACCATGAACTGAATAGCACAGAACAACAATGCATGGTACACACATTAGCCAAAAGCAGGCAGAGGACAATGTGAGAGTGTTAAATAAATTTATTGTGATGCTAGCAATGCAGGGCTTCAGGTACACTGAGCTGATGTTGCATTTCTGTCCACAGATGTAACATCGCGCAGGACTGCACAAGCTACAGGAGAGAGGGCACACCGGCACGACAGGTCAGCTCTGGCCAGCACAAGTTCTGCCCAGGGAGCATTGCCACAGCCAGCATCACCACTACCACAGCCAGCATCACCACCACCACAGCCAGCATCACCACCACCACAGCCAGCATCACCACCACCACCACAGCCCGCATCACCACCACCACAGCCAGCGTCACCTCAACCACAGCCAGCGTCACCTCAACCACAGCCAGCGTCACCTCAACCACAGCCAGCATCGCCACTCATGTTTGAGTCACCGGCCACATCACCGCCTGCAGTTGTGAGGTCGAGGAGGCGTGCTGCTGCCAGGTTGCGAGCGTTAGACACCTCATCTGACGACAGCAGGGGCCCGGAGCCAAACACTATTCCCCAGGATGGGAGCCATGCCACTGTGCCCTCCACCTCACAGGGAGAACACACGGGTGCAAGACGGCGCCGCAGGTCGCGGGTGCAGAGTCCACCAGCAGACGTCGACAGCCATGGGGTCTTCTCGGGGCTCGAGGGCAACATACTGAAGCAACAGCGCCTGCAAACAAAGGCAGTCATGTCAGTGCAGCGACATATGCGGGGACTGAAAAGCACTTTTGTCAACATGGACAGGAACATCAGCGCTATGGCGGTGGGGATGGGTGACATGGCAGCGGGCATTCAGGACATGTCCCAGTCCATCAAGCTGTTGTGCAGCAAATATGATGCTGACAGAGCTGCACGGTGCCGGGAACAACAGAGGAGGGACAGTCACACCAGGGCACTCAACCGGCTGGCAACTGCCACGTCACTACTCTGCCGGCGCTCTGTGGCTATGCAGGAGGGCCTGACACACTGCAGCAGCGACGTGTCTCGGGGGATGGTGCAGGTCACAAGTGCACTTGAGGTGCTATTGACTAGTCAGGCCACAACTGGTGCAGGGGATGCTGCTGAAAGCATCGACACCAGCAGCAGGAGCAGCATAACACCCCCGGTCCCAGATACCCGCAGGAGCAGCAGGCGGCTTGGGGCTGGCACTAGTGAGGAGGGTCAATCCGTGCCATCCCACTCTGTGGCGTGTGGCCGCAAGCATTAATGCAGCACCGCATAGCCAAAGACTATTGGGTGACGTAACCCTGGACTTACTACTTGTAATTATGCAATGTTGCCAGAATGGCATATTCTTGGTGTTGTGGCGTAGTGCCGCATTAAAACTACGTCATGACATACAACAACTGGCTGTGTCCCCTTACTTACTCAGAAATAGTTGCATGTGATCTCTGCCCGTCTCTCTCTCCCATCTGTTGCTGTTGGCAATCCAGCAGCGTTGGCCTCTGGCTGACCTGAATCATCCTCATTGTCCTCAAAATCTGTTATTTCCACCTCTGTACCTCTCTTCGTGGCAAGGTTGTGCAGCATTGCACAAGTGGCAATGATCTTGCAACAGATGATGGGTGTGTACTGGCGTGCGCCTCCGCTCTTGTGGAGGCAGCGGAACCTGCTTTTCAATAGTCCAAACGTGCGCTCCACCACGTTGCGTGTAGATTTGTGTGCCACATTATATCGTCTCTCACTCTGGGTTGCTGGGTGTAGGTAGGGAGTGAGGATGAATGACCGCACGGCATATGCACTGTCGCCTAGGTGAGTAAAAGGGAACCATCAGTCACATGCCTCAATACACTATGATTTGCAAGTTTCATGGGGAGTCACTGTTACTTACCTAGCAGGTATCCCTCTCCAAATTCTCCGGCAAGCAGTCGTGTGTAGATCCCACTGTTCTGGAAGATGTAGGAGTCGTGGGTGCTCCCAGGAAACTTCGCAACAATATCAGTGATGATGTTCCCTGCATCGCAGATTACCTGCACATTGATGGAGTGGGTGGACTTTCTGTTCCTGTAGATGTGCTCAGTGGCAGCTGGTGGGCAGATTGGGATGTGTGTGCCATCAATACAGCTAATGACATGGGGGAACTGTGCCATGTGATAAAAGTCAGTTTTAGTTTTCTGCAGTTCAGCCTGTGTGTTTGGGAAGCTGATGTATTGGTGCATTCTCTGCATCATGGCATCCAGGAACTTCCTGAAGAAACGGGACAGGCAACTCTGGGATACACCGCCCACCGCAGCTATCACCCCCTGGTAACTGCCAGATGCGAGTAGATGTAGGCTGCAGAGCACCTGCACATGTGGTGGTATGGCATGCGCCCTTCTTGTTGGCTGGTCCAGGAGTGGGTGCAGGTCCCTGATCAGGTCCAAGATGGTTTGTGGGTGTAGCCTGTACCTTTCATGTATCTCTGCGTCAGTCTGTTGGAAGAGTGTGATGCGCTGTCTGTAGATGCGTTCCTCCCGTCTCCAAATCCTCAGACCTGCTGCCTGTAGACGTAGGCGCCTTGCAATGACATACAGAGCGGCCATGTTGTCCACGCTGTTGCATTTTGGGATTGCTTATATGCACTGTTGATGCTTACCACCTGCTTTCAATCTGTGTTAATTACCGACTCTTAATTACCGAATTTCATGGATTTCTTAATTTCCGAATTTACCTACATGTCTTTTTCAGTTTTACCACTTCATATTTACCACTTCATATTTACCGATTCGGTAAATATGTATTCGGTAAATATGAAATCGGTATTTTAGAAATTGGTAAATATGAATCGGTATTTACCGCTTCATATTTACCGAAAACTGGTTTTTGGCCTCCTACATCTCACTTGACTTAATACCGGTCGGTAACGGGATATTTACCGAATTTCGGCCGTTACCGACCGGTATTTAGCTACCTACATATGGCCCATCATGTTTAATGATTTTCTATATTTTTCCAATTCAGTGTGTCAATTTCATTAATTATGTTTTTTGTAAAATACTTTATTACCATTTTTTAAACTTATTTTTTCAATTAATTCTTTTAAAAATTAAAAAATATTCTTTGAATTTAATGGGTTTTTCAAACTTTTTATATTTTTCAAAATATTTTTTTAACTCCATGTTCAAAACTTTCTTTTATATATATTTTTTCCATGTTTTTGGATCCGCGCACCCAAACGCAAGAGGATCCGCGCACCAAACTCGATAGGATGCGCGCACCCTGCGCGCATTTCGGCGTTTTTTTTGTTGTTTTTTTTTTAAAAAGGGGGCCCCAGGGGGTCCTTCTGGGACCCCCTAAGCACATCTAGAGGGTCAGAGTATTTCCACTCTGCCCGCTTGATATGTTTTACACACTTCTTCCCCTTGCTTCTTCAGCCTCGCTTCTACCGATACAGAAAATGGCCGCCAATAGTCTCTGGTTTCGAATGTAGACAGACACTCGACAGCCAATTAGCATTCAGCGCGCGATCAGGAGGGTGCGCGCTCGGTTCGGGGAAGGTGCGCTTACGGTGCGGGTAGGGTGCGCGGATCCTCCCCGGCCATAGATATATATGTACTTTTAACTCTAATTTTCTCAGGAACTAGTGAACGGATTCACACAATTTATGCAAAAGGCACGAGTCTAAACTGAGGACTACCTCTTTGCTGTAATTCCGTTCAGCGGTTCGGGCTGTAGCTGCTACAACAGATCCTATGGGAAATTGCATGGGGAAAACGCCTTTTGGGTCCCCCCTTTTTTCTCGGCCCCCGCTTGACGAATCACCACGAAACTTTCAGGAGCGGAGCGGAGCTGGCCAAAAGTTTGGAAAATTTTGCGAAGATTCGTCAACCGGCGCCAGACTTATTTGGAATAGAAGGTTACGGATTTCCTATGGAAAATAGGTCCTAACTATAACTATCTACTGGCGCCCGCCAGTAGAAAATATATATATATATATATATATATATATATATATATACACACACACACACACACACACACACACACACACACACACACGTTAGTATAGAAATAAAAGTACATTTCTATTTAAAAAAAAGTTTGAGAACCAAGTAATTCCCTAGGGGTATGAATGAAACCGTCAAATAAAAGCTAAATGTGATTTAGGAGAATAGGTCCTAATCAGGTCAATTAAATAAGGTAATTATTATATTTCAGGAATACCCTGCAATGTTACTACGATGGGCAAGCCAAGTAACCAAAAAAAAACTCCACATCAAGACTGTGTTGAGAGGTGAGAGAAAGGGATCTATATCCTGAGGAATGCCAATGACCCCAGAGGGCAGATAGAATTGGCTGATGAAAACAGAGAGGGTGACAGGGACATTACTCCCCTAAGTACACCCAAAGATAGAATTTTTAACCCAGTCATGAAGGGCCCATAAATAAAGATTAGAGAGGTTACCCTCCTATATAGTTTTATCCTATTACTGCCTCTGCAAAGGGGATCCCCAGTGCTTTTTGCACTCCACCTTGTATGTTGGTCTGCAGCAGGATGTAGTAGCGGCCCTATGATGAAACATGGCACTAACTAATGGGTGAGGGCAGGATTAACAAACCCCCAGGGTTTCCAACTCCCAGACCTCATTAAATATGAGGAACCATATGTATGCTTTCCCTTCTTTTGTGTGAGTATATTTTGGAATGAACCAGATACCAGCATGTGGAGGGCTGCAATCAGCTTGACTTGCAGAGGGATGTTGGTGGGCCTGGCAGTTGGTGGCTGGAGCCTTGGTGCCCTCTGGTTAAGCAATTCTATGATTGACTCCCTCCTGAGTCTGTAGTATTGTAGTAGTGTTGATGACCTCATCCTCCCTGAGGTCAATGGAGAAATCGGCTAGCGAAAAACAAGCTCCTGTGTCCTGCGCTGCCTACGTGGTTGTGGGTGGGGGGGTGTCTCCTCACAACCCCCAGCTGCAGAATGAGCACCACCATGGCATAGTTGTGGTTACCAAACTTTTGTGTGGCTTGTCTTTATGTACCACAGACACTGAATCATTTCCTATGCCGTGGTTGCAGATGACCAGGAATTTTGAAGCATTTCATGGTTCTGCCCACTGCAAGCCGACGATGCATCACACATTGACAAAACCATAAATATCACTGTCAGATGATGGAATTTACGGGGGAATGCCTACATTGCATATTTTGATCTCTGCATGGAACAGCCGGTTCTGGCACACGCCGTTTTAGACACAGGCCTACAGAAACTGACGCATTCGGCCACATGCATCGACTTGTAGATATATATATATCTATATATGGAGTGCTGCCTGCGCCGCAGTGGCATCAAAATTAGTGATGTAACAGTAGCACAAGCTTCTCAAATATGACCTTTTGTGTTTACTAAACCATGCACAGCCACTCAATATAGCTTTGAATGGTTAGGTAGAACAAGCTACAGAAGTGTAATGCTTTATCTGATAGAGACAGGATCTAGTCACAGATGTCCTCATCTTAGAATCCTCCCCATGAGCCAGACTGGATCCGGAAGTTCTTTCAGTAGTTCCTCTACGAGTTGGTAGAGGGCGTCAAGTAACTCTATAGCGACATCATCTCCTGAATGTGACGTCAACAGTCCATATAAGCTCTCCCCCAACACACTGACATCAGTTTCTTCTGTGACAATTTTCTAGCCAACAACATGGAGCCACTTAGAGAAAGTGTGCCTAAAGAAAAGAACTGTAGAAGTATGCAAAGAGGGGATCTTGGGGACAACAGGGCCCTCAGTTCACGGAGCAGGGAGGATAGGTGGGTAGATAAATAATCTGCAGCTAGATCCTGTTTCTACGAGATAAGGTGTTACTGAAGGTAAATAACTTGTTCATCTGATAGTACCAATCTAGCTGCAGATTCCTTATCTAAGAATCAGATAAATCAAGCAATCCCATTCTTGGAGAGGGGGCTGCAAACTGCCCTCACAACAGAACCCCAATAGGAGCGTTGGTCCAAAAGGTAGAAGGGGCAAGACTATCCCCAAAAAATGATAGGTGAAGTAAGATGCTCACCGAAAGGACTGATCTCCCAGAAGGACTATGGGAAACCCGTAGGGAGTAGAAAGCTGCAAGATCGTGAGAAACAGTATAGCATCAGTAAAAAAGGCAATCCCAAAATGGGATGCACCCTAAGATCAGCGGATGGAAAGGGATCATGGACAATAGCCCATAGAGTCCAGGCTCAAAGCCAAACAGGAGCATACATAGCGTGCTCAGCCACAGCAAACACATAGAACGAATAAGGAGCACCCACTGACCGTCAAGGAAGCTATCCTGAGAAATAGCTTAGTAAAAAAGGACCTCCAATCATAGAATGATAGAGGAAAGAGAGCGCAATGAACGCTGAAGAGCATGGCTAGAAAAACAGCAAGAAGGGTAAAAGAAACCACTCTTGTAGTAAGAACTTTGATATAGAAGGCATCCTCCGGAATATGTAACGAGGATGCTTAGAAAAGGAAGGAAGGAAACAGAAAAGTACAACCAAGAAGGTTGAACCAGGTAACCAAGAAGGGTGTAGGTAAAATGCAGCAATATACACCGTATAGAAGGCCAGACGACCATATGTGCAAAACACACTCAAAAATGTACCTCATGTAAAAGACAGCTACAAGAGATCTATTCGAGAGATAGGTATATACATACAGAGACATATACATCCAAGAAAAATGTATATAAAGATAAATATGCATATAAAATATTCCCCTAGACATACAAGAAACAGCAAATGTATATCCACTCCGACGAAGATAATCCACATCCTCTACCAGTGAGCTGGAGAACAAGAAGTGGAGGAATGAAGGACACTCCAAGAACAGAGATACACAAGGAGGGGCAGAGATAATACATCCTACCATGGTAAAATAGCGTACTACAGTAACTGAGCTGGAGACAGAAAGACAAGACTGGGAAA
This sequence comes from Triturus cristatus, assembly GCF_964204655.1. Taxonomy (NCBI): domain Eukaryota; kingdom Metazoa; phylum Chordata; class Amphibia; order Caudata; family Salamandridae; genus Triturus; species Triturus cristatus. The sequence continues at coordinate 513,555,512 of NC_140581.1, read as the reverse complement.
CCGTAACATAATGCCACACAAGAGTAGGAAGTGGAAGGCATTGCTCACTACAGAAAAACAAGGGCAACCGTCCAAGAACCAACATCACCGTCTGAGGAAAGATGTTATCAGGCGATAGCAGGAGAAGCAAAGTATAAATAGCATGTGGAAAGTCCACCATGAAAGAGAAGAAAACCGCCAGGGCGAAACAGAGGGCTGGCAGAAACTAAGGGCAACAGATAGTTGATTATGACAATCACACATTGTCCAACTTATGGAAGCAGGAGAAACAGGTAATAAACTTGACCAATGCTTCATGGAAACTTGAGAAAGATAGGATATGTCCCAAGAAAACGTAATGAAATACCCCCACCAAAGAAGGGGGTGAAATGGAACCTCTCCCACAGAAATAGGGATGCCACAAAGGCAGGAGTGGAGGGAGGTAAGATACAGGAAAGAAAGGGAAACCCAGCCTCTTGTGAAATAAGGATACCATGCAAGGATCCAAAAAAATCAAGGGGACTGGTGTCCCAGGTGAAGAGAACTGAAAAGAACAGCAGACAACAGCTACCCCACGGATGCAATGGTAGGTATTTATAAACAACCCCCCCGTAGGAGGCAAAAGCAGTGGCCGTAACCAAAGTAGATAGGCAGAACACTGAAAGGGTAAAAACACAAACAAGAACACCAGACTGCGGAAGATAAAAAGCATAAGGAGCACGATGAAGTAGTAAAGTGTTTACACAAGCAGTGCCCAGGTACAATTTGAAATATTATGCAAAAATGATGCAGATACCACAAGGGCACAAGGTGGAGTTGTGGAACCCAGGCCCAAACCACAAGGAACACAAATAAGAGTAAGAGAAAATTCATGTGTCCCACAGATTAAAACTGAACAAAGAGAAGGTCAACACCGAAGGGGGTGGAAGACCGAAACAATAGTTAACCAGGCCAAAGAGTGTGCCTGTCTGTGGTACCCGCTCCACCCATATGGAAATAAGGGGCAGAATAAAAGATTACGCTAAAGTTCCTATAAGGAATACTAAGTGCATAGATAGCTCACAAAATGGCTCTAGGGTATACAAAATGAGGTACCCGAGAACGGAAAACAAGGCTATATGCATCCGCACAACATACACAGAATACCCGCCACAGAGTAAGTACTCGGGTAGGAGAAATCAAGCAGCAAAAAGAAGCTGTAAGAACACACTCCCACAAGACCACAAAACGAGATATGTTCCAGATGGCTGGAAACAAAACCTGTCACTGACAGCTAAATGAGAAGAAAAGTACCTGCAGAAAGCAGGAACACCACACCTGGTGTAACCCCGGAAAGGAGAGAAGTACTACCCCATATGACGGCAGATAAGAGTCAAAACAAGGGGAAAGAAAACTGTCCCTGAAACCCTAGTACAACAATAGTTAAGACTCCATACCACCATGACTATCTCAGAACCAGCATAAAGCAGAGTCTGCATGCGCACCACAAAGGGAGGCACCATCAAAAGGCATGTCAATTAAAGTAATTTGCATAGCCTCCGAAAACCATGCATGCCAACATAGAGCTATGGAAGAGGTCATATTCCGACCAACAGAATTAGTGGTATCATACCACAGTGGATGCTAAGAGTGGCAGCTTTTTGCTCATCGAGTGCCAGGGGAACAAGATCATTCCAGGCTTCTTTCAGAAGGGAGGGCAAGAGGCGGTCCAGCGAATCCCACAAGGTGTAGAAGAAGTGGATGAGGACACAAGAAGTGGTCAGAGAGCGCGGGGCAGTGCTAGAAGAATAAAATATGGCTACCACAAGCGTCAAATTTCCTGGCCTCTCTTTCTTGAGAGACATGAGGGAGAAAATCAATATTTTGGGTGGCTCAAGTAGCCTGAACCACAAAACTCTTAGTAGGGGATCCCCGGGGCTGGGCGATACCTGTGAGAAATTGAGTGATCCACAGGGAGCCCGGTTTCAGGTTTAGCCCAAGCACCCAACAGGATATCAAAAAGACAGTCACTATAAGGAAGTACAGACTCTATGTTAGACTAGTCAGTATGTAGAACGCCAATTAAAGGGTCTGCTGTCAATTCCACAGAAGGAAGTTGTAAATCCAGTACCACTAAAACTTGATTGAGCATGTCTGCCAGAGAGGAACTCGCCTCCGTAGCCCAACCAGGAGGAGACAGGTGGCTGGAGAAGATTCTAAGCCACCTGCGTCCCTCAGTAACCAGCTAGGGGGTGGAACCATGTCCGAAATGGGAGGGGGACACACCACACCTGATAAAATATATCCACAACCATGGTCCTCCGGAGGAAAAACCAGAGGCAGGGAGTCGGAGACGGTCGGCTTCATCAGTACGGCATCCGACGCCATTAACCAAAGACAGGCGACACCTCAATGTCAGAAGAAGCAGCAATCGGCGTGATCGGCACCACTATGGGAGCCAGGAGACAAGAGCCCAACGCAGACATTGGAGTCGGCAGACCAGAAGCAGGAGCCGAAGGTGGGAGGTACGAAAGGTTGGGCACGGACGTCGCTACGGTGTAAGACACAGGAAGGCAACCTGAAGCCGGGGAAGAAACGGCCAGCGAGGTCATAGGCATCACCTCATGCACGCCAGTGGGGCCCAAGGGCCTACCAGAAGGGAGGTGACGACTCAAGATAGAATGAAGAGATTGGAAATATGGTCTCATCCGAGTCACAGACATCCCGGCCTCAGGATAGGTGGGGAGACGCAGGCATACTCATGTCCAGATACTTCAACAGAACAGCAGGGACCAGCGGTGTGCGAGGACAGCGAGATGCACCGCAACAATGACCACCGATACAGAGACTTGAATCCAGAAGGAAAATGACGCCCATGGGAACGGCTTCTAGTGTGGATGGTCCATAGAGCGCATAGGCAACTGACGACAACAAAAATACTCCGATGACTGACATCCGTGCCACAAGGAGCTTCATGTGACGTTCCTTGAACGCTTTGAGTCCGAGCTGGTGACTAATGTTGCACTTGTTGGAGTCATGGTGCCCACCCAGACACCACATGCAAACCGAGTGGGGGTCCGTGGTGGACATATGTCGTCCACAAGACTCACAAAGCTTGAGTCTCAAGGACATTGAAGAAGGGTAGAAAAAGGCACATTGCTCTGCCACCGAAAAAACGTCAAGTAGGCTGAAAAATGGCCAGACGAACTGCAGCGTGGATCCACACTGCTAGCATGGAAAAGAAGAAACTAACATCAGCGCGTCGAGGGAGGGCTTAAAGGGACTCCATTGACACCACAGTCGGGACACATCGGTGCTACGGAGTTGCTCAACGCCCTCAACTGACGTGCAGAGGTACTGTTGAAAACATTCCCAGATCCAGTCTGGCGCCTGGGAAGGATTTTAAGATAAGGAATCTGCGGCTAGATGTCTCCATCAGTTAATGCCAGGTAAAGACTTACATTGCCTTGCAATGACTCGCATCATGCAAGGACAACTCCCGTCCTTAGTAAATCTGCACAAAGAGACCATTAACCAGCCAAGAGACCATTACCAGATTCTGTGCCTAATACACAGCGTGTAACTTTCAGATCACAGCTTCAAATCCTATTAAGGCATCTCACTGGGTTCATTTAGTGCCATATTTATGATACGGTTTGCGTTGCTCTTGCACCATGCAAGGTAGTGCAGGAGTGACGCAAACCTAAAGTCATAATTTAGAAGCCACACAAAGCCACTTTGAGTGGCTTTAAAAATATGGATTAATGTAACACGACACAAATCACTGCGTTGCATTACTTTGCGCAAGGGAGGTGTTCCATGGACATTGTGTGGGTTTTCCCACACAACTCCCATGTTTTTTGATGCATTCCCAGATTTACCAAACCTGGAAAACCAGTGAATGCGCCAAAACAATATACCTCCCCAGGTGAGGCATAATGAGGACAAATATCTATTTCTCTTAATTTTTTCCACATAGAGGATTAAGGCTCTCAGGATTGTTTTTTGCACAAAAACAATCCTGCCTACAACAGAGGTACAACACAGGCTCCCTTGCACCACGGTGCAAGGGTGCCTGCGTTGGCGCTAGGCTACCAAAACGGCACCAGCGAAAGGGGGAAAGGACAGGAACATGTCATATTGGATAAATATGGCGTGTTCCTGCCCTTTCCCTGTGATGCAGGACAGCGCAGCAAGGTAACTTGTCGTGCTGCCCTGCACCACAAGGGTCATAAATATGGCCCTTAGTTTCTGCACTGTGGTTTCTCTAACCAGTAGGTCACACTTTCCGATCCTGTGAAATAGTTTAGGAGATTGTGCACTTGTTGCAAACTTATGCCGGTGACCTTGTGATAAGCTGGAATCCTTGTAGAGCTTAATTCTTCTAACACTGATACATGACAGCTGATGAGCAATGCAGCAATATTATTTAGGACCCAATTTAGAAATTGGCGGGCTGATGACACCATTAAAAACGTGACAGATATCCTGTCCACCTTATTATATGTGCACTAGGATATAATGCATTTGTAATAAGTTCCAGGGAAAATATGTCACATTTGTGACAACTTAGCCTGGCCACCAAACTATACCTTAGGCCCCAAGTGCCAACAAAAGCTGGTTGACTTTCGTCATTATTAGTTTAATCCCCTATTCACAGTATACATTACAGTTCATTTTGTCCATGCATATATTGCCCCAATATAATTTTGCTGTTTGTCCTCTGGTGCCAAACACATTTTCTCTGTGATTTCCCACTCTAGGAAGCTAAATAAAAAGTTTCACACCTCTAATATCTTGGCCATTGTATCAAGTGACAATGGGCAGCAGACACTTATGAGCTACTGGCTCTGCCAGTCAGGTGTACGCTTCCAGCTGGACTTCCTTTTCTTTGGATCTTGACCACACCAATCTATATTCCTTAGGTCATTGGTATAAAACCTAGGACAACTGTTCACTAACTTCGTTTATGTTCTAGGACAAGCCCACAAAAGCCATAGAGAAGTTGGATAGCTTTTATCATGGTGTGAGCAAGGACGCGCGTCTTTCCGACACGTAGTCCTCTTTCATTCGGCACTACTGGCCTGCATCCCGGATGCGTGACGGCCATTTTGGGGGCCATTTCTGTCAGTTTCTGCTAGTTTCACGGTCCGCTCGAGCGCGAGTTTTAAATTAGCGCTAAGCTTTTGTGAATACCGTCAGTGCCGGCTCCCAAAGACGTCCCTCGCTTTGGCTGCGTTGGGGCTGTATAATCTGCATAGGGTCTGCCTAGAGTGGTAGGCAAACCCTCCCTCCACATTTTACCTTTATCTCCACAACTGTTTGGCTTGCCTGGAGTTCCACTCCCCCTGATTTTGGGCTTTGTCCCCTACCTGATTTCTCCCACTTGTGGGTTATTGCCCCCTCAAACAGTTTTCATTATTCGCTCCTCATTACTGCACAGTACCATGTCTGATTATTTTTATGAAGAGGAGTATTATGATGAAGAACCCTCGGGTTCTATGGAGCAGGAGCTTGTTGAAGCCCTGGACGCTGGTGTTCAACACTCAGTTAATAAGGCCTTGGTCAGAGCCATCGAACTACTCAAACGTCACTTATGCTCCTACGCTAAATAACAGGGCTGGCTTCCCCAATCAAGTTCTCGGCCGAACCCTAGTGGCAAAAAGATCCTCAATCCTCACTCTGCGGATTTCGCCAGGCTGGCTGAGTCCATGGCCACTGAAACTGCTCCGGACCCGTCTCACTCGCAGGCCACCATCATGGAGCTTCCGGAGGATGATCCCTCAGATTCCTCTTCAGACCAATCCTCCAGCCAAGATGAGGCGCCTTGTCCTCCGAAGAGGACTAAAAAGACGCGCAATGTACAAGAATCTTCTCGCCCTAAGATCCTCACCTTTGTTCCCACAACGATAGTACACCCCAACTCCACAGCCTGGCTTCCGCTGACTTGAGGTGGCAGACTATATTCAGACGCACCTCTGACAAGCGTTCGAAAAAGATGTGCGAGCGCGTCTTCGCTCAGAATGCCCCAAGCCTGATTTTGCGTGTAAGGTGGCCGAGACCCTGGAAGTGGATCCCACGATGGTCACATACTTGAAGAAATATGCTAAGGACCCTAAAAAAGGGTTAGATAAAGCTTGGCGTACCTGCCAGGATAAGCTCCTGGACATCACCGGCCAACTTTCAAAAATCCTGGAACTCGGTCTTAGTGCCAAAGAAGATCCTGAGATACCAGGCAAAATAGGAGAGTGGGAATCGCATTGGCTAAAGAGCTGGATTTTACGCTTAGGTGGATGCAACACAAGGACACGTGTGGTTATTCAGTTAGAGAAGATAATGGCACAGTTCGTGGCCCAAGTTGGAAGTTAAGGGAAAGCAGCTAATTCTCTTGGTATGTTATAAAAAGAGGTTATACAGAAACCAGAATGAGTAGATAAAGTTAGACAATGGAATAGCGTAGGTGAAGGAGTGTCAAGAGCCTTGTAAAACTCTAGAGGCATTTGGTTGGGTTGGATGTACCAAAGCACCACTCTAAGCACAAAATAATAAGGAAGAGGTGATCAGCTATGTACAGTATGGCCAGGCTCACGAGGAGGGTTTCCGACAACCTGACCGTGGTGGTCCAACTACCTGTCTTGAATCATCGGAAACAAAGGGTTTGGGGTACATACTCAACCAAATCTCATTCTCTCCTGCATTCTCCACCAAACACCTACACCTGGGCAACTGCACCCTGACAATGATCCTGTAGGCGCAGGAATCTGGGTAAGTCCTTATGCAGTACGTATCCCCATTGACTGGACAGTACACATTCAGCCACACTCTAGCAATGGGGTACATGGTGCACAAGGCATATCTCCACAAGTCATGCATATTTGTAAAATGCATGTTTTCTGCGAGTTTTGTATGCAATGACCTATTTGGGGATATGTGCTCTGCCGTAGATGTGACCGCCGCGATAGCAGCGGGTGAATCGTAATATGGCACGGGGATGTGCCATGGCGGTCGGAAAGAGCTTGCGAGGGCAGCGGTGGGTCCAATCGGCATCGTAATCAGGCCCTTTGTATGAGGACAGCTATACAGTCATTGGGAGTTACGTAGGGATGCCATTGCAGCCTACTAGCATACAGGTATGAGGAATCGCCATGGGTTTGAGTGGATGTCTTTGCTGGGAGAATATCAGTGACAAGAAGCATTACTTGGTCTAGTAGGAGGTAGAGGAGAGTGTGGTGATAACTTTTGCAGAAGACTCATGGGAGAAGCCACCAGGTGTTTTTCTATCATAGTAAGGTACACATGCAGGTGTTAAATACGGAGCAAAGCAGAACGGAAGAAAGTGATTAGGGCAATACTGGAGGAGCCAAACAAAGGTTTTGTCATGGAGGCCTAGAGAGCAGTAAGGATGGGGAATACTGTATGTGATGAGCAGATGAGGGAAGGAAGGAATCGAGAAGTAGTTAGTAGAGTGGCTGGAATACGAAAGCAGTTAAGATGCAATTCGGCGATGAGGTTGAGAAAGTGGTTGATGGGTGTAGGGCTAAGTGCGTGTTTTAGAGAGGAGTGTCCATATGTGACGTTTGGATGACAGCGGTTTGTCAAGGCCCACATTTTAGAGCCGATAGTTGGGGGGGGGGTTTGATGCTGATAAGAATCAGAGGTTTGAGAGGGAGGAAATGTCTTATAGGAAGTCACATTCTTTAAGAAAGAGTTGGCAGCTCCTGGCTGGTGAAAAATAAGGCCACTTTTTACACTGGGGAGGGGACAATGTGATTGAACAAGTGTTCAACAGGAATGCGACTGAAGTGATTACAAGATGTCAAATAGATTCCATCGTTGTTCATTATACCCACCCTGCCACATTTTCTTTAGAGGTGGGGAAAGCTAAAGAATGATTAACAGATGTGAAGAGCTTACAGGCCATTGTTGTAGGCTCAATACAGGAATCAAATCAATGAATGCACTGACATGAAGGGATTGAGGCTGAAGCGATGGATTAAAAAGGTTGTTTTATAGTGGGTAATGAAAGTGTGCAAGGAGAGAGTAACAAGTGGGAGAAAGAATAAATGAGGAAAAGCTACGATGGTCAGTTGTAGGATTATAAAGAACAAGCTGGACAGTACATCTCATGAGAAGCCGGTGGAGGGGCGATGAGGATGTATAAGCAACTATTGTCTGAGTGGTGGTTTGATAGGTGAATAAGTGTTTCATATATTAAAAATTAGAGGCGTTTTTGAGACATGAGGCTGCATGCTAAGGTGTGAAAACATGAAAGACCATGGTGTAGCACCGACAAGTTTTTGTGTTTTCCGCTGCAAATCTGCCCCATTGATGGCAGTTTTGGGACTGTATTCATTGTGGCTGAAGGCAAACTACGAAGGAGCATCTCTCTATCCATGGTTGAGACTTTTTTTGTAGAATACTACTGTGCCAGTTACTGCCACTTAGGGGGGATGTGGAGAGTCAGAATTACTCCGGAAGCTCCTACATTCCTTGAAGGGGTGTTTGTATGGACGTGTGAGCCTTTCTTCCTCAGTTCAGTGGATTGGATCTAGGGGTGCTTGTGGAATCATATGGCCTTTGTTCTTGTGTAATGCTGGCATTAAAATCAGGTTAGGAGCAATATTTTATCAGAGACTGGGGTAGTCGGAAGGCAATGCTGTAGACTTGGATTACTCATGCTGCATGGCACAGCCTCTGATGCTTCTAATAACAATGTTCGTACAAGAACCGCAAGACAAATCTCAATCTGGAAGGAGTAAGCCCCTCTCTTGTTGGCTCCAGCACAACTGCGTCACACTTCCATCTTTATACATCATTGATTGTGCCCTGTGGCCATTTAGGCAAGAATCAGGTCTCTACCAGCCAATGGGATGAGTGTCCAAACTGTACCAGCTCCTAGGGTACCTGTGCCGAAAGCTCTTCCCTCCTTGGCTCAGCCCAAGGCATATTATATTCCGAACCTCCTCTGCTCCTTGGTGTGACTTGTGTGACTTCAAGGGGCATGAGGTTTGTCGTGGAAGATGGGACAGTTCTAGTTGGATAGGACAGCAACTCTTCTCGTGTTTGCACTGAAACTCTTGCGAAAACACTGGCCATGTTCTTGTTCGTTCTGGCCGTCAATCAAATGAGGGAGGCAATGCTCAGTACAAACCAATTTGTTGGTAGGATTGGCAATGCTTTGCATGGTTTACAAAGCTCAGGGATAGGAAAAGATGATTGTATGAGCAAAGGCGGCAAGGGGTTCTCATTTGTTTAATGTGTGGCTCTGGTGATTTATTTTGTATTAGTATACCCAAGAGAAATGAAGGAAAGTAGAACTGCTGTTCAGCTTCGAAAATGTGCCAGAATTAAACAGTTTACAAGTTCAGCAAATCTTCACACATACAAGTTTCACAAAATGTGACACTTATACATCATCTCCCCTCCATACTACCCACTTAAAATGACTGTAAAAAATGTTTAATTAGATAATAAAACAAGCCTCATTAAGGTTTGCATTGTGTCGGTCTCAAATTAGATAGTGAATGGATTATTGTAAAATTTGCCAAATGGATTTGTGTAGTATGCAACAGTAGCAAGAAAAAATACAGAATCCCGTTAGTGACGGAGCATTGATGGATCATTTGGATCACATTTTATTTCTAGACCAAAATCAACTAATATAGTTACAAATTTGCCAATACACGGAGGTAAGGGTTCCTGTTTTTCAATACATATAGAATTGTCTAGTCCGCATAAAATAAATTCACAAAGCAAGACAAAAGAAGATTGTCAAAACCATTGTTGTTGAGTTGATCTCTAGAACTTCTGGATCGTAAAAACTTACAGCAAGACATCTTTAAAAGTTACAGTACTTGAACCATTTGAATCTCGTTTGGTATGACGAGTGATCATTTCTACTGTTCCACTTTTCACCTCATTGATCCCTGCATTTTGAAATGGGAAACCAGATTACCTTATTCTAAGGTTTTCTATGGAAGCTCCATGTGTCTCAGCATGTTGAGAAGAGATGGTTTTTAAAAAATAATCTATGTACTTGGCCACAAGAGGTTCTTTTTAAGATACTCCAATGCAAGCTCAGCTGACCAAATTTATACTTAATTCTGGGTGTCAATGTCCCACAGTTGTACTGCTGATTGTGTTGGGGTCTCTGGTACGTCTATGTTTCAAATGTGTTCAAAAATACAAAACAAATATGGTAGCAATCAGAAGTTAACAACTTTTGGTAACTTTGCTTTTGCCTTCTGTGGTTTCGATGACACTGGAATTTCTTCGTAATCTGCACTCATTCCACTGGACCATCTGCCAACTGTGAACACCTGACCTTTGAGACAAGACAGAGAGGAAAAATATTATTATTATTTCACTATAGAGTTGATACAGCTAAACTCAAATTAAAAGCTCTCAAATGGGTGCATTCAAAAGCGAAGCAAAATCCTCTTATATGAGTAAATACCTGCCATAAACTCAGACTCGCCAGCATCATGGATCCTTCCTGATCAGTTATACGCTACCTTTCTTTGAACATTAACCTGCGTGTGGTTTGTATATTGTATATTAAGCTTAATGTTTTTGCTCTAAATCATTGTACAACAACTGATGACTTGGTAACATAACTGTTTTGGAAATTAAAATGTAAAAGCGCTCTGCCACCCTACTCAGGGTCAAGTTCGCGCTATATAAAACACCAAATAAATAAATAGCACACTGAAGACAAGTAAGAATCAGTAATTTATTATTTTCTCGTTTGATGACCTGCCTAAGGAAAATATCAGAAAACACCTACCTATTCCGAAGCCAAGATGAAAAGGACTAGAGTGACATACAGCAGATTTGTCATCTTTTCAGCAGTCGAAGCAGACTTGCCATGAATAACAAAATATACAAAATTTCAGGATGTGACAATATAAGAACAGCATTCCTACGCGAATGCGGTCCCAAATGCTACCATTTTAGAGAATTTTCACAATAGCGTCAGCATAAATGCTTTGGTAATTCAATGGGCTGTTATAGTCTTACAGGCGGATACTATCACAGATAAATTACTGGATCTAACAAGAAATCTTTTTTTTCTCCTGTCCAGTGCATCTTTTAAAAACTCTTCTCTATACAGCATAATTCAACGCCCGGTCAGGGGTAGTAAGCACCATATTAATGCAAATGTAATTCACGCACTACATTCCCCACAGCAGAACCCTTTTACTCAAGTCACCAACCACTGCACTTAATCGAGTTTTGTCTTGCAGTCTTTGTTGTGGTTTACCTCCTCATCTCTGCCTTTCGCTCTTAATGGCCTCCTCTTTGCAACCATCATGTTGAATTTCTGTTTCTCGGGTTACTAGGTCTGGGCAGGGTCCTACAGGAACTAAAGACCGAGTAATACCCATATTTCAGGTGCACCCTAAAGTGTGCCAGCTCTTGGAGAAGGGACAAACTCTGGTTGCTATGTTGCGTAGTGTCCCATTTTAGTAAATCTCCTCCTAAGTTCTTTATCAGACTGCAGTTACTGCAAGGCATTGAATCTTCCAACATTTATGTGATTATACTGCCATCTAGTGTCTGACTAGACAACCTGCATTCGATTTGACTTAACCATTATCTCGATGTTTTCTCATAATATTCTAAGAACTGTATAAATCATGGGCCAGATCTATACACTTTGCATCACTTTTGGTGACTTTTCAATAGCCCAAGTACCGATTCGTAATATACAGTCCAAAACAACATTGTTTTGTGCTGGAAAGCTGCCTAAAAGGAACACAGCTTTCCAGAAAGGGGGTGTCCCAAGAATGGCACATGAAGGTTTCCATGCGACTAACCATAGTGTCTGGTGCAAATCCTCATCTACAAACAATGGTACACATTGCTTTGTGACAAACAATTACCCCTCCTCGAGGCAAGCACAAAGTAGGAAAACATTCTCCGGCAAGAAAGAGGGAGGCGGATTGTAGGTGTTGGGTCGGTTGGTGGAAGGTCACACGTTTGTTGATGTATGCTGGTCCTTCGTTGTGTAGGGCTTTGTATCAGTGGGTCAGCATCTTGAATTGGCATCTCTGGATCGGGAGCCAGTGTAGAACACATACACCAACGAACAGGGGCACCGCAGATTTGGCGCCAATTGAAGGATGCGCGACAACAACTCGCGGCCTTGGACCCGGACAGAGCAGAGTACGCGGTCCTTCGGCTGCGCCATATGTACTACACCGGAGGGGACAGATGTGGTCGCCTCCTTGTCCACAGATTGAGAGAAGCCCGACAGACAGTGGGTCCAGGAAATACAACGGGGAGACGGTCAGCGAGTCTCCGAAGACTCCGAGATCGCTGAGATTTTCCGCAACTTTTATGCCCATCTATACGCCAGCACACCACTGTCTGCTGCGGACGGAGCTGCCTTTCTCGAGTCTGCAGGCTTACCTGCCTTGACCAAAGCTCAAGTCGATCATTTAGACAGAGACATTAGAATAGAAGAGGTTGTCGCGGCCATCTCACGCCTCAAGCCTGCAAAGGCCCCGGGGCCGGATGGCTTCTCTGCCATTTTTTTCAAGACATTCTGTGCCTTGGTGGCCCCTGTCCTCACCAAGCTATTCAACTCATTCACTGACCCTGGAGCCATACCAGGAGAGATGCTCGAGGCGGCCATAGTGGTCATCCCAAAACCAGGGAAGGACAAGACAGTGTGCAGGGCTTATCGTCCCATATCTCTTCTTAATATCGATCTCAAACTATATACTGGGATATTGGCGGCTCGTCTGGCTCCTCATATGGCTGGTCTGATTGACCCAGATCAGGCAGGCTTCATCCCCCAGCGTCAAACTAGCAATAATACGAAACGGGCCCTTCACCTTATTGAAAAGGCCTCGCGGACACGAGGGGAGTTTATGATGCTCACCATTGATGCTGAGCAGGCCTTCAATAGGGTCCACTGGCCTTATTTAGAACAGGTCCTTGAGCGCGTCGGGATAGGAGAGAAGTTCCGCACTTGTATTTTCAACTGCTACAGACACCCGACAGCTATGGTCCGCGTAAACGGGCACACGTCTTCCCGATTCCCCATAGAAAGGGGCACGAGACAGGGGTGCCCCTTGTCTCCCCTCCTTTCTGCGTTCTACATGGAACCCCTGGCCTACCGTATCAGACACACACCAGCGATTACTGGGATTAAATTTGGAGGCTACACCCATACGATTCGTCTCTACGCGGATGTCTTGATCTCATTGTCGAACCCGGTCTCCGCACTACCCGCGTGCCTCACAGAACTAATCTCCTTCGCGCTTGCCTCTGGGTTCAAGGTGAACATGGACAAATCGGCGGCACTTGACCCATCTCTCACACCCTCCACTCGTACACACCTTCAGAACCATCACCTCATTCAGTGGGCAACGGACACGATTCCTTTGGGGATCCACTTAGCTCCCTTGTTACCCAGCGTAGTGGCCACTAATTACGCGCCTCAGGCAGACAATTCGCCACTGAAAGCACCACCCCCTTATGGGCTCGGCAAGATAGCAGTGGTCAAGATGACCATCTTATCCCAGATTTTATATTTGTTTCAAACTCTGCCCCTCCGACCTCCGAAGGGTTGGATACAACAGACCCAATCAGACCTCGCACAATTCATTTGGAATGGTCGTAAGCCAAGGATGAAGCAGGCACTAGTGATGCTTCCGCCAGAGAGGGGGGGCCTAGGTATCCCCGATCTCCAGCTCTATTTCCAAGCAGCTCAGCTGCGCCATCTGGTTGAGTGGAGCCGGTGGGAGTCAGAGAAGCACTGGCTATTTCAGGACCAGGCGGTGGCTGCCAGGCCCCTCCAGGGTGTCCCCTTCCTCGGGAAGAAGCACAGTCCGCCTAACTTATACGCATCCCATATCACTCGGGTCCTCCTTGAAACGTGTGATCACACCAGCCTTAAGTATAATCTCACAACCTTCCCCTCACAACTCACTCCATTATTTGCCAACCCCGACTTCCAGCCCGGTATGGAGGAGGCGGCCTATGAACGGTGCCGTGCCATCGGCCAGCTCTTTGACGCAAACGGAACCCTACCATTCCAGCAGCTTAAGCTGGACTTTGGGCTACCCGAAAATGAGCAGCTCAGGTATTTCCAGCTTAGGCATTGGGTGCTGCATAACACAGTTAAACCGTGTGTTTGCCGACTCCTCACCACTTTCGCGAAGTGGCTGGTTACCTGCACTTCAGATGAAACTTCTCAGACTTGTATAAGATGCTGTTGGCTAAAAACATACATACACATATATATATATATATATATATATACACACATATATATATACACATATATATATATATATGTATGTATATCACGCCGGCCGCGCGAGATGGGAGAGGGAGTTGGGTAGAACACTTTGTCACAAGGAGTGAGAGGGGGTGTACCATAGAGCTCATCACTCAGCATACCACATGGGGCTTACCGAAACTCTCACCAAATTAGTCACTTATTGGTATTACACTTCCGAACGCCTCCATTCCATGGATCCTTCTCAGGAGGCCACTTGCTGGCAGGGACGTGGGAGCCTAGGCATCCTAGTACATCTGTTGTGGAAATGCACGCACCTCCAGACATATTGGAAACAGGTTCTAGATGAGGTGGACAAACACTTAAGACACAGAAATTACACACTTCCCTGCGTACGTCCTTCTGGGCCTTTCAAACCCCTTGATCTACCTGCTCAGATCCCGCAGAGGTCAACTGATAGCAATAGCGCTAGGCTCCGCAGTACAAAACATACTAATGCACTGGCGCACTCCACACATACCCACCATCACTGGGTGGCGTCACCGTTTATGGCACGTTTTGGGGATGGAGAAGATGACCTTGACACTGGAAGGAAAGGGAATGCTGTTGAATGAGCTTTGACAGCCATTTTTGTCCCTACTTTCCTCCGAATTTAGGGAAATCACCTGTCCCCGGTATCGGTTTGTTACGGTTATCGGACCCATCACCGACCGGAGAGCAATACTTACGGTCACGTGGCGGGACCTGGGCAATCCTCATGAATGCTTAATTGGTGGACAAAAAACGGGGTGGGGGGTGGCGGGGAGGGACTATTATAGGTTTCCTTTCCGGATATGTTATTTTATGTTTTGTCCTTCATTTTGGAATGTTCTCTCTATTCACCTTGCCAAGTCACATGTCACAAACGCCTCTACGGCGCAGTTTAAATCTATGCAATATTGAACATACTGTATGTTGATAACCTTCAATAAAAGATTTAAACCATAAAGATGAAGGATATAATTTCTATCAGAAATAAAAATATAAAATTGGCATTTCATAGGTGTCAATGACGTAGAGTAGCCTGAGGAAAGGCGAAGGACCAGAGAATGGTGGACTGCAAGGGTGTTGAAATGGCAGTCATCCTCTCGCACATTCAGGCCCCTAAGGTATGAGGCTCACAAAAAAACATGCATGGTACTGTGGATATCAGTAACCCTGTGCTTAGGCACCCTACCATAGAATTTACTACAGATCACTCCTGGATGCCCTTACCCCCACATCGTGTCCACATTCTAACATAGCAGAGACTGTAAATAGGAGTCCATAGATTTTAAAGAAATTAACAGGGCGAGATGCAGAAAGGCATACGAATATCTGGAAAATATTCTCTTAAAATGTTTTTTTTTTAATAAAGGACACTCTCCTAGAGATAAAGAGCACCATATAATACACCTTAGTTTGTACTTTCTTTTCAGTATTTAATGGCTTGTAGGCAATATGAGAATTTAGCTTAGGAAGTGCAGAACTCAGGCTAGAGTTTGAACATGTGCGGGGGAATCATCGGTATAGTTAAAAATGCTCTTGCGAAATGAGTAGGTGGGCTTTATGAAGGTATGTAGGGAAACAGGTAAACATTAAAAACAAGGTAGTGGTTGGGTGTAGATCTCTCTGGGACATTCGCTATTGCACTAAGAATGAATATTAAAACAGAAAGGGGACACAGTTAAAAGAACGTGAGCTCTAACAATAAGAAGAACGGAATCCTTGTGGAGTGAAATTCTTAATGTTTACCTTTATCAGTCCAGCCAACAAAATCTTTTGGGTCAATTGGGTCTATGGCTGTGGAATGGCAGAACAGGATAGGCCCTCCAGCACAGCTTTGTTCTTCCTCCTGTCCTAAAACTAGGTTTAAGAGGAAAGAATTTGTCCAGCACATTAGGAGGAAGCCTCCTTTGGTTTCTGCCATTCTGGAGCAGTGTTACAGCTGTTCTTTCCATCAGCATAACTGCATAGTAGAGATTAGATCAGGTTTTAGGGATAGCGCTTGTCAATGTACTCTTGAAGTCATATAAACTCTATGCAGACACAAAACTCATGTGGGTACGTTGCTTCTTCTCTGAATGGGAACCTGATTTGAAGGATGCAGCAAAACATTGAGTGGAGAATCATTATACTAAAGTTTGTACACAACTGATCTACTAGTAAAGAGGTAAAGCAATCAAGAGTGGACTGGCAATGACGGCCATCATTTAAGTGGGACCTCTTATGAATATGCACAGAGGACTACTTGGAAAGCAAAGCTTTCGCTTCAATATCTTTGTAGCATTTATCTAATTTTGGAGAAAACTATATGAATGAGTGACACGCTATCTGTGAAGAGACCACTCTAGAAGGATGCAGTCAGAATTGTTTTTGAAGACAGGAATCTTTTTACTGTACTACTAGACATCTGACATTTCAGGAACTTTACAGCAAATGTAGGCTACTTTATAAACAGTTGTTTTGTATTATGGTGGCAGTTCTATCTTAACGGTCTTTCAACATTTTTCAGGAACGTATATGCTCAGCTAACTGACAGCTAAACAATCTATTATTCAGTTTCTTAGTTGAAGGTTAGAAATAGGATTTCTGGTTGGCTAGGGCATGCGCCTAAGCCAGACAGAAAGCACCACTCTAGTCAGGGCAGGGGAGTTACACGCTGAAGATAACCCCTGCTCACCTCCTTGGTAGCTTGGCAGAGCAGTCCGGCCTATCCCAGAGGCAATATGTAAATGGTTTGCACAACACACACACACACAGCAGCGTAACGGCTCATAGGGTACACACATTAACACAACAGCATAAGCACCTTATGCATAGACACCATTACCGCACACCTGGGTGCCCTTCCTGACAATTGCACGTTATGAGCCCCAACAGCACATCATAATGTCAGGGCACACATATGTGGACATTAGAGTGTGGCATTTGCCATGAAATTCCCTCAGCAGTGCACCTCAGGGTACAACACAGCCCGTGCCCGTGATGTAGTAAATTTCCACAAAAATAGCATGGAGCACTAGGGCCTCAGACCGAGGTCTCGCCCCGACCTCACACCAAAGTCTGGTGTAGCTCCTCCTCTGCGACACTTTCCAATCCAGGGCCCCCACTGGGCTTCCCCGGGAATGCTGAGAAGGGAAAAATGCCCCAACACCAGGTGAGGGTGCAGCTGCCCGCGACCATGCGGCACAGCGGCTCAATGTTAGAATGGCACGGCCCATCACCATCGGAGCCCGGGTTTAAAACAACAAAGAGGCTCCGGGCGGTCTCGGTCGTCGATAGGGAAGAGACACCGACACCTCGCTCTGCCCTGACTCAAAACGGGCAATGCCCCCGCCTCACAGCGACCGGAGATTAATACAAGAAAGCTCCGCCCCACTCACCATTCCTTGGGGGGCTGAGTGGTTCTGATCGCAGCTGTTGGCTGCCCAGCCAGGCATGGTACCGGTCCTGCTAGACCTGCCAGTCACCCCCGACAGCAACGTCCAGAACTTCTTTCTGCCTGCAAGTAGGGGCCGGCCCCGGAGCGAAGTCTCCGGCTGCTCTCCTCGTGGAAGGTGGCCCCGCCCTCCACACAGGCTCAGGCAGCATGTGAGGCTCTCCACTTCCTTACGGGAGCCCCGCACACGTCCAGGAGTCCTCCGGCTGTCTTCGCCTTCGCGGTGAGACTGCTCTTATCGTTCTCACCGCAAAGCCCTCTACTCAGGCTCAACAAGCAACGGGTGCAGCACCCGCAATATTCTTCAGGTAGAGGCACAGTGATGTGGGGCATCTGGCAGCCCCCTCCTCACTCTTGGTTCCGGAGTAAGGCCAAAGCGCCCACCACACCGCGATCAGTGAGGGGAGGCAGACAGCACAGCGCTCCCCTCGTGCTATCCCTCTCCAGACCAGAGGCAGGAAACTCTAGCAGAGAATCGAATCAAGCGCTCACCATGCGCTGGATTTCAGGCCACACACGGCAGAGCTGGGTCCAGGCAGGCCAGCTCGCAGGGCCCTCCAGCAGAGGGGAAGTCCTTCTGGCACCCAGCACCTCCATCCAGCACCAGTTCAGTTCCAAGTAAGCACCACACATGTGGTCACAGCCCCAATATTTATATGCCAAGTGTCTTTGTTCTCCCCCCTGACACAGGGCTCTGTGCACAGTCCAAACCAGTTCTGGGGGGTACTTACATACATCTTTTCAATTGCACAAACACCTTTATTGTTAGTGTAGGCTCTGGACCCAGACACACCACATGGGGGCGGTGCTAGCATTGTGGAAGGCAGGAACAATCCTATTAAGGTTCAGATGCTACTCCTCCCACTACTCCAAATGTAGATCAGGCCCATTCAGCCTAGCACTGACTCACCCAGGCCCTCTGGAGCCACTGCACCTTCCCAGCCCCTGTCATCCAGAGCCAGACATGCAATACACAACAGGCAGGCACAAAGACACAGCACACAGAAATGCCCACTTCTAAAAGTGGCATTTCTAAAATAGTGATAAATCTGTGAACACCATTAGGCAGCATTTATTGCCACTATTCCAAACATGTCAAACTTGATCACGCCACCCCTCTCACATCAGGAAATATCACTGAAATGTATATCAGGGAATCCCCAATGCATTCCTATGAGAGGGCAGCCTCACAGCAGTGAGAAACCAAATAGGCCGTTTGTCACTACCAGGACATGCCACACAGTTAAGGCACATGTCCTACCTTTTACCTACATTGCACCCTGCCCATAGGGCTAGCTAGGGCCCACCATAGGGGTGACTGATGTGTAGTAAACGGGGAGCCACAGACGTGGCAACCACTTTATGAACCTCGCCACAGCGGCAGTAAAACTGCGCGTGCAGGACCTGCGATGGTAGAGGCCTGAGACAGGTTTAAAAGGCTACTTTGGTGGGTGGCGCAAGCAGCGCTGCAAGACCACCTGCAGCATTCAATTTACTGGCCCCAGGTATATGAGATATCACTTTACAAGGGACTGATAGGTAAATTAAATACGCCAAACAGGTGTAGACCAATCTTTCCAAGTTTACCATAGAGGGCACATGCACTTTAACACTGAACAGCAGTGATAAAGTGCCCAGTGTCCTAAAACCACCAACACCAGGTCAGAAAAAATACCAGGAGGAAGGCAAAAAGTTCTGGGATGACCCTGCAAAAAAGGCCAAGTCCAACAAAGGTATAAACTCATTCAGAGTTAGGGAAGAAGGAAGAGATTCAGAGGGCACTATTTACTAGGTCCGTATACGATAGAAGGCTTTATTTTTATTATATTTTATGAAACAAAAAATAAGGCCAGCCCTGTATGGTAAGTATGTATTAAGAGAACAGATTATTTTGCGTTTTACTGTGTGATCACTGGGGATACTAGCACATTTATAGCTTTAACGTCTTTTTATTAGTTGACTTGATGCGGTTCCTCAATTAAAATATTTTCAGACCGAGAGACTAGTCTCTGCTATGATGCAGTATATGCATTGAATATCCACCAATTGTATTGCATTTCAGATATTGAAAGATTATACTAATACGACTGACCATAAGCACCAGGACTGACTATCCAGTATTACTACTCAACTTACAAGGGACTAGCTATTAAAATGTGGCCTGTTCCTAGTGCCTGGAGCTCGAGACCTACAGTATTGGACCGAGACCTATTTTGTCATGGTTTTTTAAAAAGCTTTATTAGTTAAAAGAAAGAGTCCCCGCCAATATTAATAAATAAATATTTAGCAAAAAGCCAAAGTATTTTTGGTCTCAAAAAAGCAACCAATGCCACAATAGTCCCTGCCACTAAAGGGATCTACTTTGTGTGTGCATGTGCTCCTTGTTAAAGAACCAAATCCAGTCACTCACAGTGAAGTCAGCCAGTACTGGGCTGACCCACTGCCCCGTTCTGTAGGCTGTTATGGATGGGAGAAAAGTGTAAACGGATGAAGAGGGCTGGCTGGAAGCCTTTATAAGCCAGTAAAATATATACATATTTTTAATTTTATTAAAATCAAAAGCTTTTACCAGAGGTTGGCTTATGGGGAGGAGTGGGCAGGAGCAAGGGGGGTGGTGAGCTGGGGGTGAGACCCGCGGAGTGCTCCTTTGGTTTTGCAGTGGGAGGGAAATGGACTAGTGCGACCTTTGGGGGGGTAGGAAGTGGTGGGGGTTGGGGGGTAGGGCAATGTCGTTAAACGTCACTGTGTTGTGCTTGGTGGTTTATGGGGGAGGGGGCGGGGGAAGTTGGTTGCTGTAAGGTATGTCTTCTGTTTGATTTGGCGGGGATCTCTGGAGGGCAGAGCTCTGCGACCTATATGCAAATTGACCAATAAAATCTGTTAAAAAAATAAATAAAATAAAGCTTTTAACACCAGTGTTGGACCTGGCCCTTTTTGCGTGGTCGACCGCCTCCCCTACCTTCCCTTTCCCAACATGATTTTTGCCTCCTGTTGCAAACCTGTTTTTTTGGGCATTAGGACGTTGAGCATTTTTTACCACTGCGAACCAGTGCAAACTTTTGTTCTCTATCTAAAACATGGTAACACTGGCCTACACCTGCCTGGCACATTTAATTTACTTGTAAGTCCCTAGTATTTGGTACTACATGTACCCAGGACCTGTAAATTAAATGCTACTAGTGGGCCTGCAGCATGAATTGTGCCACCCACTGAAGTAGAGCTTTAAAACATATCTCAGGCCTGCCATTGCAGTCTGCAGTACAGTTTAACTTGTCATTTCAAACTGGACGAATAGACCTTTTGCCGGGCCTAAACCTTCCTTTTTTAATACATAGAAGTCACCCCTCAGGTAGGTCCAAAGGCCCACGGGGCAGGGTGCATTGTATTTAAAAAGTAGGACATGTGGGTTTAAGTTTTATATGTCCTTGTAGAACATAACTCCTTAATTTACTTTAACTACTGTAAAGCCTACATCTCCCACAGACTTACATGGGGTTGCCCTAAACATTTAATAAGTGCTAACTTTTGATTGGGAGCAGGGAGACTTGTTCGGTTTAAGACGTAAATGAAATGAATTGTAATTTAAAATCCTCTTTAATGTTTAAGTCTGATTTTAAGTCACAATTCTGGAAAGTTGGTATTTTCTTGTTCTAACCATTTGAGCAGTCTGCCAGTGTCCTGGGTCACTGGACTGTGAACGACTCTGCTCTTAGGCTTTTTGTATTTTCACCAGGCAGTGAGACAAAATGGAATTTATGAGTGTACAGGATGGTTGGGGCAGAGCTGTTCCCTGCCTCACTTACACATCAAAGGGCTTGCCTCCAGGACGCACAAAGGTACCTGCCACTAGTTGCATCACCCCCACACTTCTTGGAGCCTTAACCGGGAAAGGGAAGAACTTTCCAGAACCAGATGTGGGTGTAGTATAGGGAACCCCCCTCCCATCCCCCACACACACAAACACACACAGACACACGCACGCACTTCCAGGTATAAATAATGGACCCTCAGAACAACTCATCAGTACACTCCTGGACCTGTGGACATTACAGATATACTGTCTTGCCATCCCTGCTGCTTGAGGACATCCTTACATTCTCCCTTGATCCCTGGCTAGCCTAAATGACTCCACGTTTAAAAAAAATGTGATTGGACTCTAAGGGGCAGTTGGCTGACTTCCTGTCTGAGTTACAGGGACAACAAGGTCTAGAGCGCTCTCCGCAACTGCCCAGCTGATCTGCTGCACTGGACCTGCCCGAGCTCTGTTTGCCTATACTAGAATGAGTTCCTGATAACCAAAGTTGCCTCTGCAGGTTCTAGAGCTCTTGCTAGCATCAGTGAAGCTCCTCCTGTGAAGAAAGGTGAAATCCTTAAGCTTTTGCCTCTTCACTATCATGAACGGGCCTGTAATCGCCGAGACTCTGCAGCGAGCAATGACCGGCAACATGAAGTTTCAGTCAACCAGACTCTTCGTACTACATTGACAGCCAGAGTCAACCGGCAATTCAAGACTTGCACTTCACGCTACAGTATCGACAGCCCAAGGTGACCTTGAATGCGATGCTCCAGCAATGACCGTCCACAACGCCTGACTGGTTCTTTGTTCTACAGAGATGACAGTCTGTGCTCGGTGTCCTGTTCTCTATGCTAGTGACGAACATCCAGGACGCTCTCCCTGCTCCTCACAACTTCCTCCTCCTCGCAACATCCTCTACACCGAACAGGACTCTTTGCGAGAGACTTTGAGAAGGTAACCCTTTCAGCTGGACTAACCTGGTCCCTGTATCGGACACCTATGCTCCATCCAAGACTGCGAGTGACACTTTGTGTTTTTAGGTGCCAGATTTCACACACAAAAATGGAAATTCATAACTCCAGCTCTACGGATTGGGTTTAATTTGTTTTAGTGTCATTTTATTTATTAAAATGTACTCTGTTTTTCTAAATTGGTTTGGGAAAATTCTTGTGTTGCATTTTCACTTTATTACTGTTTGGGTGCTGCAAAAATACTTTACAGATTGACTCTAAGTTAAGCCAGACTGCTTTGTGCCAAGCTACCAGAGGTTAATTTGGGGACTTTTGTTATTCACCTTGACAAGGATTGGGATTGTTGCCCGAGTGAGGGTTCTCCTCAACCACCCCCACCAATAACCCGATTTCTTACAGCCAGACTTTAAAATGGGAAATCAAACAAAGACAGAAGGATTTCTTCACAACGTAAATTCAACAGGAGTAACTATTCAAATGTGTGTGCTTCAGCTTACAAATCCCTTCATGAAAGTAGAGTCCTCTTGGAATATTAAGTCATCAACCATGAAACATTGCGCAGGAACTGTTGGAATGCAAATTGTGATGTAGAGCATGGAAGAAAATTGCTGCACACAACCAAGCATGACGCAATGAGCTCGGAGTCTGACTTAGCTCCTCAGAGGATGACGACTGATACTAACTTTGTAC
This sequence comes from Triturus cristatus, assembly GCF_964204655.1. Classification (NCBI taxonomy): domain Eukaryota; kingdom Metazoa; phylum Chordata; class Amphibia; order Caudata; family Salamandridae; genus Triturus; species Triturus cristatus. The sequence continues at coordinate 513,532,383 of NC_140581.1, read as the reverse complement.
TTGTTGGGCAGAAGGGTGCTAGCTCGACTTAAGTTCCCAGTAAAGCTGTAAAAAGACATTAAAAAATAAAGTCAGCCACAAATATTCGTCTGCTGCATACTATATCCACCTTGCTGCTGTAACTCTGTTGAGAATTCTCAGATGCACTGGAAATGTGGGCCCATACCATCACAGTTGCCTAGGTGTATGTTGAGAAAAGTAGTCATTGTAAAATACTCCCCACATTGGAGGCATATGTAAAACACAGTAATCAGCTAGCGAACAACTGAGCAACACAGCTGAAACAGCAGTTTATAGATTCTCAAGCTGGTGGGACACCACACCCAAGTTATATTACAATGAGGATAACTGTACCGCTGAGACCCTTTTTGGATTTCCATTTCTTATAGCTGTAGAGGTATTAATGCATCCTATTAAACATGACCAATATGATGCAAGTTGTCCTCAAATTGTGAAAAAACATTCTTTAACCATTTGCTCCCAGCCAGTGCCTATGCCTCCCGAACAGACGTTAAAAGTTGTGTGTGGCCAAAGTTAGCACAAGCAACTGTTTCCGAATTAATTTTAAAAACATTTCTCCTTCAACAAAGAGAAAATAGAGCAGCTATGATTTACTGCACTAAGATCAGCTTCCGCCAACTTGGATCACATTTTTTTTTTTATTAAAAAGACAGTTACATCATTACATATGCATGCCTTATGACATATACGCACCCATGCATCATGATGCAAATGCACATTCAAAACAGTATGTGCTTTTTTTCCCCAGCATTGGCAAAATGCTTTTTGTTTTGCTGATGCTGGAGAGTACCAATCATTTTTTCTCCAACAGAACAAAACAAGGAAAAATAAGTTATATAGCCCAACTTGGAAAATATTGTTGCTGGTTAGAAGCGAACATCTATAATGAAGCACGCCACTTATTGTGGGGTCTATAAACACACAAAAAAGTTGATGGTATAGAAAAGAGACTGAAATGTTGTCTTAACTTCTTTCTGTTTAACAGATAAAATTGTTCCCTTCAGCTAGGGCAGGGTTACAGTAGGTATTGGTATTTTTTTTTAAAACAGAAAGGAAAGACATTGTATTAGAAACAAGCACATGTAAGTGACACGAAAGCCGACCAATGGTTAGCAATGGGCTTGCTCTAAGCCTACTGTAAGTTTTTGTTATGTTGAACATGTGGCCTTTCGTCAACAGTCAGTTAAAAGTTGTGTGCAGGTGAGACTTAAAAACAACAATTAAATTGATATATACCGGTTAATCATCTACTTTTTTTCACTACTCCTCAATACACCCTCTGTGGTGGTCAAATACTATTTTTCAATGACATCAATAATCATCGACACTCCTGGGCAGGAAAAATGTGGGATCAGGAAGATCAGTATGGTGACAGAGTCTGCAGGACAAGCAGCCACAGTGTACCTTAAATATAAGGAAACAAAGAAGGTGCCTTCCTCTTTACCATGTTTTCTTAGTACTGTCTGACCTTTACCTCATCATTTCAACCTCAAAATGTACCATTAATTTCCTTCTCCGTGCAACTAATTGTAACATGCACCCAAATGATCTGCTCTCATGAAAAAGCAAGCAGCAGCCTAACACAACTTTGAGCGCTTTACGCACACATACACTTTTCAGGTGAGAATTTATTTTACGTGCCATTCACCTGTTCGATAATAATAATATCTAAAGGAGATATGGGATAAATATATCCTAGCTGAGGATAGCCCATAGACACGTCCAGTCGATAGATGGTCAGTACTGCCAAAATAAATAAAGTTCTTAAAATCTCACACAAAAAAATTATTTTCCAGTGATGGTCATTACTCTAGGTGTGTGAGGATCCTTGCTAGATTCACTTCTTCATTAGTATAATAAAGTGAATAGTTTCATACCCACAAGCACCGATGCAGCATGCATTCCACTAAAAATGAACAAAATAAAAGCTGCACAGGAGACATTCCCAGCATTGGCGACAGCCAGGCATCAAATGACAAAATAACAAGCACCATAGGAGCTTAGAACACAACATTCCAAACAGTGATGTCCAAATAAAAGCATATGCACAACCTACATGCCAAACTGCCTCATGCTTTCCTAATTAATGGAAACCATGCAGCGTCTTCTATTTCTTGTTTCATCTTGGTGTGTCAGTTGGAATAGATAGGTGATCACCCACAGGAGCCACCCCATGATACATAGCAGCATCCATGACTGGCATGTGCATGGAAGTTAACACGGAAGAAAAAAAACAAATCCCAAATATGTTAGACACTGGGTCATAAACGTAAAAGATCTTCCACCATGCTCGATTGCACAACCTGAATTAATTACATTTAAACCCAAACTCCATTATGAGTAGTCAGATGCCTTATGTTGGATTTACCTGAATTTTGTTGTTCTGGACAATCTCTCTGAAAGTGTTCCACAGATCCACAACTCCTACAGGAGCCCCCTAAAAACAGAATTGCACATGTGTAAATTTGTATTTTATTGATTACTTTCATAAAAATGTAAACAATATAAATGCTACCAACAGAGACAAACAGTCTAATGAGAAAGAGGGACAACATCTGGATGAGTCTTTAGTCTACATTGAACTTCAAGATAATTTGGGCTTCAATATCTAGATCAATAATGTTTTTTTGTATCTTGATCAGGGCACTGATATGCTGGTGTAAGTAGCTTTTGTGGTAATTCCCATATGTTCACGAGGCGTCTTGCTCCACCCATGAACCTGGAGACAGGCAAAGAAAAAAGAGGCATGGCATTTAAAAGCTTAAGTCATTCTTAGCACTCGAAAAATTTAAATATACGAATAAAGGAAAAGGCATCAGTGTACGGGCAGTGATCAGCTTATTCACTGGAATGGGGCACGGCAAATGTTGTACTGGGAGAAAGGGATCAAAGGACAGTACAGATCAACCTACACCACCCATGTGTACCCGACAGCTGCATGTGATCTGTGATCAGCATCAAGTGTATATGCGCATGCGCAGGAATAAGAGTCCCTGACAAAATGAGACAACAAATGCTGTTATGACAATTCTGACAGTTCCAATTTATTGAATTTCCCTCTTAAAATGCCATTGTCCCATTGAAAAATACATAAAGACAAATGTTATTTTCCCATTTAACATTGTGACCCCAATATGTCTCCCTCTCTTCAGCTTGCGCCCCTCACCCCGTCTTTCATCACAACCTTTCCCCAGCTTTTCAAACACATCAGTTCCTTGACCCCATGCAATCCTTTATATTCCCCTCTTATCTGCCCACTACCTTCCAATTCTGCACTCGTTAATCAGCAGAGCTCTTTGGCACTTTCTATCCTAATTGGTTTAAACTTTTCACTGTACCCCATACATAACAATAATAATATTAATGAATGAAATTTATAAAGCGCACGGCTACCTCCAACTGAGGTGTCCCGGCGCTAAGGTAGCAGATTCACACTAAAGAGCACAGGAAGAACGCTATGCAAGGTTAACGAGCCCGGTTTTTATAGCTCTCCTGAAGGCTGGTTCCGACTCCATCAAGCGGAGGTGGAGAGGCATGGCATTCCAGAGCTTCGCAGCCCTAACTGCGAATGCTCTACCACCTATCCTGGCCTTACAGAAAGGAGGAGTAGGGTGCAATTTCATGTAGTTTGATCTCAGGACCCGGTTTTGCTGGCAATTTTGCAATCTATGTCTCAGATAGGCTGAGCCCCGACCCCTGGTGGCTCTGTAGGCCAGAGTAAGTGCCTTAAATTCAATTCCCCTACTGACAGGCAACCAGTGAAAGCTCTGCAGATGGGGAGAGATGCGATGGCGGAACGGCACATTTCTAATCAATCTTGCCGCAGCGTTTTGAACTAGTTGCAGCCTGCAGACCAGATAGGCTTGTATTCCTAAATAGAAACTATTAGAATAGTCCAGTCTAGATGTGACCAATGCGTGGACTACAGTCCTCCTGCACTCCATCGGGAGAAAGTGAAGGAATTTCCGCACAGCTTCCAGCAAAACGAAGAGGAGACCTGGCGAATCTGGGTCTTGTAGGATAGATCATTATTGAAGTTGAACCTTAGATTTCTAGCCGAATCCACCAGAATAGGGAGGATTCAGCTCTGAGGGCCACCAGAGCTTAGAGGGTGGTGGGACTGGTTGGTTGGAAAATAAAATCTGTTTTCTGTGTCCAACTTTTTTTTTTATTCAATAGGTTTATTGAGTTTTTAAAACAGGGAAAATAAAACAAGACAATGAAATAAAGACATCGACATGGTCCAAGTGATGTCATCTACATGCAGCGGTTCAATGATCATACATCGTAGGTGCATACTATAAAAGAAAGGGATCGTTACGTGGTAGGGTCTTGGTTGTCGCGACCTGCCGTCGCTGGAGGAGTAGTGTCATCATGGTCGTGAGCCGTCAGGGTGGATCTCCTGGTCATATATAGGGCCCAGAGGTTTTTGGGTCTGTTGTGGGGTGGTAATAACTCGCTATAGTTTTCCGTTTGAGTGCAGCAGTACAGCATGTCTCTGGACCACTGCGCCAAAGTAGGTGTCGGGCCGCAAAGCCAACAGAGTGCCACACATCTCTTCGCTAGGAGGAATGCCATGTCCACAAGACGTCTGTGTGTCTTGGGAAGTGGTTTGGAATAGCCCAGTAGAGCTAGGACCGGGTCCGAAGATAACGTCATGTCCGTAATGCGGTTAATTTCGGTGAAAAGTGGGCAACCGATGGGCAGGCCACTTGAAAGAAATCAGCGATTAGTTCTCGATTAGTTCTCCGCATCTTTTCGCACTGAGATCCCTCGCGCATGCCATAGCGGTATAATCGTTCCGGCGTATAGTAAACCCTGTTAAGGAATTTAAAGTGGACTAATCTATGACGTCCGTTGAGCGAGATTAGTTTGGTACTCAAGCAGCAGTAGAGCCACTTATCATCTGTCAGTTCTACCTGTAAGTCCCGTTGCCACGCCAGTCATGGTTTGCTGTATGCGCCTTCCCTGACAGATAGCGTGGTGCGATATATTCTAGATACTAATTTAGCGGGTGACTGTGCTTTAGTAACAGCGGTCAGAGCCGGGATCTCTGGGGGTTCCGCCATATCCTCCCCAAGTAGATCCCTGAGAGCGTGTCTAACTCTGTGGAATTGGAATTGCCAAGGAGCGTCGGTACGTTATCCCCCTCTGCAACATCCTCCCAGGAAAGGGCAGTGCCGCCTGTAAAGAGGTCTCCTATGGTATGTATGTTTAGCGTCTGCAATGCAATTATGACTCCCCTGTCCCTGCACGGAGCAAGCCTGTGGCACCAGTCAAGACGGGCCATTGGAGCATATAGATTACTTGCTTGAGTGTCCAGTATATAATGCCAAGCGTGTGTGACAGTTTAGAGAGTCCATTATGCCAGTGCGTCTGTCACGAGGCGAGAACAGCAGGGCTGGTAGAGGCCTGGGGTCGGCAACTATGGTCTCAATCTGTAGGTCAGAGGGTCAGTGTATCCAGTGATATGCATGAGAGCAGCTCTATAGTATAATTCCAAGTCGGGAGCACCGAGGCCCCCCCACCCCATCATATATGGCAACGTCAATATCTTCGAGGCAACGCATGGCTGTTTGCCCGCCCACGCCAGACACACCATTAGTGAGTGCAGACGCCGAAAGAATGTTTTGGACAGGACCATGGGAATGTTCGTAAAGATGAAGAGGAAGCGTGGTAGGACAATCATTTTCATGAGGGATACTCTGCCCATCAATGATAGCGGGAGACTGAAACATCTTTCAACATCATCCTCCAGCTTGGAGATAGCGACTCCATAATTTTCCCTCAGGACAACTTCCAAATCGGTATGTAGCCGGATACCCAAGTATCGCACCGCCTCTGTGGTCCATTACAGGGGATATTCCGGCTCAATTCGAAAAGTGGCTGAGGTGAGGGGGAACATGATGGACTTGTTCCAGTTGACGTTTATACCTGAAAGGGAACCGAAGAGGACCACCTCGCTTAGAACCGGAGAGAGGTTGATCTCAGACTCTCTAACATGAATATGACACTTTACTCCGCATGAGTTTACAACGCATGCCATTACCCCCCCATATTTTACTATGCAAAAACTTTTACAATGCAGGGCTTTACAACGCAATCCATCACAACGCATTGTCCATTACAATGCAATTTACTATTCTAACTCCACCGGGGCGTTGTAATGGCGAATGCGTTGTAATTGTTTGCATGTAAAGCCCTGCATTGTAAACGTTTTTGCAGAGTAAAAAATGCGGGGTAATGGCATGCGTTGTAACGCATGCGGAGTAAAGGATGTCTACCCTCTAACATAGATAAGCGTGTCGTCCGCAGATACAATTAAACGGTAGTTTGGAAACCGTATGCCCCTCTGCCCGTGATAGTCCCGTAGGGCGCAGGCTAGAGGCTCTGCCGTCAGGGCATATAGTATTGGAGATAGAGTGCAGCCCTGTGACTGTGGGCTGTGAAACGATTGGCAAGAGGCTTCGCGAAGATTTTAGCGTCCACATTCAAAAGAAACAAAGGGCTATACGATGCGCACTCATCCGGAGTCTTCCCCGGTTTGAGTATGGCTACAAGAATCGCTTCTGGCATAGTCGGAGGCATCATTCCTGAGAGGCATATATCCTCAAACAGTGTGAGTAAGCGCGGAATTAGGAGGTCCTGGAACGCCTTATAGAAGGCTACGGTGAGACCGTCACTCCCTGGCACTCTACATGCTCTCATCTCCGAGATCACTAGGACTACTTCTTCCCGCTTGATCGGGCGCATCAGGAACTCACGGTGCCAGTTGGATAGCCATGAGAGTTCAATATGGGTCAGGTAGTCTCGTATGCGTTTGTCTGGGCTGCAGCCGCGGGAGGAGTAGAGTTCTGCATAATATTTTCGAAATTGCTCCGCTACCTGGGCCTCCGTGAGCGGGGGGTCTCCCGGTTGTGGTTTAATGTCTGGTATCGTAGTTCTGTCCCTGCGCTGCTTAAGAATTTGTGCGAGAACCGTTCCCGGCCGCTCGTCCTCGCCATAGGTTCGGGCGCTCGCATATTTCCCCGAGGCGTTTTATTTCTGCGTCAGCCTCCTCATGATATTCCCGGAGTGTCTGTGCTAGTGCCAGAGTAAGTCCATCACGCGAGAGGACTCAAGGTTCTTCAATTTGCGCTCTAGAGCCGCCAGCCTACTGCGTATCGACTTAAGAACCCCCGCATGCTTGGAAATAGTCACCCCCTGATATACACCTTAAAAGCCTCCCAGACAGTTTGAAAGGAGTCAACGGATCCAGCGTTTGTCCCGAAAAACGTCTCGATGGACATGGCAAGTTCCTCTTTGAAAACAGTGTCGAGGAGGGAGTATGGCGGGAAGCGCCATAAAAATGGGGGGGGGGGGGGATTCATTTCTTAGGAGAAGCAAGTGTTAGTAGTAGTGGCGAATGATCAGAGTAGGTGCGGGAAAGGATCGTGCATGCGCAAATATGCTGAAGTAGGTGCCGTGAAGCGAACCAGTAGTCTATTCTCGTGTGGATATTGTGATGTGCAGAGTAGTGCGTGTAACCACCTTGGCGTGTGTCTGTGCCATCATACTTCACACATGTCCAACCTCATCAGGGACATCTCTACCATTCTGGCTGAGGGGGCGTCTGTCTGGGCCATCCGACCTATCCAGAGCTGGGTGTCGGATAAAATTAAAATCCCCCCCCCCCACAATATATGGTCTTGAGCGTATGGTTGGGTCAAAGTCGTCAGGTTAGTATAGAAGTCTGGATGGTCATAGTTGGGGCCGTAGACATTCAAAAGGGAAAGTTCTAGTCCCTTCCCACAGCATTTGGATAGGACGAATCTACCCTCTCTGTCCATTTCCAAGGGCGTCAGTGTTATCGATGTCTTCGGATTCACCCACGTCATGACCCCCCCTAGCGTGAGAAGTGAAGCCCGCGGCATGGACATTGCCCAGCAGTCCTTTAGTACGTAAAATCGGGCTATCCGGGTGAAGGTGAGTCTCCTGCAGGAGGGCTACGTCAAAGTTGTGTCTGGAAAGGTAGCTTGGAATTTTACAGACCTTTCGGTGGTCATTAAGGCCGCGCACGTTCCAAGTAAGCAGGACCAGCGAGTCAAGAGTGCTATCAGGATTAAACGCTGGTGTATCTGTCATACAAGAGTATGTAGTTGAGAGGGAACAAGGATATTCTAATCAGGACCATGTCACGCCAAAGCTGCACAGCTTGAATTAATACTACAAAGAATACATCCAAAAACATTCCCAACATGTGCCCACCCCACACTCGTGTCCGGCCATATTCGTGGCGGCCAGTACTTTTGTAACTACAATCCCACAATAATGCAGCAGTAAAAGCAATCAGTGTGAGTGAGCATTGCAGCAATTCACGAGTCAAACCCCACCAACCCCCTCCCATGCCTGTCCAACCCCAACTTGGCTGCGGTACCATCCCTCCCTCCCAAGTAGAAAACCCACCCATTCCCAAACAACAAAACACATCCCAGATTTGGTTCACGCAGGGGTGGATGTAGCTCGCACAGCAATAAGGGTGTGTGACCTATAAAGGCCATACTCCGCACCCTGCCATTTATAAATACTCGCAGCTGTGAAATAGTGTAGGAGAGCACAGCTCAAAAGGGCCCCAAGAGGCGTGGATGCATCATGTGCCTCAACTCTGAACCAACCCAGAAATAGCTTGTATCAAAGGAAGCATAGCGGATCAGTCATAGCCCCCATTCTCACGTAAAGTTAAGGCTGAAACAAGATAGTGTATGGGAGTCTCATCAATGTGTCCCCCTCCCTGTAAGGGAGAAGACTCTCGCCCCCCCCCCCCCCCGCAATGCAAGTAAGGCGACCAAGCACTATGCGAGGCAGCGGAAGGGCCCAGCCACAAGGTATTTGTGTGTCTATCCCCAATCACAGTACCAACAAAAGCAGATCCCCCTCCCCCAGTAACAGCAAGCTATACACAACAGTTAGTGTCACCATGTCGTAGTCAATCCTGCTCATCCATGGGACCTCCCGACGCTTCATCCAGGAGGTGGTGTTCTGGGTGGGGGTCGTTTTTCTTTCATCCAATCTTTCAACACTTTTTGTAAGGCCTTCGGGTCAGTGAAAATATGCGAGTGACCCTGCTGGAGGTTATTGATGATTGTCTTGATCTGATTAGATTGCTTGTACATTAAGCTTATTGATTGATGTTGGTATATGTACTAATACTATATGTTGGAGTCGTCATGTTGAGTTATATGTAGTGCTTCTGGAATTTGGGAGCTAGTAGCAGTTCCGTAGTAGGGCAGAGGGAAGTATATGCTGCTCTCGGGAAAGACGGGATTGTTGGTCCTGTATGTATGCAGGAAAATTCACATTGTCTGGATTCGGAATCAGTGACATTGTTATGTTACTATTAGAGATATTTCTGGTATATAAGGAGTGCGTATGGTAGTGAAGGTTATCTGAGAAACTCTGGTTTTAAGTCCCAGGGATCCGTAAGGTTCGCTGTTAAAGCTTATCGCGGGAGAAGTAATAGGTATTCTCTGAGCTTGTTTGAGAAACTGAGTAGAAGTAAGCTGCTTGGTTGATGTGTGTTATAATTCTGTAGTGGAGCAGATTGTTCGCTGTTCTCGGGAAAAGCAGGATTCTGCGTGTATGTACTATATTTTCTTGTATGAATGTGCGTGAATGTTTGTATATTTAGTTGATTGTAAGACTCTTTGGATAAGTCCTAGAGGAAACAGTTAATGAATGTATGTTAGAAGGGCAGAGTAGAGGGATGTGCTACTGTGTCAACGAGAGGTTTCTTGTGAAATAGATTTTCTTTATTATTCTTTGGTTAGCGAAGCAGACAATGGAGATGTTTATATGTTGTAACTAATAGATTTTGTAGAAATTCGACACGAAGTCTACTGAGAAATTTTTGTAAAGGAGGGGTAGACGACTGACAGGAGACAGGAGCGAGAAACTGCAGCGACTGCTGACGTCAAATAGACCGCGCTCTGATTGGATATTAGATCAGGATAGTGCTTGCGCTGAGATTGGTGCGTTGGTGTGAGCCGCGCAAGGATTGGTGGAGCTATTCTAGTGACGTAACGTTCCAGGATTGGTGCGTTAGTGTGAGTCGCGCTGTTATTGGTTGAAAAATCATATTGTGTAGTTGTATTACGGAAGGGATTAGAAAGTTTTGGTAAGCGTTAAAATGTATTACCAAGAGGAGAAAAAGAAAAAATCTTTGTTCAGAAAGATTAAAAATTGGTTCGACAAGGATAAAGATGTTAAAACGAGAGAGGGTGAATTGTTACCTCCATCGAAAACGCCTGCATCCTTCATGGCTGCAAGATATGGGTATCATACCTGTATATGGTTGGAGAATTGGGTTAGGTATACCAAAGAAGATGGAGTTTTAGCATTTCCAGAGCATGGTTCATTTAATCTGGCCGTGTTGAAAAATTTACGGGAAAAGATGTTATGTCTTGACCCAAGACCAAGGCCGACACAATTCGAGGCTTTAGTGGAATGGGAAGAGGAAGTACATGAGCGAGAGAAACAGAGGTCTGGAGGCAACTATAGGTATATGTTTGGGAGGAGACATGGTCGTGAAACTCATCATGATCGAATGACGAGATGGCGAGATGCTAGTATGTCAGAGGGATTATATCCTGTGAGAACAGTTGAAGAGGGAGCAGAAAGGGTTCCTGAGGCAGAAGTGAGAAGATATGGAGTTAATGAATATGAGGATGAGGTTTTAAATGACATGATTTACAAAAGACCACCTCCATATAGACCGGAACCAGAAGAGAGTACACCAGTTGTTTCTCCGATAAGAGATACGCATCGTATCATTAAGACAGAAAATGTGACACCTGAGTTAAGAAGTGGTAATCCTTTCAGGGAGAGAGAAAATAGAAGCAGTGGTGAAAATACGAGAGAATTAGCCAGAACTACATCGGAGTTGACTGAAAAGATCAAGGAACTGACAAAAAATCTAGATGCTGTTACGGTACCCGTAACCATAGGTCCGGTTATGCCTGTTTTTGATAAGCAGAGGAAGGGTGAGAATGGTTTGGTTATTCCATATGTTGGGAATAGATTGACAAGTTTGGCTGGTCCTTCAGGAGATTCAGGAAAAAGGGCAGGAAAATTAAGACATGACACCTGTAATGAAGGATTAGAGGAGTCTAATTCAGGACTGGATGCTGGTGAAGCTAGTTGTTCAGGGATGCCAATTTTAGAACCGCAGAAGAAAGTGGTTCCAGTGAGAAAATCTACTGAAATAACAGCTGAGGATCTGAATGAATGGATGAAAGTTCTTCAAAAGAGGGATAAAGATTCACAAGCAATTGATGTTGCTAGGTTACGTGTAGAATTAGAAGAGCTTGTTGCAGGGACAGTTCCAACCGAAATTCTAAAAAATCATCATGATGGTGAATTATTGTTTATGTGTAAGAATATCACCTGGAGAGCGAGAAATACTCATGACAGATTAAGAGCGATAGCAAATGACTATGGAGTTGACATTGATAAAGTGAAAGTTTTGCAGAAGTCTTACAGGATGGATTTCACAGACAAAGACATAGAGAATTTGAATGGTACTGGTAGAACAGGACAGATTAAAGATATGATCGCTTTATTGCGAAAATGGGGTGATGTTGAAAAGTGGAAGGATAGATGGTACAAAAAGAGAGAAGAATCAGGGGATAGGACTTATTCAGCATTTCCTGTGAGAGAAAAGGAAAAACCAGTGGATACTTATCCTATGAGAGAAATACCTGGAGGAGGATATGTACATGTTCCATGGACCAGACAGGATATATTATCATTTACGAATGATTTCCCTCGATTGAGAGAAAAGCCCGTCGAGCGGTACAGGCAGGTAGACAGGTTTGTGAAATTGTCAAAAGTGCTGTGGATTGACCTGAATAGTCTGTTTGATATAATTGTTCCAGCAGACTTGTGGGCTGAGTGTAAAATAGTTGTGAGTTGGCCTACTGAGGAATATTCAAGGGATCAGAGAACAGGAGCACCAGATCCAGAAGTAATGAGAAAGTATGAGCAGGTGATTGTATACCTGAAAAATAAAGTACCTCCAAAAGAAACAGACTGGGTTAAAATAGATCGAACACATCAGGAAGCAAAAGAATCAGTTCATGCTTTTTAAGAGAGGCTGATACTGGCATTTAAACAATTCAGTGGAGATGAACACCTGGGTGACAAGGATTTGAGTCATTTTGTATACAGATTTGTATATGGCCTGAGACCTGAGATTAGTGAAAGAATTCGTGAGCATACTGTGGATTGGCAGAGTAAGAAAATAGATGAGATTCTGAGACATGCAAAATACTTCAGTGATGAGATTGAAGCAAAACAGAGAAAGCTGAAAGAGAAAGCAATGTGGGCACAGGTGAAAGTTGCGGAAAGACAGGAAGCACAGTTGGTGGAACAGGCAAATAATCCAGGAAATAATGCAGGGAATAGACCTAGGTATGCAGGGAAAGGAAAGGGGAATCTTGAGGAAGCTAAGAAAAAGTTCCCATGTCACAACTGTGGCCAACTGGGACATTGGAGATCAGAATGTACCAATCCACCATTAGTGAATAATGAGGGAAACTCCTTGAATCAACAGGTGCAGAACGAGGGGAAAAATCAACAGCAGCAACAGCAGAAAGTTGTGAGACAGCAGAGTCAAGAGCCAAAACCGCCCTTGCCGCAGAATAGAGGAGCACAAAAGTATAATCCGGATTCGGGATTCTACAATGATGAGCAGGTAAACAAACCAAGGCGTTCTAACCAGGTACAACAGTACTTGTTAAAGAATGAAGGGAGTGAGTCTGAGGGTGATTATTGACGGTGCCGAAGAGAGGAGGAAGAGTGCATACTTGGTGCAACTCTAGAAATAGACCAGGCAGGGCCATTTGTGGATGGAAAAATAAATGAAGAAGGTGTTACTTTTTTAGTAGACACAGGTGCGACAAGATCAACTGTCAGGTCAACAGATATTAGAAATCTTCCTCTCTCGGATGAAGCAATCCAAGTAGTTGGTGTAGCCAATACACAAATCAGAACACGTCTTACTGAACCAGTAAGAGTACAAATAGGGAAATTTTCAGATATGCACAGATTTATCGTCTGTGACACAAGTCCAGTGAACCTGTTAGGTAGGGATCTACTCTGTACAATGAACTGTACAATTTTTTGTACACCAGATGGAATAGCTTTTGAAACACCAGATGAGGATATTTTGTACCGAATGACTCTAGAAAATAGAGAAAGTGAGTTAATTGGTGCATATGCTGTGTTTGATCCAGAGGATTTGCCTCAAGAGCTGAGAGACACAGTGAAAAGGACAGTTTGGGATTTTACTGGAGAGGATGTGGGATTGATGAATAATGTAGATCCTGTGAAAATTTCAGTGAAAGAGGGAATTACTTATCCTAACATTCCTCAGTACAAAATGACACCAGAAATAATTGAGGGAATAACTCCTATAATTGAGAAAATGATTCAGCAGGGAGTTCTGAGAGAACTACTGAGTAGTCCGTGTAATTCACCAATAATGGGGCTAAAGAAGCCTAATGGGAAATTCAGGATCGTACAGGATTTGAGAAAAGTTAATCAAATTGTGGTGGCATGTTGTCCTATTGTGCCAAATCCATCAGTGATTTTGTATCAGATTCCACATGATGCTGAGTGGTATACAGTGATTGATTTGTGCCATGCTTTCTTTTAAATTCCATTGCATCATGACAGCCAGCCGATTTTTGCATTTAGATTTGGCCAGCGTATCTTAGCATGGTGTCGTATCCCACAGGGGTATACAGAGAGTCCTTCAATATTCAATCAGTTATTGAAAAAGTCATTGGAGAGTTTGATCATGCCTGAAAACTCAGTATTAGTGCAGTATATTGATGACCTACTTGTGGCATCAAAGACACGTGAAGCTTGTGAAGTAGATACTATAGCTTTACTGAATCATCTGGCAGATGGAGGGTTAAAAGTATCTCCAGCTAAATTACAATTCTGCAAGAAAGAGGTGCATTATCTTGGACATAATATTGAGAAAGGTCTGAGAAAAGTGACTGATGACAGGATCAAAATTATCAGGGAAATGAAAGCCCCAAAGACCCAGAGGGAAGTGAGAATGTTCCTGGGAATGGTGGGTTATTGTCGTCAGTGGATAATTAATTTTTCGCTGATAGCAAAGCCACTGATTAAGCTGACTAAAAGTGAGATGACAGACCCATTGGAACTAGATGGAGAACAAATGGCAGCATTCGAAGAGCTGAAAAGCAGAATGTGTGAAGCCCCTGCTTTGGGTATGCCAGATTATGAAAAAGAATTTGAATTGTACTGCAGTGAGAGAAATGGATGTGCACTTTCAGTGTTAATTCAGAAGCATGGATTACTGAGAAGGCCTATTGCGTACTTTTCATCGACACTTGACCCTGTAGCTGTGGGTTTACCAGGTTGTCTGAAATCTGTGGCTGCAACATGCAGAAGCCTAGAACAGAGTGAGGGAATCATAATGGGATATCCTGTAAGGGTATTCGTACCTCATAATGTGGCAATTCTTTTGACGAGAAGCAGAACTCAGTACATGTCACATAGTCGGTTGACTAAATATGAAAAAGTCATTCTGGGAGCATCAAATGTGACTCTTGAGAGATGTGTGAATGTGAATCCAGCGACATTGTTGCCGGATATTGAAAATGTAGGTGTGAAAACAGAAGATGATCACAATTGTTTGGATGTGCTTGATTACTGTACAAAACCGAGACCAGACATAAGGGATCTTCCCTTGCATGAGAGTGATCATGTGTTGTTTGTGGATGGATCATGCCTGAGGAATGATGAGGGTGTGCTATGTGCAGCATATGCAGTGTGTAAGGTTTCAGAAGTAATGGAAGCATCATCATTGAAAGGAGTGAAATCTGCGCAAGTTGCTGAATTAATTGCATTGACAAAAGCTTGTGAAATTGGGAAAGATTTGAGAACGACTGTGATGACTGATAGTCAGTATGGATTTGGAGTTGTGCATGACTTTGGCCAACTTTGGCTACAAAGAGGTTTCTTGACGTCGAGTGGGACTCCAATAAAGAATGCTGAAGTGATTGGGAAATTGCTTGAGGCGATAAAGCTGCCTAAAGAATTAGCAGTTGTGAAATGTGCTGCTCATGGACAAGGAGATGATTTTGTGACAGTTGGCAATAGATATGCTAACGACATTGCACAATATTGTGCCAAAAATAACCAATCTATTAATCGGGAACGAGAGGGTGAAATGTCTTTTTGTTCTGTGATGTTTACTAATGTCTTAGAGACATGGGATGAAGTGAAACAGTTGCAGGATGAGGCAGAGGAGGAAGAAAGGAAAGATTGGATTAAGGCAGGTTGTGCCCCGAGAGAGACAGACCATGTTTGGGTCTATAGAGATGGCAGACCAGTAATGCCGAACTCCATGCTGTCAGCAATGGCAAGGATGTATCATGGCCAGGGACATTTGGGAAGGGATTCAATGATTAGGTCTTTTAAACAGACCTGGTACAATGCAAAGTTCAGGACAATTGCAGAAAGTATCTGTCAAAGATGTTTGATTTGCCAGCAATTTAACACTGGGAAGAAGACAGTGGTGAGTCTGGGAACAATAAGCAGAGAAGGAGGTCCTTTTACAAGAATGCAGATTGATTTCATTGAAATGCCCCAAGTGAACAGACTGAGATATGTACTAGTGGTAGTCTGTTTGTTTTCAAGATGGGTTGAGGCCTATCCGACTAGGAGAAATGATGGAGTAACAGTGGCAAAGTTACTGTTAAGAGAATTGATTCCTAGATACGGATTTCCGGTAACGATTGAGTCTGATAGAGGTGGACACTTCTATAATGAACTCATGAGTTTGATTTGTGAAGCATTAAGCATGCAGCAGAAGCTACATTGTGCATACAGACCAGAGGCTTCTGGTGTGGTTGAGCAGATAAATGGCACAATCAAGAACAGGATTGGTAAGATGTGCTTAGCCACTGGCATGAAATGGCCAGATGTCTTGCCTCTAGTGCTAATGACTATTAGATCTACTCCAGATAGAACTACTGGTTTAAGTCCGCATGAAATCATAATGGGACGTGCAATGCGACATGCATATGTAGCTGTCAATAAGTTGATGACAATAACTGATGACATGATTTTGGATTACTGTAAAGGCCTGGCTGACGCAGTTCATTCTGTGTTTCATCAGATTGGAGAAGAAGCTACTACACTTGAGAAGAAGCAAGCTCATGATCTGAGTCCAGGAGACTGGGTGAGGATTAAAGTTCACAGAAGAAGAAATTGCTTGGTTCCAAGGTGGGGAAGACCAAGACAAGTCATTTTAACTACGACGACTGCAGTGAAGTGTGCTGGTGTGAAAAACTGGGTGCATGCGAGTCATACTCTGAGAGTTCCAAACCCAAAGGATGGGACTGGTAGAGAGTATTTTGAAGAGTCAGATTCCAGTGATGATGAAGACCCAGAACCAGTGAGAAAGAATCAAGGTTCAGGAAAAGAAGCAGAAAAGGCTTCAAGTTCAAGAGAACCATTGAGAATCTCAGGAAGGAGATCTGATTCTGAAAGAGAGCCTGAAGTTCCAAAAAGCAGTGGAGGAAAAAGAAAAGAAAAGAGCAGCTCCACAGAAATTACTCCTGAATCAGAAGAGGAGGAGATTGAAGAACCACTTGAGATTATATCTGAAGAACTAGGGTCAGAAGAAGATAGAGAGGGTCAGATTGCGGAAGACCCCCGAGGAGGTGTAGGGAACACTTCTAATAAGCTAGGTGAAGGGACAAGTAGACAGCAAGAAGATTGCGTGTCGGAGACCCGAGGAGGGAAAGAAGTAGGGAAGTCTCAAATAGTGGTGAAAAAGACTGTGGAGCGAAAGAAAACTGCTGAAGAACAAGAGCGAAAGAAAACTGCTGAAGAACAAGAGGCATTTGAAACAGAATCGGATGAAAGTGAAAGTGAAAAATCAAAGGGTCGAGTTCTGAGAAAGAGAACTTGGATTGGAGAAAGAAATAATACAGAAATAAGACCGAAAAAGGTCGTAAGAGGAGATTTTTGGCCTAACAACAGAGTAAAGAGGCTGAGATACAGACTGATATGAGGAAATACATCGAAAGCTGAACAAGTGAATGAAGTATCGAGTCAAAACGAAATAAAAAGGAAGGAGCAAAAGGAGTCAAGAGAACCTGAGGAAATTAAAAGAATTAGAAGACCCAACCAAAAGTACAGATCACCGGAATGGTCTTATGTGGCACTGTCTGAAGAAGGGAAAGAAGAAACAGTGACTCGAGATAATCCGGAGGGGATCTTGAGAAAAGTGGTTGAGGAAAAGGAAGAATCTGTTGGAATCTTAAAAGTTATTCTGACTGACATTGGAGAAGAGTCAGATGCACAGGATGTTGTTGATGATCTGATACAATTTGATGTTGCTGAGGAAGAAGGAGTGAAAAGTGATGAATATCCAAATTGAGTGAACTGAAGAAATCACTTGGAAAAAGTGAAAAGGAGAAAGTCTGAAACTCAGCTGTTTGAAGTAATCCAAAGTTTGAAAGTTACAGTAGTGGAGTAGTAGAGGCTAAGTCAAAAGACAAGGTCAAAGTAGTAAAATGGCTAACATAGAGAATAATCAAAGTAGATGTGCCTTCTTAAAAAGATGGTGTAGAATGTGCTGCTGCTGTACTGGATTATTAATGCTACTATGGGGTATTTTAGCTTTATTAGTTACATTTAGAGTTTCAATAGGTACCTTTGAAATACATACTGAGAATGAGACAAATGTAGAAAAGAATTCGCAAAAAGTAGTTCCAACTAGAATTAGTAATACTTACATGCATAAAGATAGGTCAATTAATGATTTTTCTAGTAATGTTTTTTCAAAATTGTTATACGAATATGTGAAAACAACGGAAGTAAGGGATTGCTACGTTTGTATGCAATTACCTGTGTCCGTTTCAGAAGGTGTTATTTATCACCATTTACCAGCTACGTATGGAATTTCTTGTAGTGTATTAAGTAGTGTTTTTTATTTGCTAGGGAAAATAGATTATAAGATGTCTAACAAAGATAGTATTTTTGGGCACTTGCCAATGAACAAAGAGCTGAATCCAGCTAAAGAAGCTAACATTTTTGGTGAGATTTTTATTGAGAAAGAAGAATTAACATTAGATTACATTTTTAAGAATAATTTAACTTGTAGTTTGGAAGAAGAGGAGAAAGCTTTCCTGAACATGGTGGAGGAAAGGAGATTGAGTATGCATGAAAAGGAAGGGAAATATAAAGTGAGTGAGACAATTTGGGACATTGAGATGGGAAAAGAATTGAGAAATTGAGCTAGTCCAACTTTAGCTTTAGATGCACCACAGAAAGGTAAGCTGTGTATTACAAGAGGGAAATCCCAATATGATACATATTTTGTTGGGACTAGTGAATGTCATGATACATACTTCATTGCAACAGGATGGGGTTTCAGAGGTGGAGAAGATACAATTTTTCCAGGAGTGTATTATGTTTGTGGGAACAAGGCTTATTACAAGTTGCCTGACCATTGGTATGGCACGTGTTATGTGGGCCTGGTTTTTCAAAAGATTTTTCATATAGATAGAATAGAAGATGTAGAACATATTAATTTACTAATGCGCTTCAAGAGGGAAACTTGGTTTGAAATTGTGGGTGACATTTTTGGAGCTTTAATTCCAGCAGTGGGAATTTCTTTAAATGCTAATGGGATTCGGAAACTGTCAACAGTGGTGGATCGCTTATCGACAAATACCGCTGGAGGGTTTCTTTTGGTGAATACGGAATTAATTGCCGTGCGTGCTATGTCTATGCAAAATAGACTTGCTCTTGATATTTTATTGGCTAAGGAGGGTGGAGTTTGTGGAATGCTGAAAGTTCAACATTGTTGCACTTACATTCCAGACGAAAGCAAAGACCTGAAGATCTATATCAAAAATATTACTGATTTGCATGAAGAATTAGTACCACTTGAAGCTGAAAGTATCTGGACTAAAATAGCTAATAGGGTGATAGCTGTTAAGAGTTTTATTGCAAAAATAGGTAGTACTATTATAGGTAAGATATTGTTTCCTTTAACTTGTATAATTGTTGCTTTATTGATATTGAGATTAGTGTGTTTGTGTTGTAAAAACAGGGGAGGGAAAAATAAATTAATTAAAAGAAATAATGAAAAGAGAATTAAAAGGTTGAAAAGAGAATCACAAGAAATTGAATTAGAAGAATTGAGGGAGAGTGTCTACTTAGAAACAAAGAGGGATGATGAAAGTGTCTGGTGTGTAGTGTTGTGTAAGGAGGAAAAAGACATTTCAAATTTCTCCTAAAATGGGACTAAATGTCACTAATTTTGTTTTTTTTTGCGTTATTTGGTGATAAAATCACCAAAGGGGGGATTGCTGGAGCAGGATTTTCTAAATGAAATCTATAGGGTTTTGAAGCTCTGGTTTGTCTATTTGTTATGATTAAAATTAATAATCATTAATTAATAATTATTTGTTTTGTGTAAGTGTGTGTTTAAACTTACCAACATACTAATGATAAGAAAACCGACACGTGGGAACGCTTTTGTATTGCTATTAATAAATGTGCATGTTTTATTAAATAAACGTTGCTGAGTGCTGTTTATTTTAAGCACGAAACGCTTTTGAATTAATGCTTTTTTGTGTTGCTAAAGCTAGATAATTACATACACATAAGGGTATTAGTGGGGTTAACACTGTTCAAACACTATGCTGTGGTAACGTTGTTTTGTCTCTTTTAATTAAGATGGTCTATTGTGGCCTATTGTGGCCTAATCAAAGATGGCTGACTTTTGAAGCCAGGTTTCGAGTGAGAATTTGTGATGGAAAAGGCCTTGCTGAATATGGATGCGAGTCATCTGTCCACAGTCCTTGCCTGGTTAAAACTTTCCGTGAGGACAGCAGCAGATCTGGGCAAGTCTCCAGATGCATTGGGACAGCCTTGGCAGCCTTGGAAAACAAAGGAGCTTTAAAGAAAGACTCTAAACTCTGAGCTCACCAGAGGAAATGTGTGGAAGTTGAGAAGATACATTTAATATTTAGTTCCTGTTCTGTCTTTTTATTTTTGTGACTTTTTCGGAGCGGAGATTTTTCCAAATGTAGCGATGCTACATCCTTTCCTTCTCGCTTTGCTCGGAGGTTCAGCGGACGCAATGAATATTTTTTTGTTTCTTTTCTTTGTTCGAAATGCTATAAAAATTGTTAGTCTAGAGAGGGTTTTTGCCACTTTGCCATTTTCTTCCCAAACCTGCGTTGGTGAGGATCGATGCTGTGAAGACGGTGACTTGGGAGATTTCTACTGAGAGACTTGTCCTGATGACCCATTCTGACATTTAGCTAGAATAGGTAATTATGAGAAAATGATTTATTCTGAATAATTTCGTTGACTAATTTTAGATAAAGAATCATAATTTTAAATATGGTGTTGGTGATTATTTCTTGTCAATTATTGAGTACTCTATTTGATTATTAATGTATAGATTGTTTAGATTATGACAATTGCAATAGCTAGGTCTTATCGACCTCGGTGTAGGTGTGGGGTTTAGGAGTTTATGAAGGTTTCTTTCCACAGGTTCAATGCTGGTAGAGTATTAGAGTGTATGTTAGTGAAATGGGCCCTAGTGTATGGTGAGTGTATGTGCGTGTAACTGTGAAATTACTCTATCCGTGGAAGTAGGGAGATTTTGTACACCCCAATCTGCATCAACCCTGCCGGTTTACTCTCAGTTTCGGGGGATATAACATGGCGTAGTCTGCTCCAAGTTTGCGGAGTGGTCTCTTCATTCGTAGTGGTGGTTTCTTGCGGGCTAGTTTAAGTGCGACATCCCGATCCCTGTAGTTTAGCAGTTTCGCTATGAGCGGTCTGGGGGATGCATCCCGTGCTGGTCTCGGGCCAACAGAGCGGTGTGCCCTCTCCACCACAAACATACTTGAAAAAGGAGTCGCCCAGTAGTGTCTTCAGAAGCTTTTCTATGAAGAGCTCCATGTTCCCTGTAGGTGTGGATTCCGGCAGGCCCGTGATGCTCCCGATGGACCCACCAGCAGCGTCCGGCACGAAATTCCGAGGGGGCCTCAAAGAGCAGTCGTTTCCCACCAACCAGTCTTCATTTATAGTGTCTTGCGCGCAGTGGGGTGTCCGCCCCACCCCTGGCAAGCGGCACAATAGCTACAATATCTGGCGTCATTAACCATTCCTCTCTTGGTCAATCCGTGGTCAGCTCGCCACAGTCTGTAGGAGTCTGTGGTGGGTCGCAGGGCAGTGCGCGGTCTCGCGGTTCCCCCCCCCCAAGCATGCACCAAGCTGGCTGCGGGAGGCAACCAGGCAGAAGGGGATCAAAACAACACGCAGTGCTCGGCAGGGGGTCCGCAGAGACTAGCAGCTCTAGGGAGGAGGGATGCGCTACACGCGCCAAACCACTGCAGAGGAAAGTGGTAGGCCCCCCAGCGGGTCTCGATGTTCCCTGGGCCTCACTCACTGGCGTCGCTTCAGGCGTTCGGCAGGCAATCCAGCGAGCGCGGCCTCCGCACACTCCAGGCCGACCAGTCTCGTCCCACAGGCAGTCAGTCCTGCCGCTGCCGGCCACCAGGGACACCAGAGGCCAGTAAATACTGGTAGGGGTGGCAAAATCACAGTAGCGCCAGGCCGGTCTCACCGCAAACAGCAGGCCTCCGCCGGGGGACCGGAGAAGTCAACAGATCTGAGGGGAGGGGGGCAGGGGCGCTTCACTCGCAGGGCCGCCACGAAGAAAATCAGCTGAGCTCCCCGGCGGGCCTCAGAGTCCTCTGAAGCCCACTCACCAGCTTCTTTTCAGGAGTCCTGGAGGCATCCAAGAGAGCGCGGCCTATGCTCTCCCCCAGGTGCCGGGTTCTAAGTTGTTACCAGGCCGCTCAGCAGCCTCCGTCAAGCAGCCAGCCCCGCCTATCGCCAGGGGCACAGCAGTTCCGCGAACAAAGGCAGGGGCGACCAATCCACCACAGTGTCAGGCCAGTGACATCGCCCTGCAGCCGTCGCAACGGGATTGCCTCGAGGGCAGAGCGACACCCCCCCCCGGCCGGGGAGGATGAAGGAGGCCTCCGGACCCCAGCAGGCCCGGCTCTGAATCAGCGTCCGGAGCCCAGCCAGCCCGGGATCAGCGATGGGCTGCAACTTCACCTAGGAAGCAGATTGGCGAGTCGCTCTTCGTGTAATCAGCTCCATGGAACCTCAGGGGGTCATGAGTCACCGTTTCACGGTGCAAATGAGGCACAGCTGTAGGACATTAAACGGATAGTGTGGCGGTCTATCGGAGCTCTCGGCTCAAGCGGCCATCTTGATCGCGAGCTAACTCCGGCCCCCCACCCCCTGTGTCCATCTTTAAGCTATTCTGAGTTTTCCAGGGCGAGATGTTATTCAGGCATTGCCTAAAGTTGATAAAAGCCCCCTCTTAGTGTTCTTTGAACATGAACATCAGCTGGGTGTCATCTGCGTAGGAGATCACTTTCACTCCGAAAGACTCAACCAAAGTCGCAAGAGGGTGAGTTAAACATTAAAAAGTAAGGGACTCAGTGCCGATCCCTGATGCCCCCACATACATGAGGCTTCTGGGAGGAAACATACGGCCGCAGAAATACACGTTGTGAGAGGTTCACCAGAAAAGACTGGAGCCAGGACAGAGTGGTACCCTGCACTCCCAGATGTGTGAGTCTCTCCAGGAGAATCGGATGGGCCACTGTGTCGAATGCTGCGGACAGGTCAAGCAGCACCAGCATTACTGAGCTGCCCTGGTCCACGGCCTCACACACGCTTTCTGCAACTTCCAGAAATGCTGTCTCCATGCTATATCCCGCACTAAAGCCTGATTGAGAGTCATGAAACAGATTATTTAATTCTAGGAATTCTGAGAGTGGTCTCTGAACTTCCTGCTCCAGAATTTTAGCTGGAGCAGGCAGGAGAGAGATGGGTCTAAAGTTTGTATGTTCTGCTCAGTCGGCATCCAGTTTCTTGATTATTGGCAGTAGGAAGACTTGTTTCCATTCCGCAGAATAGATATCAGTAGTCAAGGAAAAGTGCCAAATGTGGTTCAGGGGGGCATTAAAACAGGGGGCAAGTAGTTTAAAAAACTGAGCCGGGCAGGGGTCTCCTAGGGATCCAGATTTACATTTATCCATTTCCTTGAGAGACGCATCATGAGGAATTGGACGGAATTTAGACCAATTATTGTGCAGATCAGGAGTTGGATTTTGTGCAAGCAAATTCATGTTGAAGGGGAAGGTAAAGTAAATTATTTGGATTTTTTCCTGAAAAACGTCCGACAAGTCAGCACAGGGGGTAGGGGAGGAGAGAGTCTCAGTTCTATCCAGAGCCACGGGTTTAGTGAAACATTGGACAATTTTAAAAAGGTTTTTAGCCGAATTGTCATACAGTTTAATTTGGTTAGAGGAGTAGTCCCGCATAGTGTTACGCTTAAGACTGGAATTTTTTTAAAGCCTCTCTATAGGAGCTTTTGGTCACAGGGTCATATGATTGTCTCCAGGAGCGTTCAAGTTTCTTACATAGACTTTTCTCAGCTCATGCCGTAGAAAACAAAGGGGCTGAAGGTTTGTTCCTAGAGGTTGTCACAGATCTGGGAGGGGCCACTATCTAAGGCGTTGGTAAACTAGCTATTAAAGCTGGATACATCCTCGCTTGGGTCACCCGTCAACTGGAGAGGGGCATTTTGAAACATAGATACCATAGTATCAATACTTCATATAATCCCCACTCATGCTCCATTTCACAATCCTCCAAGTTGGTGTTCTCTATTCTCTCCCCAGTCAGCGTCTTCCCATTACTTTCTCCTGCTCTGGTGACAGACATAGAAAACGGCCCAGTTTTCATTCACTTAACGCTACAAATCAGACATAGAAAACAAACCGTTCCTTTTTCCCTTCCATCAATTCTCATGTTTCCATCAATTTGACATTTTGATCAGCTTGATCTTCATTAGTCTGGTTTCCTCATGAGGTATAAAATCACCCAAGCTCAGCTATAACCCAGATCTAATGGCCCGGACCTTGAACCCATCTTTCTACCTTTTTTCATAACAAAATAACCAACATTTGTTGATCTTTCCAAGAAATGGAGGGAGCTTTGGACCCCAATGTTCAGTCTAGAAGCACGCATGAATGAATGGTAGAATCTAAGTCCTTTCAGAAATCCCCCTCTATCCTATGACAGCTTTATGTCTATTTTTAGTTAAGTTAAATCTGTCTCTCTCGTGATCCTGCACAGTCTAGGATTCTCTCCTTAGGTGCTGAAGTTACTTTTCCTATTCTCCTGGAAATGGCCAATCTGTCCTTAGCAAAGGGAATAGTCCCAGCGGCATGGAAGCATGAAATTGTTAAAGCCATTTTAAAGAAAACAAACGCAGATCCCACCTGCTTGGTAAACTATTGACCTATATCCCTGCTTCCAGCACAGAGTAAAGTGTTGGAAAAACACGTCAATATGCATCACTTGGAATCCACTGAAACCAACAACGTACTCCACCCCACCCAAACAGGTTTCTGGCTCAAACACAGCACTGAGACCACCCTTTTAGCAGTGGTGGTGGACGTTCAAGTGATGCTTGAGCAAGTTGGCACAGCTGCTATTATCCTCCTTGATCTTACCGCTGCCTTCTGACTTCATGAATCATGATATCCTTCTGGAAAAGATTTTCAGGGCCGTAGTTTCAGAAACTGCCCTAGATTAGCTACGGTCCTTTCTTTCTTCCTTCCTTCCTTCCTTCCAGGTATACGAGATGAGTCAGATACCTTTCTTCTCCACTGTGGTGTCCCGCAGGGGTCATCCTTAAGCCCAAAACCTTGTATTTCATACATGCAGCCACTGGCAGATATTGTGAAACCATTTGAAATCTCCATAGTATCATATGTGGATGATACTCAACTGGGTTTTTCACCCACACCAGAACAGGATCCGTCTTCTTCCATTGTAGGACCTTGCATGGAGGTGGTGGCCAGCTGGATGTATAAATCCTGCCTGAAGCTTAACAGCAACAAAACTGAGTTGATGGTTTGGGGAGCCATCAATCTCCTCAACAGTCTCTGGGATAGCCGGACTGTTTAAATCTGCCTCCCACCCCCAAAAACATCTATAAATATTTGAGAGTTTGGCTGGAAAAACTGATGGAGAATAAGGCCGCCAAACTCTCGGCTTGCCGTTTTGGAATTCTCTGAATGCTTCGGAAAATACTCTTTGCTTCCCATGACTTCCCAAAGACTAGTGGTCCAGGTATTTATCCTCTCTCACCTGGACTACAGAAATTCTCTCTTCCTGGGAGCACCCAAAGCCGTTATTAGCAAATTACAAGTCGTGCAGAAAGCGGCTACATGTGCCGTGTTATGAATGCAGAGACATGAGTCAGTGTTGAAAGGTCTGCGTGACCTTCATATGTTACTAGTCTCCCAGAGAATCACATTTAAGGCTCTTTGTATTGCTTTTAGAGCACTTAAAGACAGGGACCTCCCATCTCTCATCAGTTCATAACCCTCCACACCCAGACGAGGGCCCTTCTCTCCTCCTATGAATACAGGGCTGCTATCCCTCGTATCAGAAGAACCAGAAGAGGATTAAGGTCAGTCAGTTGCATTGGCTCCTCTCTCTGGAGCACTGTCCCGCTGGCTCTGCGATCTACAGGCAATGAATGCTCGTTTCAGAAACTACTAAAAACGTGGCTATTCAACAATCCCTCACATCAGTCTCTTATGTAATGTCACCTCGACTAGGACTGGGATGTCTAAGGGTCACCATGCACTCTATAGAATAGAATAGGTCTTTCTTAGTCTACGTAACTTTTTTCCCACCCTGTCGTTATACTGTCTATTAGCAGTTATATTAATGATTGGAATGCATGTCCACACCCATTTGTATAAGTGTTGTAAAGTTAAATTACCCTGAGATCTACTGGTTCCATGACTCGTGTGTATGAGTACAAATAGTCAAAAGGAAATCTGCTGCAGGGTTTATGTTCAGGCAGTGTAGTATAAAGAAATGTGCAGCCTCTCTTTCATTCAATATTACTTAACTTATTAGGTACACTTTAATCGAAAGGGCACACTGTGGCACTAAAAGGAAGAGAGATGGGAGTGGAGGCACAGGAGAAGTGAAAGGAGGTGGGGTGAGACCGGTCCACACAACTTCTCTACAATACATTTTGAATGATACCCATTGAGCTCATTGTACGTGCTTCCCCGCATCAAAGTGCTCGTACCCATCTCTAGTTCAAGGGTCCATTTTAAAGGATTTATAACAGACTTTATTTAATATAGGTCCCTGAGGTGATTATACTAGTGTATAATATTTGCAATTTTGAAGGCAATACGTTAGACACCTGTGCCTTGCTGTAAGCAGATTGTTTAGCAACTGTCACCACGATGATTTGATAAGCTATTTAAAAGAAAGAAGAGCCTCTGGCCTTTGTTTGATTTAGTCTCATACCGTGCCTATCTACATTTTTTTTATCTGCAACCACAACTTATGTTTTGTGCAGACCTAAGGGTCACAGTCACTTTTTTCAGTCCTGAAGATGGTCTTGTGGGTTTGATCCACTAAGAGACCTTCTCCCCACATCAACCTTAACAATTTAGATAGAAATACCTCATGTACTCTAGGGATAGAGTCTTGTGTTTTGATTGAGTGGTTGTTCTGAATAATGCATGGCCTATTCTCCGAAACACTCATGGAAATACTTTACAACCTTGGCGTGTAACAAAGTCTATTCAACTGTTTGATAACATTTGTGATTTTTCTATTGAAAAAACTGATAGAGATTTTGATATATAAAAGTTATTGGTTTTCAAAGACTAAACAATTACAATAAAATGTAAAAATATTTGTATTGGATTCCCAGCATTGAGTATACCTCTTACTATTTTCTATTATTTTATTTGTTTTTGATTTTGTTTCCCTTGATTGGATCTATTCGACCAATCATCTAGTGTATGTTTGAAAGGTTTTGAAAAACAAATTCTTGTTTGAATATAGAATTCTGGCAAGGAAAAAAGATTTGTTTTTTGATTAAATATCCCATCAGTACTGCACTAATTTTGGACTCTGTCACAGGTTGCGTGCCAGCTCTCTAAGATCTTGATGAAAAAGACGACACAGCAATGATGGTCCCAGCAAACATTCTTTAACGTGTGAATAGTGAACCTGACGAAAGACCTTTGAACAGCGTCAGCTGAAATGTATTGGCCAAGTGAAAGTTCTTATAGATTCTCCGTGACTTGCTGGTGCTATTCAAGAAATGGACGGCCAGTTTCCTTTGCTTAATTCTCTAAGCCACTATTAACCCTTTTTATGGTCTGGCTTGGCAGTGCAGCTGTCTCTAGACAATTATGTGAGAATCACCAGGACAAGGGCTTAGGCTCCACTAACATGTTGGGAGCCGGGGGTACATGTTTTGATGGTGCAGAAGTGGTTTGCTTCCATAAAAAGTGTTTGTCCTCCATGAAGCTGTGATAATTGTATTTATCCAACTGCCTGCGCTTGAACTGTCAGGGTCACACGCTATTGCAAAGCTAATAAAGTGCATTGGATCACCAGATAATTTACTGTATTGGTCTTTCTCCGGCAGCGGCACAGAGGGGGAAGAGCAAGGTCATGAGGAGTGTATTGCAGCCCCAGTACCGTCCCTTTTCAACATGAACTTAGATATCAGATTTGCATTTGGGAGCAGTAGGAAATACCCAGAATCTACTAAACTACATGGCTTTTGGGGCTGGCTCGGCAGTACAACTGTTGCATGAATGTATATGATCAAAAAAGAACTTTCAGAGTACTGACAGAGGGGCTTAGGCACCATCCACATGTTGGGTCCCCTGAGTACAGGATATGATAGGGATGAATCTGTGTACTTTACCCCAAAATACTGCTTGTATGACACTTTTTGCCTTGTGTTAAAGCATATAAAATAGATACAGCAGAACGGAGTTGCTTATGGTGGCAAGTCAAATATGTCTACAGGTCTGATCTTTTTTATTATGAGGTGTTATGATAAAGGCATTAGTCGTGAATTATTTTTTGGGAAAAGTATATGTTACAGTATAGGCATTTAAGTGTGGATTGTTATTACTCTATATTAAAGCCTACCAATAAATATTTGCTTACATGCAATTTCACAGATTACAATAAATGAGCAAGGGTTTTGACGTTGGCCTCCCACTCACACAAACCCTGGGGACTTTCACAGTGATGACTCGTTAGACCTGCCTGTTGAGTGGGGTTGTATATGGTTTTGCAAGCTGTATTTGTGTACATATTTGTAATCTTATAACTTATTATAATGGCCAGTACTGGGTAAAGCCATGGATAAAGGGTTCATTGGCAAAATCAATGCCACATTTCAGAGGTTTGGTCTCTTATGCAATGAAATGTTATAACAAAATCAGTAGGCCTGCACAACTTCTTGAGAAAAACAGGAGTTAAAAACAGATCTGTAGGGATGGATGGTATTACTCCGTGCTCAAGCCTGTAGGGAAGTTTTTCGTTTCATTTCATTTCACAGATTATCATAGTAGGCAAAAGATTTGGTGTTTCACCTGAACAAACAGCGAGGATATAAGATATGCATTACAATTATCATTGTTAGGGTTTCTTTCAAGAGATAGTATTTTACTTTGCCAACTATAATTTTATAACAATTTGTAGTTTTATGACTGTATGCGGGATGGTTGCCTGGTAGAAACCTTACGCTCAGTACATTAGGCTTGAGTTGGTTTGTGTGACATGCCGATGATTAAGGATATAGGCCTGGTTGTTTATCATGAAAAGTTACAATGAAGGCATACGCCTGGCACACTGACTGTGAAAAGCATTATGTTAAAGTCAATAGGTGTTTAAGGATGCATTGATATTTTTCGGAATTAAAACCTACAGATAATGTTTTTATTACATTGAATCGCAAAGAATACTTTAGTAGGGTTTGGGTGTTGGTCACCCCCTCTGACAAACCATGGGTACAGAAGAATTGCACTGTGAGATTCCTTGTTAAACTATGCTAGAAGAGATAGTATTTTGTCAAGTCAACTGTAATTTCAAATACCTTTGCAATTTTATAACTGTATGCCTGATGGTTGCCTTACAGGAAAGTTTATACTCCATACAGTGGACACGAGTTGGTTATGGTGACATGCCAATGAGAATACGTATAGGCTTGACTGGTGTTAAGGGAAATGTTATGCCAGATCCCATAGGTCTGGCCTATTTATTATGAACAGCTTTTACAAAGACAAACAACCTTTTTATTGTGAAAAGAATATGGTAAATCCAATAGACCTTGAAAAGTGGATTGTTGTCAAATTGTGCTACAGGCTGTAGAATGGTATTTGGTTACAAGTAATCTTAGAAACTGCCATACTAGGTAAGGGTATTGGGTAGGGAATCCTTCTGGCAAACCCAAGGGGCAGAATTTACCAGTGAGGATTCCTGATAGGCCTATTGAGAGAGGTTTGACATTGTTTTCCCAACCCTCATTTATAAATATTCGTAATTTTACTATTGTATGCATGATTGTTGCCAGTTAATTCACTCTTCAGTAAGCTTGTTTTGTATACAGCTGGACTGTTCCCATGAGGCACAGGGTCAGACTGATTTGCATATGGCCATGTCTGAACTGGGGTGGCAGAGTGGGCTAAAGAACGGTGATGGATTAAACCCAGATCAATTGACTGGGGGTGAGTGCTTGCAATGTTCAATACTCCGTCCATCATTTCCTTTGGTTTTTGCTGTGTTCGCCATAAGTTGGCAGGGTATGCTCAGACATGAGTGCCTTGCTCACTTTGCCACTGGATTCAAGCAAGCCTGGCTGAAGACGGCTGAAATGCCAGAAACCGGTCCTAGGAAGCTTGTTTCCAGTCCAGGGAAGACATGGCTTGGCAGTTCGGGCTGGACTGTTCCCATGAGGCACAGGGTCAGACTGATTTGCATATGGCCATGTCTGCACTGGGGTGGCAGAGTGGGCTAAAGAACGGTGATGGATTAAACCCAGATCAGTTGACTGGGGGTGAGTGCTTGCGATGTTCAACACTCCGTCCATCATTTCCTTTGGTTGTTTGTATACAGTGTCAAGCCATTGGTAAAGGCTAGAGGCGTTATCAGTACACTGGGAAAGGTTATGTCGAATTCCTCAGGTGTGATCTTCGTATGACGAACACTTATGAAAAACCAAGTTGGAATTATTTACTTATTGTGAACAGCATGCGTAAAAGGAGATAGGCTTTTATGGGTGAATTGTTATTACACTGTTCTAAAGTTTGCAGGCAAGTTTTTTGTTACATGGAATCTTGCAGATTACCTTAGTAGACAAGGGTTTTGGTGTTCGTGACCCAAACAACCAAGCCTTGGGGATGGACGATTTGCACTAAAGCAATCCAGATTAGATTCTAATAATAGGGATATTATATTGTTTTGACAACTGCATTGTGCACTTATTTGTAATTTTATTATGGCATACCTGATGGTTGCCTAGTGGAAAGGATTAAAACCAACATAGTAGGTCAGAGTTGGTTGTGGTGACAATCCAAGGATAACAGCTAAAAGGCCTTGTTGCTTCACAAGGAAAATATATTTCCAATGCCATATGCCTGATCTGTTCATTTTGTAAAGTTATGAGGAATGCAGTAGGCCTAACATATTGACTGTAAAAAGCACATGTTAACATCAATAGGCATTTAAGGCTGTATTATTTCTCTGTATTAAAGCCTACACATAGGTATTTTGTTAAATGAAATGTCACAGACTACCTTTGTAGGATAGGATTGTGTGTTGGTTACTGCCTATGACAAACCCTAAAGGGAGTAGATTCACACTGTAATAATGTTTGCTTAGCTGTCTGCCAGGATCTTGTAACAAAGAAAATCAATAAATAATACACGTCTTTCTCTATAGCATATAATCCCTATAGGTAGATAAAGGGCCTTTGATTCAGCTCTGTTTTGCCACTGGTCTACTCTGATTCACCAGGACAGTATACGGCATAGGTTAATGGTGCAGTAATTGGCTCTCTTGTCCTGTGAAGGACATCATTTTCTGCTCACATGTGAAAATGAGAATGCATCAGTGTCAGTCCTTTATGTTTTCAATTTTCTCCTTTTATAGTTACCGTTTCATTTAGGTGCTTCTTTTCTATTTATTTTATTATTAAAAGGCAATACTACAGCTCTGTAGGTGCTAACTGGTCACTTGCTTGCTACTCAGGTTACCTGCAGTGCGCCACATCCTGTGTGGCCAGTTCCTCTAAACTAGGAGACAATTCATAAATGCTCCTGTCAATAGTGTATCATTCTTTTACCATTCCAAGATGGCCAACACATTGGTTCTAAATATGGTGGCCATGCTAGAACTTTAAAACAACAATAGACTATTTACAATACCTCTCAAAGATGGACACCTGCTGCTGGGTCTAGGGTTGTTATTGCAAGCATATGTTCACTGTCTTTAGACAGCAGTATATTTTTAATTTTCCTACTTATAGTCTTTTAATTTATGGTACATAAGTGAAGTTTGTGTGTTTTATTGCGATTGCGTCAGAGGGTGAATGCAAGAATGAGTCAGTGAATGGATGCATTAGTGCAAATACGAGTGACGGAGTGCACATATGATCATTTGAGTACCTAAACCCATTAGTGACACAAAACGCACTTTCATTCATAAGCCAGACCTATTGGCATTGCCATTGCTTGTTGTTTGAGTAGACTGTACAGTCTTCATTTTCTCAGTTAATACTTGTAATTAGATGTTTGGGAAGAAGATGTGTCGGTCGATCTCAAATCTGGGGAACGGGGTTCGAGTCTCGGCAATGACGCTCAAATGATGCTGAGCATATCACTTAATCTCCCCGTACCTAACAAAAAATGTATGTGTTCTTGTGTAAAGCAACTGGTGCTCAAGTAAAAGCACTCTGATACAGAATAACTTTGGGGGACACAGTAAAAAAAACAAGGCTGCATCAGTGTTAAATAAAGCAATCAAACGATAACTGTCAAAGTTCCATGTCT
Organism: Triturus cristatus; assembly: GCF_964204655.1. Taxonomy (NCBI): domain Eukaryota; kingdom Metazoa; phylum Chordata; class Amphibia; order Caudata; family Salamandridae; genus Triturus; species Triturus cristatus. Next base: position 513,500,320 of record NC_140581.1, on the reverse strand, counting down.
GAGTTTTTTTATGAAATCAGTAGCATTTCAGACTGCATCCAAGTTGTAGTAAGAGACTAAACTTGGTAAGATTATTTGCACATATCCAGTAACAATAGCACAATATAATTTGTAGGTCTCTTTTTTTTAAAAGTGTTAATGTCTTTGATTATTTCATACCAGATTAAATCTTGATCTAGGAAATGGCTCACATATAGTGCTACTGGTATCATCTAAATTTAAATAGTGCTTTATACTGTCATCATCTCTATTCAGTTTACAATCTGTGTCATGGTTGACCACGTCTACCCTACCTGGATATTCCTTCTTATTGGGGTACACGTATTAACATTTGTTCTTTTACCTAAGGTGGCGATTCCCTTCTAAGTGAACACTGCAAATCTATCTGTCTTCTCAGTAAAGGTCTCGGCCTCAGGTCATACAACTCCTTCCACCCCAAACTTCCGAAGAAGTGGGAGTGGGGCACTGTTACAGGAGGTGCACCACATCAATTAAAAATCACAGCTACATTTGGGTTTAAGAAGAATGTGAATAAACAAATTAACTTTGCATTTTTCTAGTGTTTAGCAGTAAAACATGTTATCATTGCAATAAGTACTTTTTTCAAATTTTCTGAAAACAGGTGAAAACCGTGCAAAGAGTGGACAATGCAGCCTTGGATAAATCTGTTTTTATTTGCATTGACCAATACGTGTTTGATGATTACGTAGCATGAAATCATTCTATTTTGACCATGCATCTAATTTTCACTGCAACTACCAGTGGGGTGCCTTCCCACCCTCCTATTTACTAGAATATAGATGTTAACAAATAGTTGTTAATAGCAAGATCTAGACTACTCCTTAAACACTGAGTAAAAGTGATCCCTACGCAGAGAAACAAACCACGAAAGACCTTAAAAAGTCCCGTCACTTCAAAGACTCCATAGCAGAAATCACGGATAGCAAGGAAAAATAAAAATCTCTTGACGAGGTCTCCTTTGATCAGAAAGTTTTCTCCCATACACATAATGCAGGCAATATGCGGTTTTACATACATTTTCAAATTCTCTAAAAAGCTAGACCACTGACGCTGTGTGAGCAAGATTTTACAAAGCGAAGCTCAGTATTCCAATGGATTAACAGAGAAGGCAGTGTGGGGGACACAGAACACTTAGTAGAAAATACAGACAACAGTACTTAATGAGGTGCGGACTATTTATTGTCTGCATATTTTTAAACAGTTTCTTCTGATGAGCAAGGACATTTTCTGTAGTGATTGTGACAGAAAATGCTTTCAGAATCCTAGTTTTCCACCAATAACATTTTCACTGTAATCGCACAGCCTGCAAACTATGCAGCTCCAGCTATTTTTTCAGATTCTAATATTTTCAGGGTGCAAAGGTGGGCTGTGCTGTACACCAATCACACAATTTACCAATATACTGATACGCTAATTTGGGCAATGTGAAATATTGTCAAGGTTTCAATCTCAGTTTTGAATGCAATGCAAATAATCCCCTCTAAAAAGTCTACTGCTTAACACATGGTAACATATGGTATTTACACTCACCTGCCCCATAAAGGCCTTTAGGATTATCAGGGCAGGACCTGGACAGGTGGCCCGTCTCTCCACAAATAAAGCATTTTGCAAAAGGAAATTCCCCTGTATAAAGCAAAAATAAATAGATTCATACAACCAAATTATTATAGCCGGCATGCTTTAAACTGTTAGAGCCAGTCATGCACGATCATGCTTCTGATGACAAGCTGTTTTGCACTAAAATAATGCCTCAACGTCAAGGATTTTGACTTGGGACTCTACTTTGTTGGACAAGGCTTCACTGAGATGTTCATGCGTACATTGGTTATTTGAGCAAAGTAATAGCAAACAGGTACTGGGACCGAAGCAAACCCAGGGTGTTCATAAGCCGCGTTATTCCCGTTAGTCACCCTTGACTGTGGAGTCTGTTAGAGCTCATCGCTCTCGCTCCTCTTCACAATGAGGTATTTATGCTGCAGCTGGCTAGGGGCATCAGAATACGCCTTCACAATTTCAAGATCTACGTTGATGGCACTACCGCTTTAGAGAGGGGGACAACAGTGTATGAGGGATTGCATGGAGGACATATAGGCTTGGATGTGGGTTGGCACCTCAACTACTCAGCCATTTAAAGAACCATATACTAGGGTTGCAAGCACCACAGCGTCTTCCAAAAAGTGAATAATCTAACAGGGCAAATAATTTAAGCACAATTAAGTTAATAAAAATAGAATCTTGTCAGAACATTGTGAATATCTTGTGTTGGAACATTGCAAATATCACGCAAAACATCCTTGTCAATAGAATAGTAAAACACAGCAGTGCACCACTCAATCATAGTACCATTTTTAAAGTAGCCTTCAAAGGACTGAATGCTGAGATCATTGGTGAGCAGCCCAACATAGGACTACGGGCCTCATGCTCACATTTCTGTCACATGGTGTATTACTTTTTGGGTGCAAAAGGATAAAAGGGCATAGGTACTTACCAAGAGCTGGGTCTACTTTGGCTCTACACTTGTTGATATCATGCTCCGTAGAACCACACCGGTAGCAGATACCAGTCCCCGTCTCCTGACTCTGTCGAGCCTCTCTACAGTCTGCAAGACCATGACCCGGCTTTCGGCAGTGGAAACACAACTAGAAATAAAAGAACATCTTGGTCCTTCAGCTTCTAGCAAGTAAGCATTGCGTTTCAAAGCAGCTACCTAGGAAACTTTGGAAAAAACGCATTTCACAAGGAGCAGTCATCTACATATAATGCTCAGATGAATCATCATGAAGACAGCAAACCCAATAAAACAAATTCTCAAAACGCCCTCCTATTGAAAATGGCTTGCTGCATTTGCGGTGTGAATGCCAAAAGCAAATGGGGGAACTTGTAAGGTTCATGATAGTTAGTCTTTATCTTCTGGCTCGCCTGAAAGCCAACATATGGAACTATGTGAACTGCAACTGACGATTTTTGGCAAGATGCTTGGCTTAAAATGAATCTATCCAAACAACCGCAAATATTTGTTTTTAACTCAGCCCGAACAACTTTTGTTGAGGGGGTAAATTAAGTTGGGAGAGAGAGAGTGAGGAGAGAGTAAGGAGAGAGTGAGGAGAGAAAGAGAGTGAGGAGAGAGTGAGGAGAGAGTGAGGAGAGAGTGAGGAGAGAGAGAGTGAAAGAGTGAAAGAGTGAAAGAGTGAAAGAGTGAAAGAGTGAAAGAGTGAAAGAGTGAAAGAGTGAAAGAGTGAAAGAGTGAAAGAGTGAAAGAGTGAAAGAGTGAAAGAGTGAAAGAGTGAAAGAGTGAAAGAGTGAAAGAGTGAAAGAGTGAAAGAGTGAAAGAGTGAAAGAGTGAAAGAGTGAAAGAGTGAAAGAGTGAAAGAGTGAAAGAGAGAAAGAGAGAAAGAGAGAAAGAGAGAAAGAGAGAAAGAGAGAAAGAGAGTGTGAGTAAGTGTGTCCCCGCCCCTCTAAACACACAAATACATAGACAATGTAAAAAAATGTATCGGTCCTCCATATCAGATTTGTAGAAATTTCATTGTGGGAATTTTGAGAGGGCCATCGCAGGCAAGCTCTCAACTTCCTTACTTGCTTGAGTTCACTTTCTTAAAGTGAACATAATGGTTGACTAGACCCAGCACTGAAAAACAGTTCTCTAAGGGAGGGCTTCATTTTTACCAAACATATCCTGATAAGTCAAATGGGATCAGTGAAGCATATGGGCAGAAGAAAAGACATCAGCTCCTTACATGGACTACTTTTGGATAGGTTTGGCGAGCTATTAAAAATCTATCTGTATGAATTAAATCGCCTAAGTCAGAGCAGAGATGCAGAATCTGAGAATAAGACCAAGAGCTTTGGCACCTTTTTCAAGAACTAACCATGACCAATCAATTTTTTCAACTCCTGAGAGTTTATCTCCACTTGCTAAAAAAAAAAAAAAAAAAAAAAACACAGTCTTAAAGCCTTTGGCGGTATCCCAAACACATCACCATCTAAGTGTGGCAACTCTGATAGTGCTGATAAATGGTATATGAATAACGTGTTTCTACTTGGAATCGCTAAAGGAATGCAGGTAAAGGGAAACCACTGAACTGGGCAGCTGCCCTTCGTTGGCATGTGTTCTGTGACCTAGAAAAAACATGTTTGGAGAAGAAAGCACCCCAAAGTCTACCTCCAAAACCCTTGAATGCACAAAACAACAATGTGCTCATAATCTGAAAATAAAGTCTAATAGGAGAAGTAGCCATCCTGAATCGACCAAGGAAGGTGAGATAACATCAAGAGTTTGTATAACTCAGTGTTCTGGTTCAATTCCTCTTCAAGGAACAAGCATCTGTACCAGATCAAGTTTACATTGATGGGTTCCAACACCTATGTATCTGATTGCATTCTAGAGACTAGTTCTTCTGAAGCAGGTGCAGAAAGATCACCCTTCAGGTAGTGTCCTACCAACATAACCAGTAGGGTTTTATCCAGAGTCTGGAATGCTTGGTTTTCCCAAGATTTCTATAAGTAGCAAGTTGTGCTGCAGCAAAGGTTAACTGCAGAAGTGAGCAGATCATGAGTGGACAAGTTTGACCAGCTATATTTTATTAGCATTAGGAGCAATCACCGTGGCAGTTCTTTCTACCAGTATTTTTCAACAAGGAAAACTAAAGTGCCGCTTGTATGCCGCTCATTTGATAAGCTTTGACAGATAGAACATTTATGTTTTCCAATCAAAAATTATACTTAAAGTATTACAAACACACTGTTTCAATTCGGACTTTAAAAAGTTCTGTTTCAGAATTATCTCATCTTATTTGATAGACTGTATCAATAGGTGTTGTCCCCACTGTTAATCCAGTTGTGGTGTCGTTTTAGAAGATCCCCCTAGGAGTTAGCCAAGACCTTTTGATTTTAGTTAAATTAGATGTACAATAAACTAATAGTTGCTTTCAGTCAGCCCTCTTTGTCTATTGTTCTGTTACTGTGTCATTTACATTTATCTTTTGCCCACTACAACATTCAGCATGGCAATGGGTCAGCCTAATTCAGCCATTGGCTAACTTTATTGTGAGTGACGGTATTCTCCCCTTTCACAAAGCGTGCATCTGCACAAAAGATAGCACTTTTCAGTGCCAGACACTACTAGGGCAAAGTGTGGCACACAATGGTGGGCCCAACACCTCAAACAACAATGTTTTATAAAAACCCCTGTAAAATAAAACAATCAGGAACAAAGCCAGAAGGCTGGCAACCAACAGCAGACCACTTGACTGTGCCAATGCTTGTCATTTGCACACCTTAGTTTGGAGGAGGCCCGCTTACTTCATTCAATGACATCGTTTAAGTGGAATTTCAGGTTAAGCAAAATACAATGTGCCTGTATCAGAATTGGGGGCGATGTTATTCTATTCGTTTTAGTACTACTTGGAAATGGATATGAAAAAATAGAGCACAGGAGTGCTAAATTTTCTTTTGACATTTTAAGTGAAACATTCCTGTTTGGCAGGAGAACCGTGTGCAGTTATCACAAGAATGCTGAGTTTGGATTATTCAGAGAAGACACATCCGCTTAATAACAACTGGAACAACAGAAGCAACTTGCATTTAATTTTCTTGCAACCACATTTAGAATAGCGTAGTTGGAATTACTTTTTTGGAAGGGGGTGTATAGCGCGAACTCGACCCGAAGGTATCCGAGCGCTTTACAAGAGCAACTGTTGCGTTACAGGCCATAATGCTAAAGGATTATTACAGATAGTGAATGGAGAATATTCATACTAATCTGTAATATTTCCTTAACATGATTGAACAGCCTCGGGCACATGGAAGTGAAATAATGTATGCCATATTTATCCATACAGTTATAGATAAGACTACACAGTAACAAGCGTGTATATGGTTGATACCTTGGGAATGTCTTAATCTTATTGATGGTTATCTCATTCCAAATCTCCTCCCCACAGTACTCTCCCGCATTCCTCTCACTTTGTCTGGCCACTCTGCACCTCTGGAGACTTATTTAAGAGCAGTCAGTGATACTGGAAGGTGGGAATTTTGACGATACGGACTACGGAATTGGAACCTTGGTGGGGCGTTAGTTTTAGGGGCTGTAGAATTCTCCAGACAGTTTGTTTCCTTGCACCATGCAGTAGCAGCTCCCCCATCTACTGCAGTTATTTTCAAATCGAGTTTCTCTGTGACAATGCTCCTAACAGCGGTTTATAATGAGGGATTCAGGGGGTCCACATGGACACTTCCACCTAGCTGAACTATTTCACGAGTCCCCTATTGTAGTTTCCATATGCTAATGTTCACTACATGGATTGGAACCAATGTGCTAACGCCCTAAGTCAGGAAGTATGAATCAATGCACTCGCTTTCATATTACATTAAGTCAACTGCTTTTTATAGGGAAAGTGCACCCCGACCATTTTTGCGGTGCTGAAGATAAAGAAGGTAGAAATAACCTGTTAAAATCCTTTAGCGACAGATCTGTAGAAAGGGATTAGCAAAGCGATGGAATGGATGCCCATTCTGGTTTGCAAATGTTGCAGTATTTGTTAATGCATGTAAAGCGCTCTGGTGCCACAGGTCTACTCTATAGACGTACAGTTATAGATGGTCCTTTCATGCCATGCACTCTCTCAACCTACCCAAAAAAGTGGTACCCTCTCTGTGGCCAACTGCACTTAAAATTAAGAGTTGTATGAATCACTATTTACAACTTACATAATAAGTTAAGACTAAAGAGGGGGGGGGGAAGAACTTACCATTTGACTTTTCTTGGTCAGTTGCCTCTTAACTCGTCGGTCCTCACGCCTATTGTCTTTCCTCAGTGCAGTGGTCATTTCAGTGATCAGCTCCTTACGGTCAATGGGCACAACTTTCCCGCCCTGCACAATCTGTGATGTCTCCTTCAGAAAGTCCATGAAGCCGTTCACGTCATCATTCAAATACTCTTTTTTCTTTTTGTTCTTGACTTTTCGCGCTTCCTTCCTGGGTGCCAACTTGTTCAGGGCATGCTTCTGACCTGTGGTTGGGGTGGCCTTGTTCGAAGAGGTTTTCCCACCTGCCAGTGTTCCCTGCTTCAGATCCTCCCATGGCGTGGCGTCACAAACTTTCTTCCTGTGGACGTTGTTGGCACGTGCCCAGCGAGTCATGATGTGAAAGATTTAAAAAGCCTGTGCTTCACACCATTGCACATCAGGGCACTACAAAATAAATAAACAAACAGTGGTTCATTTAAAATGTGCTTCTGGTATTGTTAAAAGTTCATAATGCTACTTTAACCTTCTGTGTGTCCACAAACCCCTTCCAGTGTGCACTGTCTGTGCTACTCCAAGCAATTCATTCACTTCAGATTTCCTGAAATCACTTGATCATATTGCTCCTCACCGATGCTACGTTTAGGACCAATCCGGTATTGAGAGTCTATTATCCTGTATCACGTGCAAAGGCGAGTTTGGTCTTTCATTAGAGCTGTCCTTTGATACAATACATGCCTACAGGCCCACCTATAATTCATGGTCAGGCGGGCTCAGCTCCATTTCAGAACAGAACCTTGGCTCAAGGAATGGTGCAATCCGGATATTGCCCAGGTCCTTTCTCCAGGATACACTATCCTCAGATGCGACAGAGATGAGGGATAGTGGAGGTGGCCTAGCCATCATCTTCTGCGATGCATTTCAATGCTGCACCTTTGACTTAAACCTCTTGAAAGGAGCAGAAAGTTTAGGTTTCTGCTAAAAAAATCAGCCCCGCCCAATCTTTCGCATGCTGCCTAATCTACCACCCACTGGGCCCAGGACTCACATTCCTAGTCTACCTAAGGGAGTCCTTGGCACCTCTCCTACTTCGATATGCCAATTTTATCATCCTTGGTGACTTCAACTTTCACCTGGAGGTCACCAATAACTCCGATTTATCTAATTTCATCAATACCCTAAATATTATTGGTCTAAACCAGCTAGTAAACACCCCATGAGTACTGCATGGCATACTCGGAATGGGATCTGGTCTACCAACCCCAATCTGGTAGTAGAAGTACCTAGTCACCAGACATGGTCAGATCATAGCTTAATCTGTTTTAGAATTTTGTTCAACTGAGACAGCCACGCCCCCCCCCATACAGTCATGGGCATCCGCACCCCGAGTAAATAGGAAAAGATGATGGTAAGCCAAACCTCAACTCCCTGCTATCTACCTCTGACTGACCGCCACAGGAAGCCTAGAGGAAGACCTCAACCTATTAAATAACTACATCACCAATATAGTTAGCAAATAACTAACTCACCAATGTAGTTAGTGAGTTAGCCCCTGTAACACCTTCCAAGAATTGTAGATCCCACCCCTCAGCTCCTTGGTTCTCCCCGATTGTAGCAGAGTAGTGGCTGCTCTACCAACAACTAGAAAGCAAATGACGGCAGGCATACAACCACGATGACCTGCACTGATTCAGAACTGGGCAGAAAGCATATCATGCTCAAATCGATGCATCCACGAAAGTTTATTTAACTGCCCAAATTGAAGAGGCCCACTATGATCCTAACCCGGTGTTCAATATTTCAAAATCCTTCATACAACCAAAAGCACTCACCAGGGAGATTCATACCTCCCAAACCTTATGCAACAGGATCTCATTTAAAAAAAAATGTATTTTTGTTTGTTTTAGAGGAGATACAGGCCTTAAACAGGGCTTCTCACCTACAATTCCCACTACCAGCTGTGTTTCACTAGACAACCACTCAAAGTATAGACCGCAACTCTGGCAGTTTTTCAGGAGATTTCATTTTAAGAATCATGTCAGGCCATTCTGTCCTGCAAATGTTGAAGTCATTTACACAATTATATAACAAAGGGTGGCATTTACTAGTTCCCCGTATGTCTTCTTGCAGGGGTGGTTATGTGTGTGAGTGGGGAGGGCAAAGGGGCTGTGTGTGTATACATGCCCAAGTCGTACTTGCAAATGATCATGAAGAAACCTCACCCATATAGCGTGGCATGCTTCATCATGGGGTTCTCCCATCTAACACTTGGGAAACAACCTGTGAAATGTCGCTACTAGGTCCATCTCAGTAACTGCTATAGGTCTTGGTGGAGCTTTAGTCCCAATTACTATTCTTATTTGACTAAATGTAACACATTAGGACCAAAATATGGGACTAGAAATATATACGGATTAACCTAGACTGCTTTATCTCTATCCTCCTGTCAAATGGCTCAACACTGAGAGGGTAACTGGCTTACGCCCTGATCTGTTAAAATATCTGCATTTCTTGTATGTTTAGAACAGGGTCCTCCAATGGTGGTCCTGGAGGGCCGGATCCATGGCAGATTTTTACAATAACTACATTTATCTAAATGTGGATATGCTAAAAATCTGGTATAGATACGGTCCTACACAACCAAAATTGGCGAACCACATGCGAGTTCATCAGGACAAGTGTGTAATAAGGTCCTTATGACGTTACTTAGTTTAAGCATGCTTGGGCAAATGGTCGAAGCATATTGGCTTTTGCTAATCTGCAGTGAGTATTTAGCTGGATCTTCTGAACCCAGAAGGAATCCTATGGAAAAACATGATTACTTTGGCCTCATGTAGAAAACTTTTTTTCCATTGCATTTTAACATAAGGAATGTACCACTTGCAGTGCTTAATTCTAATCATCATGTTGTATAAGAGTAACTTGAAAACACACCTCTGCTTATTAAGTAGCTATAGCTAATGATAAAGAGTTAGACATGTGCCATTCTCTCATGATTGTTACGGGTGGCCAGCACTGGCCAGTTTACGTCAATGAAAAGTGTATACCCTAGTAGTGGATCGCTCAACATCTTTAGTTAGATGGTGAAAGAAGACTACGCTTACTAGAATAACAATGTTTAGGTTTCCTTTTTAACACAAACACCACTGGGTAGTAGGGAGTTCCAGCAACATCATTTTTAACCATGTCCATTGCTGTGGTTATCATGCAAGCCCAAACAGGAAAGGGGTTTATATTTCTGTAGTTAGTCTCCCTATGGACTCTGGCGGTTTCTAGCACTCAAGAAGAATAAGGGCAACAGTGTCATGTATTGCCTCTATCAAGAAACTCTCTCTGTGGTAGCTTTTTTTTTTTTTTTTTAACTCATAACTTGTATTGAATGTTAGATAAATATTTTTACAAAATAAAAAAAATGCTGTTTTTCTCCCCACACTGGGCAATAACCCACAGAAGCATTTGTAATGGTAGTGCAGTATAATGTGTTAGGTATCATTTTAATCCAAAAAATAAATGTAAATAAATTAGAGCACCTTGATCAAAATATAATATTTAGGTGGAGTCTGAACAGGAGACGGAATGCGAGACATTGATTTGTAAGAGCATCCACCTACTTCTTTTTCCCACATCACTCCTTTTCCTAATAAATGTGTGAATCCCTAATATCTCCCTCTTCCCGTCCCGGCATCCCCGATTCCTATATTTTCTCGCCAGTCTTTGGATGTAGGCAACTTGTTCGGTTAATTGGTTTAATTACTTCTACAAAAATCAATATTTTTTATTTATTTAATCGATTTTATCCTAAAATATAAAATTCAATTAATAGCAGAATGAGTTACGGGCCAGATGTACGACGGATTTTTGTATGCGCAAATGGGTCTAAGACCCGTTTGCGCATGCAAAAATCCTGTTGCCCATGTACTAACCCTATTTTGCGACTGAAAAATTAGCGACTCCCAAAATAGTGTTTTGCGACTCGCTATTGGGAAGGGGCATTCCCTTGCTAATAGCGACCCCAAATGCCATGTATGACTGTTTTGTGACTGCAACTGCGGTTGCACAACAGTCACAGTTTACCACCCTTCGCAGAAGGGTGGTGAACTACTCGCAAACAGGAAGGGGTCCCCAGGGGACCCCTTCCTCTTTGTGACTGGCTCTAATAATATTTAAGGGCAGGAAGTGGTCCCAGGGACATCTGCCTGCCCTTAAAAAATGAAACTTAAAAGTTTCAACTTTTAGATGCATCCAGTTTTCTTTTATGGAAAACGGGATGCATTTAAAAAAAAAAAAAAAGGCTTTATTTAAAAGCAGACACAGACATGGGAGGTCTGCTGACCCCAGCAGGCCACCATCCCTGGGAGTGCCCACCGTTCCCAATGGGGTTGCAAATTGCATCAGTATCATTAATATTAAAGAGGCATGCAATTTGCGACCCCATTGGGAATCGCTAAAAGTGTACAGTGAGCCCGAGCTGGCTTTTTAGACTACAGGACATTGCAATCTGGGACTTACTTCTAACAGTGTAAATGAACGTGGATTCAAAAATCCAAGCATGCAGAAAGTGGTTGGTTCAAAAGTCAGGACATGCTAGATTTATAATATTGACAGGGCGATACTTAGCAGTTATGTGTGCTCTGCCAGAATAACATTTTAAACATTTTAGCTTAGCTGATGCAGGCCAAGCGTTGGCAATCTGGCACAAAAGAGATTACAGTGACAATTGCCATCTTACTTCCATGGAAGCGTCAGCATATATGTTGTTGCCACAGCCTTATGAGCAAATGGTCATGGAGCAACCTTCACAGCAAACTTTTATGCACAGTGGAATAACTCGCACCTAGCTCTGGATAAAGTCACAGTCCAACCTACTCCTTCCTGTGTTCAGCTATGAACAAAACACCAAACGCACAAGGAATTGACGTTATAGATTAGTTCCCTTTTAGGAACAGAATGGAGTCAGACCCTGGGGAAATCATGAGCTATGACTTTGAGGGGATTGTAAACATATAGATATGAATTCAGAGGACAGATATGGGTGTTGGAAATGAGTGGAGTAGTACAAATAGACAGAGTCTGAGAATTAGGAATGAGTACTTGTAGTGTCTTGCGAGTTTTATGACAGAAGCCTTTTGGATCCTATCGGACTTAGTAGAGCTGTGGCGTAGGTGTGCCAGCCCGGAATGCAATAAAAGCTTGTTAGAATGTGGAGTCTGCAGTTACATGCAGACGAATAAAGACATGTATAACAAGCTCCATGTGTTGGGTAGTCATTGGCGGGTACCCAGGCTGGGGAAAACCCTAGAACTGGCGACGCGATAGAGGATAAGTAACCAGAGGAATGACCGTGCTTTCCCAGAGGGTTTGCTGTGGTCCAAGCAAACTGCTCATGCGTCGCTGGTGAAGTGCAGAATTGACGCTTCATGTATGTAGAGTCGAAGCATGGCGCCAGCAGTGGTAAAGCAGATGAAGGCAACAAAAGCGTCGCAAAGTATCTAGAAGTCAATGGCCAAGAACCTACTGGGCAGGCCATACATAAAGGTACTCAGCTGCCATGCAAGATAAAGTTGTACATTATACAAAGTGTTGATATTGAAGGCAGATTCAACCAGGTGTACGAAGAGCAGCTGAGGATAATCATGATGTGTAAAATAACACTGCACTCAGAAGGGCTGCAAGACGGAGATTGGCCAGGTGTCAGAAAATGCAAATTGACATTTAGAAGAGACAAACTAAATTACTTATCCAGTCCATTAAAGAGAGTTATGGTACCACAAAATTCGAAGAAGTGGCTCAGGGAGAAGTGACCGGGTTGTGCTTACCAACTGAAGTGGCCAGCCACCAAAACTGCTGAGCGGGGCTCAAAACAACTTCACAGGTCTTCGAAGAATAAAGAGCTGAGTCTCTCAGACTAGTGAAATGTTTCAGATGTCAGCAAAGATTCAGAGGCCAGAACGTTGCAAGTTCTCACAAATGAGTTGCCTAAACCAAGACACAGTGATCCACCAGCAGTGTTAGTAAGTTCCACACTGGTCTACAATGATGCTGCATTACTGAAACCACCACTACTAAAAAGCAAAATATTAGTGATAGATGGACTGCTTAGATAGAGACATTTGATGATCATTTTATTGCTGAACTTGAAGAGACTGATAACAAAATGACGATCAAGTATCTCAAATATCTTGCTGGTGATGGTGTGAAAGAAGTCAAAGAAAATGCTGCAAACTGACAAAGAAATCACATATCAGGCGACCTTGAAAAATCTACTCACCCACTCAATATGGTGAGTCAGATTTGATCAGGTTGAGCTATATTTAGGACCTATTCACCCATTCAGGCGAGTTGACAAAGAACAAGTACTCTGTTCAGTCAGAAAAGTGAAGGAGCAATAAAGAGGACTTTAAATCTTTATCTTGTCACATGTGTTCTGTGTTCAGAGACAGAGGTCTCAAGTCAGTTTACAATAACTTTTCCTTCTCTGACTGCAGAGTTCAAGGATTTTGTAAAGTGAACTATCTGACCTGCTGTACGAAGTGTGAAAATATTTTAAAAGGATGAAAAATAAATCAGAACACTTTACTTGGTGATGTGCAAATGATAAATATGTTTCTGAAACCCAATTTTCGCAGATTATGGTTAATACAATACATTGTTTTATCAGTAAAGCTGCAAGGTAGTGGGAATGTTTTTAGCTTTTCTTGGAAATGTACGGTCTGTAAATGACACTGTGCTACCACATCATGCTTTCGTAAAACATTTATTAAAAGTGATATTTAAACATGAACTGAGAAACACTCCTGCCACTGCCCTGATGGCAATGCTATTAGGAAACTGGGAGGCAAGTAAGGGATCATTTGTACCCTATATGTGGGCTATATACTTATTACAAATTAAGCAAACGTTTAGTCAATTTAATCAAGCAAACGAGTTTCGTTTTATATAGCAGAAATGCTGAACTCACAAATTTGAAGGTGTACTCCTATGTGAGAATGAAGAAAAAGGCGACTCTGTAAAATAAAATATTTGCCAATGATCACACAATTAGACCAGTTTACTTACAGGTCATGCACATTACTGTTAGGTCAAGTATTTTATTCAAGGTACTCCACCTGCAGGTCTAGTGAAAGGTTTATTATTTTTCGACGCTTGTGCTGAATTTCAAGTTCAATCCAGTACCAAACGTTGATTACGAAAGAGATATGCAGTCAAGAACGCCAAAAGATTGGTGAAACCATGGATGAATTTGTGGAGAGGCTCGATACACTCAAACACGAAGTACAATGAATTTAATGATGAAGAAGCTATGAGTCTTAAGAGTTATTGATGGATGCGTGCCAGATTTGTTGAGACGAATGCAGAGAGAAAGTCTTAGTCTGCAGCGAGTGTTAATGGCTGCCAGAGCTGAGGAGCATACTGAAAGACAAGCTGCTGACAAGGAGGCCAGAGGTGCCCAGAGTGAATCAGTCATGAGTATAAAAAGTCAGCCAAAGCAAAAGACTGAAGGACACAAAAGGGGTGATTACGAAGGCGGACGGACTTAAGTTCGCCATGGATTGGGACCGCCCGCCTACACAGCGGTGGTCCTGCACTTCAAATTACAATGGCGGCCGCCAAAGACAGTTTAATATTGCATCGGGTGCTGCTGGCTGCAGCACCCACCGCAATGTTAAAAATGCAGGTTTTGCTTTTACCTGCACTAAGTGGCGGTGCTTGCCACATGGTGCAGGGAAGTTTAGGGGGGGGGGGGGTGGGGGTAATGTTTGGCAATGTTTAGCATTCCTTCCATCATCTTTTTGTGTTTCATTCATAGTCAAACCTGTGTCAGTAAATAAACAACAAGCTTTATCATGCTTCTTCTGTTGTTATGAAAGAAGGTGCACTCGTTGTCAAGTAAGTTAATTCAACCAGATCTTATTCCACAAAAATGTTCCTTTATTAGGTTCAATCTTAAAACTGGCAGACAGCCAGCGCGTTTCGTCCCCTGGGGGACTTCGTCAGGGCTCCGAAATACCAAACGAGTAGTTCAAGATGATGATGTAATCTTGAGAGATGATATAAATCAATCTTCTGAAAGGCACAATCAGCAGAATCATAGGTGTCCAAAGTCATGAAAAGCATCAGTATATAGGATCCTGTAATAATATGCTGTAAGATGAGCATCCAAATAAGGAATTGAGGCATCATGCCGTTTTGCAGCACGACCTTTCGTTTGAGATTACCCAGCCTCAATTCCTTATTTGGATGCTCGTCTTACAGCATATTATTACAGGATCCTATATACTGATTCTTTTCATGACTTTGGACACCTATATGATTCTGCTGATTGTGCCTTTCAGAAGATTGATTTATATTCTCTCTCATGATTACATCATCATCTTGAACTACTCTGTTGTTATTTCGGAGCCCTGACGAAGTCCCCCAGGGGACGAAACGCGTTGGCTGTCTGCCAGTTTTAAGACTGAACCTAATAAATGAACATTTTTTTGGAATAAGATCTGGTTGAATTGACTTACTTGACAACGAATGCACCTTCCACCTTCTTTCATAACAACAGAAGAAGCATGATAAAGCTTGTTGTTTATTTACTCACACAGGTTTGACTATGAACGAAACACAAAAAGATGATGGAAGGAATGCTAAACATTGTCAAACATTCACCCCCCCAGTCACTGATCTGGGCCTAAATGCATTGCTTTTTTTGCTCAGCAATATGCAAATCAGTCTTGACCCTGCTCCCGATGGGAACAGTCCAGCCTGAACTGCTAGGTCCTCCCAGGACCGGAAAACAAGCATCCTGGGACCGGTTTTGGGGTATCTCCCCTCATCAGCCAGGCTAGCTTAAATCTGGTGGTGTAGCGAGCACGGGACCCATATGGGCATACCTTTCACAATTAGGGTGAAAATTGCAACACAAAAAGATGATGGACGGAATGCTGAATATTGTTAAACATATAGTCCCAGACAACGCAGACAAGTGTGAGCTAAGCAGTACCAAGGTAAAATTCTTTGGCCATATATTTTCAGATGGGAATAAGACACCTGATCCTGCAAAAGTACAAGCACTGTCTAATACTGATCACACAGTTTCTTGGCATGGCCAGTTACTGTTCAAGATACATAAGAGACTTTGCTACTAAAAGTGCTCCATTACGAGAGTTAACAAAGACATTTTTTTCATTTAAGTGGTCACAAGAATGTGACAGAAGTTTCAAGAAAATCAGACAAGCCATTGAAACTGCTGCCGAAATGTTCTACTTCAATCGAAAGCTTCATACAGAGATTATTGTCGACGCTAGCCACATCCGGTTAGGTGTTATCCTTGCACAGCACAGCACAGCTGAGACCCAAATGCTCGGAGGCATATTGTGGCATATGTCAGTACAAGTTTGTCCTAGACAGTTGGTGCTTACTCACAACCTGAGAAAGAAAGTTTAGCCATGGTATGGGGTTGTGAACATTTCCATGTATTCCTGTACAGAAAGCCTTTTACCCTGGTAACTGATCAAGCTTTACTGACTATCTTTGGCAATCCAAAGGCCAAGATGCCTACTGACATCCTGAAGCTGAAAGATACAATTACACATCAGTCATGGAACAGACACCCTTGACCTCTCGACAGTGATGGGGAATATCAAAAATACAACATTAAAGATGAACTGTCTGTGACTCAGGAAGGAGTTATACTGCGAGGGTCAAGAATCCTGATTCCGGAGAGTCTGCGACAGAAAATAACTGAAGTGTCTCATGAAGGACCTTGTGGTTTTGTAGCCACCAAAAGAGCTCTCCGAGTCCAAGTTTGCTTTCCATATTTAGATGAGAGGGTTGAAAAGCGACTCAAGGCCTGTCATCTTGCAATTGCCTTTCTACAAAAATCACTTAGCATTCTCTTAACATGTCAGAGCTCCCTAAGCATGCATGGGAGAGAACAGCCATCAATTTCTTTGGTCAACTCGCTACTGGACATCATCTGATGGTAATTATGCACAAGTACTCACGTTTTCCATCAATAGGAGATGTCTCATTCACAACTCACGAGCGAGTCGTTGAGAGACTAGATGGCATCTTTGCGACATGGCGTTCCAGCCATTTTGAAATCTGATAATAGAATGCCTTTTAACAGTCAAGAATTCAAGGATTTCCTGGAGCATCTGAACATAAAGCATCAGAAAAGCACACCTTTATGGCCACAGACCAACAGACTTACTTAGCGTTTTAGGAATATGCTACAGAAAGCTGCTCAGCGCACAACTCGAGAGGCTCAGTTTAAAAACTGTATTGAATTCTACTCTACGAGCCTATGGTTCAACACCTCACTCGACCGCAGGCGAAAGTCCTACAACTTTGATGTTCAGAACAGCAATGACAACCAATTTACCTCAATGGAACAATGAAAGAAAAGGAAAGGAGATCACACCTCGTACAAAGGACTTGGTTAACAAGCAGAAAATGGAAGCCTGTGGAGACAAGAGGCAACATGCAGAGAACATCAAGTTGCAAGAGGAAATGTAGTGATTGCCTGACAAATCACTAGAGTATAACTATCCTTCATTCTCAACTCTGCAGTGAAGGCAGGGCTGCATAGAAACAGCACCTTCGTAGTCCAAGCCTCCTCTTCAACTGCCACCCTCCAGAACCCTCAACCTTCACATTCTAACCTACCTCATAATGATGCCCTTCACATTCTAAAACTAGACCACATATCCACCTTCTACATGTGCATGTGATAATAATTAAAACCAACAATATGACAATAGAAAATGATATACATAAAACAAGCATTAGTAAATGCAATAGGTTGGTTGCATGTGTTAGGTTGGTGAGCAGTTGCGTTACATAAGTTACTGAAACTCCGTGCATTAACTGGTGGCACTATACATTTTGGAGATTAGGTAAAGGGCGGAAGACAAAAGAAAAAAAAAAAAAACATGCATCCTACAAGCATGCTTGAAATGTGTGCAGCCACAGGGAGATTGGGTGAAGGGCAGAGGACAAACCAAACAAGCACTAAGTTATTGCTGCACAGCCAAAACTGAAAAACACCTGAGCTGGCAGCCAACATGAAGCCAGCCGCAGAACCTCTGTCTGCAATCCTACACATCTCCAGAAGGTGCATTAACCCCTTGTGCAATTCTTTTGAGTCTCTCTATTACAGCACTCCTCTGTCCCATTTCTTTACACAATGTGCATCCTTCTACCTTCTTAAACGCAAGAAGGAAGTTCTTGCAACCCTTTCTCAGACCATCCTCTGAGAATTTACAGCATATTTTTTTTTTTTTAAACAGCAGAGTCACTATTCGAGGTGTTCAGTCACACAATAACTCCTAATTCTATCATAGACGCCAGCAATGAGCGGAGTGCTGACCCCATTAATTAAAACTCCAAAGCACGTGCTCAACAATCATGAATGTGCGCAGAGCTAAAAAACAGTAAGTGTTGGTAAAGGTGCCAAGTGGCCAACCAGTCAATGGTATGTACACGTAACTACAATAATCAGCATGCAGCACTAGATGGACAGAGTGACAATGGTTCCACTTATTGCCAACTCCAAACGAAAATAATGAGAACTAAAGTCATTCTGTCAGAAGTACGCCGTGATAGCTATTCGCAAGAAAAGGGGATAATACCCTCAAGATCATTCCCTCATATCTACAATTATAACAATGTGCACCCAAATGAATTCCTGTAAAGTGAAACGAGTGAAAAAGTACCAGCCATAAACAGTTAACCTGTATATCAGAACGCGCCCAGGAACAATGTGCAGGTACAACCCAGTCCTTTGTAATATTGAGTGCAGCTCACGAAGCAGTAAACACTAGACAAGTCGACTAAATGAGTAAGCAAAAAGAGCTGCAGTCACACCCATTCTTGCCCATATACCTTTGTCATGCACATGAGAAAAGTAAAAAAACAAAAAACATTTTAAGCCCTACATGCAGAGGCACAACTAGAGCCACATTTGGGAGGGAGGGGGGGTGTGGTCTAATTATTCCAGCAATAGACAGAGTGGAGATGCAGGTGCTCTAAAAGGGGTGAAAAATCAACAAAGCTTCATTAATAAGTAAATAAGTAAATTGTCTTTCAAAGACCTGTGAAGTACTCGGTGCAGCTGCAATAAGACGGACGCCAGACCAGCCAGCTCATAAACTGTCTGTGTTTGTTCCCGGGCTAACACAGACGACTGAGGGGGTCGGGGGTAAGGGGGGGTAGAGATGGATCCCTTTGAGCCCTATAGGCGTTGCACGCCTGCCTACCTGAAACAATGAACTGTGAGCGTGCAAAACAACTAAACACTAATAAGTCAGTGAAAACGCTGTTAGCACGATTGTGATTCATGTAATTGTATTCATATAGTGCTTACTAGCCCTGACGAGGCATTGAAGCGCTTTCCGCAAGTAGCATGCTACTCCGGAACCCAAAACAGGTTAGTAGTAAATTAGTACAGGGAAATATGAATTTGTTTGAGCGGTGGACATGTCTGTTAGCTGGACTGTAAGGAGAATGGAGGGATGGAAGAGTCTAGAAAGTGATTATTGGGAGACAATAGTATTTGGAGGTGTAAAGTAGGGCCGGCAGCCAGGTGAGTAAGTAATACTTTATTTTAAGTAATAGGGAGGGAGAGCACAGGAACGGGTCCAACGCAGAGGTCCGTAATCTCCAACTGACACACTACATTCGGACCCAAAATCCCCAGGAGCGTGACACTCTGTTACTGTAGAACCATAACAGAACACCACAGGAGGAGGTTTAGGATGAGTAAAGGAGAGTCTCTAGAAATGGATTAGGGAGACCATATAGGCTCAGCATATCTCCCCTGAGAACCCATCGCATACCCTGTAACAGCATTTAATAAGTGAAGCACTTGCAACAGCTATATTTCTCCTTCATGAAAAACAAATGTTAAATTGTTACGTTCCTCTTATGTCCTACTTGGGACACCGTTCTAGTTTGCCCCTGTGTGTCCCTGCGCGGACACCATACCTGTGAGGTCATCAGCTGTCCAACTGTTCGACTGACAGTTGACAGCTGATCGCCGACACTGCAAGTCGTCATTCGCTCCTCCCTTCTGGAGCATGTGTTGGTTCATGTTAATTAAAGGAACTTTCAGCTTCATCTAAGCGTGAGCGTATTCTTAACAACTTGGCGACGAGTGCCAACACGGAACCCACGTTCGCCGTACAGAGAAAGTAAATTCTACTCTTTCCTGACAAGAGACTTGCATATTCTTCAGTCGGATTTCCTGATACGTGAATTTTGACAGGACATCACCCAGCATTTGAGGCACTTGCGTTCAATGTCATTGGACTTCGTTTTTCTTCTTCGTGCCCTGCGGAGTGTTAACATATATCTTCAAAGAACTTCCGCTCCTCCTGAGGTGAATATCTGCTAATTTAACGTTTTCCTGCTATTAGCAAAAACAAAAGAAATATTTGAGGCGATTTCTAACTTAAAGATTTAACAATTCAGCAGTGGCTGATGGTGAGAAAAACCTCCGTTTCTTTGACTGACATTCAACGGTTTTTCCAACCGCTTCAACTGTCACCTGAACTGTCATCCGTCAACTGTCAACATCACTAGACTCGCTTCTCAGCTGCTTCGCACGTCATCGCGCTCCTACGTGATACGTGCCGCCATCTTGGAAATCCATCTTCCAGTGTTTAGCGGTCTAGTGTTCCCTGCTGACGATCGCCACGACGCATCACGCTGCAATCTTCCTTCCTCCTGTCAATTTCAACGCGCGCACTGGATTAAGCAAACATATATCTTCAAAGAACTTCCACCGGTGCAGCGCGCGCTCAATGGGAGACTACACGGTGTACCAGGACTTTCCTTTGGGACTTCACCACCAGTAACAGTTTCACATAAACAGAAAATAATTTGTTTTGACTTCTATACTGGCATCTTGTGGGTAGTTTTAACCCTTCTCTCTCCCAATGGGTTGGCAGATAATGTGAATCTCCACGCTATTTAGCATTTTGTTTTCCTTTTCGAACACCATAAGAATCACCCTCACTATTTCATAACGTGTACTTTCCTCACTTCATTATTGTACCTTGGATAACCTATTTAATATTACTCCTTACTATGGCATCTGGATACGTGTGGAATCTCGCACCACCCGAGACATTTTTAAGAGCAGGGGATGAACCAGTTCTCAAATGGGAAGAGTGGAGAGATTACTTTTTAAACTACATCTCCACATTAGAAGAAGATGACGAAGTTAAGCCTGAAAGGAAGTATAAGTTACTAATGCATTCATTGGGGGCTGGTGGCATAAAAGTTTATAATGCTATAAACAAAAGGATTAGGGCCGAAAATGAAGGCGACGTTTTCGTAAATGCCATTGACGACCTCAACACGTACTATAAACCCAGAGTATGCGTCGGTGTGGACAGATACAAATTTTTCCACAGAAAACAAGGTGAAAATTAATCTATTGACGATTATGTGTCTGTATTGAAAAACCTTGCATTAAATTGTCGATTCGGAGACCTGCATGATGAACTTATACGTGATCAGATAGTAATGCAAGGATCTAACTCCAACATACAAGACAATCTGTGGGCTAAGGGAGAGTATCCTCTACAAAACATAATTGATATAGCCAGAAAGGCCGAACTTACAGGGCGTTGCGCCAAGGCAGTTCTGGCAGAGACGAAAGAGAAAAATAAAGGTGATGTTGTGGGGAAGGTGGTTGATAAAAGGAACTATAACAAAACCAATGTACAACAAAAAAACTATAGAAAAGTGTACAAGAAAAATGATACCAAAACTGAATTTCATTGTTATCGATGTATGAGCCCATCTCACTTGGCCAATGATCCCAAATGTCCAGCCAAAGAAATTAAATGCACACACTGCGGGGTTAAAGGGCATTATGTGAAGGCTTGCAACAAAAGAAAACCGCAAAAAATCAAAATGATTGAGTACAGTGGGAACTCAAGTGATAGTGAAGATGAGTATGATGACGTTAACATGTATGTACTAGGCATTGAAGAAGAAAAGGGCGAGTACGTAGATGTAATAAACACCACAGGAAGAATAACCAGAACAAGAAAACCCATATGTCACATGACTATTGGAGGAATAAATATTGACATTGTGGCAGATTCCGGATCTCCATACACCATAGTTAACAAGCAAGTATGGAAGGATAAGTTTGAATCTAAACTGGGAAATGACCTAGAGAAACCAGATATAAAAATAAGGTCATTTACTGGAGAGCCAATTGAAGTATGTGGTTACAAGAGACTCAATTTCAAATATAAAAGTCGCGACTCCGACAGTAAACTGTATGTCTCTGAAGTTGGTCCATCTGTATTGGGGTGGATGGATCAGGGAAGTTTGGGAATCATCCTTGATCCGAGTAGAGAGGATCCCGTTCTAAGCCTTTTTGATGACGAGAATTACGCAGACTCCTTGCTAAAAAAATACCCCAAGGTATTTAGTGGGACTGTTGGAGAGCTCAAGGGTATCAAAATAAAATACAACTTAAACCTATGAACACTCCCGTGATACACAAATCAAGAAATATCCCTTTTGCCATCAGAGAGGAGGTTGAATCTCAATTGGACCAACTCCTGAACGAAGGAATTATTGAAAGAATCGATGCCTCTGAGTGGGTCGCACCATTGGTTATTGCCAAACGAGCCAACGGAAAATTGAGGCTCTGCATCGATTTGAGAGACCTCAATCAAAACATCATTGTAGAACAGTACCCACTTCCAAAAATAAACGAAATGTTAGCTGCGACCAAAGGTATAAAATGGTTTTCAACAGTGGACTTGAAGTCTGCATACCACCAAGTGCCACTACATCGTGACAGCAGGTCGTTGACGACTTTCATTACTCCACATGGCTGTTTCAGGTTCACCCGAGTACCTTTTGGTTTGGCTTCAGCGGCAGCTATGTTTCAGAGACTTATGAACCATGTCTTCAAAGGAATTAAAGGAATTTTACTATTTCAGGATGATATCCTGATTATGTGGAAGACCAAGGAAGAACACGATGCAAGAGTGGAGCAAGTCCTCGCAATCCTGGAAAGTAAAGGTCTCACCGCAGAACATTCCAAGTGCAAATTTGCATGTAAATCTGTAAATTACCTGGGCCATAAGATAACAGGCGAAGGTGTTAGCCCAAAAATGGAATTGTTACAGGCCATTAAGGATTCCCCCATTCCGTCCAACAAGGACGAAGTAAGATCATTCTTAGGACTGGTGGAGTTTTACTCCAAATTCATCAAAAACTTTGCATTGAAAACTTACGATCTTAGACAACTACTCAAAACAAAGAACAGGTTTGAATGGAGCAAGGACTGTGAAACCGCTTTCCAAAACCTCAAGAACGACATGTGCACGGCTTTACCATTGCAAGGATACGATTCCACCTTGCAAAACTATTTGACAACTGATGCCAGTAACAAAGGCATTGGTGCTGTTCTAACCCAAAAAGACTCCAAGGGCAATGAGAATACTGTGGCTTTCGCTTCGCGATCACTAACTCCAGCGGAGGAAAAGTATTCCGTGATTGAACGTGAAGCACTCGCGTGTGTATGGGCATTGGAGCATTTCCGGCAGTATATCTGGGGAAGGATGGTCCATCTCTGCACTGACCACAAGCCACTAGTCAAAGTGCTGACAACCAAGGGATTATACACTGCATCCTCAAGGTTGGCGAGAATGTCTGTACGCTTGTTTGACTTCGTATACATGGTGCATTACATACCAGGTGTGAAGAATGTCGTGGCTGACTATCTCAGCAGAATGCCTTTAAAGAACAGGGAGCAGACTGATGTGGAAAATGAAGAAATGTGCATTGCCAAAATTTTTGATGAGGACAGCAGGTTAGAAAAAGAAGAATGGTTCGCCGAACAGAGGAAAGATGACACCATCGTTCAAGTGATGGAAAAAATTAATAAGGGGTGGCCAGCAAAAAATAGGCTACAAGAGAAATTGAAACATTATTGGGAAGTCCAGAACGAATTGTGCCAGGAGGATGGATTTTTGATCAGAAACGGAAGATTCGTACCACCAGAGTCATTACGCACCAAAATTCTCAACATATGCCATGAAGGGCATCTGGGTATTGCCAAGACTAAGAGCAGAGTGAAAAATATGTACTGGTGGCCAGGCGTGAGCAAAGACGTTGAAAGGGTGATCAGAGAATGCAAGTTATGCATGGATGCAGACAAATCACAAGTCCCCTTTAGACCACCATTACAACCCATTGCGTCACCCACTATGCCATGGGAAAGAATCGGCATTGATGTGATGGGACCCATCACGGAAACGCAGGAACAATGGTATGTGATAGTAATTAAGGATCACTTCAGCAAATGGCCGGAAGTAAAAATAACCAGTAAGCCGGATGCGCACAACCTTGTTAAATTTATGGACGAGACATTTACAAGGGAAGGTCTGCCCAAGCAGATTATTAGTGACAATGGAGCACAATTCATGTCTCACATTTTTCAAAATTATATACAAAAACACAATATAAAACATAAAACCACATCTGTATATCACCCCGCTGCCAATGGGGCAGTCGAAAGATTTAATAGAGTGTTGAAAGGGACCATCAAACTGGCAGCGAGCAATAACCTCGACTGGAAACAAGAAGTGTTGAAAACTGTGTGGGCTTACCGCATTACACCAAGTGACACCACGGGTCATAGCCCATTTGAACTTATGCGCGGCAGAACTCCACTAACAAAGGACAACGTGGGGTGGATAAATGCTGCCAAAAGAGTGGAGTGGTCAGCAAGAGCAATCCAAGAGAGACTTAGGCAAGCCCAGCACAAAACAAAAGTTTACTATGACAAAAAACACGGATGCAAGGAAGTAGAAATCAAAGTGGGAGATCTTGTCAAGGTGAGAAGGAGTGGTCACGTGGGGAAAACGCAGAATAGATATACCCCACCCTTGACAGTACGGAACATTTATAGCAACTCAGCACGTTTGAGCGACGGAAGAGTGTGGCATTTCTCAGCACTGTCAGCGTACAAGTATCCAGCAAACCCCGAAGCTGAGTCCAAGGAGGATCCCGTTCCGGAAAGCTACAGGGATAATCAAGGTACTGCCGCCGAAGACAACAAAACATCCATGGACTTTTCGGACTACGAGTCTGACTATGAGTTCCCTGCTACACCCGTGACTGGGGGAAGAAGCGATACAAGAACAACCATGGATCCATCAATAACGATAAACGACACTCAGGCCATTAAGGAAAACCGGCGCAAGTTGCCACCCACACCGCTTGAAGGAGATTTACCACTAGTCCGCAGAACACGTGCGGGAAGGTTGTTGGGGGCACCCATGAAGCTCAAGGACTTTGTTTGTGAATGATACTCACCCCTTTGAGACCTGTCAACCTTTCCATAGTTTCCAGACTTTTACGTTGATCTCAAAGGGGGAAGATGTGTTACGTTCCTCTTATGTCCTACTTGGGACACCGTTCTAGTTTGCCCCTGTGTGTCCCTGCGCGGACACCATACCTGTGAGGTCATCAGCTGTCCAACTGTTCGACTGACAGTTGACAGCTGATCGCCGACACTGCAAGTCGTCATTCGCTCCTCCCTTCTGGAGCATGTGTTGGTTCATGTTAATTAAAGGAACTTTCAGCTTCATCTAAGCGTGAGCGTATTCTTAACATAAATAGGCTTTGGTCGTCCCTGAAGAGATCCAGATGCAAGAAAAGGTAGCCTGGCAAGACAGCTTAGAAGGTTAACAGGTCTGCTGCTGAGATCTGTGCGAGTCCCAAAGGCAACAGATTCAGCGTTTCTTCTTTACAGAGCACCTAAAAAAAACCTTACCAAGTAGTAGCTCCTATCATAGAAGCATAAAGAAATCACCACGGTGTCATTCGCTAAATAGGGCGGCGCATTTTCAATACACTGAGGGTCTGAACTTGGTGTCCTTTAGAGGTGGCCTGCCCTATAAGGTAACATGCATATTATGACTGGGCGATTCATCTGAATGGCCCGCAGGCGTGACCTGTGACTGGGATGTACCCCACCCCTACATACTTGCCTTATAAAAACAACGTCCTATCACAATATATCCTGATATTCGTACAGGGCAGAGAGCACTCTGAGACACTGGTCGTGAACATAGGCAACCATCGGTGGTTTCTTCCCCTCAGTAAAAATCCCCTTGCTGAAATCTCTGGCCCGGGGCAGCAAGGCGTGTTTACGTACCCCGACTTCTCGCGGTGGACCGTGGATGGCTAGCAGTGCTTGGACAAGATCTCATGCCCATCCCCGCCTGAAGCGGGGAGCTCTAGGGAGCAGGAGAACGCACTGTCAGGTTTGGCAAATACTTCCGGCGCGTTGCTTGGAAGTGGACATGCTCGGATTAAGCGCTATACCAGCAAACATACCTATTCAACCCTTTAGTAGTTCAGCTGGGCTGGTGGTAATGATAATTACTCTGTCATTACTACTAATATTTCCAAATACGCTAGTGATATTAATGAATAATTAGAATACCAACAATATTACTTATTATAAATGAATATGGTAAACAACAGTCCCGTGTGGGAAGCTTTGAGAGAGTTTAAATACGATTTGCGGAAAGCGGGTTATTTTTCTAACACACTACTCTGGCAGTTTTTAAAGCAGCATACGGTACCGTGAACAAGCTTCAAAGCACCGACAGCAACTTTTACATGAAGGTAAGTTTGCCTACAGTTGACAGCACATTTTTATTAGTGCATCTGTTGTTTTAACAATGGCAAACCATTTACCTGCTGCCAGACGGCGTGACTGTTCGGTCCGACGCTAAAATCAGGGGTTCTGAAGCAGCTGTATCGCCCGACATACCATCCTGCCGCTTAAATCCATGCCCGATGAGGCTATTTCCAATTTCCTAACCAGGCATAGACTCACGATCAAAGCACAAAACAGTGAAAACGGACTGTCGGCTCAAGTTCCTCTTCTGAGCACTCGTAAGTGGCAGCCATCTTGTAGCGGTGATGTTGTTCGGGCTTTTAAGTATTTTAGTCTTAAAGGTGGCGGCCTAAGTTAGGTCACTGCCAAAGAAAACTGTCGCTCATATAGGACAGCCAAAGTTGAATACTATGCAAACGAGTTCTTGTATGATGTGGGATTTTCGTGTCTGGCGCCACCTCGCACGTGTTTTTAGGTCGAGCTTCAGCGTCCACGTGTCTGCAAGACCTGTTGCATTCAATACAAATGACTTTTACCCCGCCCCTGCCTACCTTCGGTTCACTTCAATGCCGCTCTTCCTGACTGCCTCCAAACTCGTTTGCTCAGCCATGCCTCACTTCCGTTTAAGTCTGAGTGGGAGCACCGGAAAACACAGTGTCCTTACGCTCACGTTCCTTCTCTTTAGGGTGGCCAGAATTCTATGTCCGGACCGGAGGCTCCGATTATGCTTCTCATTTCTTTGTTTTATTAGAATAGCAGCCAATAAAACAAGCATTTGCAATGCAATAGGTCTCGCATTTACGCGAGTTTGAGCTATTGACATTGCAAATAATAATACTTTTTATTTTAGTTTTTTTTAAAAAAACATAAATAAAAGGCATTGTAGCTGAAACTCTCGTAACTGCGAGACCTATTGCATTTTAAATGCTTGTTTTAGTAGCGGCTTTTGTTGGACCTGCACGTACCTAATTGTTTCCAAAACTGTTTGAAATGGGTTTTAAAATGTTTAGAAACATAATCAAAATGTTGACGTTGCTTTCTCCAGAGAAAGATTGGGTACATTTTGGGAGGGAAGAGGCCCTTGACACCCCATGAATTTACTATTGAACGGCATAATGCACCCCCTGAATATAGCATAACGAGAGGCAATCACTGGGGGCGTAGCTTTGGCAGTAAGATGGAGTGTGGGGGGGCAGAGGTGTAAGCTAAGATTTCCCAACAATCACGCTGGTTAAAAATAAATTATATGAGAAGCCGGGCAGGAGGGGCCTTAAGTGGCAGTAGGAAGGGAGAGGAGGTCAGATTGAGAGGGGTACCTAAAAAACACAATATTTTGTAAAATAACCATTTTTAAGACCTTTAAAAGAGAGTTGTTGCCCTCGTAAATGGGGTAAAGTATGGGGGCATGGAATAAATTCAGAGGAGGCATATGCGATCCACCACCGGCGCAGGAAGATGAAACCTCAGACACAGACTGATCGGAGAGACCACGGGGCGGACATATGGGGCGTAGATATCAGAGATGTAAAGATACAGAGAGGTGATTTCAAGGGGCTAATTGTGATATCATATGTTGTACTGTTCTATACTATGAGAAAAGTGTGTACCCAAATGTTATTCTGTACTGCTCTAAAGAAAATAAAAATCTTCATAAAAAAAAAAACTGAAAAAAATAAAATAAAAAAGCGTTGTGTGTGTGTGTGTCTTTGTCTGCATGTGTATGTGTATGTAAAAATCTCAAGTGAAATCCGACAAACACCTCCTCACCCTACCCGATTTAAAGCACCTGTACACAACTATTTACTACAGGATACATTGGGGGTGTAAGACCCCAAACACCCCCAAAACTATGCCCCTGGCAATCACACACAGAGGACAGTGAATAAACAGGGCAATATAAAGAAGTAGCAAATAAATGCACGGATAAAGTAGTGGGGGTGACCTCTTTTTGGATGTGTCCATAAAATTAACCTTTTGTCCTAAATGTTACCCTTTTTCCTGCATGTCAAGAGTCCTGCCCTGAATTTCTGGTCACCCTAGTATATTCCATAAAACAATAGTGGTGGTGTCACGCTAGTGGCATGTAATGTAACCAAGGCCATTAGAATTACGAGGTTATGCGACCACGATGATTTTCGAATAATTATTAATTTGTCGCATTTCCCACATAATCCATCATCTACTGCATAATCTGCAGATTTTAACAAAAAAATGTATGTTTTCAGCTCAAACTGTTCAAAAGTTTCTAAATAAGCACCAACATGTGTTGTCCTTTGCAAAGGTTGACTTTCTGTTGCTTTTTTGCTCTGTTTGGGTGCTAAACTGGTACTAAAGAGTTGCAACTAATGCCCAAACAGTTAAACAAGTTTAAAAATGACAAAATAATGAAGTACTACTATCCCAAAATGTGCCGCATCATTTGCCTTTTGTTGCTGCATAATTTACTCGACCCTGATACATAATGTGGGCCTCTTCTGCCACATAATTACTGGAGCCTAGAATGTAACTTTAGAAGATGGTCTGGCACTGAAGCGCCTATGAATTTGAATTTGTGGAGGGGGAGGAGGAGGCGACAGGAGGGAGAGGCACCCGGCTCCTCTCCAGCAGAGGCGATAGAAGGGGGAGGTGAGAGCACGGACTCCTGACCCACCCCAGGATGTTCAACGTCTCCTCGTCCATGTCCTATGGCCGGAGCCCGGGGCCCCCACCCCCCAACAGCGCCCGGCGGAGAGGGGGAGAGAGGTAAGGGGTGGGAGAGGAGGGGGGAGTGCTGAGAGAGCGGAGAGAAGAAGTTACAGGAGTAAAAGAGCTGCGAGGCAGATTAGATTGGGGAGAGCATAGGGCAGTGGAGAGAGAGCGGGGGGTGCTGAGGGGGTAAGAGGCGAGAAGAAGCTACAGGAGTAAGAGAGCTGCGGGGCAGATTAGATTGGGGAGAGCATAGGGCAGTGGAGAGAGATGGGGGGGCTGCTGAGGGGGTAAAAGGCGAGAAGAAGCTACAGGAGTAAGAGAGCTGCGGGGCAGATTAGATTGGGGAGAGCATAGGGCAGTGGAGAGAGAGCGGGGGGGTGCTGAGGGGGTAAGAGGCGAGAAGAAGCTACAGGAGTAAGAGAGCTGCGGGGCAGATTAGATTGGGGAGAGCATAGGGCAGTGGAGAGAGATGGGGGGGCTGCTGAGGGGGTAAAAGGCGAGAAGAAGCTACAGGAGTAAGAGCTGCGGGGCAGATTAGCAAAGGGAAAGCTCAGGGCAGTGACGAGAGAGGTAATGATGGGGGGACGGGGTGGACAGGTACGAAAGGCGGCTGCGGGCAGTGGTGAGAGACCTGAGGGGAGACAAATGGGTAAACGAGTAGGTGGGGCAGCCTGCCGGGTTGTGATAGAGAGCAGAGGTAAAGAGCGTGTGCCAGGGGGAAGGAGGCGCAGGAGGTTGTCGATAAACTGATGAAGAGGGGAGATGACAAGGGGGGGCAGGAGTGGATAGTGGTGAGAGAGCTGAGGAGAGGGGACATATCACGAGGACGTGGAGTTATTAGGATTAAGAGAGGTGGAGGGAAGGGTGGCCAGGCGCAGGGGGGATAAACAAGGGGGTGGACTAGAGTGAGAGGGAGGTGGGTGAGAAGTAATGATGGGGTGGGAGGTAACAGAAGAAAGCGAGGTAATGGAGGTGGGGGGGACAAGTAACTCGGAGGGGCCATCTGCTCGTCACAGCAGGCTAGCGCCTTGGGTGGTCTCCACCGGCCCCACCCCTCCCCCGCGCAGTGACACATACCCATGGGGGGCGACATGGCATGTTTACATGCTAGCAAAGTCTGGTTGGGATCTCAGAGCTGTGCACGAGCCGAGCCGTAAACCACTTGCACAAAAATACAACAATTCACGTAAAATATGATAGCGAGACTTCAAAGTTCAAAAAAATGTTTCTTTAACCTGTGGAAGATTTGACATTAACAGGTCACGTTATAGGACTGCCCTGATAAGCACTTATTAAAAGTGATAGTTTTGTACAAATGGTAGCCTGAACTCGCACTTTCTCAAGCGCTTTCATGCGTGACGGTGATAACGAAGAAAAAAAGAGTTTTGGTAAAAACAACATTGGCCTAAAATCACACAATGTAAGCAGGTGTCTATCCGTGTTTTCTGGTTTCACTCTGTACAAACAGCCAGTCAGTAGGTTTCTGTTTTGTGTTTTAACCTCTTAGTGCATTCTTCGGCTGTTTTTTAAATATAGCGGCCACAGGTATTGGAGCGCTTTACCTGGGCATCAGTTGTATTACACAACTATCCATGCATTGTTTATAGCGGGGAGATGAAGTGACTTGCCCAGAATCACATGATGTTGAGCTGACGCCGAGATTCGAACCTGACAGCTCTGGCCTTAACACCAAATCGCGGGTAGAGGCAGGCAAAAAGCCGCATCAAGGGTCGGCTCCGTATGATCTCGCGGTTACAACAGCACTTCTAGCCGAGCCAGAGCCAGGCTTCATGTTCGAGTCTGGCGAGTGGTCTTCAGTCAGTCCATGCTCTGCGAAGCACGGTGCATTCTGGTACTTGTAGTTCCCGGTTAAACTACTGGCAAAAACACAGCCTTGTTAGGTAAAAGTTAAGGATTCTTTCTTTGAATAAAAGAGAGGCCTGTATCTTTCTTTCCTTCTGCCACCACCTAGAAGACATATTAACAGATTATAATTTTAAGATTGCAACTTCGGCGCCTCAAGCCCAAAAGAAGGATGCTAGCGCTACAGATGGCGCTAAAGAGCAGATCAGAGACAGGCTCAAACATCCTGTGATTCTGGGCAAATCACTTAATCTCCCTGTGCCTGGATGTGTCCTTGTGTAACATAACCGGTGCTCATGCAAAGCGCTCTGATACCTTCGGTCGAGTTCGCGCTATAGAAATGTGCAACACAAAAAATCACTTATCTCCCCGTACCTGAAAATAAATGTGTCCGTCTGGTATGCAACTGGTGCTCATGTAAAGGCTCTGATACCTTCGGTCGAGTTCGTGCTATACACAACTGCAAAAAGTAAAAAATGTAAATGACATAACAGCGGGCCAATGAATGAAGAGGAGTGGCTGAATGCCCCTATAAGTAAGCGTATAGTGTATGCAATTTTAGTAAAAACAAAAGGCATTAAAAAACACTGCGCGATAAGAGAATGAAAATAGATGTGCGACAGAGGAAGAAGGGGGGTGGGGCGGCGTTCAGTAACATGAGAAACAAGACAAGCCCGGCGGAGCGTGGCGCGCGCGCTTGGCGGGGGTGGGGGAGCGCATTCCAGGTGGGGGAGCAGACCCTTTGAAGTGCGATGCCAAACGGATTGCATGGCGGCACGATGCACGTGATTGTGCGCGTGCTCGCCATGCAATCCGCTTACGCGATAGCAAGGCGAGACCTAAAAAATATCTTTTTTATTCAAAACTACAAATCCCATGAATCTCATGTACCACAGTACCATAGAGACTATCACTATATAGAGTCTAGCTGAGGCAAACACCTTCTCTTTCTTTGCTGCTCCGCAGCCAGTTAAGTGCCTCTCCCTTACTACTTTTGTTATGACTGTGGTGTATGGGTCTTGGGGCACTGCTTACGTTGATTGCCTTTTTATGTCTATATATTTAGGTGCCGATCACGATCCTGTAAAAACCGGGTACGAACCGTCGGACGGAGCAAATTCTCCGTCCGACGCGTACCCGTTCGTCAAAATGTACAAACATGGAATTACGATTCGCACGGAAACACCATTTCCGTACGAATCGTACAAAACCCCGACCGACGAAAATAAACATACAAATGCGATCCGGGAAAGCGCCGACGTGACGTTGGGACGCACGCAGCCTGCCATTCACGAACCAGGAATTACGATTCGCACCGACGTCATCCCGCACGGTGAATATTTTCCGGCTGCCAAAAACTGCCGGGAAATCAGGACGACGCGAACAAGGAGTACCTGTACGCGACGGACAGACATGGACCAGAACCTACGTGTCATCCCGGCCCTCATAGCAGTCGACCTCCTCTACAGGTTCCGACGCAGACGCCGCAGAAGGTCAGAACAACTAAGGGAGGGGGGAAAAGGGAGGGAAAGGGGGGGGCAGGACCAGGGGCAGGCCACAAAACCACCACCAATGTCACACAGCACACATGCCCTGGACATACCTGACCCCCATGCCCTGGTCACTACGAGGGGGTGGGGGCGTGTCCAGCAAAGCCAGCGTCCGCCACAAAGGAAGTGCCTGACGACGCGAACCGGCAACACAACTATACAGGTATGTCCCGTACCCACGCCTTAAGAGCATGGGTATGAGTCGTACCACGCCCACACCTACGTCACCCCAACAATGGCGGGACGGCTGTACCCACGTGGCAAAGGCCTGGATACGGGCCGCACAAGCATCACATAGCGTGGGGACGGATATGTACGGACCGTACCCCCACCACCGTATGCATGGAGCGTACCCACAACCCCAACAGTTTAAGTACGACCCGTACCCTCACCCCCGTACGTATACGTCCCATCCCAACAGTGTAAGTACGACCCGTACCCTCACCCGCGTACGTATGGAGCGTACCCCCCCAACAGTGTAAGTACGACCCGTACCCTCACCCGCGTACGTATGGAGCGTACCCCCCACCCCAACAGTGTAAGTACGACCCGTACCCTCACCCGCGTACGTATGGAGCGTACCTCCACCCCAACAGTGTAAGTACGACCCGTACCCTCACCCGCGTACGTATGGAGCGTACCCCCCACCCCAACAGTGTAAGTATGACCCGTACCCTCACCCGCGTACGTATGGAGCGTACCCCCCACCCCAACAGTGTAAGTACGACCCGTACCCCACCCACGTACGTATGGAGCGTACTCCCACCCCAACAGTGTAAGTACGACCCGTACCCCACCCGCGTACGTATGGAGCGTACTCCCACCCCAACAGTGTAAGTACGACCCGTACCCCACCCGCGTACGTATGGAGCGTACTCCCACCCCAACAGTGTAAGTACGACCCGTACCCCACCCGCGTACGTATGGAGTGTACTCCCACCACAACAGTGTAAGTACGAACCTTACCCCCATGGAGCGAACCCACACACGTCTATGTACTAAGCGTACATATTGTTAAATAGGAGGGGTGTGTGCCTATCACTCCCAGCAGTGCCCAGAGTCAGGAGGGGTGGGTGCAGAGTCCTCCCAGCAGTGCCCAGAGACAGGAGGGGTGTGTGCAGAGTCCTCCCAGCAGTGCCCAGAGGCAGGAGGGGTGTGTGCCTATCACTCCCAGCAGTGCCCAGAGTCAGGAGGGGTGGGTGCAGAGTCCTCCCAGCAGTGCCCAGAGTCAGGAGGGGTGTGTGCAGAGTCCTCCCAGCAGTGCCCAGAGGCTGGAGGGGTGTGTGCCTATCACTCCCAGCAGTGCCCAGAGTCAGGAGGGGTGTGTGCAGAGTCCTCGCAGCAGTGCCCAGAGGCAGGAGGGGTGGGTGCCTATCACTCCCAGCAGTGCCCAGAGTCAGGAGGGGTGGGTGCAGAGTCCTCCCAGCAGTGCCCAGAGACAGGAGGGGTGTGTGCAGAGTCCTCCCAGCAGTGCCCAGAGGCAGGAGGGGTGTGTGCAGAGTCCTCCCAGCAGTGCCCAGACATAGGAGGGGTGGGTGCCTATCACTCACAGCAGTGCCCAGACATAGGAGGGGTGGGTGCAGAGTCCTCCCAGCAGTGCCCAGACATAGGAGGGATGGGTGCAGAGTCCTCCCAGCAGTGCCCAGACACAGGAGGGGTGGGTGCATAGTCCTCCCAGCAGTGCCCAGACATAGGAGGGGTGGGTGCAGAGTCCTCCCAGCAGTGCCCAGACATAGGAGGGGTGGGTGCCTATCACTCCCAGCAGTGCCCAGACATAGGAGGGGTGGGTGCAGAGTCCTCCCAGCAGTGCCCAGACATAGGAGGGGTGGATGCAGAGTCCTCCCAGCAGTGCCCAGAGGCAGGAGGGGTGGGTGCCTATCACTCCCAGCAGTGCCCAGAGTCAGGAGGGGTGTGTGCAGAGTCCTCCCAGCAGTGCCCAGAGGCAGGAGGGGTGGGTGCCTATCACTCCCAGCAGTGCCCAGAGTCAGGAGGGGTGTGTGCAGAGTTCTCCCAGCAGTGCCCACAGACAGGAGGGGTGTGTGCAGAGTCCTCCCAGCAGTGCCCAGAGTCAGGAGGGGTGTGTGCAGAGTCCTCGCAGCAGTGCCCAGAGGCAGGAGGGGTGGGTGCCAATCACTCCCAGCAGTGCCCAGAGTTAGGAGGGGTGGGTGCAGAGTCCTCCCAGCAGTGCCCAGAGACAGGAGGGGTGTGTGCAGAGTCCTCCCAGCAGTGCCCAGAGGCAAGAGGGGTGTGTGCAGAGTCTTCCCAGCAGTGCCCAGACATAGGAGTGGTGGGTGCCTATCACTCATAGCAGTGCCCAGACATAGGAGGGATGGGTGCAGAGTCCTCCCAGCAGTGCCCAGTGTTAGACCCGGCCCTCGTAACATAGTCAGACCTGACCCCTGCACCTCACACCAGCCCCGAGCCCACGGCCTAGCCGATCCTTCCCACCAGAACACACACACCCGACCCGGACTTCCCCTGTCCGTGGCCTTCCTCCTTCGGCCACCCCGGGCCCGCGTGCCCACTTCATGCACCAAGATGGCCGCCCGGCCCCAGCGCGACCCTGGCCTAGAGGCGCCACTCCGGCTGGAGGACATCGCGCTCCCCTTGGGATGAGAAAGGGAGGAGCAGTTTCCATCACACCTCTGCGCTTCCCTGGGAAGGTGGGTTTCGATCGACCCGCCGGCCTCCCCGAGGGCTGGCTCCACGCCTGCTGGGTGTCTGGGGCTCCTCCCGACCCGGCCCTGAAAGGATCAAAGGACAATGGCAGGAAACCCCCAACAAGCGACCCCCAGGTGACAAGACCCCTGCCTGCACAGACTCCGGACATCAAAGAGGAGTCGCCCTATAACAAGGGGTGCTCTGGGACTGTCCGGCAGATTCGCCTTGGAACACTTGAGCCCTGCTGAGTGACTCGCGGCTCCCCTGAAGATCGTAAGACCTCCGAACCTGTGCTTGAGCCCTGCTGAGTGACTCGCGGCTCCCCTGAAGATCGTAAGACCTCCGAACCTGTGCTTGAGCCCTGCTGAGTGACTCGCGGCTCCCCTGAAGATCGTAAGACCTCCGAACCTGTGCTTGAGCCCTGCTGAGTGACTCGCGGCTCCCCTGAAGATCGTAAGACCTCCGAACCTGTGCTTGAGCCCTGCTGAGTGACTCGCGGCTCCCCTGAAGATCGTAAGATCTCCGAACTTGTGCTTGAGCCCTGCTGAGTGACTCGCGGCTCCCTGAAGATCGTAAGACCTCCGAACTTGTGCTTGAGCCCTGCTGAGTGACTCGCGGCTCCCTGAAGATCGTAAGACCTCCGAACCTATACTCGAGCCTGCTGAGTGACTCGCAGCTCCCACAGACTCTCTTGGTTCCGCCGGACCCCATGACGACAAGCGTATCCCCCAGCTCGAGGATTGTGAGCTGTGCGCCGGGTACGCTCCTGCATTTGATTCTTATCCCCAAAGACTGTCCCGCTACCTCCTAACCCCCCTCCAAGACTTTGTGAGCCCGCGCTCTACTTGTATATATTTTGCCTTGCTGATCATAAAGATCCTACAACTCCGATCTGATAAAGATTTGCTCTTAAGAACTTCTCGTGTACTGTCTCTCTGTCGTGTGGTGCCGAGTGTACGATCCTAGATACGAGGTTCCTCCCCTGAGGAGTCTCCCGCCAGTGCCCGGCTACGATACCTCGAGGGTGGGTCTCAGGGCAGTCAGGGCCCCTTCTGGGCCCCTCTGAGGTCGCCTTCTAACATTGGTGGCAAGCGACGGGATTCGGGCCCATAATCTAGAGATCGTACCGTGAACGGCTGACGCACTACCGACAAAGATGGCAGAAGGAAACGCCGCGGTTCTCATAGAAGACGACACCAGTACCGTGTTCCAGGTGGAACAGCTGGAAGAGTACACTCACAAAGAACTAAAGCAATTCTGCAACAAACTCAGAATCGCTACCACTGGTCTCAACACCAAAGAAGATATGCAAAAGGCACTGAAAGCTTGGGTGGATTCTGGATCCTCCCGCCCAGAAGGAGCGGGGGAGCCCCACGACGAAGCTGGACCCTCCCAAGGAGAACGCAGCAGCAACCAGGTGCGAGGCTTCGTACCAGACGGGGGCCTATCCCCGGAGGAACTCGCAGACAGAGAAAAAAGTCGCCATCACGAGCTCGAATTAGCCAAACTCAAAATTGAGGGCGAGTTGAAATTAGCCGAGAAAAAGCTAGCAGTAGAACAGTTGCGAGTACAAGGAGAACTAGAAGAGAAGAAACTCCAACGAGAACATGAGGGAAGGAGACTTCAACTGGAACATGAACGCAGCTTGAAGGAAATAGAACTGAAAGCAAGAAGCGAAGAAGCGCGGCCCCCGGGGAACCGGGAGGCGGCCGCTCCGATGGAGCAGAAGGTCCACATCCCCAAGGATGTGCTCAAAGAATATTACAAAAATGATGACATTCAGCAGTGGTTCCGGGCCTACGAGGTCGCCATGACCTCCCATCGGGTCCCACAGAAGGATTGGGGGGCTGGGTTATGGGGATGATTCCTGAGCGAAGGGAGAGACACCCTGCTCGACCTACCCAACTCCATGCAGACCTCCTATGAACACATGAAAGCGGCCCTCCTCACAAGGTACGGCCTCACCCCGGAGATGTACCGCCAGCGGTTCCGGGACTGCAGGAAGATCCCGGGTACCACCTGGGTGGAATATGTGAATTTCTTCAGCCGCGCCTTCGATGGGTGGATCAAGGGCAGCAAGGTAACCACCCTGGAAGAACTAACCGACCTTATGTTGTGGGAGCACCTGGCTGCCCACTGCTTTGTGGAACTACGCCAGCATCTGCTCGACAGCAAGCTCACGGACCCGAGGAAGCTGGCTGTCGAGGCGGATCGCTGGACCAACACCCGGGTCTCCCGGGGCCCTGTAGGAGAGTACCCCCGAGCCAGTCAGGGACCACCCCGCCAGAGAGGGGGGGGGAACCAGGGAGGGCAGAGAGAGTCCCAGGCTAGTCCCCCGAAGTCCCAATCTCCACCTTTCCCGGCACCCCCACCAGCTGTATCCGGCCCCCCCTGAGACGGGGGCACCGGGTAACCATCACTTGTTTTCGTTGCCAGAAGCCCGGGCATTACGCCAACGACCCTGAATGCCCCATGGCCCCACGCACCACCCAGGCAGCACCCCCCGCTAGACAGATAGCCAACGTAGCCCTGGGGGAGGAGGTTGAGGAGGCCGAGGAGTGGGAACCCGCCGCTATGGCCCTAGTATCCTTAGGAGATAGAGAGATGGTCCCTGGGAGCCTCTTGCCCTCTAACACAAAGAAATATGGGCAGCTCGTAACGATCAATGGCCACCAAGTAGAAGCCCTCCGTGACAGAGGGGCCAGCATCACCGGGGTCCTCAGCCACTTAGTCCACGAAGACCAGGTCCTCCCCAACGTATTTTGCCCTGTCATTTCAGCCGACAACACAGAAAGCCTATGTAAGGTAGCCCTGGTGCCCTTTGAGTGGGGAGGGGTGGTCGCAAACTGAAGGTCGCAGTGAGAACCTCCCAGCCCGTCGACTGTCTCCTGGGGAACGACCTGGAAAGTTCCCCCTGGGGACAAGTTGAGCGCAAGACCCACCTAGGGATGATGGGCCTCCCTGAGTGGGTGTGCGCCACCACTCGATCCATGGCGGCTCGACTGACCCCCCTGAGGGACGTCGACGACGCCCCGGCCCTTGAAGATGGGATGGTCCCGGCCGATGGTCCCCACATCCCCCCACCAGAAGAGTCGATCGCCAGTGACGAACCCCCGCCTTCCGACTCCACCC
This sequence comes from Triturus cristatus, assembly GCF_964204655.1. Classification (NCBI taxonomy): domain Eukaryota; kingdom Metazoa; phylum Chordata; class Amphibia; order Caudata; family Salamandridae; genus Triturus; species Triturus cristatus. The sequence continues at coordinate 513,462,002 of NC_140581.1, read as the reverse complement.
CAGACACCGAGTTAGGCGATCTGCCCGAATTAGCCCAGTGGCGCCACGAGGGGGGCCCCTCCCGAGAGGAGTTCTGCTGAGAGCAGGCTACCTGTCCCTCCCTGGTCGGGCCCCGGCAGCAGGCAGAGGCCCAGGCCGCAGGCGACCAGACGGGGACGCACCGGGTATACTGGGAGAATGACCTTTTGTACAGCGAACAGAAGTCGGTGGAGCTAGGGTCCGGCCGGGTGCTGGTGGTCCCCCTACGCTTCCGAACCCTCCTCCTGGGCTTGGCCCACGACGTTCCCCTCGCAGGCCACTTGGGTCAGGACAAAACATACAGTCGCCTCGTGACTCACTTCTACTGGCCCAGAATGAAAGCGGATGTGGAAGCCCACTGCAAGTCCTGTCCCACGTGCCAGGCCAGTGGGAAGAGTGGAGGGAAGCGCAAGGCTCCCCTCCAACCCTTCCCTGTCGTCAGTACCCCTTTTGAGCGGGTCAGGATCGACATTGTAGGACCGCTAGACCCCCCAACTTCCCAGGGGCACCGGTTCATCCTCGTCCTGGTGGACCATGCCACCCGTTACCCTGAGGCCATCCCCCTGCGTACCGTCACGGCCCCCGTGGTGGGCCGGGCGTTGATGGGAATCTTCTCCCGCATGGGTTTTCCCCGCGAGGTCGTGAGCGATCGCGGTACCAACTTTATCTCCCGATACATGAGGTCCTTATGGCAACAGTGCGGGGTGTCCTACAAGTCCACCACCCCGTACCACCCCCAAGTAAACGGCCTGGTAGAGCGGTTTAACTGGACTCTGAAGGGGATGATCGCGGGCCTGGAAGAGCCCCTCCGGCGTAAGTGGGACCTCCTGCTCCCCTGCCTCCTATTCGCATACCGAGAGGTTCCCCAGAAATCCTTGGGTTTCAGCCCATTTGAGTTACTCTACGGGCACCCCGTCAGGGGGCCCCTCAGCCTGGTCAAGGAAGAGTGGGAGGCGGCGCCCCGAGGCCCCCCCCCCCGAGACGTGTTCCGTTACGTCCTGACCCTCCGAAATCAGACTAGGAGGTTCCGGGAGATGGCAGAGGCCAACCTGGAGGCGAGTCAGGAGGAGATGAAGCGCTGGTACGACCAGAACGCAGCGCTAGTCGAGTTTCAGCCGGGCCAGCTGGTGTGGGTCATGGCCCCCGTGAAACCCTGCGCTCTCCAGGATAAATGGACCGGGCCCTTCAAAGTAGTTGAGCGGAAGAGCCCGGTCACGTACTTGGTAGACGTCCAGTCACCCCGGGACCCCCTCCGGGTCCTCCACGTGAACCGCCTCAAGCCCCACTTTGTGCGGACGGAGCTGAGCCTCCTACTGGCCACTGACGACGGGTCCGAAGAAGAGTCAGATCCTCTCCCTGATCTTCTGTGCACCAAGGAGAAGGACGGCTCCGTAGAGGGAGTGAACCTCTCCCCGTCTCTCACTCCCCAGCAACGTGAGGATTGCCGCCAGCTCCTAGGGCAGTTTCCGGACCTTTTCTCCTTGGTCCCCAAGGTCACCGACTGGTGTGTCCATGATGTGGATACCGGGGACAGCCCGCCAATAAGACACCGAGCCTACCGAGTCCCTGATCGGGTCCGGTCCTGTATCCAAGCCGAAGTCTCAAAAATGTTGACCCTAGGCGTGATCGAACCCTCCGACAGCCCCTGGGCCAGCCCCGTGGTCCTGGTCCCAAAAGCAGCTGCCCCCGGGGTCGCCCCAGAACTCCGCTTCTGCGTGGACTACCGGGGACTCAATGAAGTCACCCGAGCCGATGCCCACCCCATTCCCCGAGCCGACGAGCTCATTGACCGGCTCGGGGCTGCTCGGTTCCTCAGCACCTTCGATCTCACCTGCGGCTACTGGCAAATTGCGCTCACAGAGGGAGCCAAGGAGCGGTCCGCCTTCTCCACCCCGGATGGGCACTATCGCTTTCGCGTGATGCCTTTCGGGATGAAAAATGCCCCGGCCACCTTCCAGCGACTGGTAAATAGAGTCCTGGCCGGGCTGGAAAAATTCAGCGCTGCATATCTCGACGATATTGCAGTTTTTAGTTCCGAATGGAGTGAGCACCTCCAGCACCTCCGGAGGGTGCTAACCGCCCTACGCCAGGCGGGCCTCACCGTGAAAGCCAGCGAATGCCAGATTGGGCAAGGTTCGGTAACCTACCTGGGGCACCAGGTCGGAAGTGGGCAGGTCGCCCCTCTACAGCCCAAAATCGACGCCATCCTAGTCTGGGAACCCCCCACTACCCAAACAGAGGTCCGAGCCTTTCTGGGCCTCACAGGCTACTACCGGAGATTCATCCGGAATTACGGCAGCCTGGTCGGTCCCCTCACGGGACTTACGTCCAAGAAACAGCCCAAGAAGGTACAGTGGTCCCCTGCCTGAAAACAGCCATGTGTACGGCCCCCGTCCTCCAGGCCCCCGACTACTCCAAAGAGTTTGTGGTACAAACTGATGCCTCCGAGCATGGCATCGGGGCAGTCCTCTCCCAGGTAAATGACCAGGGTCTAGACCAGCCCGTGGCCTTCCTCAGCCGAAGGCTGTTGCCCCGGGAACAGAGATGGAGTACCATCGAGCGCGAGGCGTTCGCCGTAGTCTGGGCCCTCAAGAAACTACGCCCTTACCTGTTCGGCACCCATTTCAGGGTCCAAACCGATCATCGCCCCTTGCGATGGCTCATGCAGATGCGAGGAGAAAACCCCAAGCTTCTGCGGTGGTCAATCTCCCTCCAGGGGATGGATTTCACCGTGGAACATCGCCCTGGTACGGACCACGCCAACGCCGATGGCCTCTCCCGATTCTTCCACCTCAGCGAAGAGAACCCCCAAGAAGATGGGTAGTTCTCTCCGGCTTTCAGCTGGGGGAGACGCGTGTTAGACCCGGCCCTCGTAACATAGTCAGACCTGACCCCTGCACCTCACACCAGCCCCGAGCCCACGGCCTAGCCGATCCTTCCCACCAGAACACACACACCCGACCCGGACTTCCCCCGTCCGTGGCCTTCCTCCTTCGGCCACCCCGGGCCCGCGTGCCCACTTCATGCACCAAGATGGCCGCCCGGCCCCAGCGCGACCCTGGCCTAGAGGCGCCACTCCGGCTGGAGGACATCGCGCTCCCCTTGGGATGAGAAAGGGAGGAGCAGTTTCCATCACACCTCTGCGCTTCCCTGGGAAGGTGGGTTTCGATCGACCCGCCGGCCTCCCCGAGGGCTGGCTCCACGCCTGCTGGGTGTCTGGGGCTCCTCCCGACCCGGCCCTGAAAGGATCAAAGGACAATGGCAGGAAACCCCCAACAAGCGACCCCCAGGTGACAAGACCCCTGCCTGCACAGACTCCGGACATCAAAGAGGAGTCGCCCTATAACAAGGGGTGCTCTGGGACTGTCCGGCAGATTTGCCTTGGAATACCTGAGCCCTGCTGAGTGACTCGCGGCTCCCCTGAAGATCGTAAGACCTCCGAACCTGTGCTTGAGCCCTGCTGAGTGACTCGCGGCTCCCCTGAAGATCGTAAGACTTCCGAACCTGTGCTTGAGCCCTGCTGAGTGACTCGCGGCTCCCCTGAAGATCGTAAGACCTCCAAACTTGTGCTTGAGCCCTGCTGAGTGACTCGCGGCTCCCTGAAGATCGTAAGACCTCCGAACTTGTGCTTGAGCCCTGCTGAGTGACTTTCGGCTCCCTGAAGATCGTAAGACCTCCGAACTTATACTCGAGCCTGCTGAGTGACTCGCAGCTCCCACAGACTATCTTGGTTCCGCCGGACCCCACGACGACAAGCGTATCCCCCAGCTCGAGCATTGTGAGCTGTGCGCCGGGTACGCTCCTGCATTTGATTCTTATCCCCAAAGACTGTCCCGCTACCTCCTAACCCCCCTCCAAGACTTTGTGAGCCCGCGCTCTACTTGTATATATTTTGCCTTGCTGATCATAAACATCCTACAACTCCGATCTGATAAAGATTTGCTCTTAAGAACTTCTCGTGTACTGTCTCTCTGTCGTGTGGTGCCGAGTGTACGATCCTAGATACGAGGTTCCTCCCCTGAGGAGTCTCCCGCCAGTGCCCGGCTACGATACCTCGAGGGTGGGTCTCAGGGCAGTCAGGGCCCCTTCCGGGCCCCTCTGAGGTCGCCTTCTAACACCCAGACATAGGAGGGATGGGTGCAGAGTCCTCCCAGCAGTGCCCAGACACAGGAGGGGTGGGTGCAGAGTCCTCCCAGCAGTGCCCAGACATAGGAGGGGTGGGTGCAGAGTCCTCCCAGCAGTGCCCAGACATAGGAGGGGTGGGTGCCTATCACTCCCAGCAGTGCCCAGACATAGGAGGGGCGGATGCAGAGTCCTCCCAGCAGTGCCCAGAGGCAGGAGGGGTGGGTGCCTATCACTCCCAGCAGTGCCCAGAGTCAGGCGTGGTGTGTGCAGAGTCCTCCCAGCAGTGCCCAGAGGCAGGAGGGGTGGGTGCCTCTGGGCACTGCTGGGAGTGATAGGCACCCACCCCTCCTGTCTCTGGGCACTGCTGGGAGTGATAGGCACCCACCCCTCCTGTCTCTGGGCACTGCTGGGAGGACTCTGCACACACCCCTCCTGACTCTGGGCACTGCTGGGAGTGATAGGCACCCACCCCTCCTGTCTCTGGGCACTGCTGGGAGGACTCTGCACACACCCCTCCTGACTCTGGGCACTGCTGGGAGTGATAGGCACCCACCCCTCCTATGTCTGGGCACTGCTGGGAGACATCAGGCATCCCCCCCCCCCCCTGGGACTCCCCCTACAGTACATAGCATGTGTGTCACACCTGGACACAATGGCAGAAGTCACAGTCACAAAAAAGGGACACAGTCTGTGCTAGTAGCCTCCTCACTCACCTGATACCCTGGTCGCCCATACAGCAGGGGGTACTGTGGGAGGATCACATCCAGCAATGCCAGGTTCTCCTCCAGGGTGAATGGCTGTGACCTCTCCACAGACCTTGACATGGTCCCAGGGAATCAGGAGCAGCAGCAGTGTGGTAGAATCAAATATGAACTTATGTGCAGGCAAGTGATCCCACATGGGACCTGGCTGCCTTATATCTGCCTTGCTGGCCTGTTTAATGCACAGGAGTACAGAGTGATTGGTCACTCACATTTGCATCCTATGTTTCCTCCAATCCCTTCAAACCTAGCACAGTCAGTGGGTTCTTATTGTGTTTTTTTCTTCAGCATGATGTCAACCCCACAAACACATTGCAACAAAGTAGATTAATTCCAACTGACTTCTGCTGTGCACCTTCCAGAACAAATTCAAACTTAAAACTTGGTCTCTATGACAACCAGCATGCATGTAGGCCTTAATACTTGTCCCTCATGTGTCCCCTATGTAAAAATGAGCTTCACACACAGGTACGGTGCGTTCCGGGGCCCTAGGGCACCCCAAATGCATAGCAACGGCCCGTACAGGCGTGTGTACGGGCCGTACCACTATGAGTACGCATACTCAAGAACACCCATAGTGGTACGGCCCGTACACGCGTGCGTACGTTCACTATCACTATGGGTGTCCTTGCGTATGCGTACTCGTAGTGGTACGGCCCGTACACACGCCTGTACGCTCACTATCACTACGAGGACACCCATAGTGATAGTGAACGTACGCACGCGTGTACGGGCCGTACCACTACGAGTACGCATACGCGAGGACACCCATAGTGATAGTGAACGTACGCACGCGTGTACGGGCCGTACCACTACGAGTACGCATACGCGAAGACACCCATAGTGATAGTGAACGTACGCACGCGTGTACGGGCTGTACCACTACGAGTACGCATACGCGAGGACACCCATAGTGATAGTGAACGTACGCACGCGTGTACGGGCCGTACCACTACGAGTACGCATACGCGAGGACACCCATAGTGATAGTGAACGTACGCACGCGTGTACGGGCCGTACCACTATGGGTGTTCTTGCGTATGTGTACTTACTGACCGTACACATGCCTGTACGCTCACCATCACTATAGGTACACATACGGCAGCACTCCCATAGTGATATGGGAACGTACACAGGCCCTCTTAGCAGCAGTAATGGTTTTCACACATCACAGTGGTGACAGGCAGCACACAGGAAGGAATAGGGCTGACATACTTGTCCAAGGATGGACATCAAGGCATTGTCTGGGCAGTACTACATGTGTGGGGCACAGGTGTGACAGGCTGTGATGTGGCACATTACTCCTGAGTCGAGAAGGCACCAGATGTATGATGAGATGTGTACACATGTAATGAGTGACGGTGCAATGTGTGCCAGGCATGCCCTTGACTCCTTTGACATGTGTGCATGTCGTACTGCACACTTGTGATGAGCGTCACTGGCATGGCACGGACACCAACACACGGAAGTGTCCCCTGATGCCCGGTACAGGGGTTACCACACCTGACATGTGCACGGTGCACGATGTGACTATGTCATGTATGTGTGGGGGGTTCCCATTAGTTTGATGTTGGAGCTCCCTCAAAAGCTGCAGCTGTTGCAGCAACCAACATGTGTCTGTGTGTAGATTGACATTGCACACTGTTCCGCACACCATGCCACATGTGGTATCGGATGTGAGGTGCGTATGTATGCATGGGACACGGAGTAGCGTAACAAGGACATGTCTGCATCCTCTCTATGAATGTGTGGTGAGTCATGACATGTACACCTTCATGGCAAGGTGTGTGGGCTGTCCTAGTGTAATGTCATGTGACCTGTGGCTCTAGTGTTCCGCTACCAGTCTCTGAAATCGACATCCTACTTCTGCTGATGTGTGGATGTATGTCACTCCTGTCTTGCGTCTGGCTGTTCACTTGCACTGGGACACAGCTAATCCCATGCCATGGCATGTGGAGGTTCACAATCTCCGTGTGTAGCTGGGTCTTGGTAGGAGTGTCACCTGGCAGCCATACATGTCCAGGGCATGTGGCACATACCTGACTCCGTATGTAGCATATGTGTATAGACAGATTAACATGTGCTCTGTACAAATTAATTGTTGTTGTGGTGCACTCACTCTTCCTTGTCACTTCCAAATTACTGCAGAGCGCCGCCTCTTCCCCGAGCAATTCCGGACTTGGCTGCCATGCGGGAGAATGACTGTATCCGGTGCTACCGCTTCCCCCAACGGTTGATTCTGGATTTGACGGCGAGACTGGCACCACACCTGCAACCGCTGCACAGGTATCCTACGGCACTGACACCCAAGCTGAAGGTAATGGCAGCCCTACATTTTCTAGCCACGGGTACCTTTCAAAATACCATAGCTCATGTTGGTGGCATGTCTCAGAGCATGTTCTGCCGTGTGCTGCATGATTTCTTAGAGGCCATGTTGATTCACCTGGATGACTTCATCCATTTTCCTACCCCTGAAATGTTGACTGGGGTCAAGCGTGGATTCTATGCCCTGGGAGGGATGCCTCATGTCATTGGGTCCATAGATGGGACACATGTGGCTTTGGTACCACCACAGGCACAGGAGGTAGCGTACCGGAATCGCAAGCACTACCACTCCATCAATGCCCTTGTGGTGTGTCTGTCCAACATGGTGATTACACATGTCTGTGCTCGTTTTCCAGGATCAGCACACGATGCCTACATCATGAGGCGTAGCAGGGTGCCTGAAATGATGGCGCAGCTGCGCAACGAACGAGCATGTGTTGTTGGTGGGTACAGTCTGTCTGTCCTGTATTTTGCGTAGACTTCCAGCACGACCGCTTCTCCTGTCCTGCTTATGTCCATGTGTTTTCCATGTAGGGGACGCTGGCTATCCCAACATGCCATGGCTGATCACACCTCTCCGCAACCCCATCACGCCGGCCCAGCTCCGCTACAACACCGCCCATGGCCGGACAAGGCGAGTGATAGAGAGGACGTTTGGCCTCCTGAAGAGCCGATTTAGGTGCCTACACAAGACCGGCGGCGCCCTCCCATATGCCCCGGCGAAGGTCTGCAAAATCTTCATGGTCTGCTGCATGCTGCACAACATGGCATTTGAGAAAGCTGTGCCACTCATCCTGGATCAAGATGACCAGGACCATCCACCCGTGGAGGACGAAGGGCTTGGCAATGGGGCTAGTGATGTGGAGGATGTGGAGCCGCAAGAGGACATCCGGACTCGGCTCATACGCGACTTCTTTGCATAGTGGTGAGTACCAGTGTCTGAGTGTGCACGCATTGGTCCCCGTGTGGCATGTGTTGCGATGTGTGTCTCCACCTGCATGTATGGCACGTGAGTCAGAGGTGTGTGTGGGTGTGTCACTGGAGTGATGGTGCCAGTGGTGGTTGTATGGTTGTATTTCCCCAGTCATAATTGTGACCTAGCATGTTGTCAACCATACATGTGTCGAGTACATGCACATGCAAGTGGCTGTGCTTTTTGTGGCTGACTTCTTGTGTGTCTCTCTTCCCCAGGTACTTGCGCATGCCGTCTGCTGCTTGCATTGTTGTGGCACTGCTATTCCTCATGGACACGTCATCGTGTGCTGACTCAGCGTTACAAGCACGGACACGTTTGGAAGTCTCCTTAGGGTAAGGGATGCATCAGGGGTGTATTGGGTGTGGCAGTTGTTCACGATGTATGCACACTGCCCCTGTCGATGTTTGGTTCCTCTGCAGACATGTTGCATCACCATGGTACACATTACATGCAGCTGGGTACACCTGAATAGATGGTCAGACTTGTTGACAGTCATCTGTGATGGGATAGTGGATTGTGATGATGGCATCAATGTGTGTAACACTGCCCTCGGACACATACGGTTTGCATTGGCTTGACATGCTGTGGGACTTCCACATCAGCGTATCAATGGTGTATGGCAGGCTCTCCGTGAGCAGCTGGGGGTGTTTAGCTGTTAGCCGACACTTGTGTGCCAGTTCCATGGCTATCACGCATTTGTGCTGCAGAAGGGGGGTGTCAGTGTTGGACCCACATGTTACTCCACATGACCTGTGTATGTGTACTCCGAGTTGCCTCTGCAATCCCGAATACATGACTAATAAAGGTGTCCCTATGCCTCCAAGGTGCCTCTTCTCAGTCAATGCTGGTGTGTTGCCACGGTGCCTCCGGCATGTCTGGCTTGGTTTTCCCTGATAGTGGTTATGTGTCTATGTGTAGAGTAGCAAGATGCAAGCTGTGTGTGTGGGATTAGACTGTGTATTGTGCATGATGTCCATGACTGTGTGGGTATTGTGACATGTGCCATCCCCATGCATCCAACGTTGGCCAGGCCCCCATTCTCTGCATCCACCGGACTCAAGCTTGCAGGACATGGTTCTGCCACCTGTCTACACATACCTGGGTGCCCCCCAGGACACTCCACATGATCCCTGACCTCTGTGCATGACTGTTGCTGTACTCAATATGTCTGTCGGCACGGTTGTGCGGCCACCCCCTCAGCTGGTTGGGCCCATCGCGGGTGTGTATGGTGCTCCATGTCTGTCTTGCCTAATACACTGTGACCCGTGTGTCCTGTGCCAGACTCAGGCCCCAGGGTGTGGATGGTTGAAGTCAAAAGAGAACTCGGGCATGTTTAGACTTTACAAGACACATGTAAGGTAATAATGCAACCAGCAGGCATCTTCTCTTCATGGTGTGGCTTTTTATTTTAGTGGGGGGGTGGGGGGGGGTATGACATGAGGGACTTTCCGGGTGTTTGGAATCCAAAGTTCAGTAGGGGAGTTGGTGTCCTTGCCATTGGAAATCCTCAGAGTCCATGCCACAGTCTTTGTCAACATTGGTCAGCAAGGCCATGTGGCAGAGAATGTCTTTTGATGCTGTGCTGCTGTTGCTCCGGTGGGCCAGGTGCCAGGCCAGGTGTCCTGGGAGATGGTGCTGTAGCGCCGACCCTCACGGTCTTTTCCGTGGACGACCCGCCCTCCTGCGGGGACCCTCAGAAGCAGGCCGTGACGATGTTTGGGATGCTCCATCGGATGTTTCCTCCTCCTCCTCCTGATCCCTCCCTGTGGGTGGTGATGTTCTACGCCTACTGGCACAGGGAGGGTTGCCCATGTTGTCGGCCATCCGACGGAGTGTACTGTGAATTCCCGTGAACACCGTCACAAGCTCAGCCTGTCTGTCCTCCATCCTCCGTTGGTGTTGCAGTAGACAGGCATGTTGCTCCGCATGTTGCTGGGCCTGCTGGGTCTTGATCTCATCGAGGGTCCCCTTCATATCGTTGAGGGTGGACACAACCTGGGCCATGCCCGTGGTGTCCTGCCGGTATGTGTCCAGGATGTTTCGGATATGGGAATATACCTGTTCCCCAGCCAACTGGTCAGGCTGGCGCCTCCGCCGTCCTCCACTCCCACCACTCCTGCCCACTTGCGCCTGGCCTGCCGTTGTGGGCACATCGGGTCTCCGGGACCCCTGAGGGATGGCATTTGCGGTGTTGCCTCCCTCCTCCTGGGTGCCCGGAGAACCTTGTCCCTCCTGGACAGACTGGCTGCTTTGTGGTGGTGGGGCAGGGATCCTGGGTGTCTCCTGGGATGTGGCAGGAGTGGGGGTGGTGGTTGGCCCCGTTGTACCTGACGCAGGTGCTGCAGGTCGTTGGACACCAGAGGGGCCAGGTTGGTCGGGGTCGACCACAGAGTGGTGAGAGTCGTCGCTGCCGGTGGGATCGGCCTCCCACAGAGCCGGGTCCTGTGAGTCTTCCCCCCCAGTGTTGGGGGGTGAAACACGAGGTTGACCTGTGTGTGAGAGAGACAATGTTAATTTTGTTCCATGCAACATCCATGTTTCATTAGTTTCAAAGTTGGAACATTTCCTCAGGGAATTTGGATCTGTCTTGCATTCCACTCACAGTGCACTTGTGCATGGGTGTGTCCCTTGGGCACAGCTTTGGCGACTTTAACTATGTGTGGCACAGTCTTACTTGCTGCGTCAAGTGTGACTGCAGTCAGCAGTGGAGTGGGCAGGTGTGGCGAGCCGTGCATTGGCGCCTTCCGTGTTGCACTGTACGTGGGCACATGAAGTTGTTCCACACACTTCAATGATGCAGGTAGCTGTCGTTGTGCTCGTGCACAGGTTGTGACATGGCCCTGTGTTTTGCCATGGAGGAGAGGGGGGGTGCTGGCACTGGCCACCCTTGTCTACATGCACGCAGTCCACCTGCTGACGAGCAGACATTCCCACACACCACAAGGCTGATTTGCTCTCCCTGTGTCTCCCTCCCTCTCTGTCCCCCTCTCCCTCCCTCTGTGTGTCGGCCTCCTCCCTCTGTCCGTCTTCCTGTGTCTCCCTCCCTCTCTGTCCCCCTCTCCCTCCCTCTCTGTCCCCCTCTCCCTCCCTCTGTGTGTCAGCCTCCTCCCTCTGTCCGTCTTCCTGTGTCTCACTCCCTCTCTGTCCCCCTCTCCCTCCCTCTGTGTGTCGGCCTCCTCCCTCTGTCCGTCTTCCTGTGTCTCCCTCCCTCTCTGTCCCCCTCTCCCTCCCTCTCTGTCCCCCTCTCCCTCCCTCTGTGTGTCAGCCTCCTCCCTCTGTCCGTCTTCCTGTGTCTCCCTCCCTCTCTGTCCCCCTCTCCCTCCTTCTGTGTGTCAGCCTCCTCCCTCTGTCCGTCTTCCTGTGTCTCCCTCCCTCTCTGTCCCCCTCTCCCTCCCTCTGTGTGTCAGCCTCCTCCCTCTGTCCGTCTTCCTGTGTCTCCCTCCCTCTCTGTCCCCCTCTCCCTCCCTCTCTGTCCCCCTCTCCCTCCCTCTGTGTGTCAGCCTCCTCCCTCTGTCCGTCTTCCTGTGTCTCCCTCCCTCTCTGTCCCCCTCTCCCTCCCTCTCTGTCCCCCTCTCCCTCCCTCTGTGTGTCAGCCTCCTCCCTCTGTCCGTCTTCCTGTGTCTCCCTCCCTCTCTGTCCCCCTCTCCCTCCCTCTGTGTGTCGGCCTCCCCCCTCTGTCCGTCTTCCTGTGTCTCCCTCCCTCTCTGTCCCCCTCTCCCTCCCTCTGTGTGTCAGCCTCCTCCCTCTGTCCGTCTTCCTGTGTCTCCCTCCCTCTCTGTCCCCCTCTCCCTCCCTCTGTGTGTCACCCTCTGTCACCTCAGCCCAGCTTCCTGGGCACACACTGTTAGCAAATCTTTGAATGGCCCTTGGCTTGTTGATGTGAGTTTGTTTCTGATCTGCAGGCACCCATTGGGTGTAGTGTCTGTGTCTGCGCTGCTGCTGTGGTGGTGTGTGCTGCCACTCTTTCACAGTGTTGGCTGCTCATTAGCTGCTGTCATGTGCAAAACAGTGCCTTCACCCCCATGTGTTAATGCAAGGCGTCCGCCATTTGCTGGCGAGTCTTTCCTGTGTGGGGACACACTGTTTGTCTGGCTGTGACCTAGGCCATATGGGCAGAGGGCATTGTTGTCTGCTTCTGAGTTGCACTATGTGATTTTTTGGGCCCACCCTCCCGCCATCCGGGTTACCGTGTCATGTGTTGGTGTCTTCTGTGGCCTGTGACTTGACATTGTCCAGCTGGGTGCATGGGGCATGGTGGCGCCAGTGGCATGTGCGTGTTCATGGAGTGTGGTTGAGTCATGCGATAGCTTGGGGTGGTTGCGTGCCTGTTTGTGAGTTTGGTTGTGGATGACGTTCCCCCCATGTGAGGTGCGTTGTTTGTGTACTCACCCGGGTCTCGCAGTCCTCCTAATCCTTCGACTGCCTCCACCGGCAGTATGGCCATCACCCTCTCCTCCCAGGGATGGTAGTGTACGGGTCTGCGGGACGGCCCTCCTCCAGTGATGTTGGCCTGGTTGTGTTCATCCGTCATCTTGGCTCGGACCCTCCTCCGCAGATCGTACCACCTGGCTTGGCATTCCTGCTTGTTCCTTCTGGTGTCCGCAACAGCATTCACAGCATCGACGATGGTCTGCCACATGGCTGTTTTTGCTGAAATGCTGGTCTGTCTGACCAATGTTCCAAAGAGGTGTGGCTCGACTCTGAGGATTTCATCGACAAGGACCTCCAACTCTCAGTTACTGAACTTTGGATTCTTGTTAGTGGGCATGGTGAGGGGTGTGGATGGTGGGGGGGTGTGGATGGTTGTGGGTGTGTGGGTGTGGTTGTGCAGGTGTGTGTGTGAATGTGATGAGGGGGTGTTTGTGAAGGTGTGTGTGTGAAGGTGTGCAAGTGTAAGGTGTAGTAAAGGTTCTCGTTTTGTGCTGTAGGTTGTCTGTGGGGTCTGGCAGCATTGAGTCTGTTGCAAAGGTTCATGGTTTGTGTGTGTGGGCCCTTTTTATTGGTCCATTGGTGGGTGTGGCTGTGTTTGAAGTTTGGGTGGGTGTGTTATAAGGAGTGGTGGTGTTTTGGGCCTCTGTTTGTTTTTGGCAGTTGCAGGTCAGTGAATGTGTTGTTTTAGTGGTTGTTGGACATGTTTAGTGGCTTTGTGCCATTCGAATGGTGTATTCTTGTGTTGTTTTGGTTTGTCCTGGTTGTGTACGTGCGTTTTTAGCGTGTGTACGGTGTGTACATGGGCCATTTTGTTGTACAGTGCTGTCCTTGTGTGTGGCTTGGTACGACTCGTACATGCGGTTGTGATGTTGGGGCCTGGGGTGCGCTCCGTACTTAGAATGTTGTGGTGGGGGTATGACTTTGACGTACAGGGGTGTACATACACGGGGGTACGACACGTACAGGGGTGTACATACACGGGGGGTACGACACGTACAGGGGTGTACATACACGGAGGGGTGCGACACATACAGGGGTGTACATACACGGGGGTACGACACGTACACGGGTGTACATACACGGGTGGGGGTACGACTCTAATGTACACGGGTGTACATACACGGGGGGATACGACACGTACACCGGTGTACATACACGGGGGGTACGACACGTACACGGGTGTACATACACGGGGGTACGACACGTACAGGGGTGTACATACACGGGGGTACGACACGTACAGGGGTGTACATACACGGAGGGGTACGACACGTACACGGGTGTACATACACGGGGGGTACGACACGTACAGGGGTGTACATACAGGGGGGGTACAACACATACAGGGGTGTACATACACGGGGGTACGACACGTATACGGGTGTACATACACGGGTGGGGGTACGACTCTAATGTACAGGGGTGTACATACACGGGGGGTACGACACGTACAGGGGTGTGCATACACGGGGGTACGACACGTACACGGGTGTACATACACGGGGGTACGACACGTACAGGGCTGTACATACACGGGGGGTACGACACGTACAGGGGTGTACATACACGGGGGGTACGACACGTACAGGGGTGTACATACAGGGGGTACGACACGTACACGGGTGTACATACACGGGGGGTACGACACGTACACGGGTGTACATACACGGGGGGTTCGACACGTACGTACGGGGGCTGGGGGGGTCGGCGCATACGTACGGGGGTTGGGGGGGTCGGCGCGTATGCGGGCACATGTCTCCATGGTTGCTATGGGTGTTCGGTGCGGACGGTGTTTTTTCCATACGGTTGTAACTTCTGACGCACGGGATGGATCGTGATTCCGCGGTCGGACTTCACTTTTCACATTTGTACGGAGATTCGTCCGAGGACGTGTCGGACACATTTTCCGACCCGAGGACGTGTGGGGAATTATTCCCAATGCGATTCGTATGGTCTTTTTCCCATGCGAATCGTAATTGGCAGTTTGTACGGCACTTGTACGATTCGTACGGTAAAAAGACCCGATACGAGTCGTACGGGGAAAATTTTTAACGGATCGTAATTGGCACCTCAGTCTATGTTGTGCTGGAGCCGCGTTGCCAAGGCAGTTTGCCTGCTTGCTAGCATTCGCATTGCTTCAGTTAGGGTTTAATCACTGCGCTCCTTTGTGGTAGGGCTTAGCGCTGTCTGCTTACCGAGTTCTCTGCGTGTGCAGCAATCCTTGGGAGCGCTTCGGCCTCCCCGGCCGGGCATTTGGCGTCCGTAGCCTGTCAGTGTGGAGCGGGAGTGTATGGGGGCCTGAGGACGGCGCGAATGTGCTCGCGCGCGTCCTCTTTCTGCTTTCACGGGCGGCCGTTACCGCGCATGCGCGGCGGCCATTTTCCGACTGGATTTCATCGGAGGTTTTGTTTCAGAGCGGGAAACGCTCATTATTCAAAATAAAAAGCCCGTATTTTTGCCTCATTGACACCTGACGCTTGTTTTTGGCTGAGGGCTGAATAATAATTGCATAGGCTCTGCCTAGAGAGGTTGGCAGGCCCTCCCTCCACTATTTAACATCGTTTTTTGAGGCTTGATTGCCTGGCCTGCCTGGGGTTGTTCCTCTCCCCCTTATTTGCTCCTGCCTTCGCACCATCGTTGCGCTCTAAAGGTGACAGCTCCTACTTACACCATGGCTGATTATTCATACGAGGAGGAGTATTTTGATTCAGAGCCTTCGGGTTCGTTTGAGCAAGACCTCGTTGAGGCCCTAGATGCTGGAGTGCAGCATTCAGTAAGCTCAGCGCTTGTGAGGGCGATTGCACCCCTTAAGCGGCATCTTAATAATTACGCGCTGCAGCAGGGTTGGCTCCCAGCCGCAAATACTCGCCCCAAGCCAACGGGTAAGAAAAATATTAATCCTCACTCAGAGGATTTTGCTCGGCTATCCAGGGCCCTAGCGAATGACCACGCTTATTTGGCGCAAACTGAGTCTTTCCACGAAGACAAGGGGGATTCCTCGGCTGACGGCGATTCCGATCAGGAGGAATTTGCTCAACCAGCTAAAAAGACTAGGAAGGAGCATCATGTGGAGCCCACTCCACCACCTAAACATCTGACCTTCGACCCCACGGATATCATTCATCTCAATTCTACAGCATGGATGCCCTTGCAAGAAGTGGCGGACTATCTCCAGTCGAATCTCCGACGCCCTTTCGTCAAGGCCGTCAGGGCGCGCCTTAAGTCTGAGTGCCCGAGACCTGACCTGGCAGCTCGCATGGCGGAGACCCCAGAAGTGGACGCGACCATGCTGACCTATCTTAAAAAATACTCTAAGGACCCGAAGAAGGGCATTGACCGCGCCTGGCGGTCATGCCAAGATAAACTTCTGGATCTTTCAGGGCCTTTGGCCAAAATCCTCGAGATGGGTCTCCAGGCAAAGGAGTCCGGGTATCCAGTGGATCCCGACGACCTCATTGGTTGGGCGCAGCGTGCTGTGTG
This sequence comes from Triturus cristatus, assembly GCF_964204655.1. Lineage (NCBI taxonomy): Eukaryota > Metazoa > Chordata > Amphibia > Caudata > Salamandridae > Triturus > Triturus cristatus. The sequence continues at coordinate 513,445,886 of NC_140581.1, read as the reverse complement.
CCTGTTGGGCAACGCCAACTGTGCCATGTCTAGCGAACGGAGGAGGTCTATCCTCCTGAAGCTAGACTCTAAACTGGCTGAGTTATCTTCCTCGGATGCAGGTCCAATAGCCCAGGGTCTCCTTTTCAGGCAACCCTTTCTGAAAGAACTCACCAAATTCGTGGCTACTTTCAGCGGCCTGGATAAGGCACAGGAATCGCTACGACGGGCCTTCCGACCGGTTTTCGCCAGGGCCGGATGAAATCAAGGGCGGTCGTTCGGCCGAGGTCATTCCCAAGGCGCCCCGCGTGGTCAGCAGCACCACAGAGGAGGATATCAGGATAACTCTTTCGGAAACTCAAATTTCTACCCCTCCAGACGAGCGCGGAACCGCTTCCGCAGAGGCAGATTCGGTGGCAACCAGGGAAACCACCAAGATTTTGGATCAGCAGGTGAGACTTATCCTTTGTTCAGAGGTGAAGTTGGGGGGTTGCATTCAGTATTTCTTGCAAGCTTGGCAAATGCTCTCGCAGGATCCCTGGATCCTGGAAACGGTACAGGGTTACAAATTGGAAATGTACAACACCCCCATTCAGCGTGCCCCTCCCCCTCCCATCCATTTTTCCCATCTCGATCAGAGTTTTATCTCGGACGAAATACAATCCCTCTTACAGAAGGGGGCAATTATCGAGTCTCAATTCCATCCTCGAGGTTTTCTCAGCAATGTGTTCCTTGTTCAGAAGAAAGGGGGCGGGTCCAGGTTGGTGCTGAACCTCAAAGAATTCAATGGCTGGATCATTTACCGCCATTTCAAAATGGAAGGCGTCCACCTACTGCGCAACCTGTTGCAGGAAGGCGATTGGATGGTCCGGCTGGACCTGAAGGACGCCTACTTGTCCGTGCCCATTTACGCCCCTCATCGCTGTTTTCTTCAGTTTCTCTGGCAGGGCATCTATTACGAGTACGCGGTTCTTCCCTTCGGACTTTCGTCAGCACCATGGTGCTTCACGAAACTCGTTCGGCCAGTGATGGAGTCATTGCGCTCGCGCGGGGTGAGGCTGATCGTTTATCTGGACGACGTCATTATTATGGCGCAATGTCCGCTTTTAGTGACAACGCATCTGGAATGGTCCATTCACCTGCTTCAAACCCTGGGTTTCATTGTGAACTCTCAGAAGTCCGTTCTGGTGCCCATGCAGGCTATAGAGTTTCTGGGCTTTCAAGTGGACTCTCGCAGCTGCCAACTCCTGCTGCACGCGATCAAGATCAGAACGATCAAGAAAGAATTGAGATCGATAGTGAGCAAGCAGACTGTGTCCTTGAGATCCATAGCCCGGATAGTGGGCTTGTTGGCCTCCTCGATTCAGGCCATCTTTCCAGGCCCTCTTCACTACCGTGCTCTCCAACGCTTAAAGATTCAACATCTACGCAAAGGCCTCAGCTATGCTGAACAGGTTCCTCTTTCAGAGGAAGCGAGGTTGGAAATGTTGTGGAGGCTCGACCACATGGAGTCGTGGAATGGCAGAGCCATTTTCGGGTCCAAACCGGAGGTAGTGATCGAATCGGACGCCAGTCGCTGGGGCTGGGGAGCCCGCTGCGGTCCAGTCTTGACGGGGGGACGTTGGTCTCCGGAGGAGCTTTCCCTACATATCAATTTCCTAGAGTTGTTGGCGGGATCGTTCGCAATTCGCAGCCTCTCCCCGCAGAAGACAAATTGTTGCATTCTTCTAAGAATGGACAATATATCGGCGGTCCGGTACGTGAACAAACTTGGGGGTACACGATCTCGCATCCTGGCGGAAATTGCCAAGGAAGTTTGGCATTATTGCCTTTTGTACAATCTGTCAGTAGTGGCGGAGTACCTCCCGGGCCAGAAGAACGAAGTGGCCGATTGGCATTCCTGTTACCTATGGGACAACAGCGATTGGCGATTACACCCTCGTGTCTTCCGAATGCTAAACCTCTTATGGGGACCTTGCCAGTTGGCCTTGTTCGCGTCACGGCTGAACAAGCAACTTCCGGATTTTTACAGCTGGCACCCGGATCAGGAGGCTCTGGCCTAGGATGCGTTTCTTCAGACCTGGCCACCAGTCCTTTGTTATGCCTTCCTGCCATTTGTCATGATATCCAGGGTCCTGGCTCAGGCCAGACGCCAACAGACGGAGATGGTGTTGGTTACACCGTTGTGGAGAGCCCAAGCTTGGATCCCAATAGCCCTGGAAATGTCTTGTGCTGTACCAATTCTCCTTCCCCAGAGGTGGAACCTGTTGCTGGATCCTCTCAAGGCCCCTCATCGATTAGAGGGCGCAGATCAGCTACCTCTGGTAGCGTGGCGAGTTTCAGGGACAGGTGGCAGGCCCCAGGTCTTTCGGCAAGCATGGTCAGATAATACCCATAAGCGATATTCATCAGCATGGAACAAGTGGTGTAGCTGGTGTGTTCAACGGGACGTCGATCCTACTACAGCTAATATCTCCATGGTCATGAATTTCCTGGCTTCTTTGGCATCATTGGGTTTTGCGTATATGACAGTAAACAATTTCAGGTCTGCGATTTCGGCTGGGCATGCCCCGCTAAAAGGCAAGCCAGTGGGAGAACACCCTCTGGTGTGTAAATTACTTAGGGGCATTCGGATGGTCAGGCCTCCGTGTCCAAAGTACTCCTTTTTGTGGGACGTTACGGTGGTGCTTCGCTTTTTGGATTCTTGGCCACCTAACGACCACCTGTCACGGAAACAGCTTTCAGCCAAACTGGCGATGTTATTATGTCTGGTCTCTTGCAAGAGAGTTTCTGATATTCGAGCTTTGGATATCGCAGGTCGTCGGTTTTCCCCAGAAGGGGTGACTTTTACTATTTCCAGACGTACCAAAAGCAATTCCACTTCAGTGTCTTACCCGGCTTTTCCGGATAATCCAAATCTATGTGTGGTACAATGTGTCAAAGCGTACGAGGTGAGTACAGCTAATTTTCGTTCTGACATGCAAGGTCAACTGTTTATTGCATTGCAGAAACCCTTTCGCCCAGTGTCTTCAGCTACTTTGGCGAGGTGGGTGCGTTGGCTCTTGAATGAAGCAGGCATTGATGTGTCTCAGTTCGGTGCTCATTCTGTTCGTGACGCAATGACGTCTAAGTCTTTTTCCTTAGGTGGAAGCCTAATCGACATCATGAATACTGCGGATTGGTCAAATGAATCTACTTTTAAATCGTTCTATTACAAACCTATAATAGATGTTGCATCAGTGGTGGTGGCTAAGCTTTAAACAAGCATAATCGGAGCCTCCGGTCCTGACATAGAATTACAAATTTGCGAACATTCATTATTATGAAATCTGTTTATTGGCATTTCGTTAATATAGACATAGCACATGGTATATATGAAGTATCACACAGGCAATGAGTCAGCCACTCTGATTAGTCCCCACCAGTTGTGAGCATGGCGAACAACAGGATCAAACGCCACCCCCATGTGCTAGGCAAGATAAATCTTGTGGGTCGCCGGACCACCGCCCTTATCTAAACAGCTCCATGAAACAACATAAAGAAAGAGGCAAAACAACAGAAGCCCCAGCACAACAACAGCAGCAGGTTCGGTCTTTTACCATATGATCCCCAAGGTACCTCTCCCGGCCCGACCCCCCCCCACCCGCTCCCACAAATTTGCGAACATTCATGACAAAAAATTTCAATTCTATTAAGGACAACAAAGGCGAGGATTATCCCACCCAGAATTTATGTGGTTACATGACTGTATATGTAAATCAATTTACTATGGCATTTTGACTGCATTATATTTGCTTCCTTTTGTCTCTTTCCCCCCCATTTTTGTGGTAACATTTGAGGTTGGAACATGATTTGGGGATTACCGTTATTACGGAACTTCATCTTTGTTTCAGATTCCAGTGGCAAGTGAGAAGTGCCTTCGATTCAGGATATCGTTGAGAATGGTTTTCCCTTTCACGATGTGAAGCTCGTTCGTCTGCGTTGGACGTCAGGAATTCGTTCTTCTGAGCCGAAGTTCGCCTGTTGGTTCTCGGATGTTTGGTTTACACGGACAGATGTTCGCGATCTCAGTTCAAGACGGAGTAGTTTTGTTTAAAGTATTGGACTTAACAGCTAACAGTCACGCAAAGAAAGCGGAGGTGTTTGCCTCAGCTAGACTCTATATAGTGAAAGTCTCTATGGTACTGTGGTACATGAGATTCTTGGGATTTGTAGTTTTGGAATAAAAAAGATGTTTTTTTATTGGCTGCTATTCTAATAAAGCAAAGAAATGAAAAGCATAATCCTTGCCTCCGTTGTCCTTAATAGAATTGAAAATTCTTGTCACGAAAGTTCGCAAATTTTTAATTTTAGAGCCAAAAACCGGGACATTTCAAGGAAATAGAAGAAGGACTACAATTTTACTTCAAGCCAGGAGACAGAAGACAGCGCTCTTCAGCAGAGAGTTACAGATTAGGCAGTTAGAACATACATAAAAAGCAATTTTTAAAAACCAGGAGCATGCCTGATAATTAAATTGCTTTCTTGAAACAACTGATAACTTTCCTTGCTTTGAAAAACATTAAAAAGCACCTCCTGCCGTCTTCAGTCGACCCTCTCTAAAAACCGGGACAGAAGCTACATTCCCTGAAATCTGCCAGGACAAAACCGGGACCGTCCGGGCAAATCCGGAACGCCTGGTCACCCTACTTCACTGTCCTTTTGGAGAAATTTTTTTAAAATTGTTTTCTGCCCGTCACGGACCTCCATCTGCACTTTCACCCGGTCTACTTTTTAATTGTTGCGTTCTGCCAGCGTTTTTAAACATCGTGTTTTGAACGTCGAGTTCGTTTAGTGCTGATAATTAACTAACTTCCATCGGCACATCCACCCTTCTGCACTGGATGTATGACGTTACAACGCACACTTTTACAACGCATGCACTTACAACGCATTTTTTACAACGCATAATCCATTACAACGCATGACATTACAACGCATGACACTACAACGCATTTTAAAAAACTACCTTTACAACGCATTTCCATTACAACGCATAATACCTTTACAACGCATACCATTACAACGCATAATATTAAATTGCATTTAAGGTAAGTATTAGATAGTATAGGGGTAAAAGTTACTTTTCTAACTCCAGGGGGTGCAACAGTAGAGTAAGTGTTGGATAGTATAGGGGTAAAAATTACTATTCTAACTCCAGGGGGTGCAACAGTAGGGTAAGTGTTGGATAGTATAGGGGTAAAAATTACTATTCTAACTCCAGGGGGTGCAACAGTGGGGTAAGTGTTGGATAGTATAGGGGTAAAAATTACTATTCTAACTCCAGGGGGTGCATCAGTAGGGTAAGTGTTGGATAGTATAGGGGTAAAAATTACTATTCTAACTCCAGGGGGTGCAACAGTAGGGTAAGTGTTGGATAGTATAGGGGTAAAAATTACTATTCTAACTCCAGGGGGTGCAACAGTAGGGTAAGTGTTGGATAGTATAGGGGTAAAAATTACTATTCTAACTCCAGGGGGTGCAACAGTAGGGTAAGTGTTGGATAGTATAGGGGTAAAAATTACTATTCTAACTCCAGGGGGTGCAACAGTAGGGTAAGTGTTGGATAGTATAGGGGTAAAAATTACTATTCTAACTCCAGGGGGTGCAACAGTAGGGTAAGTGTTGGATAGTATAGGGGTAAAAATTACTATTCTAACTCCAGGGGGTGCAACAGTAGGGTAAGTGTTGGATAGTATAGGGGTAAAAATTACTATTCTAACTCCAGGAGGTGCAACAGTAGGGTAAGTGTTGGATAGTGTAGTGTAATATTATGCGTTGTAATGGTATGCGTTGTAATGGTAGTATGCGTTGTAATGGAATGCGTTGTAAAGGTAGTTTTTAAAAATGCGTTGTAGTGTCATGCGTTGTAATGTCATGCGTTGTAATGGATTATGCGTTGTAAAAAATGCGTTGTACAGGTAGTGCGTTGTAAAAGTTGCGTTGTAAAGGTTGTTCCCCTTCTGCACTGGACCCCTTAGTGTGTACGGCAAAGCAAGCACATTTTTTCATTTAGTGAAACTAGAGAGGAGCCTCTTTAAACCTGTGCACAACATTGTTGTAATCATTTTATTAAATAAAAAATAAACGCCGCAATTGCATATGTACTTTTCTGTAAGAAACTGAGGGCACCAGCAATATGGCAGGGATCCAACATGCCAACCCTCCAGAATCGGGTGGGAGGTTCAGGGCACTTGCCTTTATTTCCTCCTATTTCGTCGTTCTACCCCAGCTGCACCGGAAGAGGCAACACTGCTACGGATGACGTTACCCAGCTGCATATGAGCCATAAACAAGTCCGTCCCACCCACTACAAAAAACACAAAAGCATCTCCCCTGCTGCATTGGAAGACACAACAGTGCTCTGGATAATGTTTCCCAGCCGCATTGAACATAAGCTGTCTGAGCCAAGTAGATGCCTTTCCACTAGTAAACATTATAGCAGATGCAAAATAGATTATTCCTGGCGTCGCTATACCGACCATCAATCAGAGTGAGCCCTCACAAATGCTCATGCATTTAATGTGCTTTCTAAACACAACGCGCTCCCCTAGTAGGTTATTTTAACAAGCACTTGCAGTGCATTAGGTCTCGCATTTGCGAGAGTTTGATCACTTGGCCTTGTAAATGATAATGCCTTTTATTTATGTGTTTACAAAACCTGCCAGCGGTGGGTAAACGCTGCTTGCAGGTTTATAAACACATAAATAAAAGGCATTATCATTTACAATGCCAATAGCTGAAACTCTCGCAAATGCGAGACCTATTGCACCTAATCTACCCGTGTCTAACAAAAAATGAATGTGTTCCTCTGTAACGCAATTGGTGCACATGTAAAGCACACCTTCTGGTCTAGTTTGCGCTATATAAAACTCCCCAAATATATATATATATATATATATATGTGTGTGTGTGTATATATATATATATTATCTACTGGCGGTCGCCAGTAGATAGTTATAGTTAGGACCCTCTTTCCATAGGAAATCCTCAACATTCTATTTGGAATAACTTTGGCGCCGGTCGACGAATCCTCGCGAAATTTTCAAAACAAATGGGGCGCTACGCTCCGCTCCTACCCTGAAAGTCTCGGGGGGATTCGTCAAGCGGGGGCTGAGAAAAAAGGGGGGTCCCAAAACGCGTTTTCCCCATGCATTTTTCCATAGGACCTTTAGACACAGCTACAGCCCGAACGGCTGAACAGAATTACTTGAAATTTGGCAGAGAGGTAGTCCTCAGGTCAAGGAAGTGCCTTTTGTAGGTCTGGTGTAAATCTGTTCAGTAGGTCCTGAGAAAATAGCATTTAAATCACTATATATGTCTGTAAGCGCGCTCCGTGCGCTTACCGTAAGCTTACCGTACGCGTACGGTGGCGTGCGTGAGCTCAATTCTGATTGGTGGTTACATGACTGTAAACATTCGAATCGGTCGAAATCAGGAAGTGTCGGCCGCCATTTTCTGTCTCTCGCACTGAGAAATAAAGGTGGGGAACGTGAAACGGGGGCAACGAAGAGAGTTGCAGACCCCCTAGTGTTTGTCAGGGGGTCCAAGAAGGACCCAAAAGTACGAAAAATAAATTTAATAATTTTAAAAAAATCGCGGGGTACGCGTACGGTAAGCTTACCGTACGCGCACGGCAAAAAAAATAAAAAAAATAAAGAAGTAACAATCACATTTATTAAATAAATTAAAGGACCCACAAGGGAGAAAAAAACAAATGTTACTGCGTAAAAAAAGGCGAGGCGCGCACGGCATGGACTGCGCAACGTGGGCGCACGGTGCGTGAAGCGCACCGTGCGCGCAGGGTGTGCGTATAGTGAAAAACCAGAAAAAAAATTAAAAAATAAATACATAACTTAGCATTTAAAAAACCGTACAAATTCACTGAAAAAACCATAGGTTTCACACACGATATAGTTAGGAATTAGCATTTAAAAAACCTTGCAAATTCACTTAAAAAACCATGGGTTTCACACATGTTATAGTTAGCTGTACATTTCACTCGTAAAAAACCAATGAAATTCCACGTTATAGTTAGATCAGGTAACTATAACTTGCGCGCCCACAATAAACTGCTGATGACGTCACATATTACATCACTCATGACATGGTCAGTGACATCACTCATGACATCAACGTTGACATCTGAAATTACACATTGTGGATTGCGGTCGCGCAAGTTATAGTTACCTGATCTAACTATAACGTGGAATTTCATTGGTTTTTTACGAGTGAAATGTACAGCTAACTATAACATGTGTGAAACCTATGGTTTTTTAAGTGAATATATATATGTGTGTGTGATGTGTGTGTGTGTATATATATATATATATATTCTGCAAGTGGTGGAGAGAAGAGCATTGCTGTCTCTTGCACTTATCTCATTTTATTTTAAAGGAAGATTCATGGAAGGCAGCGGCGAAAGGCTCAGTCACCTTGGCCAGCCATTGATATTTACTTTACAGTGTTGGCTGTTGTAGACGTGTGTACGTTTTTTGCCACTGTACTGATCGCAAAATAAGTTGTCAGATGGCCATCCTATAAGAAACAGAGTGCTGATGGCGAGGGCGGCTCGGCGCTGAGCTGTGTGTTTTCCATCAGGCCGCCGGTCTACGAGCCTCACTCATCTGCTCCATTTCTCAAGTGCACACTGGATATTGTACACATTTCTCACTTGTACAGTGGACATTGTACACTGGACAGATAGGCTTGAAGAAGATTGAGACACGCGGGCGGATAGACTGCAGTGGCTCAACGTCGCTGGAACTACTACGCCAAGCACATGAAACAGTTTTCGGTTGATGAGCGGCGCTCCCTCCCCATCATCCCCAGGTAAAGACTCTCCTGCCGCAAGATAACAAAGTGAAACGAGACCGCCTCCTGGACCCCATCTCGGCAACGGAAGAATACCCAAAGAGATATGCACGACAACAGCTCCTACAAGAGGCCGGGTGGTGCTGAACCGCTTACTACGTCAACTTGCACGAGACCAGCGCACCTGTAGAGCTCTGCTGGCATTGATTGGGCGACTCACCCACCCCTCTAAATAAACGAGCAAAGCCAAAAACTTACCGGGGTGAAGATAGAGGATAGCACACAACCACTTCTCTTGAGGACACAGCGGAATCCACCATGTCAGGTTAGTCACAGCGGCAGTTATAAACACTTACAGGATTTCTGACTATGCACACACCACAGGGATCCTATATTGGCTGAATTTCACCAAGTGGCCCAGGCTGGACCCCCAACCCTCATCCCCATGTCTGAGGCTTGCATTACATGCCGGGCAGTGATTTCTTTCATTCTATGCTTACTTGTCATATTGTAACATAAATCATCTGGGCACATAAAGTTACCCCTGACTCTAGGGCACACTGGTTTTACCACAGTCGAGAAATTCAGTTACTTTAATAGGTTGTAGAACTTCCGTTGCTTCTACAAAATACGCAAAATGGCCGCAATAGCTATAAACGGATAAGGGACTACAATCACGGCCTGAATTGAAAAAAACATAGGACTTCGCCAGAGAATTAACTACGTGGAAATAGAACAAGCATTGAAAATGCAATAGGCCTTGCCTTTTATTAAGTTAAAGCCATTTGCTTTGCTATATAATACCATTAGCAAAGCAAATGGCTTTAACTTAATAAAAGGCAAGGCCTATTGCATTTTCAATGCCTGTTCTTCCTCGTTCATTTTCCTCCTCAGCGGCGGCCCGCAGCAGCGCCCTGCGGCTCCGCGCTCCACATCTTCTTGGTCACATTCAACTTTTTATTGTTTCAATAGTTTTCCGGGGAGATTGTCCCAAAAGTAAAAGAAAACCAAAGATGTAACTGCAAAAGAACTGCCGTCCCGAAGAGCGCCGCGCAGCACGGCCGTGTAAGAGCGCCTCTGCAGCGAGCTCCCGCTTACAGGCGCCGAGTGGGGAGCTGGGAGGGAGGCTGGCGGTGGCCCCGTCCGAGCCCCATGGCTGCAGTCTCAGTCCATGTTGGATTCTCACCGGCGAGGAGAGGAAGTGGAGCGGAAGCGATGACGTCATCCTAGCAACCAGCTGCAGCACTGGAGGGAGGGGAGAAACTAGACACCGACAGCCGCCCGCCCCTGCCACAGCTCAGAGCGCTGCCAGACTAGTCACTAGACGAACGACGCACAGCTACTACAATAGCATAGCCATACTCGAGCACATGCATTCAGCCGCTGCCGTAACCCACCGTCTCCTAAGCACTCAAGCGGTTCATAGCACCCTGCAGACGTTTCAAGTCAGGGATCCGGGGCAGCATACCAGTGCTGTATGTGTAAGGTGAAGAAGCTCTAAAAGTCGGCAGTCTAGCCCTGAAAACTTCTTCTATTTCCACTGACAATCTAGTCCCCGCCTACCTACCAGTATCGACACTTCCCGGCTGCCTTACTCACGAGCCTTCGGGTGTTGAAGCTTTCTTTTCTGCCAAGATGGCGCAGTACGATCTCACCACGAAGATCGCATACTTCCTGGACCGGCACCTTGTTTTCCCGCTACTGGAGTTTCTCTCAGTTAAAGAGGTCAGAGAACGATCCAGGAGAAGGGAGATAAGACTGGGAGAGGGGGGGGTGAATGAAACAGACAGGGAGAGGGTGAGACTTAGAAAGGGAAAGATAGGGATCAAAGGAGAACAAGCGCGCGCGCCGCAAGTAATAAAAGTAAAAAAAAAACGAGGCAGAGCAAAAGGCAAGCGCGGGCTGATCTCTTGTCTTTATGGGGCCATGTGTTTCAAACATATGGCCCCATAAAGATAAGAAAAGGCTTTACTACAAACGTAAAGCAACCGAGCCAGTCCAACTGGGATGACTCTAAAAGAGAAAAGTGTACGTCACTAGACACTCTTTTTCAATGGCTGGCCACCGTTTAGCATAAACGGTGACGCCAGCCAATGGAAAAGAGGGGCGAGGCTTAAAGCCCACTAGAGAAATCTCCTCAAATCGTTAAATCTTGCCAGCGAGACTGCGCATGTCTGCGCAGTCTTACGCCAGGCGAGACCTAAAAACGACCAATTTCCACTATTACGTAAAAGAGAGAAAAAGGACATTCACCAAGTGGACCCTTAATGAAAATAGAAAGAGGACTACACTGCACGTCCAGATCTAAACAGTAAAACAGGGTAGCCATCTTGGACTGGTACAACAGTAATGGGTGAGCATCCAAAGAACATAGTTCAACAGCTCCTTCTCCCTACCCAGCAATTGATATGTGAGAGTGCCTCAAATCAGACCTAGCGCCTCCTCTCCCACAAAGTGCATTACCCCGCAGGCACACCACCCTGGTAGTTCCCCTCTTACAAGTTCCTACAAGCTTTAGCCATCATGGAGCGCACGGGCAGCCACACCAACTCCATTATCTACCCCTCCAACCTTTCTAAAAAACCAGCGAAAGGATTTAAACATAACATTCTAAAATCTCACCCTGAAACCCCAATCTCTGATCCCTACTATTCAATGAATAAAGGGCACATTACTAATGACATCATCTTCTATACTAAAAGACGAGCTCAATAGAGAAAAGCCTTTCTCACTCTTTTTAAGGTTGCCAACATGAGGAAAACAGCGCACGGATTCACACTAACTATCCTTCAATCCCCATTCTATAAAGCAGCAGCTACAATGACTATCTATTACAATGGGATCATCCTCATGCAATCATCAGACCACAATCTAAACCTACTAGATAACATCTTTTCACTCATCAAGGAAAAAGTTAGAAGAACACACCCCCCTCTCCTGCCAACCACAGCTTAATTACCAACTCCCAATCTGTTTCCCAACTAAGCCAAGATACCCAGCTGTCCCTCTCTACACATACACTCACCCCAGACCTAACTGACAACCGAGCTCCTCACAACCACAGCTTAATTACCAACTCCCAATCTGATTCCCAACTAAGCCATGATATCCAGCTGTCCCTCGGTACACATACACCTATCCCAGACTTAACTGACAAATGAGCTAATAACACATACCACCGTAAGCCCTCTTCGCACCTTAACACCACCATTACACACACTATCTCTCCCCACTCCACCCTACCACCGCCACTGTCTCCCCGCCCCAATACTCCCAGCGCCCCTATCACACCTCTTTCCCAATCCATCACTCATCCACCTAGCGCCACTCATCCCCCCTTTTCTTATGCCTCCCCCAACAACAATACGAGTCACACGATCCCAACCTCATATATAACACCTTCCTCTCGTCAGCCCGATGTCCCAACTGCCCCCTCTATCCCCACGTATACCACCACAGTCCCTTACTTAACCCACACCCAGACCCCTCCACACCCAAGTTCTACAGCCCCCCTCTCCTTCAACATGCCCCTAGAAAAATCTCAACACAACTATCTCGAACACGACTCCCTATCAAACTTCACACAAGACAGAACTACTCCTCCCTTACCATCCGCAGTCCATCCATCAAATATGGCAACTTTCACCACAGATCCCAGACTAGACGAGATATTATTATCTCTGCAACAAGTCAAAACTGACATCCAAACTCTACATGATCTGATTTGACTGCAACCCAAGCTAGCGCGCCCTAAACATGATTCCAGAACATACACACACTTAAAAAATTCTATTCACGCCCAACATCTACACGTAAGCCCCCAACATCATGAGCCCCCAGGATAGAGTAAAGTGCCTTACCCCAATGTCTTATGCCACCCTATCAAGATGGAAGATTCCTTATCACCTAAAGAAATAGGTGCCTTACTTCGCTCCTACGAGCTATCTTACATCTCACACAATTCTGTGCACCCAGATAATGCACATATAGATTCCTTAATCCAGTCTATCCTTATCACCACACATAACAGCTATAAGACACAATTCCAGAGGCATAGTTGAAAACAACCTAAAGCAAATCCCTATCACATTTGAACCCTCCAAATTATCCAACAAGACGCGGCTAAAATGTATACTCTTAAACTGCAGGTCCGCATCCAGACATGTAGCCGATATAGCTGACCTTCTACTCACTAACGAACCCGACATTTTAATCCTTACGGAAACATGGCTAAATGAATCATCTACACCCATCCTAGACATACTAGTACATCCTAACTATGACATCACCAGACTTGACAGAATTGATAGGCTAGGTGGTGGGATCGCCTGCATACATCAGAGCAATCTAACAGTGATCAATTCCAATGTCTCAGCACCATCCTCCTGTGAATACCTTTGCTTAAACATCTCTAGTAATAACAAACAAATATGTTGATTACACACATTCTACCACCCACCAGGAGATGAGATCACATTCATAGAACACCTCATGGACATTCTAGCTACAAATGACGGTCAACATAATATGCATATTTTCCTGGGTGACTTCAACCTCCACTGGGACGACCAGAGTGACCCTGGGCTCAACAGCCTCAAAGCTTTCCTCTCAGACCTTAATCTTAACCAAATCTGTAACAGCCCTACTCATGACAAAGGCGCAATCCTTGACCTAGTAATCTCCAAAGTTGACTCCACTCAGCTCGATTCGATCCTCCCCTGTGATTGGTCTGACCATCACATCATTACATTCCAAATCATGGTATCAGTTAAATGTCCTTCGACACAACCCTTAAGAACAAAGATCTGGAACAGAAATCAGAAAAACATCGGCTCTCACCCACTCATATCCTCTAATCCAAACATCCTATGTCCCCCAGAAAACCTAGTCGATGTACAAGATCTGACCAACCATTACTTCCACTCCATGAACAGCCTATTGGACAAAATTGCCCCTCTACAATGGAAAATAACCACCTCAAAAGACTCAAAACCCTGGTATGATGGCAGGCTAAATGAAGACAGACGCTCACTTAGAGTAATCGAACGACGATGGAAATCCGCACCTTCAGCTGACCACCTCAAGCTACTAAGAACCACCAGAAACTCCTACTTCAGAAAGATCAGAAGATCAAAAGCTGACTTCTTCAGGAATCAACTAGACCAAGCCAAGAACCGTCCCAAAAAACTATTCGATCTAATCAAAGTCCAAACCAAGAGTGCACCCATCCACCCCAAGGCTATCCCTGACACTCTCCCCAAATGTGAGGAATTTGCCTCCTTTTTCACTACAAAATCAGAATCCATAAAAACCGACCTACGCAATGACCTATTATCCCTTACGGACACGCAAAAGAACTCCACATTGCCCCCGATAGGTATCCCAGTCAAATGTTCCATAAAATTCAACCTTAAAAACAACTCAACTTGGTCCTACTTCAACACCTACAGTGAAGACACTATTCAAAAGACGCTAACTGTCCTGAATCCTCCAACCACTTCACAGACCCGCTTCCTGCCAACTACTTAAAAGACTTCACTCCATTGTTATTCCCTCTCTGGACCAAGATCATAAACACCTCCCTTCTTCAAGGAACCATCCCTGAAAGCCTGAATACAGGGCAGGTATCCCCTATCCTAAATAAACCAACAGCTGACCCATTGGACTTAAATAATTATCGCCCGATATCCAACATCCCTACTCTAGCCAAACTCTTGGAAAAATGTGTCCACACCCAGCTTATCAACCACATCGAACAATTCAACCTGCTTAACCAATTCCAATCAGGCTTCCAAACAGATCACAGTACTGAATCAGCCATGACATACATAATTGATGACGCTCTAAAAATCCTTGACCAGAAAAAAGCCTGTTTACTAATCTTACTTAACTTGTCATCGGCATTTGACACCGTCAAACACGGCAACTTGCTAGAACTGCTGAAACACAGGGAATATCTGGATCTGTACTGACCTGGTTTACCTCTTTTCTCCAAAATAGATCTCAAAGAATCAAGGTCAATCAATCCTTATCCAACACCGTACCAGTCACGTTAGGAGTACCATAAGGCTCTTCCCTTTCACCCACACGTTTCAACCTTTTTATGGAACCACTCACTGAACTTCTCAGTCTCTCAGAGATCCCTTTCCTTATGTATGCAGACGACACCCAACTCTACATCAAGTTCCATTCACTTGAGGACATCAAAACTCTCAATACAACGCTACAAAAAACTCAACATGGTTGGCCGAAAACCATTTGAAACTAAACTCCCTCAAGACTGAGTTCCTCCTAATCGCCCCCCCCACCCCCCAACAAATTATCCACCATCCTCGAATGGATGAAGCACCTAACAGCACTCAAAGGGCAACCTCTCATTGTTGAATCAGTATGAGAAGTTGGCCTGGCACATGCTGGTCACTAGTTAAAGTGGCCACCTTGCACCAGTCCAATTCGACTCTTATGGTAGATAGGTTTAAGACAACCTTTTAAAGGAAGCTATCCTAGTGGTAGCTGTGTAGAGCAGCCTTCAGGCTAAGTCTCTGAGGAATGTAAAGCAGCTTGTTTAACCTTATAATCTCTTGAATTACCAAATGAAAGGACACCACACAGGTATATATATAAAATATATATCTATTTATTTCTAGACACACTCTACTAATCTCTTTATGAGATTAGAAGCCACGAACATATGCACAAACCAATGTTTCACAACAAATTAAGCACTTATATGGCTGAGGCCCTAGGGGCGTACCAGACCATATACTAAAAAAGAGGTATAAGAAGAACGACTTGAGAAGGCCTAAGGTCTTCAGAAGTGCTGGGGCCTCACTAATCCACCCAAAGCAGGTAAGTAAAGGACCCACGGGAGACTCATACAGTGTGAGAACACAGCCGCGGATCCCAATAGACTTCAATGGAGCAAGACGCGGTTGGAATTTTAAAGTTTTAGGGTACTTCGGGAGAGTCTACAAGCAAGTCACTTACAGGGTAAGTAGTTCTAGAGCCAACACACACAGGAGCACCGGAGTACTCGAGTTACTTCACCCAGGGAAGCCGGGTGCATAGGTGTCTTTTAGTGTCGGGTCGCGGCGCCGTTTTCAATGGGAGCCAAAGAGGACTTGCTGCTTGTGAAGACAGGAGAAGTGTCCGGTGGAATCCACGGCTGGATTCTGAAGAAAGAAGACCTGAAAGCAGTGGAGACAGTGTTCAAAGTTACTTGCCAGTGACCCGGGGCCAGGAAGCTGGATGCCCACAGAAGTCGGGTGTTTTCAGGTGATCATGGGTGTCTTGACGCTTCAGCCACGAGGTGCAGGAGGCGTCGACGATGACCACGAGCTGAATTCCGAGTGTCCCACGAAGTCTGCAGCTTACTGAGGTGTCGGCAACCGGATTGGAGCCAACAATTGTGATCTTCCTGCAACCAGGTCATGAGAAGGCAACGGGTGAGAGGCTTCATGACTGTATGGGAGCAGTGGGAGGCCGGATGTTGCAAAATTGCTTAAAGGTGAATGCTGGCAAAACAGAGGTGATACGGTTTGGGAATAACGCTAATCTCTGGACTCCTAGTTGGTGGCCAGAGGCCATGGGGACTCTTCCAGTACCCTCCAGAAAAGTCAAGAACCTGGGGGTGATGCTGGATGAACACCTTGATATGCGTGATCAAGTAAATGCCGTAGTCTCTGCTACTTCCTATATCCTCAGGACCATGAGGAAAATTTTACCTCTTCTGCCGGCTGACTGCAAGCGTACAGTGGTTACGGCCTTGATTATGTCAAGACTTGACTATTGTAACAGTCTTTACTTAAATATCCATGAGCGCAGTCTACAAAAACTTAAGATGCTCCAGAATTCAGATGCCAAGTTGCTTACGGGAACCCCGAAATTCGCTTCTATATCGAGCTCAATAAAAAAACTTCATTGGCTGCCCGTAAAAAAGCGAATACTTTTTAAATCCCTTTGTTTAGTTTTTCGAGTGCTTCAGGACATAGGCCCATTTCATCTGATGCTAAAATTCCAGTGGTATGTGCCCGGAAGATCGTTACGCTCATTAGGAGCAAAACTTACTCTAGTACCCACCACAAAAAGAGCTAGATGGGGAGGCAGAAGTTTCTCCGTTGGGGCAGCTAAGGCCTGGAATGATCTTCCTTTTAGCCTAAGAAACTGCAAGGATCTATTTGCTTTTAGGAAAGCGCTCAAAACATGGCTGTTTTAATTCTTCTGGCCGGAATCTCAGTTAGGAGGACTGTAGCAAGCGCCAGGACACCTTTGGGTAACCATGCGCTATATAAGTTTTACTAACATAACATAACATAACATAACATAACATAACATAACATAACATAACATAACAAGCCTTGGCAACAGCAAGTCTCGTGGAATGTGACAAAAGTCAGTGGTGCCGACCAGCAAGGTCTGAGGGACTCACCCAGCAAGGGTAAGTCAGGGCATGCCTGGAGTAACCAGGGGAGCCCTTTGGTTTGATGAAAAAGTCTTCAGGGGACCCACAAGCCAACCGGCAAGGGATCGCGAAGAAGCCTCGGGAGGATTCACTTCACAGGAGCCCACGGTCACTCGGGACGAGGTAGGCCTCTGATTTTCGGTGGAAATCCTGCTGGAGGCTTGGACCACACGTGGTCCAATGCACAAGTTTGTAGAACATCGTGAAGGGGTTGCCCTCGACAATAGTGCACGGTACCCGGGCATTGCTGTTCCTCATCACTCGTGGGGTCCACTCGCCTCAGGTTTACTGGGGACTCACAATGACCGTTGATAAGTCAGGAAATCCACTTCTGGAGCTGCAGGGACTTCGGACTCCAGTGGGAGCGGTAAAGTTTGCGACCGTTGATGCAAAGTTTTGGTGCCTGCCAAGCAGGGGAGTCACTCCTTGACTCCAAGGGCGATTCTTCAGTCTTCCAGAGGTAGTGGAACGTCGAAGGTCCAGGATTCTTCTTCAGAGCATCATCCAGGGATATCTAGTTTGCAATGGCAAGGTTTCCCTATCTTATACTAAAGGAAAGGGAGGGACTAGCTCTATGGCCCCTCTTATGGGAGGGTCAGGGGAGTGGGTGGTTACACCCACTTCCCTTTGTCCAGTTTCGCGCCAGAGCAGGGGCAGGTAGCCCCTGAACTGGTTTGAGCTGGCATATGCACAGAGGAGCCTACTGCTCCCCCAGTGCAGGACTTCAAAGCACTCTAGGAGTGCACCCACCCAGCCCCAATACACTAAATCCTGTCTGGAAGGTGGTGACACCTCCCTGTGACAGGATGCCTATTGTTGGGCCTCCTCCACTGTGAGTTTCGGTCAGCAGTAGGAGGGCAGCCCAGTGTCTGTGCTGGTGGCATCCATTTTGTGATGCCAGGGCTCTTTCAGGATTCTACCGTGTTCCCACAGTAGGTACATGTCTATCCCTCTAGAAGGGTGGGATCATACTCCCACACCAGTAACTGGTGTGGGGGTATGATTCCAAGGCGTTTGACACCAAACACGACATGTTTTGATGCAGCCATCCCAAAGTTAGCATTTACCGCTAGGTTATAATGCACTTAAGAGTATATGGTTTAACCGCATCCACAAACAGCCACAGAGAATAGACTCTGACAGCTGCAGAGGGGCCCTGCTCAGGCAGAGGCACCCCCTCACATGGAAACCAAGAACCCTCCCCTCAGGATTGATAGGGCCTGCCTTAGGGGTGACTGATAGGTTTGAATGTGTGTGTAAGGTGAGATATAGGGAACCTATACCTCAGTGAGGAGTGCTAACACTACCTCACCGAGGCTGCAGTAGCAGGCCTGTGGTGTCAGATTTAGTCTGCTGCCCAGGGGTGGCATAATACATGCTTCACCCCCTGGTAGGCGTGTGAAGTACCTATGCCCTTGGTACCTAAGGTACCATATACTAGGGGCTCATAAGGTACCACAGTATCCAATCACTAGTGCATCTAATAGGCACCCCAAGTTGTTTAGAGAGAACAGAGAGGCTGGGGCCCTGATGAGCAGGGTCCCAGCCAGACTATAGCCAGAAACCAGTGTATACATCAGAAAAAAAGTGGGGGCAACATAAGTGCAGATCCTACTCTCCTACACAACGCCCCCCCCCCAAATGCAGGGACACTAAACTAACCTTGACCAGTTGAGTCTTTGTGTTCTAAGTGGAAATACCTTGAGAGTCCATCTGCATTGGCATGTTGGGTCCCAGGTCTATTTTCCACTGTATAGTCCATCCCCTGCAGGGAAATGGATCACCTTAACAGTTTTGGGTTTTCACCTTTCATCTGTTTAAGCCATAGGAGGGGCTTGTGGTCAGTCTGAACTATGAAGTGAGCGCCAAACAAGTATGGCCTCAGCTTCTTCAGGGCCCACACCACAGCAAAGGCCCCCCTCTCTATAGCTGACCAACGTTTCTCTCTAGGGGTCAGCCTTCTGCTAATAAAAGCTACTGGCTGGTCTTGACCTTCATCATTCAGTTGAGACAGTACAGCTCCCACACCCAGCTCAGAAGCATCTGTTTGGACAATGAACATTTTGGTGTAGTCTGGACTCTGTAAGATGGGGGCAGTGCACATGGCCTGCTTTAGGTCTTCAAATACCTTTTGACAGCTAGCTGTCCACTGAACCTTTTTTGGCATTTTCTTTGAGGTAAGATCATTTAAGGGGGTCACTATAGATCCATATCCCTTAACAAACCTCCTATAGTACCCAGCCAGGCCCAAAAAGGCTCTCACCTGTGTCTGGGTGGTTGGAGCAACCCATTCCATGATGGTTTGGATTTTGCTCTATAAATGTTGAACCTGGCCTCCACCTACAAGGTGGCTCAGGTACACAACCTGACTCTGCCCTATCTGGCAGTTAGTGGCCTTGATAGTGAGGCCTGCTTTTTGCAGGGCCTCCAAAACATTTCTGAGGTGGACCAGGTGATCCTGCCAGGTGGAACTAAAGACAGCAATATCATCTAGATAAGCTGAGCAATATGCTTCCATACCTGTCAGAACTTTGTTCACCAAACTCTGAAAGGTGGCAGGTGCATTTTTCAAACCAAAGGGCATCACCACAAAGTGGTAGTGCCCACCAGGGGTTGAGAATGCAGTTTTGGCCTTGGCATCCTCAGCTAACCTGATCTGCCAGTAGCGAGCTGTTAGGTCAAATGTACTCAGATATTTGGCTGAGGCCAAAGTATCAATCAGTTCATCTGCCCTGGGAATTGGATAGGAATCAGTCCTGGTGACTGCATTGAGGCCTCTGTAGTCTACACAAAACCTCATTTCTTTCTTACCACCCTGGGTATGAGGTTTAGGCACAAGGACTACTGGACTAGCCCAAGGGCTATCTGAAGGCTCAATTACACCTAGTTCCAGCATTTTCTGGACTTCAGTCCTGATACAGTCCCTGACATGGACAGGTTGCCTGCAGATTTTACTCTTGACAGGCAGACTGTCTCCAGTGTCCACCTCATGGGTGCACCAGGAAGTCTGACTAGGGGTCAGGCTAAACATATGTCTAAACTGTTGCAGAAGTTGTCTGCATTCAGTTTGCTGATGATCAGTGAGGCTGCTTGCCAAAGCAACACCATCTACTGACCCATCATCAGGGTTCTGTGAGAGCAGGTCAGGGAGAGGGTCACTCTCCTCCTCCTGTTCCTCATCAGTTGCCATGAGCAAGCTAATGTCAGCCCTGTCAACATATGGTTTCAATCTGTTGACATGGAGCACCCTAAGGGGGCTCCTGGGAGTTCCAAGATTCACCAAGTAGGTGACTTCTCCCTTTTGCTCAACACTTGTATGGGGGCCACTCCACTTGTCTTGGAGAGCTGCTGGGGCCACAGGCTCCAACACCCACACTTTATGTCCTGGGTGGTACACAGTCAGCACAGCCTTTTGGTTATGCCAAGTTTTTTGTAGTTCTTGGCTGGCCTCCAGGTTTTTGGTTGCCTTCTTCATGTATTCGGCCATCCTGGAGCGGAGACCAAGTACATAGTCATTCACATCCTGTTTGGGAGGTTTGAGAGGTAACTCCCAGCCCTCCTTCACCAAATATAATGGACCTTACAGGATGCCCAAACAGAAGTTAAAAAGGGCTGTAGCCAACCCCCTTCTGTGGAACCTCCCTGTATGCAAACAGAAGGCAGGGAAGTAAAAGGTCCCATTTTCGCCTAAGCTTTTCTGGGAGGCCTTTAATCATTCCCTTTAGGGTTTTGTTGAACCTTTCAACTAACCCATTGCATTGTGGGTGATAGGGGGTAGTGAATTTATAATTTACACCACACTCCTTCCACATTGCTTTTAGATACCCTGACATGAAGTTGGTACCTCTATGCCAGACTATGGTTGGTCCTGACATTGCTTGCATTGGTAACCTGGTACATTTCACCAAGGATGATCTGCCCAGGGTCCACAAGATCCTCTGCCACCATGGTGACACTAGCACCTGTGCCCCTGGATGCCAAAGCCTGTTTGCCATTTATTACAGGCTGCTGTTTGTATTTTCCCAGATTACTGGGGCTCACTAGGAAGGACATATCAATGTCTCCATCACAAATCAGAAATGCCTGAGTGGGTAGTCTGACTAGGCCAGAGTCCACTTCAGAACCCAGGGTCAACCCTACTACACCCTTATTCTGATTACCACCTCCACCAGTATCTGTTCTAGGGGGAACAGTTGCCTTAGGGGCAGGAGTGGTGGTGGTTTGGTCTTTGGACTCGTTACAGTCAGAAGTCCAGTGCCCTTTCTGTTTACAGAATTTCCACCAGGGCTTCTTTTGGCCTTTTCCCTTGTTGGACTGTGAATCCCCACCAGATGCAGAGTTTTGGGGCCCTTGTGACAGGTTCCTATGGTCTGGAATGTAATCTCTGACTCTAGGGACACTGTTGCTGCCACCAGGGGGTTCTAATCCCTCTTTTCTAGACACTCTCTGGAGCTCAAAGGCTTCTTTATCTAATGCCAACTGCTTGGCCTTGAAGGCAACTCTTGCTTCCTCATACTGTAGCAGTTTGTACATTCTTTCAGAGGAGGTTTCTCTTCTAGGAAGATATAAGTTCCTCTGGTGGACAGATTCTGTGCCAGAGTGATATGAGTGGTCAGATTCCCTAGAAAGGGACCTAGGCCTCTCCTCCACTCTGTCAGTTCTCTTAGGGAGAATTCCTCTGTCCTTTTCAGATCCCTGTGGATCTGGCCCTTCAACCACAGAGTCCAGGTCATCTTAATTTTCATCCTCTGGCCCAGAGACTATAGATGACCCACTCCCTGATTCAGACCCCTTAGCTCCTAGAGCTAATTTAAGATCATCTGCTGTCAGCAGATCTATCTGGTGTAGTGTGGAGGGACTCTGTCCTATCCTCAGGTGCCTTGCAGCACACATGGCTTTCAAGTCAAAGAAAGTCATGTCCTTATACTGAGGCTGGGTGGACTCACTGGCTCCAACCCTTAAGGACATTCTAGTGTTGTGCAGTGTTGTACTACCTACACTAGTTTGTGGCCTACTGATCCTAGCTTGAGCTGTAGCAAGGGTGTGCTATCCCTTCACTCACAGCTCTAAGTTCAGTAGAACTTGTTGATACTAAGCTTGACTTTATATGTACCTTGAGTACCTTTAGTGGTTTTCAGTTAGTAATTCAAATAGAGATTTTCTGGTAAAACAATGGCAAGATGGAATCCCACAAGCTGCCCACCAATGTGAGAAGTTGGCCTGGCATATGCTGGTCACTTTTTAAAGTGGCCACTTTGCACCAGTCGAATTCGACTCTTATGGTAGATAGGTTTAAGACAAACTTTTAAAGAAAGCTATCCTAGTGGTAGCTGTGGAGAGCAGCCTTCAGGCTAAGTCTCTGAGGAATGTAAAGCAGCTTGTTTTACCTTATAATCTCTTGAATTGCCAAATGAAAGTACACCACACAGGTATATATATAAAATATATATGTATTTATTTCTAGACACACTCTAATAATCTCTTTATGAGATTAGAAGTCAGGAACATATGCACAAATCAATGTTTCACAACAAATTAAGCACTTATATGGCTGGGGCCCTAGGGGCGTACCAGACCATATACTAAAAAAGAGGTATAAGAAGAACGACTTGAGAAGGGAGAAGGCCTAAGGTCTTCAGAAGCACTGGGGCCTCACTAATCCACCCAAGGCAGGTAAGTAAAGGACCCACGGGAGACGCATGCAGTGTGAGAACACAGCCGCGGATCCCAATAGACTTCAATGGAGCAAGTCGCGGTTGGAATTTTAAAGTTTTAGGGTACTTCGGGAGAGTCTACAAGCAAGTCACTTACAGGGTAAGTAGTTTTAGAGCCAACACACACAGGAGCACCGGAGTACTCGAGTTACCTCACCCAGGCAAGCCGGGTGCATAGGTGTCTTTTGGTGTCGGGTCGCGGCGTCATTTTCAATGGGAGCCAAAGAAGACTTGCTGCTTGTGAAGACAGGAGAAGTGTCCGGGGGAATCCAAGGCTGGATTCTGAAGAAAGAAGACCTGAAAGCAGTGGAGACAGTGTTCAAAGTTACTTGCCAGTGACCCGGGGCCAGGAAGCTGGATGCCCACAGAAGTCGGGTGTTTTCAGGTGATCACAGGTGTCTTGACTCTTCAGCCACGAGGTCCAGGAGGCGTCGACGATGACCAGGAGCTGGATTCGGAGTGTCCCACAAAGTCTGCAGCTTACTGAGGTGTCAGCAACCGGATTGGAGCCAACAAGCCTTGGCAACAGCAAGTCTTGTGGAATGTGGCGAAAGTCAGCGGTGCAGACCAGCAAGGTCTGAGGGACTCACCCAGCAAGGGTAAGTCAGGGCAGGCCTGGAGCAACCAGGGGAGCTCTTTGGTTTGATGAAAAAGTCTTCAGGGGACCCACAAGCCAACCGGCAAGGGATCGCGAAGATGCCTCGGGAGGATTCACTTCACAGGAGCCCACGGTCACTCGGGACGAGGTAGTCCTCTTCCTCTGATTTTCGGTGGAAATCCTGCTGGAGGCTAGGAACACACGTGGTCCAATGCACAAGTTCGTAGAATGTCGTGAAGGGGTTGCACTCTACAATAGTGCACGGTACCCGGGTATTGCTGTTTCTCGTTACTCGTGTGGTCCACTCGCCTCAGGTTTGCTGGGGACTCACAATGGCCATCGAGAAGTCAGGAAATCCACTTCTGGAGCTGCAGGGACTTCGGACTCCGGCGGTAGCGTGAAAGTTTGCGACCGTTGATGCAAAGTTTTGGTGCCTGCCAAGCAGGAGAGTCACTCCTTGACTCCAAGGGAGATTCTTCAGTCTTCCAGAGGTAGTGGAACGTCGAAGGTCCAGGATTCTTCTTCAGAGCATTGTCCAGGGATATCTAGTTTGCAACGGCAAGGTTTCCCTATCTTTTTTTTTTTTTTTTTTTTGAAACCTTTATTACAGAATTCAAAAGATATACAAAGATGGGCCTACAACCTTTGGGCCGGCCGCTAGTAGACAGTATGAGCATAGAATACAGTCAGTAAACAGTCGCTGCAACGTGAGAGAGGTCACAGGAGTTGAAAGAAGCGTTGGCGGCCACACCGTCCGGACCCCCCACATGGCGGTTCCATTTTTATATAAGAAACGACAAACAAATCCACAAGGCAGCCAAAAGTCAAAGCAACAGTATGAGCTCCCCTGGGGAGGACCCTACCGATCCACAGGAATAGCGGGGGGGGATAGGAGACAAAGTGGACTCAAGCCCAGAACCAAGGCGACAAGCAGACTAAGGAGACGGGGCCAGTGCCAGATCAGGCGTCAGCGGCGGGGTACAAATTCCGCCACGGTAGGTGTTCCAGGGGCCCCACACTTTCACCCACTTCCCAGGCTTACCTCTCGCAACATACACTACCTTTTCCCGAAACATACACCAATCCATGTTGTCCTTCCACGCCGAGACCGTTGGCAACCTCTGGGAACCCCACAATTGCGCAATGTCACGCTTGGCCACCATATATCCCAGAGTCACCCACCACGTCTGCGGCACTGAGTAGTCAGTCGGCTCCCACACATTTAGCAGACATCTCCTCGCCTCAGGAAGCAGCGTCACATGCGTGACCGCCTGCAACACCGCGTGCACATCACGCCAGAATCGCGCCACCTCCGGGCATTCCCACAAAATATGGAGGAAGGTCCCTAAAGAACCACACCCACGCTTACACAACCCATCCACGGCATATCCCATACGCATCAGACCCGGCCCCGTAACATGGACCCTATGGAGTATCTTGAGCTGGACGAAGCGAAGGCGAGCCGGTATGGCCACCTCTTTCGGGGAGGCCACCGCAGACACCCAATCCTCGTCATCCAGCTCCAATCCATCGGCCACCCACACCTCACGAAGGCTAGTCAGCAGTCCCGAGCGATCGTTGATGAGCTTTTTGTAAATCAATGAAATCGTGCCGTCCGGTACATGCCCATCTAGCACTCTATCTTCCAGAGGGGAATACTCCGGGATGGAGGCAACATCCGGGAATACGGAGCACAGCGCGTGACGGACCTGGATATAACGAAAGTACTCCCTGTCCTGCAACTGGAATTCAGTCTGCAGCACATCGAACGTTTTGAATCCCCCCCTCGTCCAGAGATCGCCCACCCTGCTGATGCCTATCATGTCCCACTTCTCAAAGCCCTTCGAGGTCCACAGAGAGCCCAGCCGCTCAGATGCATACAGCGGCGTCGCCCGGGTCAACCGATCCTTCCACCCCATCGCCGAGTTTGCCGCGTGCCACACCCGTACCGCGACCCGCGTAGGGCCCGTCAGACGTGCGTCGAGCGATCTAGAATAAAGCGCCCGATTATAGTCGCCACCCGGCAGTAATAGTTTATCCATTTCAAAGGCCGGGTTAAGAGCGGGCCCGTAAAGGCCGTGGTTTATAGCAGCCAGCTGGGAGGCCCAGTAATATCGTTTGATGTCTGGGAGGGCGACCCCCCCGTCGTACCACGGGAGCGTCAGCTTCGCAAGGGCGATACGCGGCCTACCCTCCCAGAACAGGCGTCGCTGCAGACTCTCCACCTCGCGAAAGTAGCGCGCCGGGACAACGTCCATCGTGTTCTGTAAAGCGTATAGGAAACGTGGCAGCGACATCATCTTAAACAATGCCGCACGGCCGAGCGGTGAGAGCGGCAAGCGCCTCTAACGCGCCACGTCCTCCTTCAGGCGCTGGAGGGGGGGGAGCAAGTTCTGTTTATATCGGGCCTCAGCGTCCAGGGTAATGAAGATACCCAGGTACTTAAATCCCTGCGGAGCGATCTGGATAGGACAACCCCGCGGAAGGATAGGAGCCTCCCTGGAAAGGACATACACACAGGATTTAGCCCAGTTGATGACTAAGCCGGAGTTGCGGCCAAATGAATGCAAAACATCCACAAGTACAATCAGCGATTTACGCGGGGAAGCAAGGTATAAGAGAATATCATCAGCGTAAAGGGATACGCGATCCTCATACTCGGGGGTCCATCGGAGACCACGGATAGAAGGGTGCCACCGCAGCCACTCCGCCAGGGGCTCCAAGGCAAGCGCAAAGAGGAGCGGCGATAGCGGGCAGCCCTGCCGCGTGCCCCTGCCCAGCTCAAATGGAGCCGACACTCTACCGTTCACCGCCACCTGCGCCAGCGGTCCGGAGTGTAACTTTTTCACCCAACCAATAAATCCCGGGCCAAAACCAAACTTAGCCAGCGTCGCCCAAATATATGGCCACTCAAGCGTGTCGAACGCCATAGTGGCGTCCAGGGACGCCAAAATGGCCGGCTCTCGTATGAACGGGACCCGCGTGAGCACCCCATGCAAACGCCGCAGGTTGAGCGCGGTGTTGCGATGAGGGATAAAGCCGGACTGGTCCTGGTGAATCAGATCGCACACCACGCCAACCAGCCGATTAGCCAGCACCTTGGCGAGAATTTTGGGTTCCTCATTCAACAGCGAAATGGGCCTGTAAGACGTGACCCGATTCCGCGGCCTCCCCTCCTTATGAATAACCACGATAGTGGCCAGACGCTGAGCCAGCGGGAGGGAACCCGCCGAGCGGGCCGCGAGGAACATAGCACGGAGATGCGGCGCCAGCGTATCCGGTCGTAGTTTGTACAATTCGATGGGAAGGCCATTAGGACCCATGGCCTTGCCGGAGGCGACCGAACGTATGGCGAGGGCAATCTCCTCAGATGTTGGGGTCGCGTCCAACAACACTTTATCCTCCTCCGAAAGGGAAGGCAGCGCAATGTCTTTAAGCAGGGCATGGGAATCCTCTTCCGAGCGGGAAGATACCGGGGAATACACCCCACGGAAATATTCTGCAAAGCAATCAACAATTTCTCCTGGTTCAGTGACACACACACCATCCAATTTCTCAATCGACGGGACAACTCGACTCGCTCTCTCCTTTTTATCCAGCCACGCAATCAGTTTACCAGCCTTATCACCCACATCATACAGTCTCCCCTGTTGCTCTCTACTGAGGCCCCTGGCTGCCTCTGTGACGAGGGCCTTGTAGTCCGCCTGCTTGAGTCGGAGAGCATGCAATTTGTCGTCCGTCACCCCACACTCCAAATCACCCTCCAACTCGGTTATCTCAGTTTCAATACGGATCACCTCCTCCCGCTCGCGCCTCCGGGAATAGGAAATAAGGGACAGGGCCTCCCCCCGGAGTACCGTCTTAAACGCCTCCCACAGAGAAACCGCGGACGACACAGACCCCACATTGTCTTCAAAATATCACTTAAGAGATTTAACCAAATCTGCGCGAATTGTGGGGTCACGCAGGTACCAGGGATTAATCGGGGCCACCCTCCCCTCCCCCCTCGGGACAATGTCGAAGTGCAACAGGAGCGGGGAGTGGTCTGAAATACCCCGCGCCAAATGTCGTACCTCCCCAACCCGCCCCGCCTGTACCGCTGGCATCAGGACATAATCAAGTCTCGAAAGACTGCCATGAGCCCCGGAATGAAAGGTGTACTGTATCTGCGTAGGATGTTTCAACCGCCAACAATCCACCAGCCCCAAGGTATCCAAGAGGCCGGACAACCACGCTTGGGCACGGGGGAGATCCCTAGGAGGGTGACGATCCTCAGTCCCGGAAACCACAGCGTTGAAATCCCCCCCAACCACTAGAATCCCCTCCAGATCCGCAAAAGTAGTCGTTTGCAACCCTGGCGGGACATAAACAGAAACGAAAACAATCACTCTACCCTCCAATCTACCCACCAGAACCGTGTATCGTCCCCTGTCATCATGGAGCACCTCATCAACTTCCAACGGGAGCGAGGTCTTAGCCATAATGACCACACCCCTCGAACCAGACGTGAAGCCCGAGTGGGCCATAAGGCGATAGCCCCGTCTGTTCATGGCACGAAAGGAGTTTCCAATGAGGTGTGTTTCCTGCAGAAAGACTATATCTGGTGAAATTCGTTTTAGGAACTGCAGGACCACCCCCCGTTTTATCCTGTCCCCCGTCCATTAACATTCCAGGACAAAAGACTCAGTCCCCTACCCCCCATCATAGCCGAAGTCGATCAATCGCCCCCCAGAGAGCACTTTAGAAATAGCACAACAATACTTCTGCCTTGTGGTACAAATAAACAATACCCAACACCAACCCAACAACCCCAACAAAACTCCCCCCTCCCTGCACCCCTGCATGAGCCCAAACAGCCCCCCCCAACTTGCAGTGTGCCTGTCGCCCCTATGTGATTTGAACTACTAAGACCCCCTAGAGGAGGAAGGAGAACCCCCTCGAGACCCAGCACCTCCTCCAATGGAGGGGAGACAAGACACAACAGACAAAAGACCCTAAGCTTGGCCGAAAGTGGCATCATCCGGAGTGAGCCCCCGTGTCAGTACCTCAGACCCGGTCCGGTGGGCACTCTCCTCCCGACCCCCCCCCCCATCCTCACCATGACCCCCAGACAAAGTGTCCAGCCAGTCCCCGGCCGTTTCAGGACGATCAAAAAAGTGAGTGCGACCATCCGCCTCCACCCGCAGCCTGGCCGGGAAGAGCATGGCGTATTTTAAGTTCATGCCTCGAAGCCGCCGCTTGACGCCCAGGAAACTCAGTCTCTGCTTCTGGACCGCCTGCGTGAAATCAGGATAAAAGTTCACGTCCATGTTCTCCAGCTTAATCGGCCCTTGCAGTCTGGAAGCTTGCAAAATCGCATCCCTGTCCCGAAAGTTGAAAATACGGGCAATAAGAGGCCGCGGAGGGGCTCCGACCTTCGGTCTGCCTCCGGGAACTCTATGGGCCCTCTCCACAGCAAAGAATTTACTCAGTCCTCGAGGCTGGAGATGGGTAGAGATCAGGTCCTCCACAAAGAGATCCGCCGCCGACTCCTCCCGTCCCTCGGGTACTCCGATGATACGGATATTATTCCTCCGGGCCCGGCTCTCGGAGTCCTCCAGGCGCCGATCCATGAGCGCACTTGCCTGACGGAGCCGGTGCATCTCCGTTTGAAGGGCCGCTACCTCAGTCGTGAGGCCCGACGCGGTGTGGGCCAAGGAGTCGACCCGGTCATTCGTCTTGGAGAGATCAGCTCTCACAAGGTTGACATCAATGAGGACCGCGTCGAGTTTGTGTGCCAAA
The DNA here is from genome assembly GCF_964204655.1 of Triturus cristatus. Lineage (NCBI taxonomy): Eukaryota > Metazoa > Chordata > Amphibia > Caudata > Salamandridae > Triturus > Triturus cristatus. The sequence continues at coordinate 513,416,500 of NC_140581.1, read as the reverse complement.
GTGTCGAATTGCTGGCCCACCGAGGTCTTCATCTCAGCAATGGCGCCCATGACGTCTTGCAAAGTCAGATCCGTAGGCAAATCCGGGGCATCCGGGGGGCACTCGGAGGACTTGTGCGATCCGCAGGGAGATCCCTTCGGGAGGGTGTAGCGGTCCATGACGTTGGCCTGATGTGCGGTGCCACGCCGGGTCGACTTGGCCTTCAACCGATCCCCATCCTGCTTCGTGGCCATCGTCGTGTATCTCGCATCCGCACCAGCCACGCAGTGGAGAGCGGGCAATCAAGGCCAAGAGCCTCGGGGGCCACCCCAGGACGGCAGAGCGGGCCACCGCAGGCAGGCAGGCAGGGTCTCCCAGCGAGGCCACCCCAACACAAAGAAGCGCTGTGATCCCACTTGCGATACTGGCAAGGGGACTCAAAAGCGAAAGTGAAAGTGTGGGGTACGCGACTCGCCAGACCCAGCCCGCCGTTGTTGTTCACTTCGCCACTGGGTCGCCCCCAAACTCGAATCTGGGGTCAGGAGAGAAGTAGGCCGCAAACTTCAGTCAGTGCTCACTCCGGCACCCGGGGTCCAATTCGAAAACGGAAAACGGGTACCACCTCGGCTCAGGCTCACCGACACAGTCCCCTCAACCGATTCAGGATGAAGACAGGATAAACGTAGGAGGTTGCGGAGGTCCTCGGGAGCCTCGCACCTACGCGGCCATCTTGGTTGCGCGCTAGGCTCCTCCCCCGTATCTTATACTAAAGGAAAGGGAGGGACTAGCTCTATGACCCCTACTATGGGAGGGTCAGGGGAGTGGGTGGTTACACCCACTTCCCTTTGTCCAGTTTCGCGCCAGAGCAGGGGCAGGTAGCCCCTGAACCGGTTTGAGTTGGCATATGCATAGAGGAGCCTACTACTCCCCCAGTGCAGGACTTCAAAGCACTCTAGGAGTGCACCCACCCAGCCCCAATACACTAAATCCTTTCTGGAAGGTGGTGACACCTCCCTGCGACAGGATGCCTATTGTTGGGCCTGCTCCACTGTAAGTTTCGGTCAGCAGCAGGAGGGCAGCCCAGTGTCTGTGCTGGTGGCATCCATTTTGTGATGCCAGGGCTCTTTCAGGATTCTACCATGTTCCCACAGTAGGTACATGTCTATCCCTCTAGAAGGGTGGGTTCATACTCCCACACCAGTTACTGGTGTGGGGGTATGATTCCAAGGCGTTTGACACCAAACACGACAAGTTTTGATGCAGCCATCCTAAAGTTAGCATTTACCGCTAGGTTATAATGCACTTAAGAGTATATGGTTTAACCGCTTCCACAAATGGCCACAGAGAATAGACTCTGCCAGCTGCACCCCCTCACATGGAAACCAAGAACCCTGCCCTCAGGATTGATAGGGCCTGCCTTAGGGGTGACTGATAGGTTTATATGTGTGTGTAAGGTGAGATATAGGGAACCTATACCTCAGTGAGGAGTGCTAACACTACCTCACCCAGGCTGCAGTAGCAGGCCTGTGGTGTCAGATTTAGTCTGCTGCCAAGGGGTGGCATAATACATGCTTCAGCCCCTGGTAGGCCTGTGAAGTACCTATGCCCTTAGTACCTAAGGTACCATATACTAGGGGCTCATAAGGTACCACAGTATCCAATCACTAGTGCATCTAACAGGCACTCCAAGTTGTTTAGAGAGAACAGAGAGGATGGGGTCCTGATGAGCAGGGTCCCAGCCAGACTATAGCCAGAAACCAGTGTATACATCAGAAAAAAAGTGGGGGCAACATAAGTGCAGATCCCACTCGCCTACAATCAGCGAAATCGTTCGGTGTAACACTGGACAGTAACTTAAAGATGCAGAAGCATATCAGTGCCGCCACAGAAGGAGCATATTTCCACATGAACACCCTGCGAAAACTGAAACCCTTCCTGCCAGCAAACTACTTCAACATGCAGTTCAAGCCCTAGTAATCCCAAGAGTGGAATATGGGGCTGTAACCCTAGACGGCCTTCCCAGGTCGACGACAGCCCCGCTAAGAGCCGCTATCATTTCAGCTGCAAGACTCATCACAGGTTCAAAAAGAACCTCTCACATCTCTCCTGACCTTAGATCCCTCAATTGGCTCCCGTTTGAAGCTAGAATTCATCTGAAAATCGGAAGTATGACGCACAAGGCCTTACACTACAATTCTCCGAGCTATCTAGCTCAGAAACTGGTACTTTCTGCTGGGAATAGAGCCTCCAGAAGCTCCAAGAATCTTCTACTGAAACCACAACGTTTTGCCAAGTAAAAAACTTATAACCAATCCTTCTCTGGAATGGCTCCCAGGATCTGGAATGCTTTGCCCACAGAAACTAGACTGAACCCCTCCACCGCCTCCTTTAAAAAAGAAGTGAAAGCGATTCTCATGGCTAAATTCACGTGAATTGCTTACTTATTACTGTATTCTAAATATTAGTCTGCATTATTGCGCATCGTATTGTAATTACTAGTTGTACTTTTGAGCAACTTATATCTAAATCACCTCTAATTGTATGTTCTTATGCTTGAACCTGTTTCTAATATATGACATGTAAAGCGCTCTGATACCCGCAAGGGTCTTGTTTGCGCTATATAAAACCTTCAAAATAATTAAATAAATAAATAATAAAATTGCACTGAGCTCTCGCAAGCCTCTGATTCCATGCACCATGCAGTTGAAGAAGGGTACATTAAAAGCTCCCACTGCAGATTTACTCGTAGGAGTGTAGGAGGCACTGCTCAATCAGAAGGAAGCAGCATTGTAATGGCTCCTCAAGTCATCTGTTGGAGAGGCGTAAGTGGCCAGACTGCAAGAGGGGGGCATCCCATCTAAAGCATCGGAGACAGAAGGGTGTGGCCGGAGGATGACATTCAACCAGCGAGCCCCGAGGGAATCTCTGCGGTACTCGGAACAAGTAATACCAGTCGCACACGTCGCCCTCCCGCGCCCGTCCCCAGGATACATAACTCGGGATGCCACGAGCCGGGGGAGATCCGGCCCCACCGATCAAAGTTATCTTCCATTTTCAGGGTTCGAGCTTCAGCCTGGGCTTGTATCACTTAATCAGAAGCTGTCGCCATTGCGCGAATGAAAAAAAAAAGTGCTTACTGACTAGTTAAAGGACACCGTGTAACACCGCAAGTAAAATATCCAGTCCGGATGGGCCGTCCCAAAAGGAGACAGGGCGGTAACAAGGAGGGACTAAGAAGCCTTATTTACAATCAAAAGCCAGCATTTAGCATGGACGATGACCCAAGCCAATGAAAACAAGGGGCGGGGCTTCCATCTCCACTTCTAAAACCTACCCTACTACAATATGCCTCGCAGTGCGAGCACCGCATGCGTGCTGCAACGCTAGGACTGCGAGACCTAAAAATAAACTAACCGGGATTGCCATTTTCCTTTTCTTTTTTTTACCAACATGGAATGCATTTTGAGAAAGCATTTTCATTGGTTCTTAAAAAGCAAAACAAAAATCCTTCCTTTGAGTTTATTTACAAAAATAAACTGCCGTTAAGTGAAAGTGTTTTGTTCAAATGCAGCTTTAACAACTTTAGGTATTGAGTGCTGCCTATTCCTGGCCTCATTATACCGGCCATCAATCACAGTGAGACCCTGCAAATGCATTCCATGGGCTTTCTGAACACAGCGCGTTCACCAGACGGCATGTATTTTAAAAATAAAATAACAGGAAGGATTGCTGTTTTGCTTTTTTTTTACCGACATGGAATGCCTTTTTAGGAAGCATTTTCAATTCTACTTAAAAAACAAAACAGAAATCTTTCCTGTTAGTTTATTTTAGAAAATAAACTCCCAACAAGTGAATGCGTTCTGTTTAAATATAGCTTTAATAACATTAGCAAATGCTTTTTTTTTTCTACAGCATTCTGACACTTTTTGATAAAATACATGTCCCAGTTTTCGAGACAGTGGGAAATGCTTCAGTGACAATGCATTACATGCTCACATTCCGGGCGAAACACATTGTGTTATCTGCAGGTACAAAATAAAAACAGGGAGCGTGCCCTACTCCGGAGTGGCATGCACCTTTTTTCCCTGTCATGCGTCCAATTAGGGAAATTCTGCAGAAAAATGTAAGCATAGCTGGAAGCTCACGTTTTCACCAGCCCTTTCCTCACACCAGTCAGAAGTTCTGTTGAAGGAGGCACATTCTCTACTGCCTTGCTCAATGCATCACTGAAATTTTGAATGAGGGGTGAATTAACATTCAGTGGCTAACCAGCCAACTCGTGGGACCCCTCATTACCATGTGCATCTCTCCACCAACTGAAGCTTATCGAGTCCTGTATTTGTTTCATCTGCTTTCTGGCACTTTTAGTCTTTTTTAACATTTAAAATGCTGAACTGCGAGTCCCAAAATGCAAACAAAACCATTCTGAATGTTGGCTAGTCTTAACGTTTTGTAATGGAACGAGACACATAGTAAACTAGTTTTTTTGTTTTATTATATTTTTCTTTTTTTAATAAATTTGTAGGTTAGGATGGTGTCTATGTTATACTTCAAACGTCCGTGGTAGGTGCCAATATTTTGTCCTGTTTTAAGTTTATACAGAACACTAGAAAGTGGACTTAAACAAAGTATATCACATAATATCAAGTGCAGGGGCGGTGGGTGAGATTTGAAAGTGGTGGGGCGCAAACGAATTAGCATACAGCACCGTAGCGAGCGAGCGCAGCGAGCGCGCCCGAACCCCAAAAGGGGGGTTTTGGTGGGTTACCCCCCCCAAGAAAATTTAAAAAAAAAAGAAGAAAAATCGTGCATTTTCAAGCAAATTTGAGAAAGCAGGAAGGTTAATAAAGCAATTGTGAAAGTGCAGTTATTACATTAATAGATGGCATAACATAGGTAGCTGCTTCTTCAGTATTACCACAGAGCTTCATACATTCTGTCCTATTATGCTCAGGTGCTGAATTCAGACTATAAGACTCATGGAAATCTCAGCTCTAAGAGTAGAAGAAGTTGCACAGCAGTGTAATGGTTGCCAGGCTCGTTCCATCAGGAACTTGAAGAAAAGTCCACAGTCTTCCCCTACGGCCTTCCGACTCTATTAGAATAGACTCTAGAGTAACGAATGGCACGCAAGGGGAAAACAGGGAAACAAAACAAGGAAAGGCGGGGGAAGAAAAACAGTCTTACAACATACTGAATATTAGACTCTAGAGTAACGAATGGCAAGCAAGGGGAAAACAGGGAAACAAAACAAGGAAAGGCGGGGGAAGAAAATTAGAAAAACAGTCTTACAATATACTGAATATAAAAGAGGCAGCGCAATGCGCTGTTACCGTGATTCTGGTTGAGCTGAACTTTGTACACACACTTCACATAGGTCCACGCAAGTACCCCAAATATAAATGGTATAAAGCAGTGTTTCCCAAACTGTGGTCCGCGGACCCCCAGGGGTCCGCGACACATTCCCAGGGGGTCCTCAGGCAGTAATTTTAAAAGCACAAAAAAGTTCCTTGTAGAATCAGCAGTTTTCCAGCAACAATAAAAGTGTCAAGATTACGTCGGTGATTAATGTACCTGCTGGAGAGAGATGAGAGTTGTGTCAAGTGGCAGCTTTGACTTATCTAATGTAGCACAGAGGGTTAATATGCCTACTGCAAAGAACGTGTACCATGCATTTTGAAAAACATTTTTTATGTGCCTAGGTTAGTGGGTTACTGCTTTAGTCACAGATTCTTTTGTTACTGTGCAGTTCATAAGTGACAATAGTAATCTAGCACAGTGACCTATTAACTGTCATCAAAGAGCTGCTTGCAAGCTGCATGATACAAGTTAGAAACATATGTTTGTTTCAAGTCTTTCATTATCCTAATCCTGCTAAAAAGGTTTATTTGGGTGGCAATACATTTTTATTGTTAAAGTCAATGCTAACCACTGTTATGTTCTGAATCCTGAGTTTGTGCTTCTCCAGACCAAGCACTCTTTAAAAATGCCTACCAGTATGAATAACATGTGAATCCTACACCCTGTAGTCGCATTTGCCTTATGTAACATTTTCTATACACTGATTTACACGTATAAATCATTGTCTCCATGGGGCAGATTTGCAAGAAAATTGACTGTGTGTGTCGCAAGCCATTTGGCTGCGCCGCACTGAGTCACTTTCGAAGCACAGGGATGCGACATATTTACAACAATATGTTGCATCTCTGTGCTTCCCCCTGTGCTGGCGCACAAACTGCTGCCATACGCCTGCACAGGCACATTTGCACCATGTTATAAAACAAATTAAATACATGTGACAGAGGGGCTATGGAGAGATGAGAGGCACTGTTGGAGGAGGATAATATGGGAATCATTGAAGAACCCCAACAAAGATTGTCATATCCTGGTGCATAGTAAGGTCATCATTTACTACTCTTTAAAAGCTGATACAATTCAATATATAATGATACATTTGTTGTAGACTGCACCATTGTTTCCTAAATTGTCTTGGGGGGAGAGCCTCCCAAAGCCCCCTTTGTAGTGGTCAGGCTCACTCACTGCACTAGGTGTGCACTGTATGGGGACTGGTCTGAAAACATTTGCCTGGGCTGCTTTGGGTTTCCAGTCTGGCCCTGGCAGGAGTCTCATACTGCGAAATAAAACCAACCATTTAAAAGTTAGTCATGGAGATGCAGCGCTAACCCTCCTGTTTTTTGCAAATTCTTTCAATATAAAATACTAAAATCCTTAGTAATTCGAGTATCCGTTTTGTGTGCACACGTGTGTTTATTGTTTTCGAATTACTGTTTTAATGTTTGAAATTTAAGTCATACAAATTGCTTGGGGGTCCCCGGCTTCCAGTGGTGACTCAATTGGGGTCCTCAGGAGTAAACAGTTTGGGAACCACTGGTATAAAGGTTTTCGCAATTTGCCAAGGGGAAAGGTTTGATAGGCAACACAAGCAACGAATCGTTCACCCTGCGGGAGACAGGTCCGGCCAGTGAACAAAGGTGAGCAAATCTGTGTAGTCTCCAAATAGAACAAACACTACAAAACTTTTAAAAACAGAGATAATGCATTTCTTACCTCAATCAGAATTTTTTGTATTCAAACAAGTAGCAGCATTCACTTTTTGTAGATGAAATCCGCACGTCTCTCTTTCAGTGTAGCAAACTTGTCAATTACTTTCATGTTGAAGTCCGGTATCTTTTGGACTAGCTTGCTCTCTACAGATAGCATCGCCAAAGCATTTAGTCTTTCCTCTAGCATGGTGTTCCTGAGGAATGTCTTTATGCGCTTTAAGGCTGAAAAACATCGTTCAGCTTCTACTGTTGTCATTGGAGTCGTAATCACAATTTTTAGTAAAGTCACTGTCTCTGTAAGTGAGTTTTCCATATGCAGTTTATGAATTAAACTCAGCAAAGTCAAGGCGCTTGTGGCCTTCCGGTACACAGGCATTCCGTAGAGTACAGTTAACTCAGTTCTCAGCTGCTCTTTTTTGAGCATAGGATACGCTTCCACAGCCTGATTCAGAGCACGCTCAGGGAAGGATTCATCATATTGTGCAAACTCTTTACCTTGCAATAAAGTCGCACTCACCAAATGTTTTGTGAACGAAAAGCGTTCTTTCGCCTGCACAATTACAATGTCACATATCTCCTTTCCAATTCGAACCAGAGAGGTGATGTTTTGTCTGCGGTTTGCAAAAACAGAATGCTGCGGCAGTTTGCTCTCTAAATCTTCAACCCCATCTCTCACTTTCATAATCTGTTGTACAAATGCAGATGTATTGGCTTTCACAGAGACAGTATCTAGGTCTTTTCTTTGCAACTGATCGTATAACACATCAACAGGAATCATTATGTCATGAAATAAAAACAGTAAGAACTGAAACTCTTTGTCTTGTAGTGTTCTAATAAAGCCATGGGCTTCATTCTGACTTGTGTGATCAAAGTCTGCTCTGGATGCTATGGCGACAAAACATTTCTCAAGGCCCTCCCTCTGTTCAAAGATTAAGTTGACTGTACGAATGTGAAAGTTCCAACGAGTTGAGGATCCCCTTGGTACGCTTTTGTCCACAATCTCATGAAGGGCTTCTGTTCTTTTGGGGGAACGTGTGAAGAATGCTGCTATGCCTCCGATATCCTGAAAGAAGACTCGTGTCTCTCTGATCTTTGATACCGCCTGTTGCATAATAAGATTGAGTTGGTGGGCGTAACAGTGCACAAAATGAGCATTAGGGTACACATCTCGAATTCTCTTCTGAACTCCACTAAGGCTCCCACTCATTACGGATGCACCGTCATAGCTTTGTGCGATAAGCTTTTGTTTTTGAGGCAGGTCCGGGAAAATTAAGTCCAGTTGACACAGTATTGCTTCAGTGATGGTTGCTGCACTAGAGTCACTTAAATGCGTGAAGCCATAAAATCTTTCCACAATGTTTCTGTCACTGTCAAGGTACCGAAACACTAACACGGACTGTGTTTGAGTGGACACATCAGTGGTGTCATCAGCCTGAATAGCCACAAAGTCTGTGTTTCGCAACTCTTGCACAATATGGCTTCTTATAATTTCGAGCATACAGTCAAGGAGTTCATTTTGTATTGTATTAGAGGTGCCCTTAAAGACTGTAGCATGTGCTAAATGTCTTTCCAAATCCTGGTCTATGGTTGACATTAAATCCACTAGGCCTCGGAAGATCCCAGGTTTTGAGGAAGTTTCCGATTCATCATGGCCTCGCAATGCCAGTTCGAAAGCACCACAGAAACGAATGCAATCAATGATCTTGGATAGATTTTGTCTGTTCTTATCCACAGCTTCATTGTGTTTTTGAATGGATTTGCGATACGCATCATTTATCTGCTGCTCAATTGGTGCGTCTTCCCCCAACATTCCCAGTCTTGTCAGGTTTTCCAGATGATTTCTTGTGAGCGCATGCTTCTTTATTTTTTCAGCGATGTGCTTCAGGTCGACCATTCCTTGCCGTGTCCAAGAAAAGTCACCGCCAAACAGCAAGCAGGGGAAGCAGAACAGAGAATTGCGTATAGGGCAGCCTGTAAGCCAATCAGCTTTTGTGTACCAGGCATTTGAGAATGTACGTTTTGACATTTTTCCTCTGTCCTGGGTAGTTTGCTGTAGGTTTATTTCAGGCTGATGAGGTCCCAATTCTTTTAACTTCAGTTTTTGTTCAAGTGGCCGTGACTGGAATGACTTTGTAATCAGCTCTTGTACTGTATTCATGATGGGGTGTCGGGTGTTGCTGGCCTTACCAATATATATATATATATATATATTAAAGAAACCTGTCAATAATCAAAGTACAACGTATAAGGTGCAGTGCAATAATATCAAATTTCAGTATACATACATTATACATATATATTGTGCATTATCCTAATACATCTCAAATGACTGCTAAAAATAGAGCCGTACTGCCTCCTGCCTCTCTGTGCCATAGTGTTGCTGGAGGCACTGAAAGACACTGCTTGAGGGCCTTGAGAGTGACCACATGACATACATGCTCTAACTACGATGTAAAAAAATATATAGCATCAGTTGCCTTACCTTTAACACTGGTGTTTGCTGGGTTGTAGCCGGGGTCGGGTGAGAGAGCAGCAAAGGAGGTTGGGGTCCTCTTGTTGTTTGCTGGAAAATTGCCCCAAAATGCGGTAATGTTTCAGGTTGTCAGGTGCTGAAAATGAAAAGATAACAATTTATTTTTGAAACAGTAGGGTAATGAAACAAAGACTGTGGGGAAAAAACATAACGCTCCAATTTTTTCCTAGACATCAGATGAATCTATTGGAGGCTTTGAAAATAAGGAGAAAGTGACTGCCAGGGAAAGAGGTCCCATCACTGCCCTAGAAACAGTTACCAGATTAGAAGGAATGAATTGAGTGCAAAAACCTGCATCCTCTGAGGTCCAGACATCATTCTCATTGTAAGGTCCCTGAAGAGGCAAGTCTGAGTCTGACCCCTAGGTACCAAATATTTAACCTTTGCAGCGGGTGTCATAACTCTGCAGGACGGTCTGTTCTGTGACCTCATCACTACTCTAGAAAAGTGGCTAGTGATAATGGTGGGGAGATACCCAATCTAGTTAGTGGAGCAAACAAACTGTGGAACGGGTGTGTTACGACCTACGAAGACGCAGGAGCACTGAATAGTAGATACTGTGTGACACGTAGGAGTGCGAGTAAAACAAATTTTCATACAGTATTTGTAAAGCGCACAGCTACTCGTAGGCATCCCGGCGCTAGGGGCCGTCAGGAAGATTAAGCGAGCTACTGCCCAGAGGCACATGGTGCTGGGCTGACCTGCCGCTGGTGCCGGGGAACGAACCGTGATCCCTAGCGTCAGTCGCCCTGGCCGCTGCGCCACACCTCTTCCCTTGTTAGGGTCAGATGTGAATTAGTGAAGTAGAATAATTAAAAATCTAACAGTGAAAATATTTAGTATGCATATCGCATTTCAACATGCACATGATACTGTACCCTATTAGGTATGATTCTCATTTTAAGTATCTTTTGTACCCATATAGTGCCCCATTAGCTTGTTCACGGGAGGGGAGGAGCACCTGTAGTCAAACAATGATCAAGGTCACTCTCTCGCCTGGATACTACCTCACCGCGGTGCCGTATTTGCACAGCCACCACTTGCTCTAACTCACTCAGTACACATTGTCAATAGCATCCTTCTCCTACTTCAGCATCACGCGAGCAAATGTAACATCAAGCTACAAAATATCATTTGGAGAGTAAAACTAGCATCCATCTTGCGAGAGTAACCGCCTACCAGTGAACTATAAAACAAACTGACAATGGATAGAAATACAAAACCAAATGGCAAACCCACAAAACAGGTGAAGGACTGCTGAATACCATATTGATAAGGATGCCTACACAGAACTTGTTCATGAGAATAATAAACGAAATTAGCACAGGAATCTACATTTGTCTCTAAAATCTTAGTAAACAAGGACCCGCTTTAAATTCAGTTAAGCATATGTAGGCTTGGATACAAGTCATGAGATTTTATTTTGGTATGATCTGAAATTCCAGGTTTTATTGCAAACGAAAAACAATACCGCTTCAGGGTTAACGACTGGAGAAAGACCAGGAGCCTAGTGTGGCTAATGGGACGAGAGCACCAGGTTTTTCAATTCTAGTGCATTTCTAGGAATCACTCTTGCACTGCTCTTTGGTCCAACTGGTTTACCCAAGACTACCACTCCCAGAATGTTTTGGTTTGTTTTATTGGGATCCAAGACTGGGAACAGTGCTCTGAAATGCAAAGCTGCATGGTCACCTTAGAGAAGGTAACGTCAAGAATTTGTCGATGTTCTCCAGTTTTCCCCAATTGTACCTCCTCTGCTGCACAAGTAATAGTACTTAAGGCCTCAGGTGAGAAGCAGGGCTACAACACAGGAGTGAGTTAGGGCCTGAAAGCTCCAGGCCAGCCTTAGTGTGCAAAATCCTGCACAAAGTTGAGAAGAGAGGAGGTTAGACTCGCAACGGCTGTAGATTGTTTTTGGAAGCAACATCCACTCCCCCCGGTATATGACCACTCACAAATGGAATTAAAAACAGTCATGATGACTTCTTTTTTTAGCCTGACTGCCTCATAAACCTGGGAACAGTTTCACCTTGTGCTGAGGTTTAGATGATCCTTTTGTCGCAGGTGTCAGCTTTTTTGGGATGCTATCTACTACTGCAGTATCCTCAGAGCACCGTGAAGAGATGTTATTCCTCCTTAAGTTGGGGAGGCACAAACACTCTCTGATGAATGTGCATTCGTATTATTTTTTGGATCTGTGCAAACCGCATCCAGCAGTGAGAATGTGAATATTATCAAACAACATACATGGCAACGTTTTAAATCAGGAAAGTGTGAGATTGCGGAAAATATCGGGGGAATGCGTTTTCCCCTATTGACTTCTATGGAAGCAGAGGCAAATTCAGACGGGAGACCGGTCCGACCACGGGCGGGCCTGCGAACATAAGTGCAGCCCTTTCCCTGTCCGATTGTACCCGCCCCTTCCTGCAAGAAGGGACTCCGTCTCCGAACCCGGTATTCTTTGTCCCCTGGTGATTTGAGGCGGCTGCTATGAGCCTGGCTCAGCCGGCATTAAAGCGTGTTACTACGTGGGCACTTTTTAAGCTGCAGTCAGCATCCAGCGCCGCATTAAAGACTCTATCAGAGAAGTCTCTGATGCAATTACAGGTGTCTTGTGTACCGAAGGGGGGCTCGGTGGCGCTCTGAGCGGGGCAGGCCACCCCGCCGCCCTTTATAGACTCCCATCAAAGCGGAACTTGGAGGACATCCACTCGAGAGGCAGCGCGTCCCCCAGCCCCCCGTGCTCTCCTGGTCTGGCCGGGCCGCCTCGTGCTGACTGGATGACGCGCGGCCCGGCCAGGCCCGAGCAGGGGCGGAACATCCCAGAGTCAACAGACGCGGCGGCGGCCGGGGCGAGCGGCAAATGAGCTGCCGTGACCCGTGCCGAAGCGAAGCAATAGAGCGCCGCGAGATGGAATTTTTAATGCAGCGCCCCCTTTGACCTCCCCGTAGTATATATACTACACCCCCTCCTCAGCGGCCTAGCGTGCAAGCCGCAGACACCTGCGGCCTCGGAGAGGCTCTGTCCTCAGGGTACGTGTTGTTGCGATCTGTAAAAGTGGAGTGAGAAACTCTCTGAAGTATTATCACTTGATAACTGCTATCACTAATGAAGACACCACACACGACTCTCACCCAGCCCTCGCGGCCGGAGCCCACCCTGCTTTCACCCCCCGTTAGGCCTCTCATCCCGGCTTCACCCCCTTGGCAGACCTCTCACCCATGCCACCGTCCCTTCACTTACCTCTACTTGTATCTTACCTATAGGGGAACTAATGAAGGTCCTGCGCAAGCAGTAGCCACACACACACCGTCCCTCACGACCACGAGGCTGGGCTCAGGCGACGCGCACGAGTCAGTCGAGACAGAGTGAAGACAGTGAACCCGACCGTTACCTTACGTCACGCGCTCGGCATCCAATATGGATTGCCCGCCCCTGCGGTGACCGGCCAATCCTGGCACAGTGGCGCTGCATGCAGCACCAGGATTGGCTTGGAGGGCACAGTGACTCCTTGCCCTGTCGCCCTTTTGCTGCCAGCGCTGCCGCCAGCAGGTCCTGCACCCCCCCCCCCCCCTACTAGCTAATGGGGCCGGCCTGGGTGCGCATGCTCGGGCAAGTTGCTGCCCGAAGCATACATGCGGGGAAAAAAACGTTTTTTTAAACACACCAGCCAGCCCGGCCCGCCCCCCCCCCCCCTGCACACTCCCGATAAAGTCGGGTGCTGCCCGGCGCCGTGTAAATGGTAAGTAATTAAATGGTATTATTTCGAGTTTAAAACATTTCTTTTAATTCTTTAACGCGGGTCCAGGGCTGGTGGGGCTACGCCCCTACGTCCCAATGGACGCACCGCGGCTGATCAAGTGTATCTCTAGTAATTTATGTACCACCTAGATTCTACAGGAGGGCACACTTCCAGCAGTATGCATTTTATTATTGCTGTCAAGTTATCTGATTTCATTCATTAGCTTGCATTGTAGTTACCCTTCGTTTCCTGTGAGAAATGTTATGTACTTCTGCATATCACACATTTTTCTATAACTCTTAGTAGGAATATCCTGTATACAATGTATTATACACCCCTTTAACCACCTACTCCCCCGCACCTTAAGACTAATTTATCTACATGTCTTGTTTTACTTTCTAACAAATACTTGCAAAGTGTATATAAAATATTCCACATAGTTATGTATATACATTAAAAAAATGCTTTGCTTAAAACTTCTGAAACAAAAAAGTCAGTCTTTGCTAATAAAAATGTGAACAGCCACACTGTTAACGCTCAAGTCATATTTCTGTAGTGACATCATATAAACGGCGACAAGGTGAGGTGGTGTAGTAGTCTGGACCTGCCATCCAAGGCACAGGGAAAGCCCCACGAAGGGTGCTGGATAAAGAGATGCATTCAGGGCTGGACAAAGTGTGAGCTCCACAAGTGCCTAATTTGTGTAAACAAATAAATAAAATAAAAAGTTCCAGGGCCACCGTCAGGAGTCCAGCGCAGCCTGCACCCCTCTCCCCCATTGTTAGCAATACCTCGGCACTAGTGCAGCACTACCTCACAACCAGCACAGCACCACTGAAGCACCAACTCAGCACCAGTGCAGCATCACCCCCTCATCAGTACTGCACCATTGCCTCTGTGTCAGTGCAGCACCATCTCAGCATCAGTACTGCGTCACTCAGCACCCCCTCAGCATCGCTCAGCAGCAGTGTAGCACCACCTAAGCATCAGCACAGCACCATCTCCACATCAGTGCAGCACCACCTCAGCACCAGCGCATCAGTGCCACACCAGCTTGACAACCCCTCAACATCAGCTGAACAACCTCTCAGCACCAGCGTACCAAAAGCTCTGAATTAGTACAACCCCACCTCAGCATTAGTGCACCACCAACTCACTACCAGTGCAGCACCAACTCAGCACCAGCGAATTAGAACCACCTGAGCATCACCATAGCACCATCTGAGCATCTACACAGCACCACCTTAGCATCACCACAGCATCTTTAGCATCAGCACAGCATCACCTCCGCATCAATGCTCCACCACCAGTGCACTTGCAACTCACCAGCAACTCAACACCAGCGCAGCACCACTTCAGCACCAGCGCTGTACCACATCAGCATCACTCAGCACCCCCTCAGCATCACTCAGCACCCTCAGGACAAGTATAGCACCGAATAGGCATCAGCACAGCACCATCTCCACATCAGTGCAGCACCAGCACAGCACCACCTCAGTAACAGCGCATCAGTGCACATACACCTTCTCAACACCATGCCACATAATTCCAATCAGCATAATTTCACCCAGCGCCACACAGTTGTATGCCACAAAAATCAACTTAACACGTTTCCATTCCACACCACATAATTGAACAAGAAACCACATAATAAAAAGCAACAACACAATTACCTAACCCACCACATACATACAATCCACACAACATACTTCCACTTCACACCACTAAAACTCAACAGCACACAACATAATTAAACTCCATTACATAACACTCCACAACACAAAATACCATACTCACCATAACACACAATCCCACTCCACATAATTCCAATACACTACATACCACATAATTACTATCCGCATAATTCCACTGCACACCATACCACATAATTCCTCTGTGAACCACATACCTCCATTCCACTCCATAACACAGAAGTAAAAAAAATGTACATTTACAATGTCAATAGCTCTAACACTCGCAAATGCGAGATCTATTGCATTTCCAATGCTAGTTTCAACCTGGCTAGATTCCTGTCAGCTGGTGCCTATAGTAAATCCATTCCGCATGGAGCTGGGAGTGGTACTGTTTATAGTAAGAAACACACTGAATGGCTGAAGCTCTTGGGAACATTTATTCGTCAACACCAAAGACTGTTTACTAAGGAAAGGTAATTAACCGACCGGACATGCACTAGAAATCTCTGGCTACTCCCCTGTGAAAGTGCGTGGATGTTATCATTCGTCTACCTTCAACCTTTTCTCCCAGGCATTCAAGGCCATTCACAACACCGGACCGCATACCTGAACAGCTGCCTCCCCTTCCACGCACCCAAAAGACACCTCTAATCAGCCCAGCTCTCTCTGGCCACCGTCCGATCAGCTCAGCTCTCTCAGGTCACCGTCCCACGTATCAACAAGTCCGGAACGGTAGGAAAGTCCTTCTCCTACCTCGCAGCCAAATCCTGGAACACTCTCCCCCTCCACCCCCGGCAATCTCCCACACTACACCAGTACAGGAAGGACCTCAAGACCTAGCTCTTCGGATGACCCCAGCACTCCCCCCCTGCGCCTTGAGACCCTCACGGCTGAGTAGTTGCGCTTTACCAACCCTGATTGATTGATCTCTGTGAACTCACTCTAGGAATATGAATTGTGACATTTATTTAGAAACATGACAAAATGTGTGTTAGGTTACCACGTATAAGAAAACACACACATGAAACTTGATTTAGATACTGCATCGTAAAAGCATGCAGAATGTTAGATGTAGGATTTTGATGACATTTAACCTTAAACAAACTAACAAAAAGTTTAACAAATGTATTAATATGTTTTTCTTTATGGATAAATGAATGAAATAAACAAACGATAACGTAGAAAACACTATGAAAAAAATAAAACTGGTCTGTGTTATGAAAATGGTTCTTAACACTGACATTGAAGAGAAAATAGATGCTATAATAATGTGTGCTATGTAGAGGTCTATTCTAAATGTGCCTTTCAATCTTGATTGATGTATTAATCCATAATGTGAAAAGAGAATTGCAAATTAGCATGCGAAATAACGATGAAGTGTTACATTCTTTTTAAGCAGTAGTTTATACTTATATGATGTAGATGCCAGTCATTAATTTGCCTAATTGAACAACTAATGCATGGTTTCCAATAACTTGAAATTCATATTTTAACATGAATTTATTATGCACAAGCTGTGTTTCATGAAGGCCTCAAAGCCTGGTTTTCTTTCCTAATGTGAACTTGTGAACTGAATAGTCTGCAGACTATGGGAACCTTTCATAAAGCTTCTACTTGTGTTCTAACACTCAATGATTCCTTTCACATTTGTAGCTCACTCGACTGGACAGAGTGGGACGGCAAATTGGTCATGTCAAAGGGTGTAAGCCAGGAATAGATGGAATATAATTGCCTAAAGTACGAACAGGGGTCGTTCCTATCTTGTCTACCTTCTCAACCCACCTTGCGGTACAGAGACTGACGAGTTGGACTTCCAAAAACAACGCAAACTGTGGCGAAATACTGCATTTGCTGCTGCCTCGTATGCTTGCGTAGTGAAATCTTTCTGACTGGAAGGTTTCCGACAATAGTTGTGACCTTGACACTGCAGTATAGACAGGGGCAGATAATCTTGTCCATATACTGGAACTGGTCATTTGGCGATTACTGAACTTTCATCTATAGGGTTTGTATGAGGGATATTTGCTTTCTAAAGACT
Organism: Triturus cristatus; assembly: GCF_964204655.1. Classification (NCBI taxonomy): domain Eukaryota; kingdom Metazoa; phylum Chordata; class Amphibia; order Caudata; family Salamandridae; genus Triturus; species Triturus cristatus. Next base: position 513,399,449 of record NC_140581.1, on the reverse strand, counting down.
ACTTCTTATGATACTATCTTCCACGGCTGAGGTAGATAGCTCCTCTCAAATTGAATTTCACAGTTTAATAATGCCTATTAAATCCTCTCAAGTTATATATTTAATTGGTATGCAAATTATTTAAAGAATCGATAAAGATACAATCTGAGACAAATTACTCTGCTGACTCTGTTTCATTATTGTTATGGCCAATTCATTTGTTCAAATTTTATTGACCTAAAGAGTAGGGTTGACCCGAGAAATTCCATACAGTAATGAATGAATGTTAACAATTATCTTATTCCAGATCCTCATATGATCATTGTTCATCCCCTAAGTATTCTGGTCCCTTTCAGCACAGAAAAAGATCCATCGGAGGACCTAATGAGTTTAATGTGGTAGTGAGGTTATTCTGGGATAAATATCTTGATCATATTAAAATGTGTTATCTTAACCCGCGATGCATGGTACTTGGCAGGGCTGCATACCAGACTTGGGAGACTGTCTACAGTGAGGTATTCTGATCAATATACTACTAGAATACTTATTTGCAATTGCTTGCATATTATCCTCAGTGACCCCGACACACGATAGTTGAGTTTGCAGATATTAATATCTTTTTAAGCCCTTCATACGTCAATGCCCGGAGCCTCTGCTGCGCATGAGAATGTGTGTCACACACGTACACTGACTAGTCAATTGTTTTCACTCTTATCACTTCACACGGGTCTGTCTGAAAGACCTAGTCCCACACCTTCACTTTCAACCTATATCTTCCGAGAAAACATGCAAAGGAAGATGTCTTGTCACTCACATGCAAGGCGACACCAAGATACTGAAGAGCAACAGGGTGATGCACATTGGAAAAGTTATTTATTCATACAATGTGTTTATATGCTCTTTAGACACAATCTATACATTATAATAATGTCTATTATATCCAAAGATTAGGACTTTTGAAACTTGCAAAACGTTGTGGAGACACAGAAATACGATTAGCCCTAAATCTATGACAGACAGCATAATTGCAATGTCTCCAGTGCACTTCTTTGAAGAATAGAAATACAGGGGAGCTCAAAAGGTTGGAAAAGTAGAATTACAGGGGAGCGCAAAGGTTAGAAGAATGTCAAAGGACTTCATGACCAACATGGCAACCTTTAGAACAGTCTTGCAAAAGAGAGCCTTTGTCACTTCAACCGAGTCAACATCAAAGTACAGCTTCTACTACAATACAAATCAGAGCGGTTTACAGTAGCAGTTTGTGTGCTCTGCTAACACCTCTTCTGACGTGCCCACTGCCATCTGTACATAGCACCCTTCAGTGTCCACACTGACTGCCTGACTGCAGCTCGACCACTGGATTAGCAACGGTTAAGCAATAAAAAGGTGTGGAGTATCCGTCATTAACACTTGGAGGTAGAAGTGTGCACTTCTGCAGAGCATAATGGGCTAAGGTATTTAAGCAGTCCAGACTGCTAACGCAAATTTAATTATTTACTGAATGATTTATTGAAAATACAATGTGCAGAATTTACGTTTAAAAAGAAAGTATGTTTAATGCAAAATCTGTAGTAGGCAACCATAATTAAAACCTATAGGCCTGTAACTTAGTTGTGAGGCCTGGATTCTCAATTTGTCATATGTAAAGATACCACGTTTTAACGTCAAGTCCAATTAATATTGAAATGCTTATTTTTTACTTTAACCGACAGTTGTGCAAGTTGTTTTTCTTCTTGTGCTGCAGACCTTGCAATTTTGGAAGCTACTGTTTATTAGTTAATGGATAGGTATTTGATGTATTAGATAACTGATAGTGAGTTTCACACAGCAAAAGAAGTAGATGATGGGGAGGATGATTCATGGGAATACGATTTTGAAAACAAGAAAAGATGTGAAACAATATTCAAGGACACATGGTTAAAAGACGATTGTACTATGGTTGGAAGTTAGAGAGTAAACCTGTTCCCAGGAAAGTGCTGAAATCTTATTGGCCAACTAGAAGAAGAAAGAGTATTAATATTGCAACACAGAAAATGTGTTTTTTTATTAGTGCATGTTCCTAGGCTAGTTAGGCAGAGATTCTTCCACCCTTTCGATACAGAGCAGACTGATTGTGTTTTCACTCTATCTTTTCTTTTTTTCTGACTCTCTAAGAGGAAACTCTGTACTGAGTTTCCTGGACATCTCTTTATGAGAAGTCTTAGTTATTGCTTGATCTGCTCTTATTTGAGCTGAGAATACTTTCCAGCTTATTCTGCTAAAGCTTTATTGTTATGCTCCATTCTCTCATTAGAACTCCTCATGGATATCTGAACCGACATCATAAATTCTTCTTTCATTTATCCTAACTTAGAGTAGAACAGGAAAGTTTTATTATGGAACACTCTTGTTGCATTTATTGTATTAATGCTTTATTTTGATTTACCGAACTGACTTGCCTTATTAATAAAAATGCATTATTGATTATGTTAACCTTTAATCATGGAAAAAAATACTTTAATGAAAGAATGAATAACATTTTTTTAAATAAAACCCTTTAACGCAACTTAACTCTCTTTATTGACTGAACTAAAGTAATAATTGATAAATGATTTATGTTGAGATTGAACTTTTGCATCTCAGTTCATAACAAAGATACATCGACCTGTGTACGCGGGGTTCTTGGTGAAGAGTTAGTGACGAGCTGAACCCTGTGCTCCAGCAGTTGGTAGTAGAGTGATTCATGTGATGAGACAAGAACTGTAATAATAAATTGAGTATGAGTGTGATTATCAACAGGGTCTTTTTGTTGTTTTGACAATAAATGGTGTGCAAGCACTAAATGTTGAGCAGTTGAAGTGGTGATCAGACTCAAGGTAGTCTAAGATCCCGGGATAGATAGATAAATAAGCAGTTGAACTTGTGTTGATATTTTTCTGTTAAGTTTTGTGGTGCATATTCGTGAAGTACTATTGAATTGCACATTTGAGATAGGGACTATAATGTTGTGATTGTACTACTACTGATTGGTTATAGTGGAGCCTATTGCGAAAAGAGGAAGCTGCATTAGTTAGAGGGATTTCCAGCTTGTTGAGCTTTTATTAGTGCATGTTTGTGAGTGTAGGCAAGTTGGAGGGGGGAGGGTGGTAATACCTTATTTCTGGTGGATTTTAGTTTGATTGAAGTACTTTGATTTTTCTTTAGTGGAGCACACAAAATTATTTGTTTATTACGCTTGCTTAGAGTTGTTGAATTTTTATAAGAGAAAATAGTAAAGGAGAGTGAACTGCTTCAAGGAGTGATAAAATATGTCATAGTGTGCTGCCCTGAGATTGGTTTGTTGGTGTACTGTTGCACTGCTATTGGTTGATGCCATGCTGCAATAGGTCAGTTCTTGTGAAAGTGCCATTTTGAGGTTGGCTGTTCAATCTTCAAATATTAAAGATGTAACAGTATTGGAGACACAGATTGACGTATACAGAATTAAAAACAGAATCTAAACATTTAATTTGAATGGATAACTATAAGCTTACTGTTGAACTATTGGAAAAATGAAATGTTTTGAAACCCTAAGAGATTGATGAGGGGTGATGTAAGAGCCTCATTTAGAGAGGGTGAAGAGGTGCCACCTGAGGGTACGCAAGATCATTCCATGATGACAAGTGTAGGACTACATACGTGTTTATGGCTTCGTCAATGGTGCAAGATCACTGAAAGTGAGGGTCCATTGAAATTTCTTCAGTATGGTACATTCGATTTAAATGTTATTGTACATTTAAGGGAGAAATTATATGAGATTACACCACCTCCTAGACCTACACAATATGAAGCATTAAATGCGTGGGAAAAAGTAGCTTATGCTAAAGAGAAAGAGAAAATATCAGAGTAGGATGAAAATGGTTGTGCGAAATTATGCAGATGCACAATCGGACAAAGGACAGCAAAGATGGAGAAAATGTATAATCAGTGGAGCTAGAATGTATCCAATTATAACCATAGCAAAGGTAAAAAGAATCAGAAACAAAAAAATGAGAAAGAAGCTGCAAAGAAAACAGACACTGATAGTGATTCAGGAGATGATATTCTGGATGCTTTATTGGGTGCGTATCCACCACCATATGTGGCCTCTACAACAATAACTGATAGTAATACAACTACTAGTGCTACAGTGGCTACAGCCCCTGTTGAACCAATTATACATCAGATTGAGAGACTATTTCCAGCACTTCAAATAGCACCTGCACTTATTGAAGTGGCTCATACTGTAATAACTCCATATGTTACTGCTTCGATTGTGGATGTTCCTGTACCAGTACCACAATTTGTGACTGCACAGAGATTGGCAAGTCCAGTTGCGGCTGCCCCAATAAATATTGTCCCAAATATAGAACCTCAAGTAGCTGCAGGATGAGTGGCTCTAATAGGGTTCATCCCAACTTCACAGAATTCACAAATTGTTGCTTGGACGCTGCCTCAAAATGCTCAATCACTGGAAGAATGAAGGAGGATTGTCTTTACGATGCCCATTGCACAGGGAGAGACAGGACAGTTTGAGGATGGGATTTTTCCCCCGTGGTTTGAAAAGACTTCAGAGACTCATAGACTGGAGAAAACAGAGAGACTGCCTGCTGGCAATAAAAGGAAAGAGCTTTAGATGTGCCAAAATTAAAAGTAGAATTCGAAAAAATGATTAGGGGTTGTTTGGACATTTATATTTAGACAGTGCTTAATTTGCAAAATATGAAGTCCAGGTGCTCAAATGTCTGTTGGAGGCCACACATACTTTCTCCCAGTTCCACCCACTTCCTCCACTGGCTCCACCCACTTCCTCTATTGGCTCCACCGACATCCTCAACTGGCACTGCTGAAAGTCAGATGTAATACCCGATCTGAATTTCAGCAAGGGAGCTGTTAAATTAGACGAACACTGGTTTAGTTCAATCGTAGTTTATTCATGCAAAGCACCACCAACATAGACAAGCTGCTCCTCCAGTGTTCATCCTCAACTGTCTCCCGAAGCGGCATCACCATGGAGACAGGAATGTTGGAGCGAGCACAAACTACATCATAACAATAGAAAGCATGCGAGGAATATACCACATCCCCTATACATAATAAGGCAAGAAAATTAAGGTAAATGGAACAAGAAGAAAGAAAAGAATCAATTTTCTTTTATTAAGAATCATTTAGATGGAAATCATTAAACCTTGCAGGAGCACAATGTGATCTTCGAGGAAACCTCCTAAACTGGACATGACCAGAATCTGGTGGATGAGGAGCAAGTGAAGTACTGTCAAAACCTGGAGGAGAGGAAGATTTTGGTCCAGTGAATTTTACAAGCCTTGACATACTCCACTTGCAACCATTTTGCATCGTAACAACATTCCTATGAATTGAAGTGATCATGAAGGGACCCATAAATTCTGAAACACCCTTTTTGTGAAATCTGTTTTTTTTTACCAATACCAACTCGCCAATGCTCCACAATTTAAACTTAGCAGCATTCTTGGAATCAAAACGTTCTTTGTACTTTTTTTGGTAAGAATGAATTCTGGTATCAACCGCCCTCTCATCCAAAGGAATAATACTTTGAGAAGGAAGCCAACCAGGATTCAACTTAGACCGGGCATGGCTACCATGCAAGAGTAGGAAAGGCGAGTTATGCATGATGTGATTAACTGTGGTGCGGTGAGCCCACCAAGTATCACGTAAAACATCTTTGAGAGGGGACTTTGTATTTAAAGCTGTTTGCACACAACATTTGACCACACGGTTCATACGTTCAGCAAGACCATTGGCCTGAGGAGAGTAAAGGGCTGTTTTAAGGTGTATGATTCAAAAATTTTCCCATGTCAGAGGAAACAAATTGTACCCCATTGTCTGTAATAAGACATTTAGGGATGCCTTCACAGACAAATTCATCTTTTAAAAAATCAAGGATAACTTTTGTGTTGACGGTGCTCACACACTTGGTAGATACCCATTTAGAAGTGTAGTCTACAAAAAGGATGACAAATCGAAGGCGCAAGTAAATCAAAGGAACTCATCAAGTCTAGGCCCAATTTCGTCCATGGTTGACTGGGGACCTCAACCAGAGACAGGGGAGCAGAATTAACAACTTTAGACTTATCATTAGACGAACATTGATAACAATCTTTAACTACATTCTCCACTTGGTGATTCATATTAGGCCACCAATATCTTTCACGTACTCATGTTTTAGTGAGACTCCTTCCCAGGTGTCCCTCATGGAAAAGATTGATCAATTTAGATCTCAAACTTAGAGGAGGAATAAATCTTCCCCCACGCATAAGGCCATCATGTAGAAGAGTTAATTCATTCCTAATAGACCAAAAAGATAATAGTCATGATTAGGGCTCCCGTTTTTATGGTATTTATTTTTTTAGCATTTCCGTCTGTATTTATCCATATTTATTTTCTGCCCACTTTATCTGTATTTATCCATATTTATTTTGTGTTTTGCGGATAAATGAAGTGGTAAAACTTTACATTTCCATATTTATTTAACTGATAGACGCGCACACATACTTTGATGTCTGTCTTTTTTAGCTATTTCAGCTGCCGCATATTATATAGCAAAACATCCACTGGTAAATATTCGCATTATACCACAAATGTATGTTGACACATGACATTATTTAATGAAATTTCATCTTTTAAAAAAATTTCCTATGCTGTCCATCTGCTCAGGTGTTGGCATATAGTTCATGAAAGGCAGCACAGAGTGACTTAAAAGAAGCCTACTTATCTGTATTTATCCACTTTTAAAAATAAATGCAGACAGAAAACACATTGTTTTCTGTCTGTATTTATCTGTAAAACTCCGTAAAAACGGAAAACCGGGAGCCTTAGTCACGATCAATATCTTTACAGCGGGCAGGCCAACCCTTAATGATAAAATCGTTGACAATTAAAAATAGGGGATCATGAGTTGTAGCATCAGCCCATTCTTCTTGAGAAATAGAAGATTCTCTAACCCAAGAGACACTGATAGGCTCAACATCGGCATAATCATCATGCACCTGTAGTGGTAACCTGGAAAGACAATCAGCAGTTATGTTGGAGGATCCAGGCAGATATTGTACCTGAAAGTTAAATTCTTCCAAACCCTCACTCCATCGTTTTAACCTAGGAGTTAATCTGTCACTCTCCATACAAGAGAAAACCTGTACCAGAGGGCGATGGTCAGATCTCACAATAAAAGGAATTCCCCAGAGATAGAATTTGAAGTGCTTAATTGCCCATACTATCGCAAGTGACTCGCTTTCAATGCAAGAATATTGTTGCTCAGCCTTTTTTAAAGCACGTGATGCAAAAGCAACAACTTTATCTACACCTCCGTCAACTTGGGAAAGTACTGCACCCAGACCGGATAAACTGGCATCAGTGGTAAGTATCGTTTTTTTTTAGTATCAAAGTGGCCTAAGCTGGGTAGTTGACTGATAATTTCAAAAGCAACATTACATGCTTCACTCCACTCAAATTGGGTACCTTTCTTTAGTAGATTTCTGATTGGTTCAACAACTGATGCGAATCCCTTTATAAATTTGGCATAGAATTCAGCTAACCCAAAGAAAGATCTAACTTGTTCCTTGTCATTAGGGGTTGGCGCATCAATGATACTTTTAGCTAATTCAAGCTTAGGCTGAATGCCTTCACCAGAAATTACATGTCCAAGATAAGTAACTGAGGATACACCAATTTTACACTTCCGTTTGACGACCGTGAGACCCTTGCTAGCTAACCTCTCCAGAACCATCCTCAAAATAGTGTCATGTTCATTGTCATCTTTACCATAGACAAGAATATCGTCTTGAAAAAAAATGATGTTCGGCATATCGCCAATGACCATCTTCATAATGCGTTGAAAACATGCTGCTGCTGACGCCAACCCGAAAGGCATCCTGACAAATCTGAATGCCCCCAACGGCGTTACAAAAGACGTCAGATGTTTTGAATCATGATGAAGAGGCACTTGATGGTATGCTGAAGACAAGTTGAGAACAGAAAACAATTTAGCACCATTAAGCATATTTATTGACTCATTAATATTGGGGAGAGGTTGGCGGACCACCCATATCCATTTATTTAGGTCTCTGAGATCCACACACATGCAAATGCTTTTTCCACCATCTTTGGGGGCCAAAACCACTGGGGCCAACCATTCCGATGATTCTATTTCCTCTATTACATTCAGACCAATCAACCTATCTAGTTCCTCTTTAAGAGGAGACATTATCATGTTTGGAACTTTCCGGACTCTATGCACACATGGTACCGCGTTATGCTTAAGAATGATGCGATGTTCAAAGTCCTTTAGCAGTCCTAGTTTATCCATAAAAACTTGGGGAAATTCATCAAAGAACCTGTTGGAGTTAGAATTGTGATCAATGAGTATGACTTGATCAGATGGCTTGAGAGCATTGGGATTTATGATTATACCTAAATCTCTCTGATGTCTCCACCCTAGGAGATTATCCCCCCTGTGTGCCACATAAATCTTGCCAATAGTTTCGCGACCTTTGAAATGTATTCTCATGGCCGTGTAACCAGACACATCAATTGGAGACCCCCCATAGCTGACCGGGGTAATATCAGGAGCAAGTAATTGGATATTAGGAAAAGTTTTGTTCCAAACTTCGTTTCCAATCATTGTGAAAGGAGAACCTGAGTCCGCTAGTACAACAAAACTTTTGCCACCAATGTCAATATTACATTCAGGCATAGATATGGGATCAGCATCAACAATACCATCACTTCTTACATTGGAAACAATAATTTTCGGGTTTGCTGATACAGGTTCAACATTCTCAAGACAGTGGACTTTGCCAGAGGATCTACAAACTCTGGCATAGTGACCTTTTATGCCACATTTTAGACCAGTGGCAGATTTTGCAAAGCAGTTAGGAAAATTTGAGGAGTGGTTAGGACTTCCACATCGATAGCATTTTATTTTGTTACGCTCAATGTTGAATTTTGCTTTAAGAGTCTGAGTAACTTTGCAAATATTGTCTCCTGCAGCAGTCTGTTGAACATCTGTGGCAACTTTGTGGATACTGCTAGAGGTAGGAGTGCAGTTTGTATAGGTTTTGTGCTCCTTCATTTCTTTTACCCATCCTGATGTGCTTTCCATACCTTCAACAATAGAAATGGCTTCTCTTAGAGACGGGTTTTTAGATAAAAACTTCACTTGGACTCTAGGACTATTTGTGCACCTGACTAATTGGTCGCGGATTAATGATTCAGTTAGTTCACCAAATTCACAAGTTCGAGCTAAAGTTTTTAAGGACGCTACATAGTTTCCAACTTTCTCATTTGATTCCTGAATGTGCATGAAAACTTTATGGCGTTCAAGAACAACATTTATACGTGGTCCAAAGTAATTTTCAAGCATTTTCATTGACATTTCAAAGACATCAGACGGTTCGCCAGACCAATCACCAATCGGAAGTTCGTCAATACTATCATAAATATTTCGACCCTCAACACCGAAATTATGCAGAAGAATAGCCTTTTTCCTCACCGCTGAAAATCTTTCTCCGCCAATTGCCACTAGATAAGAGTCAAAAAGATTTTTCCATCGCTTCCAAGAAAGTAATGGCTCACCTTTTTCGCACAGGAACGCAGGAACGCAGGAGGCTGGCTCATTGAAGTTGAAGACATGCTTGAAAGGTAAGACAAAATACCTGAATATATCACAATTTGTTAGGAAAGAACAGTAAGAGTAAGAAATGCTGCAGATTGTTGAAAGAACAAAGTCAAAAGAACAAACAACGAAAAAAAAATCAGCTGTTTTCTTCGTTGTAGCGAGCACAGGTTGTTTCCAAGGGAACGAAATAAACAAAATGGAGGCACGTCAACGTGGACTAGACGTGCTGATGTACGACGTTGGCTCCGACGATTTCCGGATGCTACGTAGGCTGTTTGTGCGTAGGTGCGCATTCGGGGAAAAGCGCAAGAGTCCAACGTGCGCGAGGGAAGAGAATTGCCGGTTGCAGCTGGTGAGTCTCAAATTTAAATATAAATAATGGTCGCACAAGTCAATGACAACCACACAAGTAAATGACAGCCAAAACGAAATTGTGGGGAAGCATTAAGGCTGCTAGCGCGCCATAAAAAAATACGCTGAATAAAGGGTACGCTGATCATCGTAGCAGTCGCACAGTGGCACAGTCAGATCACGGTAGATAAAGTCAATGGGGAACGTTCCCAGCCAGTATGCGTATCCGAAAAACAAAATCACTCACAATTGGTGTGGAAATGCTAGGTCAGCACAGTACAACACGGTCAAAATCTGATTGATCAATCCGTGAGAATCGTTTCAGAGTAGATTCCACTTGACTCGAAGCCAACTCTCCGTGGGTTCAACAAGGGTTGGTGGTGAATTAACTCTTCAGTAATGATCTTCCCGTCGTCGCCAGTGTTAAATTAGACGAACACTGGTTTAGTTCAATCGTAGTTTATTCATACAAAGCACCACCAACATAGACAAGCTGCTCCTCCAGTGTTCATCCTCAACTGTCTCCCAAAGCGGCATCACCATGGAGACAGGAATGCTGGAGCGAGCACAAACTACATCATAACAATAGAAAGCATGCGAGGAATATAACAGGAGCCTTCCTCCAAATAGGGTTTTAATGGAAGGTTCTACTGCGCTGTAAAATTCTTGAAAATGAGTAAATCAAAAGTGCATTTAAAGCACAATTTTGGAATAAGACACGTGAATATACCATTGCTCTATGTGCGGATTTGGGGAAAGGACAATACCGGGGTATGTCCTTTTTTAACAGAGTCTAATCGTGTGTCATGAGTTCAAAGATACTACTTTTACATATCACTGAAGTCAGAGGATTGTGAAAAATCACACCTAAGAACAAGAACAACCCATCAATGGCCACAAGGCATGTCCACAATGCAAGGATCACAATGGAAATACCACCAGATACAATTTATTTTACAAGTACTTTATATAAAACATCTTGGTCTGTGATGTTTGTTTAGTTGCCTGAATAAAGCAGAGACACGCAAACACAGACACACACAAGGACTACGTATGCATGCACATGCTCACATACAGACATATTACATTTGTGGATATTAGAGGACGCACGCAGAGTGGAAAAACATACCAATACAAAGGTTTTGCACATACTCAGTTGCAAAGACCAAGGACAGAAATGAAAATGAACCAGAGCAACTGAGACTTACATAGAAACAGAATATGTGCCCTTTGTAGGAGAGTAGGATCTGCTTCATATAGTTATCCCCACTTTTTGCCGATGTTTCACTGTTTTCGACTTAGTCTGGCTGGGACCCTACTATCCAGGACCCCAGCCTAGCTGCTTTCTCTCTAAAATTGATTGCATGTACTTTAGGTACACTTCAGATTGGATTCTGGGGTACCCTTGTAAGTCCCTAGTATATGGAATACTATGTACCTAGGGCATAGGTACCCCAGAGGCCTCTCAGGGGCTGCAGCATGTATTATGCCACCCCTGGGAGACCATTCAAAATGACACAACAGGTCTGCTACAGCAGCCTGTGTAAGGTGGTGTATGCACCCCTTACTTAGATATAGGTTCACTATCTCTAACCTTATCACTGCACCTATAAACCTATCAGTCACCCCTATGGCAGGCCTTATCAACCCTGAAGGCAGGGTGCTGGGTTTTATGTGAGAGGGTGCCCATGCATGAGTAGAGCCCCTCTGCAGCCTTCAGAACCTCTTTCCGGGGTTGTTTGTGATGCAGCCAACCATATACTCTTAAGTGCATTATAACCACGCGGTAAATGCTAACTTTAAAACGGCTGCATGGAACCATGTTGTGTTTGGTGTCAAACACCTTGGACTCATACCTCCACACCAGTAACTGGTATGGGAGGTATGATTCCACCCTACTAGAGGGAGAAATATGACAGCACCGGTACACCCGGTACCAGCTTTGCAAACCCTGGCATCACAAAATGGATGCTGCCGGCCACAGACACGAGTCTGCCCTCCTACTGCTGGACGAAACTCCGGCAGGGGACGGCTGGACAGTAGGTTTTCTGTCACAGGGAGGTGTGACCACCTCCCAGACAGGCTTTAGTGTATTGGGGCTGGGTGGGTGCACTCTGAGAGTGCTTTGATGTCTGCACTGGGGGCACATTTGGTGTCCCTGCGCATAGTCCAGCTCAAACCGGTTGCAGGGGCTCTCAGCCCCTGTTCTGGCGCGAAACTGGAAAAAGGACATGGGTGTAGCCACCCCTCTGTCCTGACCCTCCCATAGGTGGGTCCCCAGAGTTTGTCCCACCACTTCCTTGGGTATAAAGTAGGAACCTCTGGCTACAGGACTTTAGATTTACCTGGACGAAACTCTGCTACAGAAACCAAGTACTTCAACTGTCTACACTACGTTGGATGACCGAAGAATCTCCCTTGGAGTAAAGGAGTTACTTCCCTGCAAGGCAGGCACCAAAGATGCATCTGACCGGTTTGCATCAACGCAGCTCCTGAAGGACTCCAAAGATTTTGCTACACAGGAGGTGGGTCCCTAAGCTTCCCGGAGGCCGGCCAGTACTCTCAGCAAACCTGAGACCCGCAGCCCTCGTGGGGACTGTGCAACCCAAACCCCTGGACACCGTGCACATTTGCAGCAGCATATGCTTTTTGGCGATCCCTGAGGCTGTGCTTTGGGTTACTTGCAGTCCCAACCCCGAGCAGTGATTCTACTGAAGATTACTGGCCTACACTCCACGAGTGTTCCGTGGGCTGGTATTTTGTGATTCCTCTTGAGGTCCCTTCGTGATCCCTGGTCCGTCGACCTGTGGGTCCCTGAGAAGGGTAATTTAACTTTCAGTGGGCTTTCCTGGTTGCTCCAGATGTGCCCTGACTCTCCATTGCTTGGGGAGTCTACAGGACCTTGCTGGTCTACACCGAAGCATCTTTTCTCTGACCGCGTGGGTTGCAGTTGCCAAGGCTTGTTGGTCTCCAATCCAGACACTGACCCCCCAGCACTCGACATCCTTCATGCGACAGCTCATCTGTGGACTTTGGTCATCATCAACGTCTCCTGGACCCCGTGGCTGCAGAGTCAAGCTTCCCCTCTTCGCACCTGAAGCACCCGACATCAGTGGGCATTCGTCTACCGAGTCCCTGGTCACTGGCAAGTGACCCAGACTCTGTTCCTTCTGCTTTTAGGTTCTTCACAGCTCTGATCCAGGCTTGGATCACACCAAATACTTTTCCTCTTCACGGCAGCAGCACTTTGTAGCATCACGCCATTGAAAACAACGAAGATTCCCGACGCCATTTGACACCTATGCACCCGGCTTCCCAGGGTTAGGTAACACGAGTACTCCAGTGCTCACATGGGTGCTGGCCTTAGAACCTTCTAAGTCTGAAAGGGTTTGCTCAAAGTCCTCTCCTAAGTGTACTTAATCTTTAAAATTACAACCGTGACTTTCCCATAGGATTGTACGGAGCTCGCCGCTGTGTTCTCACACTGCACGCGTCCCCCTTGGGTCCCCTGTGTCACTACCTTGGGTGGTTCCTTGGGGTCCCAGTGATTCTACGTGCTCTAGGCACTGTGTCTAGTCAAGTCGTGGCTGTTATACCACTTTCTTAATATATGGTTTGGTCTCCCCTTGGGGCCCACTGCATATTGTGCTATTTACCGTTGTCCTAGTGCTTTAATATCGTGTATCTTGTTCTCTAATTTCATAAAGAGGTTAGTAGAGAGTGTTTAGTAATAAATACATATATTTTATATATCTACCTCATGTGGTTCTCCTTTAATTTGGCCATTCAAGAGGTTATAATCTGGTAAACCAAGCCGCTTTACATTTCTTCGAGACTTAGCCTTAAAGCTGCTCTCCATAGCTACCACTAGGATACTTAGGAGAGGACTTTGAGCAAACCCGTTCAAACTTAGAAGGTTCTAAGGCCAGCACCCATGTGAGCTTTCAATAAAGGTTGTCCTTAACCTAATCATCAATAAGGGTTGTTTGGACTGGTACAGGGTGCCCACTTTAATTAGTGGACCAGCTTCTCACACCCTTCACCAACAAACAACAAAAAACCTAAACCATACTGAGGATTACCCATCTTCCAACCTCGCTGTCCCAAACACACACAGACAAACACACACACACACTCAATGCTAAAGGCAGAGAGAACAAATCAAACATTAACATATGTAGAATGTGCCAACACACATGTGTGGAGTACAATAGCAAAACACTGTGTTTTGCTGACAAGAGATTGCAGCGTCTCCTGCCTTTTGCTAGATAGTGCTAATAGTGGCTCAGCACTTGTTCCCGGAATTCTCTCTAATGCCATCTATGTACATGATCATGGTGGGTGGGTGGGTAGATGAAAGATGTAAGAGTGCTGATTGGGTAAAAATGGAAAAAAGTGATTTAAATGGAACTCAATAGTTCAATCTCTGGCAATGCAAAGGTCCCAAGCTGCTGAAGATGAGACAGTGCCCAGACACCTACTCCATCCTCACACATTAGTCCACCAGTTCCCTTTCACCACAACAAAACCAAGACACCATCTTTGTGAGTGTGTGGGTTGGCTAAAGATAGCCTTTTGTAACAATAGTGATGCTGGCACTCCATCATGTCCATGTAAAAATATTATCTGACTTTAATAGATTCCTTTCATTCCTCTGACAAGAGGGAAAAAAGTTAGCAGCAGTCAGTTGCTGTTAAAGAATTAATTGCTTTCTGCACTGGTACTCTGTCTTCCTGCCAGCCTACGTAGATGCTTACATTGGGCAGTAACTGAGCCAGTGAAGCAGGTGGCTGACACTGTAGTACTTAAATGTGCTTGTGGACACTTTCTAATGAGTGCTGTTAGAGTTGCCGCACATCTTCTTACCTTTGCTGTGCAATGCAACTACATGATTTGAATTACAAGCAGGGTCATCTAACCAAAAAATTGTCTTTGTTGAATTGACATGTCTCATATAAACCTGAGGCACAGCTGGCAATGTGTGTTTGCGAGAAAGAGAGCAAAAGAGAGAGCGAGAGAGACACAGGCGTGTTAACAGTTACCCTTCTGTTGCTCTTCTGCGGCTTCATAGGAGGACATGGCCCAAATTCTGCCTGGATTAGATAGTCTTGCTTATTTGTTATCCTCTCATGTTGAGTGAGTTGAGTGTGGCCCAAAACTTGCCACATCAAAGATGATCCACACTTGCTCCAGTGTGAGTGCTAGTGTGTGCCCTCACCTTTTTCTCTACAATCACAGCAGTGCTCACTGATCTCCTATGCAAGCTTCAGCACTAATGGTTGCATACAAAGAAGGGGCAAGTGCTAATAGCTGATAACCTGTTTGTGCATACAATGGCATGTGCTTCGAATGCATACATGATGATTTCTGCCCCTGAGGCACAAAGCACAGCTTTTCTTTTATACTCTGAGCTTAAAGGCATCATGCATGACTGTAATCAGGTGATGCTCCCTACAAACTACATAAACCAGTGCTAAATTTGAGGCGGTGGTTTCCGATGTTCAGCATTGGCACTTAATTCTCAACACCGACAGTAATGACAGTCCACTACATGGCGGAGCTGTCTGTCTAATTTTGAGATGGGCACAGCAACAGTGTTTAATACATCAATGTACATTGAAAATTAATAATACCTGGCTGCCACCCACGCCATCCTTATTGCTTTGGATGGCCAGCAATAGTCTCAATTGTCACACTTGTAGGAGTAGGATGGTAAGTATTTGTGTTGGTACTATCATTGGCAGAGCTGACAAGGGCAATGGGTGGTGCAGGCTGCAGTGTCCTCCTAAAATGGGCATTAGCACTTACATTATTTTCAAATTAAGCACTGCATGAAACATATATTGCTGAAATATAAAAGAGGATCCCATTTGGCATTCTTATGGCATAGCTTATCATCTAATCAGGGTGCTTTAGTGCACAAAAAAGTTTCTTAGAACAAGTGTTCTTTCCTGTAGCTTTAGGTGACCTGTGGTTAGTTTGAGTGGAACTATCTGAGCATCCAACCAGCTAGATTAATCCTGTATATCTTAGATTGGTTTTATTTCATCATATTGGACTGATGAAAAAGGACAAGGGTGATAACACAATGGTGGTATAGTCTATGATGCCATGCCCACATGTTTCTGTTCTCTAAATACAAGCTATTAAGAGAACAAATAATAAATATCACATATTTCAGGCTCAGGTTCAACATTTTGGCTGATTTAATGATTGTGAATGATACCCTAATGTAGAAATCAGCAAACGTTTTAGAGTTTTATAAAATAATACACAACATTGGTTTTGGATAGAGCATTCATCACCAGCACCTTAGGGTTTTTGTTAGGATGTGCATGCCAGTTTTTAATTGCTTGCCCATTACAACGAGACTGTTGTCTGATGGTAGCGGCTTTCCCAATAGCAGGCAAGACCAAGTTTTGTAACCTTCCGCTTACCTGCATGTTGTTGTGTTCCTGTACTCAGTATGTATATAGTTTGTTTTTGTTAAATGGTTGTGGGTTTCTTCCCATGCAAACCCTTTTAAGTGATATTCGTTTCTGTGTGCATCCTACTGCCTTGTTGTCCAAGTGTGACTGACGTCTAACTCTTGAGGTGAAAATTGATGTCAGATGTGGTGGGTCCTTCCGATAATAGTCTCAACTGGGGCGAGAGCAGGCCCCCTCTAAAGTGGGGTTGTAGACTGAGGAACCAGAGAATGGGACTACATGTAAGATACATAATTTACATTATTTATATATACTTATGTAAAAAATATGTGTAATGTAAAATCTTATCTCACATTATGCTTCTTTGTAATCAGATTTTAACCAGACCTCCTGCACCACCACAAGACAGAAGTTATGGTGTTGGACAATAACCCTCGGGCAGTCTCTTGAGGCCCATTCCAGACTGTCTAAGTAAGCTACCAACCACCACAGGACAAGTAAGGAGCCGGGGCGATGGGGGGGTATTTCCCCAAACTTATAATGGACCTCCAGGCTAAAAAAACCTGCGGGCTGCTATGGCATCCTGAGATTACTTAAGCTCCTCCCTTTCTCAGAATAATTTTCCAGCCGTTAATACTACCAAGTCTTGACTACGGTAATGCCTTATACCTTGGCACACCATCTCATGTGGTCAAAAGGTTGCAAACTGTGCAAAATGCGGCGGCTCAACTGCTCACAGACACCCCCAGATATCAGTCAGCCACCAAAGCCCTCAAGGATCTCCACGGGCTCCTGGTGGAGTGCAGGGTGCAGTTTCAGTCCCTATCAGGGCTGGACTGGCCGTAGTGGGCACCGGTCATTTCCCCGGTGGGCCACCAGGGTGGGGGCTGGTTATGGGCCCTTGGGGGGCCGTTTTTGTTACAGGGCCGTTTTTGCAGCATAGCTGATATATCGGCCCCTGTAACAAAATCGTCCGAAACCGGCCCTGGCAAACAGCTCGACCTCACCCCCAAACTGCCGGGGAGCCGATCGAGCAATTTGTCAGGGCCAGTTTTGGTTCCCAGTCCAGCCCTGGTCCCTATCCATCATTCACAGGGTGATAAATAACAGAGGTCCCCCACTGCTACGCCTACTGGCATCTCTCTAAGTACCCAGTAGGTTTCTTCGATCAGTCTCTGCCCACTTACTGAAAAAGCCCAGAATTCGGAGATCGTGCTGGGGTGAACTCTCCACGTCTTTCCAGGCATCCTAGCTCTGGAATTCTCTTCCCCTGCAGTTACGTCGTCTAGAGCAAGGACTCCTGATCCGCAAAGTCTTGAAGACCTGAAAATCCAAGGAATTGTGTCATACCCGGGCTATTTTAGGGTAGCTACGAAAGTGCTGGGAGGCCTACAGGTAGCCATGTGCTATATTAAAAAAACACAGAATAGAATAGATTGCGGTCAGAAGATTGGATGAAAAAGTCCCATTGTTATACAGGGTGATGGTTGCCTCAGCCTTGAAATCCGTTAAAGGTGTTATGGTGATACGAAGCCCTTGTGGTGTTTTTCTGGATGTGTTAATCTGGAGCATTGCGTCAAGAGCTTTCCTCCATTGTGCTCTTCAGTTATTGAAGAAGTTTCAATCATAACCATTGCTCCTTTATTATCACAATAATAGGCATCAAATTTGAGTGTTTTAGAGTTCCATTTAACAAAATTATGTTTGAAACACTTCGCTGCGCTCTTGCTTAGATTGGCGGGATAGTCAATCTCACATTCATTACAGCCCTCAAGTGCCATGAAACTGTCCCTAGAACTTGGGTTGTTAGGTTCCATATTAGAAATGATACCCTGAGACCCAATGAGTAGAAACTCCTGCTGTGAGTCCACTGACCGGCCTCCAAATAAAAATAGGAGTAGTAGCACACGCAAGAATGCTGACAGCGGGAGTGAAGTGTTCTGACCAAAACTGGCAGAGCAAAAGATTGCCTGTATTGAAGTGAGTTGATGAGCAGAGAGATCAACCCAGTGCCATTGCAATAAAACCAATCATTTGAGGCTCATAAAGCAAGGAGACCTGCCTCTTATCTTTAAAGTAAAGTCAGATCACCAATAAACTTAGTTTGCTTTCAGAGAATCCAGTGACTGAGGGGAAAGAAGAAAAGTACTCTTTAAAGATGGCTACTCCAGTAGCAATGAGGCGAGGGGTCCTTCTTTTCTTTCAATCATATAGGTTAGACACACTGAGTCCCATTTTACTTGCAGAGAGGAAACCTCCAAAAAATGGTGTTGTGGCAACAGAACAAGGTGACTCCAACTAGTCACCCAAATGGCCACCTAAATGCAAACCTCTAGCATATAAATGAGTATGCATTCAGAGTGTCATAAACTTGGAATAGACCTGTACAGACAGATAGATGTGCAGCGCAGGGGAAACCTGTAGTCTGAGGAATTTGGTTCAGGGGAGGGAGAAGGATGCTAACAGACAATGAGCTCCAGGCACAAGATCAAAGCTTCCTTTCACTCCCACCATGTGCTGTGTTATGGACACACACTGGTCACAGAATCTGCACTTCAGGCTGATGTTAGGATGGATTGGGCAGGTTAGGACGAATTGGGCTTGGGTGGAGGACCACGATGTAGTCCTGCAGGCACGAGCTGTGCTACAGGCAGTCCTGCGTCCATCAGCATTGGAAACAGCTGCCCGCAACAAGCAAGAATTGGAGCAGCCCCCTCACGGGCAAGTAAGGGCGTGGCGTGATGAGCTCTACAATGCCGACCATGAAACCCCAATCCAAGCAGTCACTCCCTCAGTATGTAGTGCTGTGGCACGGATCGTCTAAACCATGGTGTGGCATGGCCATGGAGGATTGCTATGGGTGTGAGTCATGCTCCCAGCAGCCGGCATCCATCTGCACTTGCCAGCATCTTGGGGAAGACAGCGCAGCACCCACCTAGGGCAGGTCCGGGGATGGCGGGTGGATCAAATGAGAGTTAATCGGATCAACAGCTAGGCCCCAACATCATTGAGCTGAAGAGTATTACAGACACAAGTCATGCTACCAGCAGATCTGCGACCGCCCGCACTCTAACGCAATTGCTGGAATCAGCCTAGAGGGAAAAAAGAGCAACATCCGCCAAGGGCAAGTCAGGGTATGGGGGGGGCGGGTGACAAATCAAGGTGGGCAGCACTCACTGGAGCTGCAAACTTCAGGCTCCTGCTGTATCCAGTCGGCTCTGTCCAGTTTTCATCCCAGCAGTCTGAAAACAAGAGGAGGGAGACAGAGCAGTGCCCACCAAGGGCAAGTCAGGGGTCAGCTGGTGGGTCATATCAATGGGGACAGCAGCCACCAGAGCTGTAAACATCAGGCTACAGCTGCATCAGATCCAAAAACATAGAGGTGAGGCAACTGGGGCATCAGCTGGGCCCCATCATCACAGATCAAGGCCCCATCATCACGGAGATGAAGTTGTTCTTCCCAAATCTTCTCAAACTTCCCTCATTTGAACAGGCATGGAAGCCGGAAGGATCAGCTTGGCAGTGATATCCATTGTTGCAAACCGGATCACCAGTTGGGGAGAAATATCTTCCAGTGTCGTAACTGTGAATATCACTGTACCAGTATATTTTCAATTGTAGACTTTTCCTTGTTTCAATGGAATAGAGCATATGGGTGGACGGCAGGGTATAGAACATGACATTCACTGATTTGGGATTCTAGATCCAGGTGCTTCCCCACCGAACTCCATCTCTATGGCCAACTTGAGGCATACACCTTTCGCCACAGTACCATCAATGAGCAGTTTCTGAATGGCCATGTGGCAATGGCATACTCATTGGTAAGAAAATCAGAATTATACAAACTAAGAAGTTGTATGGTATGACTCAATAGCCATCTCTGTGTTTGTGTCTGAATCTTGTGTCATGTGCTCATAGTGGGAGTATCTCACAATAACATGTAGACAATGATTTCCCATTGTGCGATTCCCTCACTGATCCTGCAATGGAAGTTAGAAAAATTGCACAGGGAGAAGTATTGTGTCATCTCACACTGTGTAAGGGAACAGAATCACAATTTATGCAACGTTGAACACATCAACTGACAAATCATGAGACCCACAATTATACTCAATATGAGATGAAAAGATAAATCGTAGCAAAGTTTGAGATATGTGGATGCGCAATGGTATCGCACATCTGGATCATATGTAAATGGCCCACCAAAATAACCGCTGTTGAACAAATCTTGTGAAACCATGCATATGTGCTACTCATTTGTAGGCTGATCAAGGTATCAGGATCACAAATGGGAGAATAACATTAAAGGTCAACATATGTCATGCGCGGAACGTGCACTGTTGAATGTTGGTTACATTGGTACTCCAGTAACATACGTGAAACCAAAATATCAAAATGTAGCTCATTCCAGGCATTCCAACATTCAAGGTCCAAATATCCACACTGATAATAAGTCACAATGTATACTTCATTGATGTCATAGATGATTATGTCAATGCCCAAAGTTGGCTACATTTCCTGCATCTTAGTCCATCAATGTAATACTGACAGGAGTATTAAATAGGCTGTAAAAGATGTTGCACACTAGGAGTTAACCAAGGTGAAATGTAACCTAGGTAAGGTAGCACAGTGTACTTCAACATCATGTTGCCCCATATGAAAAAGTTCTACATTGCAATACCTATGTGTCATGCTAAGTTCTACAAGACAACTTGCCATTCAAAAAGCATTAGCTGTTGTATGAATAAACACCATTTAAATATCCATATTACATGTTGAATAAGGGTCATATTTTTTAAGCAACTAGCCATGCACACTAAAGTAAAGTAATCTAAGGCTGTGCAACTGTCAAGTAGGCAAGCAAGGACATCATAGATGAAAATAGGACAAATGTATGTGTGAGTGTCAAACCTGTTGCCACTGTGAATACCTATATAGCTAAAAATGCATACAAGATAATCTGATCCTAAATTGGATACATTGCATACATATTGAGTGTCATTCTCTTACATCTGATACAAATATTCTGACTTACGTATCATAGTAATCTTCTGGCTAAACATGAAAGTTGACATGATGGTGTCTCATGTGTCTTACACCATGTACAATATGTTCAATGACACACATATGTTGAACATACATGTATAAAGCAGAGGTCAAATGTCTGTAACACATATCATTTAAAAGTGAAAGAAATGTGTAAGATTTTGACTGCATACATAACACACAGAGTTATGTATGTCTAAGTAACAATGTACCAAATAATTGAATGTTGGTTTTTTCCACTTTACAGGTGACCAATGATATGATTTGCAGCCATGGCTCATGACCCCATTTCAAAATCCCCAGACGAATGGGCAGAAACTATTCAACTCGCCTGTGAGCAAAACTCGAAATGTTTTGGAGTGAATGTTTCGGGTCCAGTTTCCATTGCTTGGACAAATCCAGTAGAAGACTTTTGCACTCGCCTCCCATAGTCTGCAAGATCATCCTAGTGTGTGCAATATTGAATAACATCTGTCTTGAAAGAAATGTGCCATGGGACAACGAGATTGCAATCCCACTGGAACATGAAGAGGACAATGAATCTGATTGTGATGTAGAGCACACAATGGCAGGTTGTGTAAGATGGGACCAATATTGTTGCAAATTTTTGTTAATTGTTTCATATTCACAATAAAATGATGGTAATAAAGACTGATGATATGTAGACCTATCATACAATAGATATTCTTTTTGAATTCAGTCATTGTGTGATGTTTGTGAATGTCAAGGTACATATATTTTCACTCACATCTTCTCAAGTAGGCCTCAACATGTATGAATTTTCATGTGGGATTAATCAACTTTGGAATCCTGCCTTGCCCTGCTGCCTGCTATACCCCTGCCTTGGTGAGAAGGACTGGACATGCATCCCTTGAGCCGATAGTGACTCAGAGGGCTAGCTGGCTGGTCTCCTGATCTGAAGTCTCAGGGATATAAAAAAACTTTCAACCACTTTGCTTCAGCACCTGGACTTTGCCATCTGTCAGTCTGCCTTGCCAAGTCATACCAGTCTAGTCCTAGACCCTTGAAAATGGGCCTAAGGTGTGTGCTGCAGCAGAAGCCTTACATCTTCTGTTGAACTGATGCATCACCTCTGTTCCGTGGTTCAGAACCAGCGAATCAACTCTGCTGCTCAGATCGGAACCGGCGCATTGCCTCTGTTGTGTGGATCAGGAACGGCACATTTCCCCATTGCATGCCCTTAGGGTTACTGCAATAGTTGAATTGCGTAGTACATCGCGCAATGTACATTTGTGTAGCAATGCATCAGAAAAATCTACGCACATTTTGAGAACCTGCCTGTCTCACCCAGGAAATTATACAATGGGTGTGACTGCATACCAGGAAGTGTAAAGGTCACATTCCCTTTTTGTTAGTGTCTGTTGGTTGGTGCTGGTGGTTTGAGGATTGCTGCGTGAGATTGGTGGATATTTAGCTGTTTTTGGTTGGAGTCTATGGCCATCCCGACGTAAAAAGGGACCGCCCGCCATAAATGCGGCGGTCCCGTTAGGGATATTAGGATGCGCCTGCCACACTGGCGGGCGCATCCTGCATTTTTGACATTGCGGTGGGCGGTGCTTCCATCACCACCCGCCGAAATGCCAAATGCATGTTGTGCATTTGCATGCACAACGTGGCAGGCACCGCGCGGTGCCTGCCATGTTGTGCATGCAAATGCAGGGGGGTACCATAGGTACCCCATTGTGCACCCCCCACCCCCCAAAATTCCTGGGGGCCCGCTACGGGCCACCAATGGCAAGCACCGCATGCCTTTTCGTGGGGGAAACGCTGCCACGGAAAGGCAAATCCCCGCATGTATCCTAATATGGAAGGAGGTGTCTAACAGACAGCGCCACCATATTAAAACCTTTTCCGCCCAATCGACTCATTGACCGGGTGGAAAACCGGCGGATGGTCTTTCCGTCCGCCGGGGCACCCCCCCCGCCATAGTAATATGGCGGGGGGGAAATGGCATGCAGGCAGGAGAGAATGTCGGGCGGATCGCCACCGCCATGCAGGCGGCGGCGATCTGCCCGACATTCTAGTTGACCCCTTAGTCTCTTCTGTATCTGTGAATAATATTGTGTGCAGTCTTTGTGCCTAATTCATGTTTCTTGTACTAGCAATTGTATTTGTATTGTTGGGTGTTTGTCCAATTTGGGGTTATAGTTAATTAGGTATAGCAAGGGGTGTAGAGCTTTTTTATGTTTAGTGTGTTAAGGATAGGGCTTGTGCCATTGTGGCCATGTCTGGGAAGGGAAGAGAAAAAACATCACAGAGGGAGAAGCTGGAAGTCTGATCTGGCTGGTCATGCACTTCCTGCCATGGAGTCTGACTCAAGGGAGAAGGGTCAGCAAAAGTACAGAGCCAAAGATCGCAAGGATTGATGGGAGCGGGTGCGATGGTACATGGGCAAGTTGGCCCATGAGCGCTCCATCTTCCAATAAGCAGACATGCTGGACCTGCTAGGTTTTATGATTGGAGGCCCAGTAGGTATGTATTCATGTACCATCAGCATGTAGTTAGTAGATAACTTAGTTACGGTACATTTTGACATTAGGATATATTTGCAATATGTGGATGTCTTGTAACACACATGACAAAACAGATTGACACCAGGTGGCAGATGCATCATACTATCACATGAAGCAGAACACCTAGCATTAATGCTTTGTTGCATTACAAGGAGCTAGCACACTTGATGCTAAGTAATTCAAAGAAGCCCTTTGTTCAAATGAGGGTTACAATATAGCAAGGTCCAGCGTCGAAGAAGGTTTTGGCTTCTGATTGTAATTCATTGCTGTTTTCTCTCATTCATGTGATGCAAACACTGCATAATATGTGGCTATATCAGACTATATGGCTACATTCACAATACAGATCATTATCCACACTGAACAAGGTAGGAGGTATGTTTGTGTGACAAGGCTAGTATGTATGTACCAAGGGACACATTTATCAATTGTTCACGCAGCACAGCGCAGCAAGTCACCTTGCTGGTCGGTGCAAAGTGTGCAAGGAGGCCTGTGGTGAAGTTGGCCAACAGTTCTTACAACATCCCATGCATATGATGTAAGACATTCCTGACCGTTCACCTCCTGAAAGATCAGCCCTGTGAGGTGACTTACTGCGTTCCGTGGTCTGAAAAAGTATACATATGTGTGTAAGGGTGTCTAAATGTGCCATAACACTGGTATGTTATAGTGCTTAGTTTAGATTTGGAAGTGTGTGCAGTTGCTCTATTTGTAATGCGATTTCTTCATTTATGTTTTGCAGGTGGACATTGCCCATTCTGCCAAGCTGAAATCGATAGAAGCAAGTGTCATGACTACATGGTTGTAGCTCAGTGACAAGTGTGTGTGATCCATAATAGTTGTAGCAGTGTGATGTGTATGTGGAGGTATTCATGGCCTGCCAACAAATCACTCGTATTTATGGAGCAAACACACCCTCGTGTGTCAATAGATTGTAAAATAAACAAGGAGGCTTATTAATGTGAATGTACTTTCAAACATAGGTGTGAGTAAATGTTTCTGCCGTACCCCACTTGTATTATGGGGATGGAATACCTGTGACAGTACCTGTTTGTGATACCTGACGGCACTTTGCATGAACATTATTGACAGTGTCAGCAAGTTGCAAATCACATTGCAATAATTGCACAACAGATAGATTGATGTGGTAGTTAAATTTCACCTTTAGGTTTGAGTGTATCCTGAACACAACTCTTGAAAAGGTACAATTGACATCTCAACTTGTGTTTCCGCAGGGGTGTGAGTCATTGGTATGACATCATAATATTCCCTCAGTAAAACGCCTTAACTGAGGTATTGCTGTTGTAATCCTTTCTCAGGGGTGACTGACCCTCTATCAGAGGTGTCCACATCAGACCTATGTAGAAAGGAGTGACAGGGGCCCAATTACGCTGATGTTCTGGAGGCGGCTTGAATGTATGGCAGCTGATGTATTGATCTAAAGGTTGCTTCAAAGCAATAGTTCTCAGCCTGTCTAATGCACATTAGACAGGTAGATGTCCGCTTGGCAGGGAAATTGTGCTGTGTCGTAGCAGTTATACCTTGAATGGCAGCCTGCGTATCTCATTGATATATGTGTCTTTTGAGCACAGAGAGGCAATATTATTGTTGATACACCTGCGCACCCCAAGTGGCCTCACTGCATGGATACAAAGTATTTGGACTAAGTTTGACCAGCAGGACAGTTGCTCTAGATTTACCATATATTGGCATATCAATGGCAGCCTCATGTTCAAGTATCTAACCTATGTGGCAGTTATGTCAAGCTTTCATGCAGTGCAGCATGGCAAGCCACCTTGCTGCACTGTGTGAAAGGGTAGGAATGCAAATTGATTCCATGATAATGCGCATTCCTGTCCTTTCCTACTGGTGGCGCACTTTTGACTAGCTAGCCACAAAGACAGGAAGCCTTGCATCATGGTGCAAGGGGGCCTGCATTGTAGTTAAAATCGTTCTTGGGCAGGTAAGGACAGCTGTCTACATAAACACACCCCTGGCAGGTTTTTTGATCATTCTTTGTGTGCTGCAGAATGCAGCACAGGGAGAATGCGATAACAGAAATTTGAAATTAGATTCTTTCTCCTGGTTTAGATTCATCTGTGGACTTGATGCATTATGACACGTTACCAGGTCTAGCACTGATGCTAAATCTATGAAGCTGTCAAAATAAGGGATGTTGATGCAGTGAGATGTCCTCCTTCCATCTATGGAATGGCCTATGTAATTATTTATTTAAAATGCTCTCTGTGTATGAAAGGTCGATTGATGAGGATATGCTTCCCTTGGTTCGGAAGCTGTTTTCACAGTTTAGGTACCAGCCTCTCCCTACCAGAGCATCCCCGAGACTATACCTCACATTCTATTCTTTTTCCTTGCCTATGGTCTCCAAAGGCCTAAAAGGATATTGCCTCTGCTATGGAATTTGGGCACCAGGAGTCACCTGGAGACATTTAAGATTTTAAGGACTGACAGTTGGTGATATTCGCTGCTGTGAGGGCATAGATGAGCTTCAGTGTTTATGACTGTCATTTTAATACTGTTTTTCAAATTAGGCGAACATTTTAGAACTGCTTTTATATTATCTGGTTTTCCCTGGTCTTAATTCCTCCTTTTGACTCTGCCCTTGTAAATAGGGGGCAGCGTTAAAATCAATGAGTGTTGTGGTGGAACGCCAACTGCAACACCCATTGCCCTCCCCTTTCACGCTAAGTATACCGTGAAAGGAGGCCTTATTTACAAGGCAGTGGCTTAATGCTGCCTTGTAAATAAGGCGAAGCCCGTCTTGCCATCACAACCTCACCTAAACGGAGGTTGTGGTGGCGATGGGCTTGTAAATATGCCCCCATATTTATTGATTAAGTAGAAATTTGTATTTTAAATCTTTATAGTTTATTGCCACTTTGCACCAGGACACTTAACATGTGCACTGTCCGAACGAAAAATTGCACTTTAAACACTTATGGCTCATTGCTGCTTTGCACACCTTATTGGGCATTGAAGCCCAAAGCTTTGGGCCCATTTGCGGATACTAAATGAATTTGTACTGTAATTGGGAAATTTATTTTATGTTTTGTACTGTTAAATTGGGACCTATTGTGTAATGTTTTTACTTTGGAGGTTGTTGTGTGATTTTATGATCTTGACTGATCGAAATAACGTTTTTTGAAGATTGAATGGCTCACTGCCGCAGAGTCAGTGATGTGCGCAGCCTTGCATAACTCAAGATGACTTAATACATACAGAACCACACACGCTACAATTGCTTACCTTTACAGTTCTCACTTAGGTTTTGCCTTGACTTTGCCCCCCCTTGCATGATGCAAGACCAAAAGCAAAAGTGTACATATCCGGCCCATAGATATTATTTACCATTTACACATCTAAATGAGTAGTGAACACTGGTATGAGTGAAATACATAGTTCTATAATGTAACTAAATAGATGTTTTGTACACCTACACTGTAATTACTTGGGTTATTTTGACTTATTGTAATTGGAGAAGTCATTGTAGTGAAGGTAGATTGAACATTTCAAAATACCAAGATTAGGAGTAGGTATGGAGAGGCACTTATGATTGCACTACAATGTCAGTTATATTTTGTGATAAGTGATGTAGATTTTATACTTGCCATAATAAAAGGTACACTTTTCTGCCTAGTTCACATGGCACCAGAAATGCTGAAAACCTCTGCCTGGAGACAGGCACAGTAGGGCCGCAATCAAAAGATAGCCCATGGCTTCAGGGGATTGGGGTGCACAAATCATAAGTCCAAGTCCACTGGCATTTGGGGAGGACATATATTGGCACAGGCACAGAAGACCCCTGCTGCTGCAGCATGTCAATGTGCCACTTGTCAGCTAAGCACATCACACTCCACTCCTGGACCCTCAGGAAGACAGCAGCTGCAAGCCAATGGCCAACAAAAAATTGGAGGTACGGCATGGGAAAATTCCCATATTTTGCTTGTGAGGAGATGCAGCTGATGGACTAGAGGATTGCCTGAATCTAAAAGGAGCAGAAGCAGCAGGGAGGTATATTGTTGAAGTGCCAGGAGGTACTGGAGCGAATTGCCAGCCAGATTTAGACTATTCCTCTGAAAATCCCCATCCCTGTTTGTATACATTTCATATTGTTATTTTTAGTGGAAATAATTATAGTTAGTGTTTAGTGTAGTTTTAGGATTAGTTTAGGTTAGTTTTAGATAATTAAGATGTTTTTATGTAGTAGTCTTTTAGTAAGTTTTTAAGTGGTTGTGGGAATTAATGTTTTGTCTTTAAAAAGAAAAATACCAAACAAATAAGAGAAAATAAAGATGTAAAAAAATGATACCAAAAATTATACATCTTTGTTTAGGCTTCTACATGTAGGTAGTATATGTTTAGGATGTTGTTGATGTTTGTATTGTACTGTATTGTACCTATGTGCATTAAGGATGCTGGGGGATTGATGTTTAACTTGTCATGCGTCAATAGTGGTTAAGATAGTAGTAGGCTAGTGATAATGATAGTTAATGGAGGTTAGTTAGGGTTAGGTAGTTTCTTTAGATATTAGGTTTCACATTACAATAAATTAATCTTTGTTCCCGAGTTGGATATTATTTATATGTCGAAAGTTGGCACTATTATCTTAGGTGAGCACATAATGCTCAATTTGTCCTGAGTACATTGTAGGAATATTTTGCGTTGTCAAGGTCCTCTGGACAACTATAGGTCTTCCTCATATTAGAGTTATGTATGAACCCATCTCCCAACTTTAGACACTGTAAGTGGTGCTCAGTATTTGATTTTACACACTGCACAACATAGGTAGTCTCCCACTGTAGAGCCCTGTGTGAAAGCGAGAGAGCCGTTAAGTGTTGGATTTGACATGATACTACAGATTGCTGCTCCCTGCCTGTTCTTGGACACAACCTGCTGCCTAACACTAGTACAGGCACCCTTGCTCCATAGTGCAAGGGGATCGGCATTGTTGGCTTCTTTATTTTTGTGCAGGAATTCACACATGCCTGGAGAGAATCAATTTCCATTCGTATTTACTTCTTGTTAAGTGTTTCACATCATGGAGCTCACTTAGAAAGAGGACAGTACAAGATGTTTTGTCTATATATCTCCCTCCTGATTTTACCTTCCGTGGGGAGGTGTTTCATTGTTCCAGGTTCCCTGGTCTGCCACCTATGCCAAAATATATGTGTAAATGTATGTATGTGCATACGTCTGCTATTTTGGCCTGCGTTGCATAACTCCACATTTGTTAGAAAGTACAGGGCCATGCAAGGTATTGGGTTGGCTTTGTGCATCCTTGCATAGCACCAGTGCAATGCAATGCAAATCTATGAGTAATATGGGCATGAGTTTCTGGGTAGTATTGGTACAACCATCCAGAGTCATGTATTATTGATGAACTTTTGTGTGAGCAGTAAGGTATTCACATTAGGTAATGATGTGGTTATATTTACTTTGCAACATTTATTTGGATCAGTGGAACAGTGTTTTGGGGTCAAGTACCTACCACATCCCATTTATGGGCGGTAAGTATTTGTAAATGGTGGGCAGTCAAAATATCGAAGTTATAATCTCGACCTACAATTATATCGAGTTCACAATATCGTAGGGACAGAATATCGATGTCAAGAATATCGTTGACCAGAATATCGACCTTAAGGTAAGTAATATCGTTTTTTTTATATCGAAGTTAGTAATATCGAAGTAAGTAATATCGTAAGCAAAAATGTAGTTGCTAATAAGATCAATTTTTATATTAGTGTTATATCTTTTAGTATGTATTTAATATGTATGCTTAACAATGTTTTGTAATGTATTTTAATTATTTCTAAAATTATGTAGTAAATGTTTAGCAATTAGTAATTTTATTTAACTACATTTTGCGTTTTAGTATCAAAGTGGGTTGTGGGTTTATAGGGGAATAGGGTGGGAAGTAATTTAATTATAATTAATTAATCAATATTGTTTTATTTATTGTTATTGATTATTAATTTAGTGTTAATTAAGTATTAATTGGTCATTCATTTTTTATTAATTGATTTATTTATCATTATATTAATTATAAATAATGTATCATTTTATTTATTTATTGTTATTGTTAATTAATTTATTGTTAATTAATAATTGCTAATTCATTTTTATTAATTGATGAATTGATAATTACATTATTTATGTTACTTTTTATGTGTAGCAGGCTGTGGGTTTATAGGGGAATAGGGTAGGAAGTAATGTAATAATTATAAAATAATTAATGTTTGTTAATTTATTGTTATCAACTATGTTTATTTTAATTATATGTATTATTTACTTTATTTTACATTATTTTTTAAACTTAAATAATAAACGATATTTTTAACAACGATATTTTTAACAACGATATTTTTGACATCAATATTTTTTTCCCGATATTTGTGTACTTACCATAATGTAGATAGGATGTCGATAGTCTGGATCTCGATATTTCTCCTCTGATATTTTTGACGTCGATATTGTGTCAGTGATTCCAAACTTTGCAAAAATCTCACTGTGTGTCCATCAATAAAAGGCGGCTTGTTGATTCACTCTGACATTGCATAGGGAAACTACACATTGCTAATTATACCATTTTAATGGATGTCATTGTTGTAGGTGCAAATACAAAGACAGCAATTAACTTTAGGTCACTCTTCTTCTGCTTCAACAAAGTGTTTTTTTGTCTTTTGATTTCCATTATGTATGAAGATTTTTGACAATCAACTATACAAATCTCGTAGGGGCCGATTCCGATTCTGGACGCAAAATGTACCGACCGACACAGACACGGAACGGAGACCGACCGACACGGACCGGCGCCGTACGACCTGTGCAGTACGATGCAACGCGTGTGATTTACAACTGACATGTACGGAATACAAGCCGTACGACCGAGCCGTAGGGAAAACCTTGATTCGCCTGGAAAACGGACGCGATTAGCACCGACCAACACGCACCATGAATGAACCCGACCGACACGTACCCGCGATGTCCGATCCGCGCAGTACGATGCAATGCATGTAAAACCAGACCGACTCGCACGGAGCAGAAGCCGCATGACCGACACGCACAGAAAACATGGACCTGAAGCAATAGAGATCTCCGCGACCGACGCGTATGAAACACAGAAGAAAGTCAGCGCGAAAGACCCGGGGAAGCCCGCACGAGCCAACATCAGCATCCGTCTCGGTCAGAAGAACGTCTCCTTCATGCCTAGAAAACTCAAAGGAAAAAATACAAAAAAAGGACCAAACAAGCAATGACAAAGTCAATAAATATAAAAAAAAAATTGGAACAAAGACACACCCACAACTGCACCTATATAAAGGACACCAATCACTACAATGATCCTTTGCAAATTGAATACAACAGCCAGCAGAGAACACCATCACACAGCAACCACAGACACACTCACAACTCAAAAACAACAATTAATGGACAGAATGCAGAACAATGTCATACATTCACCCCAGTACAGAGATCTGGGCCTAAATCCATCGTTTTTTTGCTCACCATGCCATTCCAGTTTGAACCCAGCCATATGCAAATCAGTCTTGACCCTGTGCCTCATGGGAACAGTCCAGCCCGAACTGCCAAGCCAGGTCCTCCCTGGACTGGAAACAAGCATCCTAGGACCGGTTTCGGGGTTTCACCCCTCTTCAGCCAGGATAGCTTGATTCCAGTGGCATGGAGAGCACGGGACTCACGTCTGAGCATACCCGTCCCACTCAGGGTGACAAATGCAAAAACAACAATTAAAGGACAGAATGCAGAACAATGTCATACATTCACCCCAGTACAGAGATCTGGGCCTAAATCCATCGTTTTTTTGCTCACCATGCCATTCCAGTTTGAACCCAGCCATATGCAAATCAGTCTTGACCCTGTGCCTCATGGGAACAGTCCAGCCCGAACTGCCAAGCCAGGTCCTCCCTGGACTGGAAACAAGCATCCTAGGACCGGTTTCGGGGTTTCACCCCTCTTCAGCCAGGATAGCTTGATTCCAGTGGCATGGAGAGCACGGGACTCACGTCTGAGCATACCCGTCCCACTCAGGGTGACAAATGCAAAAACAACAATTAATGGACAGAATGCAGAACAATGTCATACATTCACCCCAGTACAGAGATCTGGGCCTAAATCCATCGTTTTTTTGCTCACCATGTCATTCCAGTTTGAACCCAGCCATATGCAAATCAGTCTTGACCCTGTGCCTCATGGGAACAGTCCAGCCCGAACTGCCAAGCCAGGTCCTCCCTGGACTGGAAACAAGCATCCTAGGACCGGTTTCGGGGTTTCACCCCTCTTCAGCCAGGATAGCTTGATTCCAGTGGCATGGAGAGCACGGGACTCACGTCTGAGCATACCCGTCCCACTCAGGGTGACAAATGCAAAAACAACAATTAAAGGACAGAATGCAGAACAATGTCATACATTCACCCCAGTACAGAGATCTGGGCCTAAATCCATCGTTTTTTTGCTCACCATGCCATTCCAGTTTGAACCCAGCCATATGCAAATCAGTCTTGACCCTGTGCCTCATGGGAACAGTCCAGCCCGAACTGCCAAGCCAGGTCCTCCCTGGACTGGAAACAAGCATCCTAGGACCGGTTTCGGGGTTTCACCCCTCTTCAGCCAGGATAGCTTGATTCCAGTGGCATGGAGAGCACGGGACTCACGTCTGAGCATACCCGTCCCACTCAGGGTGACAAATGCAAAAACAACAATTAATGGACAGAATGCAGAACAATGTCATACATTCACCCCAGTACAGAGATCTGGGCCTAAATCCATCGTTTTTTTGCTCACCATGCCATTCCACTCACAACTCACCCATCACACAACTTTCACACCATTAGCACCTCACCAAAAGTCCACACACATACACCTAGCAAAACTGACACCCACCCACCCTCACTTGCACCCTCACACACACATCACTCACCACCACCACCCATCACCATGCTCCCAAAGAAGAATCCAAAGTTCACAGATAGTGAGTTAGACGTGCTGGTAGACGAGATCATCAGAGTAGAGCCAAATTTGTTTGGTACATTGGTCCAAAGGACCCCCATGTCACAGAAAACAAAGATGTGGGCGAGGATTGTGGACAAGGTGAACGCACAAGCACCAACATTGCGCACAAAGGATGATATCCAGAACAGGTGGTATGACATGCGCAGGAGGGTCAAGAAACTCATTGAGAAAGATCACGCCTTGAGTCAGCACACTGGTGGTGGCCCGCCTGCCAAACCAGTATACTTCAGGTCCTGGGAGGAGAAGGTGCGGGACATCCTACCACCAGAGAGCGTCCATGGTCTATCAGACATACCAGAGCCTGGTGAGTACACAACCAACATACTCAATATTGTGTGGCAAGGGGACAGTGAAACCATGCACCGTTAGCAAAGCCACAGTAACCAATAGATAATCATCCCAAGATGTGTATGCTAGTCAAACAAACACAATACCTGCCATCTCGTAGTGACTTGTAACTGTGTCATGACATGTACAAACCTACCAACAAATAGAGCAGGTCAGTGGTACAAAGCTAAATAAACACTGTCAGACAGTTTGCCACCACAAACATACTACCTCACAGTGCAGCGGACTGACAGGAAGGAATAGTGGGTATGCAGGTGAAGTGAGTGTATCCAAAAGCATGATGGGGTTTGTAGTCACAGATGATGCTCCCCTTCCCAATTGGCCCATCAAGACCTCTCTGAACCATGCCCACATCACAGGGAGTGTAAAATGACTGACAAGATGGCTGACACTGGGTCCTGCTGTGGGGAGCACAAGGCCCTGGTAGGGGTTGTGCGCAAATCAGAAGCAGGACACCACTGCCTGACATCCTGAAAGCCAACTTGCACACCCTCAAATGGAAGCACATTTCATGGTGGGATGTCTGGACGGGTGGGAAGGAGGACTGACAGCTCTGACCATACTTACCAGCATGTGGACACACACACACCCCTCAACACAAACTCCACACAACTCACCGGGTAGAATGCATTGACTCACACTGTAGTGAAATATCACCCAAAGATACACCGCACTGGGTGCTGCTGCGTGAAGCACAGGGGCTCTCTTTGGACTTGTAGCCAAACAAACACCAGGAATTCACAGTCAGCCATCTTGCCATTGCTGTCACACTCCCTCACAGGGAAGCAGAGCCAAAAGGAAGGAAGTATGGACATGCTGCGAAGGGGGGTGTAGCCAAAAGAATGATGGGAGTTGCAGTCACAGACATTCTCTACCCACCCACATGGCCCAGCTAGCTCACACTGAACCATGCTCACTTCACAGGGAATGGGAATGGACTGACAAGATGTCTGAGACTGGTCTCTGTTGTGGGGAGCTTAAGGCCCTAATGGGAACTGGGCACCAACAAACACCAGGACTACACCGACTGACATCTTGCCATCGCTGTCACACTCCCTCACAGGGAAGCAGAGTCAAAAGGAAGGAAGTATGGGCATGCTGGGAATGGGGGGGTGTAGCCAAGAGCATGATGGGAGTTGCAGTCACAGACAATCCCCACCCACCTACATTGCCCAGCAAGCTCACACTGAACCATGCTCACCTCACAGGGAGTGGAAATGGACTGACAAGATGTCTGGCACTGGGCCCTGTTGTGGGGAGCACAAGGCCATGCTGGGAACTGGGCACCAACAAACAATGGGACTGCACTGACTGACATCCTGAAAGTTAACCTGCACCCATTGCAATGGTGGCATGCTTCATGATGGGATAACTGACCTGGGGGAGAAGGAGGTCCTGACTTGAAAACAAATAACACCGATGCTGACCATACACACACCTTCTCTGCTAAAACACATTGCACACGTGGTACCAGTCACTCACAAAGTAAATGCCCGGGCAAGATGGCTGACACATGGGCCTGATAAATGATGTGGCTGCAAATCACACATATGCACTGGCCAAACCAAACACGTTCGCACACACAGCCATTGCAACCGTATGTTCAAACTCACTGTCTGGGGATGCAGTGTCCAGGGGTGCCCCGTGACCCGGCTGTGGAGGTGTGTCTTGCAGATGACAAGTGTGGAGATCCATATATAGTACATTGCACAAAACACACAGGAACTCACATTTACATCATTGACAGGGGACATCTGACAGTGAATGGAATGGACACACCAATATAGCTGACACCGTAGCATGGTCTCATTCACACTAGGTGCTGTTGTGAGCTGCATTCCACTCCTACATCGTTCTGCAACATATGCATCCTTCACACAACACACCACTCACTGTCATAGACACTGTAGACACAAGGTCTAACCTGGACTGCATTGGAGGAGACATGCTACTCACAGCAGCAAAACCGCAACACAAACAACACTGGCTATCACTGTCATGAGCATGGAAAAGCCAGAGAGCTGCCTTGCTCAATCCATATCATCATGGAGAACATTGACAAGTCAAATCACATATGCACGTACAAAACTCAGCACCAGACTCATTAAGTATGGTGACATCATCACTTGTATGAAATGAGATGGGAACTAGGAACAAGAAAAAAAGCACTTTCTCCCAAGAGATCACAGGCATACCGGACTATGATCATGTCGTACCAACACACCAATGTGACGCACAAAGACTAGCAAAAACTACTACCACACATGCCCCAATCTTGCAATATATCCTAAGTGGAATTGCACGTATGTCCTCGTTAAAGATCAAATGTGTACAGGGATGACAAACCTGTGACAGCAACGTGATGGCCCTTGAGTAATAATGACTATGTAATCTCAAATCTATACATGAGCTGGGCATGCACACACTTCGACATGCACATTGAAATGTTTCATTTTGGCCGGGCAATGTGCCACAACAATATCAATCTCTGTCCGTGACAACTTTGGACAGAGCAGTGTACCGGCACGCATTCTGACGTTCAGTCGAAAATGTCATGTAAGTGAACCATTGATGCCGGTAGAAACATAACTTACATTGTGTGTCTCTTCCAAACACAGGTGGTGCTGGGGACACAGCAGCAAATGAAGAAGAGTCCTTGTCCCAGACTCTGGTGGACCCTCAGCTCTCTGGTGTGGATCCGTCTCTGTCCTCTTCGGATGACGACCAACAACCTGGCACTTTCGGTGTGAGTCATCATGCAGCACCAGCAGTATCAACATCAGCACCCCATGTACCCACGCCTCCAGCAGCTGGCAACAGACAGGGCACCCCCGCCAACACGGACAGACCAAGGCAACAGAATACCGACAGCACAGGGACACAGGACCCCCAGGAAGCTACGGACAACTCCACCAGCAACAACACCCAAGGGAGCCCAGTGTCACCTGTGTGTGCCGCCGCAGGTCCTGCCCGTGTGGATAGGGGTGCTGGGAGGGGTGGTAGGCAGAGGGCATGCCTTGCAGAGGGGTCTTGACTTCATGATGACCCCTAACTGGCACGCATCATAGATGCGTACCAGGATAGCACCGGAGGATTTGGCCAGGTAGTGGGGATCCGAAAGGGCATTCAACAGGAGCAGGCTGCCCATCATGCCCGCATGGAGGCAAAGTGGGATGCACTTACTGAGGTGCATTGGGACATACTCCAATGCCTCTGGCAGATAAGCACCAACATGTCCACACCTCCCTGTGTGGCCACAACATCTGTTGCCGCACGATCTGCCAATGCCACAGGGAGGGAGGATGACTCTGGCGGAGAGTCCTCTGCACTGCAGACACCTGCACCTGAGGATCTCCCCCCGAAGAAGTAGAGGGGTCGTCTGAAGAAAGACAAGTGAGACGCAGATGTCCATGCACATCCCTCAGGGCCTCCAAACCTGTTCTGGACAATGTTCTTTGTGCGCAAACCGTTCCCCTTGTCGTATCTAACACAACTCGCCTACATGACATGGAGGGTTCATGTTGGTCCAATGTAGCAGATGACTGTGGACTTTACTCTGGACATTTCAGCTACCAACACTTCCAACTCTACTGTGAACTTTGGATTCAAAACCCAATGTACAGCACCCACCATCCTGTGCACTATCCTCACACATGTTTGTAAATAAACTCACCAGTACACTATACTTGCCTCTTGTGATTCCAACTTGTCATGTGTCATGGAGATGTGGATCTGCTAAACAACACAGTGCATGCCAAATACAACAACAATGTGATCACCGTTATGTGAGTCATGGTGATGTGACACATGTGAGGGAGACACACCACTATGGTACCACAACACATACTCACCATGTCCTTGTAACTCATCCACCGCAATGATGTTGACCTGAAATACATTGGAATGCACACCTATCCACAGTCAGTGGTAAAAATCCCACAGGTGAGGTAAGCAAATGTCAGTCAGATGTGGAAAGACAGACAACGCACATAACAAAGCGTAGCACAGGTTCATTACACATCAGCAACAGGTTTATTCCACAATAGTTGCAAGGTAATTCTACGTTACAGTGGACACACGGTCACAACGTGTTGGAGAATTGAAGTCCAGGGGTGTGTGGTACATCACTTGATGGGAATTGACAAATTCCACCCTGGTGTTGGATTCTGGGTGTTGGGGGTCAGTGTTGACCAAACAAAAGGCAAAGTACCCTGGGAAGGACAGACACAAGACACAGTCAAAAGCAAAGCAGAACAGGAGAGAAATGCAATACACATGCACAAAACATGTCAAAATAAACCTACACAGAAACAAGTTAGCAGTTCAACACTATTGTGGAGTACAGACCACCTGAAAGGACACACCACTGCACGCATCCAGTCAAGTGGCACACAGACACACTCAAACAGCAACAGAGCAGCCCCAACACATTTCAGGCTAACTCAATACATTGACATAACAACCCTGTAAACTCACATTCAGGTGAAGAAGTTGTTGATGAGCTGTGTGCGGACGTCACCCTCATCATCATCATCACTGGCATTGTGGCCCAGACCTGGATCCTCCACAGGTGGCGAAGGTAGGTCATCGTCATCCTGGATGAGAGGTAACTTCTTCCGCACTGCCATGTTGTGTAGCATGCAGCATACAAGGATAATTTTGCACACCTGTGCAGGGTCATATGGGAGGGCCCCTCCGGTCTTGTCTAGGCAGCGGAAGCGGCTTTTCAGGAGACCAAATGTCCGCTCAATCACCCTCCTGGTCCGACCGTGTGCCACATTGTAGCACATCTCGGCTGGTGTCACAGGGTTCCTGAGGGGTGTCAGCAACCATGGCATGTTGGGGTACCCGGAGTCACCTACATACAAACAATTGAACAATTAGCTGAGTTTTGAAAGAGGGTGGAATACAACATTGCCAAGCACACACAATGGTAAACAGTCAGTACACACCGACAAGCCAGGTACGCTGTTCTGGCATCTGTGACATCAACGTTGCAATGTGACTGCTCCTCATGATGTAGGCATCGTGCGCAGAACCGGGGAAACGTGCACACACATGTTTGATACACATGTCTGCAAGACATACCACCAGAGCATTGATGGAGTGGAAATGTCTCCTGTTCCGGTATGCCTGCTCATGTGCCTGTGGTGGTACCAGGGCCACATGTGTACCATCAATAGATCCGATGACAATCGGCATCCTCCCCAGTGTATAAAAAGTATCCTTTATTTCAGTGAGTTGACCTGGGCTAGGAAACTTGATGTACAGGTCAAGGAAATGCAACATCCCCTCCAATGCATCGCGTAGCACACGACTGAACATAGTTTGCGACATACCACCAGCAGTAGCCACAGTGTACTTGAAGGTACCAGTAGCAAAGAAGAGCAGGGCTGACATCACCTTCACCTCTGGGGTTAGTGCTGTAGGGTATGTCCGGCCAGGTAGCCAAATGCTCCGCCAACTCCTCAATCAGTGGCCTGGTGAAGCGGTACCGTCGGATGCAGTCATGTTCCTGCATGGTTTCAAGGTCTGGGAACGGTCTATGGACAGCTGGTGCCCTGCAGTACAGAGATGAACAAAGGAAGATTGTCGATTCATCCACCCATGTGGCTATGACCAAGCAAAATATCACATGATACATCATGACAATACACAATGTACTGAGGTGTGTGCTGTTGGGTGTGGACACATATGTCACCTACATGAACCTCACCTCGCATCTCAAGTCCACATGTCTACATAAGTTCCATGTAGTGCAATGGCCAATCATTGGGCTGTGTCTCAGTACCTATGTACTGCTGTCACGTTACAAACACACACCACAGTGACAAGTGAGGCATGATGTCTCCCAGGCATCACAGCTCTTTGACATGCAGATACCCAGGGTCCCTGTATTGCCACATGGACACTGGCATGACATGGCGTATCATGTATACGCCACAAAACAACCGTGAGTCCCACAGGTAGTGGCCACTGTTGTCTCTGCAGGCCCTACATGGACGTCTCGTAGACACACACACAACATCAATGTTGATGCACAAACCACATGGATGTGGAGACTGTCTCCCATTGGGCACATTTGATCAGCCACATCTGAGACACAATTTGCACGCAGACTGTGGGTGTACATCAGAATTGGGGCTATAGGTCTCACTGTGACGTACATTCCATCACACCCAGGACTCAGGGTGTATGTGACATGTCCTAAACATATCCTACCTTCAACTGTGTCCATGACTCATGACCCTAACTGTACAGTTGCACATCACAGTGGTAATGTGCACAACACACAAAGGATTCTGTCCCCATGAACACGTGCACAGCCTGGGAGTGGCTGCACAAAAGTGCCACACAACAAACCAAATGTTGCCCCCCAAACACTCTGGTAATGCAGCCTTACATGCCATGGGACACAGTGTGGCACATGCTGTAGTGTGGTAGGTGTGCACCTGAGTCCCTGGCAAGTAATTGTGTGTGGAAGCCGTCAAAAAGTCACACCAATTACAACCAACACGGGTGACTTCTACAGGGACGCATTGCACAGTTACGGACCGAGCCGTGCGTACGCTTAGCCATTGACTGCAATGCGAACTGACGCGGTTGACTATCATGCATACGTGTCGTGCAGACATGGACTGAGCCATGCGTACGCTTAGCCATTGACTTCAATGTGAACCGATGCGGGTGACTATCATGCGTACGCATTGCACAGTTCAGGACTGAGCCATGCGTACGCTTAGCCATTGACTTCAATGTGAACCGATGCGGGTGAATAGCATGCATACGCATTGCACAGCTCAGGACCGAGCCATGCGTACGCTTAGCCATTGACTTCAATGTGAACCGATGCGGGTGACTATCATGTATACATGTCGTGCAGGCATGGACCGAGCCGTGCGTACACTTATCCATTGACTTCAATGTGAATCGATGCGGGTTACTATCATACATACGTGTCGTGCAGGCATGGACCGAGCCCTGCGCACGCCTTGGCCATTGAATCGTATGGAGATGGGTGCGTGTGGATTTTCAAAATACGCGTTTTACAGTCAGTTGACCGAGCCGTGCGCACCCATTGGCTCTGGACTGTCATAGAGATGGATGCGGATTCAAAACTTGTACGAGTTGTGCGCTGGAAATTCAGTTGGATGCCTACAACAATGTTGCAATTTCGAGGGTTTTATGAAGGTGAAGATTTGAACGATGAGGAAGATGTGTACGAATCGTACAATTCCATGGATTTGGCCAGATTCATAGAATGCAACCATGTTGGACCTATCACTTGGGACACATGGCACAGATTCTGCCTCTGCAGCTCAGATATAAGGATGGCTGGCCCCCAGGGAGCTCACTTGCCTGCACTACATGCTACTGGGCCACATCTCTGATACCACTACTGCTGTCTCTGCATCCTCTGGCTACTGCTATGGCACGTACTCTGGAGAGGGCCCCAGCCTTCACTGAGGAGGAGAACTAGGCCCTGCTGGACGGACTCCTTCCACAGTACAGCAAGCTGTATGGGAAACCAGGGGAGCAGGTGATTGTGCAGTCCACTGCCTTCCTAATTGTGCATGTTGTCTGACTAGCAGTACTAGCAGTGTGTACACCAGTGGCAAGCGTGCTCACTGATTACTTTCATCCCCCAAAGTGTGTAGGTACATATAATGAACAGGTGTTCTGCAGCAAAAGTGCATTTGTGCAAGCTTCAACTTCCCAGGCAATGTTAACATGTCAGACATGCAGGGCATTTGTCCTTTTCCATGGGTGCACTAACTGTGTAACCCCTTTATTCTTTGTGATGACGACATGTATATCCAACTGTGTGCAGCACAGATATGGGGCAAGTGTGTTAATGGACTTTTAACTTTGTCATCCTCACAGGTTGATGCCCACCAGAAGCAGGAGATCTGGCTGACCATCGCCCGGGCAGTTCGATCAGTGGAGGTCTACAAGCGCCGGATCCGCAACTGCCAGAAGAGGTGGCAGGACCTTCGGGGCTGGACCCTGAGGATCGCAAGGGTCCAGCTGAAGCTGTCGCCTCCTCGCAGGAGGGGCAGACACCGGACCCTGACCCCCCATATGTACAGGATTCTGGCGGTGGTCTTCGCAGACCTGGATGGGCAGCTGAAGGACAGATAGCAGCAAGGAGGGGGTAAGTCCATGCCTAATCTGTGTATTATGTCTGACATGCCATTTGCAGTCTTTTGGCCTGGTCACACTTCCACATTATGTAGGTCTTGTAGTCCAGGACTCATGACCCTCAATTGTGTGATGCACCCTCCTCATATGATCCACAGGTGTGGCCCCTACAGTCTGTGGCTTGTGTCACTAGGGCACTGTGTTCCTGCAGTCAGCTATGCTTCAGGTTCCGGACAGCATCTGTTACCGTGACTCTGTTGTGTGTTTCATGGGTGGGTCAATTGTTTACACAATGCCTGAGATCAGACATGTGGTCTGTGTGTGCCCTTGATATGTGTTCCAATTGCTGGTCTGACTCGCCACATGTGCCTGGGGTATTTCAAACACACCCATGCAGCAGGGGACTCCAAAATGTGGGCCTCAGAAGTATGTATATCAAGTGTGTCACACTTGCTTAGCCACCTGACTACTGTCCAGGCCCAGGACTATACACTGTTTCACGTAGACCTGGGCAGACATGCCTACTCAAGGGCATTTAGAAACACTCGGTAATCCCACTCCTGTGTATCAACTTATAGGTTGTGCTTAGTGACATGTGCCTCTGTGTCATTGTGGTCTGGCATCCTTTTCAGGACAACTGGGGTGTTCATGAGTTTGAGGGTCAGCAGGACATCTGAGATGTGACTATACGAGACAAGACCTGTGTGACATAGAGGTGTGTGATCACTTGACGGTGCACAAAGGTGTATGCAACTGTGAACTTCAGGCAGCTGTATTTCATGCACAGCAGACTGTGATGTGCTCATGTACAGGGAGTTGTGTTCGCAGAGACTCATATGTCTGTTTTGTATGATGTGGGGTCATCTGGGTCCGGGATATGTTGTTTGCAGGGGATGGACAAGTGCACTTGTCAGCTGCAGAGTTTGCTTTACCCGTGACCTATGATTGTGACACAGTGCATATTGTTGTTGTCTGGATGCCCTGCCCCTGTGACAGGAGACAGTGATGACTGCCTTTCCAGGCATGCCAGTGCCATGGCATTTAACTTGCTATGAGTGATTCTGCATTGGGCTCAGATGTGTTCCATGCACCCCATTGTGGCATTATTATTATTATTATTATGGCAGTTTGTAAAGCGCATGTTTGTAGAGCGTGTCCCCGCGCTGAGAAGAAAAAGCGGCTAGAGCAAGGAGGTCACATCAGTGCAGAGCGGAAGAGGTGAGTTTTTAGTGTTTTACGGAATTTGGTCTCTGAGGGTTCGAGGCGTAGCTCCATCGGGAGCAGGTTCCAATTCTTCGCCGCAAGAAATCTAAAAGATCTTCCCCCCATTCGAGCTTTACGAATTTTGGGGACAGCTACCAGTCCAGTGCCCGAAGATCTGAGCATCCGCTCCGGTCTATAGGGGGTAATGAGATTGTGAAGGGGTGAAGGCGCCCTGTTCATTATGATGCGATGGCACATGCAGAGTGCCTTGAAGATAATTCTCTCCTTGACCGGCAACCAGTGAAGGGACTTCAAGGCAGCTTTAGAAGGCGATCTTCTAGGAAGCCTCAGTACCAGCCGGGCTGTGGCATTTTGAAGTACCTGGAGACGATTAAGGCTTTTTGCTGTAACGCCCAGATACAGAAGATTAGAATAATCAAGTCTGGATGTGACTAAGGCATGAACAAGGGTCTGCCTGGCACTAACTGGAAGTAGATCAAGAACTTTCCTTAAGCTCTTAAGCATGCCAAAGCATATTCCAACCACCCGATTAATCTGGGCAGTGAATGAAAGGTCGATATCAAACAACACTCCCAGATTTTTTGCCTGCTGGCAAGGCACTGGAGTGGATCCCAGGCATGTTGGCCACCAAGCCGATGACCACACATTCGGTGCACCTCCCACCACGAGCACTTCAGTTTTGGACCCATTCAGCTTCAGGCAGTTATTAGACATCCAGGATGCAAGCTCCTGCATGCAGGCACTGAAGCTAGATACCGCAACATCAGGTGCTCGTGACAGCGAGATGACCAGCTGTGTATCATCGGCATATGATACTAGTTGAAGGTTGTAACTTTCCACAATAGTGGCAACAGGGGAGACATAAAGGTTAAACAGGGTGGGGCTCAGGGCAGAGCCCTGAGGAACCCCTTGATCAAGAGTGACCATACAAGAGTAATGATCTCCTTGTCTAACCTGAAAGCCCCTGTCAGTGAGGAAAGATTGGATCCATCTGAGCGCTGAGCCCGTGACTCCGCAGGGTGAAATGTGCTACAGTGTCAAAGGCTGCACTAAGGTCCAGTAGAATGACCATTGACTATCAGAACATGAGAACATCATAGTGTGTGTTGCTGGTATGCATCACAAGCATGTGAAATGAGACTCTGGCCATCCATTCATCCTGAAACCTGTACTGAGTCAGTGGCAAGAGATGTGATGTGTGTATAGTGACATACTCCTACATGTTCACTTGCATGTCCAACAACTGTGTAGGTGGTGCATGTCTGCACATTGGGGTATTAGCATCCAACATGCAACAGACATATGTGTGCAAGTCCAGGAGGGATATGAGTGCCATGGTTGATGGTGAGACTGACAATTGGCTTATTCTAAACAGTGTGAGCACTTTGAGCAGTGTTCAGCTGATGATGCAAGGGCTTGCCCTTTGACGTGCTGTACTCACTGTGGTGTGTGCAGTCAGTGCAGGTGACGGATGTTGTTCTTTTTTTCATAATTCTATCCAGATACATCCACAGCCACAGGAGGGGACAGGTCCACGGACCAGGAGGAGCCACAGAGCCTGACTGGCACAGAAGACGAGGAGTTGGAGGGACCCAGGGGCATGGAGGGCAAGTGGAGCCACACCGAGGAGTTCTCAGCACCATCCACCCCAGCTGAGGGCCACAGCAGCTCAGAGGATGACTCCCTTATGGAGGCAGGTGTCAGCA
Source organism: Triturus cristatus (assembly GCF_964204655.1). NCBI lineage: Eukaryota > Metazoa > Chordata > Amphibia > Caudata > Salamandridae > Triturus > Triturus cristatus. Next base: position 513,354,991 of record NC_140581.1, on the reverse strand, counting down.
GCCACCAAACCCCAGTTAGTGAGGCTGTCCCCGCCACCGCCACCACCATCACCACCCTCCCATCGACTCCCATCCCAGAGGTCCGTGGAGGCTCCCGTGTTCGGGAGCATGACTCCTTTGTGCCAGGGACTGCACCCCCTGCCCCTGTGTCACCTGCTGCCCTGAGTGTGGAGTCTGTGGACTTGCTTCAACAGATCCATGTAGGGCAGACATCAATGCTGAGTGTCCTCCATGCACACACCAGTCTGTTGACACAACTGGTGTCGTTCATGGAGGGCATGTCTGCCCTACAGAGGACCAATCAGTCTGTGGTCTCCTCCCTAGTGGCAGCAGTATCCCTCCTCCAACAGTCCCTCACCCCTCCTACCCCTGCCCCATCCATGATTCCTAGCACCCTACCTGTCCCAAGCACACACACACCAGCACATTCACCCACACCCACAGACACGGGCAGCACACAAACACCCAAACCAAGGTCTAGACGTGCACACAAGCAACCTCAGGGGACTGATACCACACTCACAGGGGATGGTTTGCAAACACACACACAGGCATCCACAACCACTCCGCAGTCCTCTGATACCTCTCCCTCCAAGACTCCTTTCCTTGCCTCACCTGCAACCCCATCTCCCCAGAAGCTCTTCCTCAGTGACCTTTGCCTCTTGCTCACCGATCCAGCAGATCCAGCTTACAAGGGGAAGAGGAAGTCCCCACATACAGAGGGGAGTGCCCCTCACACCCAGATACCCTCCCCCAGGCACAGTCAGACTGAGGCCCCCACCCGCAAGTCCCCCCGGAGCCAGAAGAGCAAGACCCCACCCCCGCCCGCAGCTCCATGACACAGTCTCCATCCTCCATCCTCCAGGCCACCACTCCACAGGCTCCCCCACCACACCCTGCCCCAGGTTCCCCCACCCACACATACACCATCCCCAAAATGCTCTGGCCCTCCCCCCCTATCACTTGCTCTTCCACCCCCACCCCCCGGTCAGACTGTTTGTGCCACTGATGTGGGGACCGTGGCCCCCCTCTGTCCTGCCGACCTCACCTGAACCCCATTCCGCTCCCATGGAGTTGGGCACTGCAGTGGAGTCCACGACCACCCCGTCTGACTTGGGCACTGCAGTGGGGACCCAGTCCACTCCATCTGACCTGCCCACTGCAGTTGTGCCGGCACCCACCCCATCTGACTTGTGCCCCACAGTTGTGACTGCACCCACTATGTCAGACACCTCCACTGCAGTTGCCAGTGACTCTCCTGCATCCACCACCCATTCACTGCCTCCTTCTGCTGCGCCCTGATCCTATCCCTGCGGTGCCTAGCCTGCCCCCATGTATGCCACTCCGAGTGGATGTCCCGTGTCCTTACCAGTGCAGGCAAGCAACGTGTAACAGTTGTCACTCAAATCACATTGTTGACATTCGGATATGGACTGGCCAGTGGCCTTTGTTTTGAAAGGACTTTGAAATTGCATTGAAATTTGGCTGAAAAAAGCATTTTTCTTTATCCTTGTGAATTTGATTTAGCTGTACATTATGTTGATGATGTTTACCATGACCTTGCAGTTATGATGCAGGATTTACAATGTTGAATACTGAGGTGTTGATGTGAGGTACTCCATGTGGTCCATGAGATATGTATCCTATTCTGGTCGGTATCCATGTCATCCTTTGCAGCTAACTGGGTGTGTCATGATTAACAATTTGAGAACATCTCTGTAAACATTTCATTTGCATGGTCACATCTGTGGCTTGCACACATGCACATATGATGTGCTTCCCATTGTCCAATTTGTCTATTTCCCTGACTGGGGGCGCATCTCCACTGGACCTGCAGGTGTGGGTATTATTGGTGTAGGAGCAACTGGGTCCTCTGTGCAACTTGCTGGACATATGTATTGAGTGTGTGCAGATTACTTAATTGACACTCCCGTACCCAGACTGTTGTGACCAGAGCCTTCATTGGGTGGTAACTGATGGCTGACTGACCAAGTGTTCTACTGACATGGCTGAGACCTGCTGGGACTATGTTTGGCACAGCTGAGCTTCCACAGGAGTTGAGTCCCCTCAAGTAAGTGTGTTGTTCCATGACATTGCCTGGGTCCATGGTGTGTGTTGTGTGAGCATGTGTGTGTGTTCATATCCCTTTTCATACACAGGCAGTGTTCCCTTGATATGTTCCTGTTGTTGATGCTTGCTGAGTTGTACTGTGTTCATCCCACATCTTTGTCCTGGGCTACCAGATGTGTGGGTGCATGACACACTACTGTTAATTGGTGTTTCATCATTGGGATTTGTCAGTTCTGAGTGGTGATGATGTGGTCAGACGCAGATGGGACACAGTCAGGGGTCCCCAAGACACTTCTTTCTTCGCAATATCATGTAGTTGTCCCTAGGTGGTACCTTTAAGTGATTGAGACGTGTATGTGTGTGTGACTGCTCCCACTCGTCAGGTTCAGGGCTGCAATGTTGGCAGGTGTCGGCATGTGTGCCTTGTGGGTCTCCTTGGCTTCTGCATTGTCCTGGGACTGTGGCAAGGATTCCGAAGGTTACGGGAGCTTTGACGTCATGGCCATGTACCGCATACTGTGCAGTATGTCTGTCATTCACCAGGGTTGTAGACTGCCCTTGTGTGATGAGTCTGTGCACCTTAGTTGCTCCCAACATTACTGTGTTTGTCATGGTTGCATGTGCAATGTCACCTGTCAATGTGGGCTTCACAGATGCACATTGGTGCAGTTCAGGGTGTGTGGTGTTGAAGGTGGACAGATGTGAAAGTTTGCATGGATGGGCCCCTTGCTCCCGTTTGTCCAAGGATGACGGGCCACGCTGAGGGATTTGTGTTTGTGTAGGTGTGATGTACGTTTGTGGCACAGGACACATGTCTGGGTTTCACAGTTTGTACGACATCTACCTTTGTCATCACAGTGGAAGTATCATGCATGCTTGTATCACCCCAATGTCTGGTCCCTGTGTATCAGTCTCTTGCTGTGTTAGTTGCTGTTCATTCCAGCTTGTGTCACATGTGTCTGTTGTGCTCCCTCTCATCTCACAATGCCTGATTGACCACTAAGGGGGACCCAAGGATGGGTTCCTTTTGTATGGCACTGTGTCCACATCTGTCTCACTGTGGTTAAGCCCCCCTTATGTGTTGTGTAGTTGCCTGGGGATACTGAGACACACACATGTTGTGTCAGATGTGCAGTGTGAGGTTGCCTGTTTGTGTTTGTGTATCTTTACCAGTGCATTGGTATTGCTGTTGTGGGCCATTGTCTGCATGTTGTTTTTGTGATTTTCCCTCCTGTCCTGTGAGTCATATCACATCCTTCTGCACATTCATCCTGGTTGTTAGGTCCCATTGCTGCCATGGAATGGGAGTTTGTGACCTGACACCTACAGTCTACACATGATGTTTTGATTTGTGTGTCTATTTTCGAGATGTGTGTATGCTTTATGATGGTCGCTTCTGCTTTTGTGTCATTGTACACTGTATGCAATGTCAGCCCCCATGGGTGGTGCTTGTCGGCACATGGTCCAGAGTATGTTAGGTTTTCACAGCACTGTTAGCCTCACCACATCTCTGTGGGTATGGGACACAACCACTACTTTGCCAGAAAGGTGTTTCATGTGTTTGGACCAGGATTCATACATGCTGTTTGGCATTTGCTGCTTTGACCATGATGACACATACCTTTTGGTCACTGTGATGAGGGGGGTTTAGACCCCATCACCACAATGCTCAACATTTGCTGCAGTTTGGAACCACACACTTAACTTTTGTTCTACACAGTGAGGGGGTGTTTGTGCACATTTACACAGTGCTATTGTGATGCTTGCCTTGTGTAGGCCAGACTCAGTTTTTGTTCACACATGTGATGGTAGTTACATTGTATGTTCAAAGTCATATTTACTGTTGTGGGCATTTGTCACAGACTACACACTGTTGTCATGATGTTAGGGAGGATGTATTTTGCTGACATGCCAAATGTTGGTGCATGATGGATGTGTGGCGCATCACCCATCCTATGAGTGGGGGTGGCAGTAGTGATGGGCAACAGGTCCCCTATGGGTTGGGGTGGCAGTAGTGATGGGCAACAGGTCCCCTATGAGTGTGGGTGGCAGTAGTGATGGGCAACATAAGATCTATGAGTGGGGGTGGCAGTAGGTTGGGCAACATAAGCCCTATGGGTGATGGTGGCAGTAGTGATGGGCAACAGGTCCCCTATGGGTGGGGGTGGCAGGAGTGATGGGCAACATAAGCCCTATGGGTGGGGGAGCAGTTGTGAAGGGCAACATAAGCCGTAGGAGTGGGGGTGGCAGTAGTGATGGGCAACATAAGCCCTATGGGTGGGGGTGGCAGTAGTGATGGGCAACAGGTCCCCTATGGGTAGGGTTGGCAGTAGTGATGGGCAACATAAGCCCTATGGGTGGGGGTGGCAGTAGTGATGGGCAACAGGTCCCCTATGGGTGGGGGTGGCAGGAGTGATGGGCAACATAAGCCCTATGAGTGGGGGTGGCAGTAGTGATGAGCAACAGGTCCCCTATGGGTGGGGGTGGCAGTAGTGATGGGCAACATACCCCCTATGAGTGGGGGTGGTAGTGGTGATGGCCATGCAACCCCTATGGTGGCCTGTTGCTAGTGGACAGGATATGGATTCTCTGGGTGTGTGTGACATTTTGCGGGTACGTGTCGTTTGTTTGTGTGGTGGGTGTCTGATTTACCGCCTGCGCCGTCCGCGTCTGTTCCTGATCCGGTCGTAGATGTACAGTACTGGTATGACCTGCACGATGGGATTCATGATATGTTCGTCTCGTACACGCTGCTTGTTGCTCCATCTCGTACCCATTGCTAGCTGGTCCGTTTCATAGCCGTGGATTGTGTTCTGGCGCGAATCGTACCTGATATGCTTCTTTTCCGGATGCTGTGACGTGCTGTACGTGGCGACCCGTCCGGTGCGTATGATTTGCGCATCGTATTTGTCCGGCCGGAAACTGCTGTGGGAACTGCTTCCGGGCGACTCAGTTTGGAGATCGGAGGTACGGCTCGTACGGGAAATGAAGCTTAAATTTCAGCCTACGTGTCGGTCAGATTTGTGTCAGTTATGCGCATAATACTTCAGCACCCGGACGGACCGGCTCCGGGTACGAGTCGGTCGCAAGGTAAGGCTACGAACAGCTCTCGGAGAGCTGTCCAACCCGGATCGGAATCGACCCCGTAATGGTATTTTAAACATTACTTATTTTAACACAGTTTCTGGTCCTAACAATCCTCACAATACAAGGTGTGAGCAGTATTTTTTTTATAAATTAACACATATGCCAAATTATGATATATTGTGCATCCAAGTACATTTGGTTTTCATGTGCTGATTGCAATAAGTGTGGTGGAACAAATTGCAATTAGCTAACGCAGCATACTATTTTGGAGCACAAGTGGACAAAGTAAACTACTGCACAAACTGAGTACTGTACTGTGTTCCAAAGAAGGTGGCATGATGTCAGACTCAGGACAGATAGACAAAACTGGCCATGGGGCTTTCACAAACGTTGATTGGGAAGTTCTTCGGAAACTGGGAAACTCTACATCTTCCTCCTCTGATGAGTGTTCTGCCTCCCCTGGAAGTTGTAGTGTTGTAATGGGAGGCAGCTGAGTCATGTTGATACCCTCAGGCTCACAAACATCAGAGGCAGAAGATGTAAATTCCATGTTTCCAACAACATTTGTGAGTGCTAGTAAGGCAGCATGGTTCAGGGGCATAACAAAATCTTAAGGGGGCCCTACAAGGTACAGAGAAGGGGCACCTCATGCAAGCAACCTGCCAATCATTATGTTCAAGTACCTCAAAACCTGCAACCCATACCAGAGATATCACCAGGAGTGTTAGTGCACATTCCCATGGTGACCAAGCTACACCTGGCTAGTGAGCCCTAACTAGGGCAAAACCAGTTCTTGTTTGCAGGGTCAAAACTGATTTGCATATGGCTGGGTCCATACTGAGGTGGCATGGTGTTGAGAACAATGATGGACTGGGATGCGGCTCGAGTAATAACCAATGGCTGAGATTAATTAAAGCATTCCATCCATTGTTTTTTTATATATTCTAGTGTGACGCCCCAAGTCGGACAAGTATGGTCAGACGTGGGTCATATATACACTGTGTCACAGGAACCAAGCTATACCTAGCTGATGAACCCAATCTAGGGTAAAACTGGTCCTGGTTGCTTGTGTTCCAGTTCAAGGAGGACCTGGCCTTGCAGTTCTGACTTGGGTCAAGACTGATTTGCATATTTCTGGGTCCAAACTGAGGTGGCATGGAGTGCACAATAATGATGAACTGGGATGTGGCCCAAGGAATAACTAGTGGCTGAGGTTAATTTAAGCGTTCCATCCATCACTTTATTGTATACTTTCATGGCGACAGCTGGATATACTCATGAACACCATTTAGGTGCGACCCCTGGTTTGTTCCTAGCACTCAAGATTCGTAAAATAAGTGCCTGGAACAGCGGCAGCTCGTCCTTATGGATGTTTATTGGGGCTCCAGTTTCCTTGTTTTCTGTCAATTATTTTTTGCATTAATAGCAAATAATATAATATTCACTATTAGTGTAATGAACAATACCCTACCTGGCAGATGATATAAGAAGAAAATGCATTTAAATGTATGTTGTGTGCATGCTTGCACGTGAGAGTGTGTTTATGTGAGAGAGTGTGTGTATGTGAAAGCATGTGTGTGCGAGTGAAGGTCAAGTGCATGTGATGTCACTTCCCCTACTCAAGGCATTTTGGTGAATTGAGATTCATGGACATACTGAAATGTAATGTGCACAATATGGGTTGAGGGACTAACTTTGTGTGTACCTGGTCTCACAAAAATATATATTAATGCATCTCTTTATAAAATGGTTTTCAATGAGTTATTTTGTGAGGGATGCGCGGGTACAAGTGAAATCCATTAAAAAATAAATGAAGACCAAAGTGTAACCCTCACTACCATCACCCCATCATTAAAAATACCTATTTTCTTCTTTTTCGCTTGCAGTTCTGCATTATACTTTTTCACAGAACAGTCCACATGGTGTGGTGTACCTCATTTTCCACTGGTAAAGGAATACTGTTCTATGCATGTGGAGTTGCCTCAGAGCTACAGAGTCCAGGAGACCTCTCTTAAAATCCTAGCTTCCCCATTCACTACACTGCACAGTATTATGTCTTGTACCTTGGTTCAACTATCTGTCAAAATGAATATTACTGAGAGGGGATTCAGTTCGCATTTCAGACAGCTCACATTGTAAAGCTACCACATTGTTACAGTGTGTAGATCATGTAAGAAATGACAGAGGAACACATTTGAATGACTTACATTCAAACACACAGCATAGCTACAAGGTGTATGTAAATTTCCAACTGGCATCCATATGTACACTAAAAAACATTGTCAAAGCCACTGGGTTTCATTTAGAGTGCCAGAGACAAACTATTCGGTTTTACCAATTGTTTATAAAACACTGATGTTTAAATAAAAGTTAAACAAAAAAACAATATAATAAAAACTAGAGGAACAGCAAACTCATATCTTAAGCTATGTAAAACTCAACTCAATATTTTCAATCTTTATAAACCGTTTGGTTTATTTTTTCAAATGCTATTCAGACTGGAAATTCTGAACATAATTTATATAGTCTTTTACATTTGATCAACCTTAAAAAAATAACTCAGACGACTAGTTGCAGGCACTTAAAAGAACATAACAGCTGTCTGAGGCTGTGGTTAGGAGGTGTTCATGTTTAAAGGAAAAAGGCTTCCCAAACCAAATGTACTTTCCACATGAATCCAAACAGAAGCAAACTCTCAGGCCAATTGGTGCTATGCAGCAGCCCAGTGAGATGATTTATGAGTCCACGGAAGAAGAGACATCTCTGGCAGAGATGGAGTGCAGCATCCTGTGTAAATACTGCTTTGTATGTGGAGGCCTGTGCTTTGCTGCAACTGTTTGAGAACATAGGAGATACACCTAAACCAGCCTCATAAAGCCTGCCCTTGAATCAAACACTGGGGAAATTGTACCTGTTGCTGTGCTTTTACAGGGCAAATGAGAAAGAAGAGGGAGAGTAACATGCAGAGCGTGGGTGGAAGAGATGAGAGGGACAACAGCACGTGGGAGAGAACATGAATACACATGCACTTCCATGGGTCCTCATAAGAAAAAAGCTGTTTCTTGATGTCAAGCTTTGGAAGGATGCAAATCATCTAATTAAAATGATTATATAGAAGCTATGCTTCAGGGAAGGGAGAAACACAAGAGGAGGAAGGGAAACTATTGCATAAGAAACAAATATATTAGTCTGACAAGAACGCTGAACAATGATCAGCAGTGGGCCTATGTATACTCCACAACAGGCTTTCAACAACAGTAGGCCCTGCCTAAAAGTGTGACATGACTCTTTCAGGAGGAGAGCAGATTGCCATGTTTTCACAATATGGTTACTTTTCTAAAATTACTGCCTTACTTCTCAAAGTACACCTAAACTGCTTTTATTATCTTTTCCTTGTAGGCTGAACTAGTCTCTATATGCTAATGGGCCCTGAAGCACATACTTGTAAGTGCTCAAGAGGACATTATTTGGTGGAATGTACGGATCCCACATAAAACAAATAGGACAGTAAGTGAGCGTGAGTGAGAGAGTGCAAAGGAGTGAGAGAAAGAGTTTGAGTGAGAGTAAAAGTGAGTGAGTGAATGGAAGTGAGCATAAGTGGGAGTGTGTGTCTGAGGGTGTTACACCTGTGAGTCTGGAGGTAATTCCTGCTTTAAGAGACACCCATTCAAAATGCTGGTACATTAGATGTAACTCTTGGCATATAGTACACCCATGGCAAAAACTAGAGATGGCAAACTGGATGCAATTATTGGATTAAGGGGAACCCATAGTAAAATGTTAGTGCTGAAATATTGGAAATAATTTTTGGCTTAAGAGACACCTGTAGAAAAACGGTGCACTGGCAAATGGAGGTAATTTTTAGAATAATGGGTACCCATGGCAAAATGTTGGCACTGGCACACTAGAGGTAATTCTTGCTATATGCAAAATACTAGTACACTGAAGGTAATTCTCGGTATAAGGAGTACCCCAAGGCAAAGTGCAGCCACTGCCAGACCAGAAGTTAGTCGTGGCATATGGTACACCTGTGGCAAAATGCTGGCAGTAACATATTGAGATAATGTTTGTCATTTGGGTGGATAAGCATGGCATATGGTGAGGAAGGCAAAATGACAAAATGTTTGTCTTGATATATTAGTGGTAACTTTCAACATATGGGTCACTGTGTTGCAGGGATTCTGCACAAATACAGAACAATGCGCAGGAATATGGGACCTTGGTGTATAGGGACTGAGTGTTCCTACCACCTTAGTACCCAGAAGCCCAGGACCGAGTAGCTATAATGTCTCACTTGCTCTCCTATTCACTCACAGAGAAACACATGATTAGACAGCCCAGAACACCACACTACCAGATCTCTTAGGAATCGCAGTAACAAAACACACACTTTCGCTCGCACTCTTGTCCTTGTCCACAATAAGATCTTACAGAGACTCGAAACAGTTTAAAATATTTATTTTAATTAATGTAACCTCACATTAGGTGTACGTGCCACGACAAGCAGGAAAATGCATAGTACAAATATAGTCAGCATATAGCAGCTAATCGATAAATCATTAGGGAAGATGCTATCATAGAAAGACAAGGGAGAAAGGACAATCGTGCCTAACCTCCACCCCCTTGCTAAAAGAAGTGTTATTATATAATAAAAGATGTCTGGGCTTTGTCAGCAGACCCCATACCTCAGCCTATAGATGGTAGATCTACATCATAGGTGCTCTCTCCTCTTCTCCCTGGAAAGGTCCCTCTCCAAGTGTGTCTCACCTATTCGTAACCCACTAAAAACCAAAGTGCATTGTCTAAACAACAGCTGCAGCGGTATGTTTTGTCTAAGGGCTAAGGTCTGGCCAGAACAAAATAACAAGGGGCATTGCTGTTCGACCTTGCACATAATGTTCAGTCAAAATCCCAGGAACATGCAGAAAGTGAACACAGCGATGAGTTCTTATGTGAAAGCAGCCACAGAAAATATTGCAAAAAATAAAGACGTGAAGTAATGTGTGCAAAGCAGCAGGCAAGCTGTACGGTGCTCATGCTAAGTTAGTGAAAATGACAATGTCCCTATAGGTCACCTGACACCCTCCCCTTGGCCAGGTTGTTAGACCATGCAAAGAAAAGAATCAGAGGTAAGCAGAGGCAAAGCGTCTTAGTCGTACTCCAACCAGGATATGCTTGAAGCAAAAAAAGTCTTTAGTGCAAGGTGTTAGTTTTCAAAAAATAAATTGCCAATTGGGTACTCAAAAACCCATCCATGCATGATTAATCTTTGAAGACACAAATGTTGCGGGAAAAGCGAAATGCCATGAACTCCAGTATGTTGTCTGACCCCTCCATACTAAAAAGGTATGCCATCCAGTTAAGTAGGTCGAACGAGCACACATGCTCTTCATATCTAGAGGCAGTTAGGAGCATCTCAGGGCAACCTGCATTAACTGCAATGAAACTCGGTCTACGAGCCCTGCACACAAGTACAGGTACTCAAGTCTGCCATTGGTCCAAGTAGAGGATCGCACACCAAACGCCTACCAATGGCACATTCCTGGACATGGGCCTTCAACTGACCCATTAATAGATAGTAATCCAGGGCAGCGTGTATGGGGTTGGAGAGGCAGACATCCATGGCCCATTGAAAAGGGCACCGGAGGCAGTGGAACACAGGTTACATGCACGTGAAGTAGGCATAATGGAAGGTCAGCCAATAGTCGATGGCAAAAGACTTCAGTGGCATAAAACCAAAAAGCTGCTGCAGTCGATCAAGGTACAGTTGCAACTGAACCATGTTCGGCAACTCCACAGATCGAACAACCATTACGAAGCAGTAATACTAGAACAAGCACACCGCAAATCAACAGGAGCACCAGGGGAAACCCTCCAAAGGCACTGGATAAATAGAATGGATAAATGCTGGTATTACTCAAAAAATAGTTTAAAAGGAAGAAACAAGTCTGGATCCCACTAGTTTAAAAAAGTGGGTAAGGCCCTCTGTATCAGACACATTAAATATTTGGTGTATTAATTATCCAAAATGAAGTGGGAGATTCATATTTAGCTGTAAGTGTATCTCACTTGCAGTTCTCGCCACCTGCAATTCAAAGGTCTCTCGAGCTGATGTGACAGCCTCTTCTTGTTGAAACAATAGCACTTTCAGTCTGCTTAGCTTATTGCAATCTGTTCTAAAAGTTGGAATAGAAGGCCAAAGGGAACTATCTACAATCCCATGCGGGGTGGAAACAGGACATTGCTGCAACATGTAACTCATTGAGAAACCGTTACTATATTCGGGATGCTAGCCCAAAAGCCGCAGCAGACGTGGTTATTCAAAATAAGATAACTCCCGTTAGAAAGTAACGTTAGCACAGGAATAATAGTTGGGACAGGAGCACCTTTAAAAAAACAAGCCAGATTAGGGGCCGACACGTTACATGTGCCATGGAGTTTAACTTGCTTACAGACTTGGGAATGTCCCACTTTGGAATCGCAATCTTCCCCTGTAAGGAAAACTTCCTTATCTGCGCATTGACATCTAAAGGTGAAAGGTAACAACCATAATTCATGAATATAATTACTTCCCAGGGGCTCATATCTACCAACTGGATAATGTTTTATACAGGCTGTAAACTGAAAAAGTGAGATAAGCAGTGAAATAACCCCATGTATTAAACACAGCTGAATCCGTCTCTGCTACAGAAAAGGGCAACTGTTCTAATTGTTCAATATGTAACAATGTATATGTGGCATCTTTCATTGACATCAATTTGTGTTTATCAGTCAAATTAAATGGCAAAAACATTGCGGATGCATTCAGATATTCCCACGGTACTTTACCACTTTTGAGCGTTTGTAAGGTCCATGCAAATTGCATTACAGAACGTAACTGATTTTGACCAAAACAGACACTTCATGTTGAACAATATCAATGACGGAAGATACTATATTATCCAAAGTATATATATGGGAAGGCAGTGTATTAATGCTGTTATCGACTACTGCAAGAACTTTCTCTAAATTAGCTTGGTCAATTTGGCGCAGACGGACCGCTGCTTCCATCTGCGATAGTTTCAAAAATTCATTATATGCTGAATAAATAAAACGTTTTGTGCAAGGGGATTTCGCACCTAAAAGGAAATTAGCAAGATTAATGTCACCCGACAAAAGAGAAAGGCGTTGTTTTACAGATGACAGTGTGGAATGTTCCAACCATTGCTGACACAATTTGCCCACTGAATATGTGGTAACTGTATGGGAATGTGGGAAAAGTGGATCAGATCTACTTTGTATAAACCCCTGTGTAGTATTCAGAAAGTGCAATTGACATGCATTGGAGTTCGTTGGCCACAATAACCATCCCAAGGCATCAATAGTGAAACATGACAGCTGTCTTCAATTGTATAGTTGGTATGTGTGTGCCATGTGCCATAAGGGGCCAATGATGGGATTTAGGAAATATTTAGATTTTTGGCCGTGGCTAAACCAAAACAAGTAGTCTGTTGTACCGTCGCATTTAAAAATATGAGTTGAGACAGAATCAGACATGCACGATGCAATGATTCTGTGCCCTGCACTTGCCAATTTTTGGTACCACAAATGGATTTCAAATCAATCGTGTCCTTCCAATATTCATAACCCAGTGATAAAGGAAGAGGAATAAGCTAATTTTGTATGGGTCAACATAAATTTAGTGCGGGCGGTATCTCTAGTTTGTGATAATAGGACTGAGGGTCAGAAAGACAGGGCCCGATTCACAGAACTATTTTTCTCAGTTTAGGAGTAGTAAAGTTACTCCTAACTTTACTACTCCTAAACTGAGAAAAATCCTAACTTTAAGACTTTCGGTAATCACAGAAGGCATTTAGGAGTCCTAACTTTACTACTAAACTGAGAAAAATCCTAACTTTAAGACTTTCGGTATTCACAGAAGGCATTTAGGAGTCCTAAAGTTAGGACTCCTAACTTCTGTGAATACCGAAATGAGTAAGTGCCTTCTGTGAATACCAAAATGAGTAAGTGCCTTCTGTGAATACCAAAATGGTAGTAAGTTTATGATTTTGTCTTAAGTTAGTTCTGTGAATCGGGCCCACTGTGACCAGAAAATATATAAATCTACTCTGTTGGGTCTTTGAACTCCCCTGCAAAGGTGTTGCGCGATGCTCCCATTGGGTAAATTTAAAAAATGGTCTCAGAGTGTTGGTCTTGGGTAAAAAATGATGGCCATAATGTTGATAACAGAACAAATCGGCATAGTTTGCAGAATTTAAATAGAAATCCTCAGCACTGTTCCCACTAACGTGCGCGTGCGCGCGCGCTTCTCTACCTTCGAGCGCGCAGTGCCGTGTGTGCAGCGCGCACAGATGGCACTTCCCACGAGAGAATTCGCAAAAAACGGGCATTTTCAGACTGAGGACGGTGGCGGCGGAAGTGGCCACTTTGCAGTGGAACACTCGGGAGCGGAGGTAAGCTTAATGCGGCCAATTCCTTTTGTTGGGGCTTTTGTATTGCCCTGATTGCTGTATTCTTTAGTAGAGCGAGGCTGCGGGGGAGATTGTATGCCCTTATTTAAGTATTTATGTTAATTGCAGCCCCTTCACGAGCTGCGATTAACACGAATACTTAAATAAAATCAACGCAATCTCCCCCGCAGCCTCGCTTTACTATCAGAACAATACAGCAAGTTTAAAACGACGGCGTGTGCTTTGTAGGGTAATCGGCCTTGTTTTCAAACTTCCTGTATTGTTTTGATAGTAAAGAGAGGCTGCGGGCAGATTGAATGCTTTTGTTTAAGTGTCCATGTTAATCGCAGCTAGTGAAGGGGCTGCGATTAACATGGATACTTAAATAAAAGCATTCAATCTGCCCGCAGCCTCGCTTTACTATCAAAACAATACAGCAAGTCTGCAAACCAGGCCGATTACCCTATAAAGCACACGCCGTGGTTTTAAACTTGCTGTATTGTTTTGGAGCATAGGGTGACCAACCATACGTAATTTCGGCCGTCTGCCCGTTGTCCGTGAAGGATTCTTTAACGGACGCCATTTGTCAGTAACCGTGCACCCTCGCACCACCCTAAACCCGGCACAGCTTCCACCCACCCGAGAATCCTCTTCATGTTTAGGCACCATCACCTTTGCATTTCTTTGCGTGTGTTTGTGGTGGATGTCTGCGATAATGGCCCTGCTAACATTTGTACTTGCTCACTCGGGAACAGTGGTGGCTAGCGTTAACCCTAATGACCCTTAGACTATTGTAGCTACCTGGATGCTGCGCCTGTGGCAGAACCAATGTTGGTGTGTTTAGCACCAGCAGGGTTTCGCAGCTGGTGGCATCCATCTCTGCAGGGGGAGATGTAGATGGACAGCTATTTACCTGCATTAAGATTGTTTTCATTTATAGAGAGAGGATCTGGTTGATTTTTCAGGAGAAGGGTAAGGTGCCTGTGGGAGTACTGATGGTGAGTGAGGGTGAGAGTGTAAGGAGAGAAGGGCTTCGTTTTGGAGAAAGGAATCGTGTCGTCGTAGTCAGTGGCTTTTAGTAATGGAGGGATCTTATAAGACAAGAGGGCGTGGAATCAAAGTTTTGGTGGTGTCTTTTACAGAATTGATAGAGCTAACTGATACCCGTTTTTGCAGTCACGAGGCTCAGAGGTTTGAGGGAGTGCGGCGAATAAATGAAGCCGGTGCAGAAAACACAAGTGCGAAGGAGCACAACTTTATTTTAAAATGTCTTGCCCATGTGTGAAGAAGGTTCAGTGCCGTTTGCAGCTTATTCTACGTAAACTTGCCTTTTAAGTGCTCTGGTTGCAATACACTGGAAGGACTGAAGTACCCTATCCAGATGGATTGTAAATTGTCTGCAGAACATATATATCCCTTGTGATGATCCTGTGACACGGCCACACTCCTTGGCGCAAGGTCACTGCGCTGCAGTGTGTGAATGAATGAAAACATTTATACTGTGCCAGCTGCTCAAACCCACGTGGCTTTCTGTTCTTCTGGTGGCACCAGCGTGCCAGGGCACCTCCTCGTCCATCTACAGTCCGAGGCAGGGTTGGATTGGGATCAAAAATCGGCCCAGGCACACCAAAAAAAGTGGCCCACATTCGTGTATTGCCTTCCGCAAAACACGTGAACTTTTCTGAAAAGAAAGGGGGTGGAGGCATGTTATATTAACTTCACTTAGATGCACAGATTAGTTCACACTGCTGAGCCACACATGAATGCAAGTGAGAACCCCTTCTGCTCAGGCCCCCTGCCCCCCGCTCAATCAGCATACGTTTATGGGCTGGCCCAGCAAGAGAAAGGGAGTGATACCTTCGCCCATCTGCCTCTAGAAAGGTCACTCGGGCACCCACTGGGGCATCCTAACAGCACAGACAGCCCCCAGGCTGCCCAAAAAAGCAGCCCACAGTTGAACTCGGTTACCGGCCCTTCAGTTATTTCCCGAGTGCCTGTGTTACCAATCCGACCCTGGGCCGAGGCCAGCCTGTGTCTGCAGCTTCCATGTCTGCCCCAGCTCCCTGGAGCTGCTGCGTCTCGAGACCGGCCTCCCTATATGGCCACACGTTTCCGTTCTTGTGGGAATTTGCTGGTTATCTCCACTCATCTCTGGAGATCTGGCGCAGGATTGCTGCCTTTAACTTTTAAAGTGCTGCTATCCCGAGAGACTCAAGGTAAGGCGGGCTTTGGTGCTTGGGAGCTTGGGGGCTTACGCCTTTCGGCACTTTCGGGGCAAATTATGGGCTTTTGTTGAAGTATTCATGTTAATCACAGCCCCTTCACGAGCTGTGATTAACATAAATACTTAAACAAAAGCCCACACTCTTCCCCACCATGCCCGGTTCTATCCAAACAGGAGCCTTGGCCCTCGCAGTGAGGGCTTGAAGGCAGGCGCGCAACCCCATTGGGCTCAAAGTGCTGCAACCCCCCCCCCTCGTGTGTGTCAGCCCGGGACGAGACAGCTTCCCGGGCGCACACAGACAGTTTTAGAGATTATCGTGGCCGCACCCAAGTACTTCACAGGTCTTTAAAATACTATTTACATGTTAACCTGGCTTTATTTATTTTTTCACCCCTTCATCTCCACATGGCGAAAGGTGACAAATCCTTTCTTTGACAATGGTAACCTTTGCCTACTGTTCTGCTGCGTGGATTTTTCTTTTTCTATGCAGCGCAGGAGAGAAGAAGTTTATTTATTCCTATTTACCTTTCCTGACCCCTGCAGCGGCTTATCACATCAGGCTTTGACACAAAGTTTGACTACTGGAGTAGGTACGAGAATGTGTTACTACATTTTTTTTCTTTTTAAAATCTGCACAGTGTGTGCTTCCTTTAAACAGTTTTTATCATTATCATGGCCGATGCAGGACAACAATAAGACAGTACAAAAGGCCCAGATAATACTGGTGATCCTGCTGGAGAGCAATCATTTGTCTGTCAGATGAACTGTATTTTATGTGGATAGCTCAGTGGGTTACTGCCTTTGTCACAGAGATCCTTGTGTTACTTGCAGTTCAGAAGTTACAATCCTAACATAGGACAGTGACCAATGAACTGTCATCAAAGAGCTGCAGACAAACATGAATGGTATAGTTAAAACTTGGCTTTTTTTGTTTTGTGATATAGTTAGTACTTCCCCAGTCTTTCATTATTCAAATGTTGCTAAAATGAGTATGTTTCGGCAGATATACATTTTTATCAGTAAAGCTGATCCCCATGGAATACTCTTTAAATCCTAAGGTTGTGTTTCCCCAGACCAAACCCTCTTAAAATATACTGCCCACCAGTATGGATGACATGTGATTCCTACACCTTGTAATCCTCATTGGCTTATGTGACATTCCCTGTAGACTGATTTACATACTTGTATGATTCATTGTCTCTGTATAATGTGTGCGTGGTGTAAAGTACTGACACACACTACACTGATCTGAGTAGCGCTATACAAGAAATGAAATGCATATGAGAGAGGGGCTAAGTAAAGATGAGGGCCACTGTTGGAGGGTGGCAGTGAGGGAATCTGAGGAAGAGGTCATGGGGAGGGGCTAGGGAGAGATGAGGGGCACTGGTGTAGGGTGGTAGTGAGGGAGTCTGAGGAGGAGGTCATGAGGGGGAGGGGCTACAGAGAGATGAGGGGCACTGGGGGAGGGTGGCAGTGAGGGAATCCGAGGAGGAGGTCAATAAAGGGGGCCATGGAGGGATGAGGGGCACTGTTGGAAGGTGGTAGTAAAGGTATTTACGGAGAAAGAGGTTATTGGTGTGGCACCACAAAATACTTTTGCATCAGCGCTGAAGCCGGCCCTGTCATGGCTTTTCTGTTTTTGTTTATTTAATTAGCAGTCGGGTCATAAGGGCTACTGTGGAACATACTTACTGGCACACGCACTCTCACTAACTGTATTAAATGTAGATACTCTGCGCGGCTGCAGTGCGTGTGGTGCAAGCTGCAACCCCTCTCCCTTGTGGTACCTACAGCAGAGCAGGAGGTATGGGGTCAAAAATGCAGAGCTTGAATTCTAGCTAGTCACTTTGTGGTTTGAGACGTATAGAGGTTGGCTGTTATTTAGGCATCTATTTTAGTATTTGAGGAACTCCCTTGAATCGGCTGCCCTACTGTGCCTTGTTCTGTGTTTTGTTTAAACTTATCTGCAAGTAAAACATGATTGAAGGTTATTCCTCTTGATGCTGATTTTTAAATTTCAGGCTGAATTTTTCTATTTACTGTTCAAAAACACCCTTACGTTCTTACAATCAAAAGCTATATTACTCTTCCGCTCGGGTGGTCTGTTGCAGGTTTTCTGCCATTGCAATGAATGGAAATGCAGCTCTTTGATAGTTAATAGCTTACTGTTCTATATTAGAATTTAAACTGCAAGTAACAAAAGGGGCAACATTTCCCCACCCAATGAACAGTGCTCCAGTTAAGAATCTTTAGTAAAATCTTATGATGGTACCACCGTTGGGGGCATATTATCAAGAATGGCGTTAAAATTATCGCCGCTTTGCAGCAGGAAACTGCCGCTAAAGCGGCGATAATGGGCTTGATATTATGCCCTTGAGCGTTCCAATAGAAGCCCAGGTTCACACCGGAACATGGGCTTCTATTGGAATTCTCAAGGGCATATTATCAAGCCCATTATCGCCGCTTTAGCTGCAGTTTCCTGCCGCTAAAGCGGCGATAATTTTAACGCCGTTCTTGATAATATGCCCCTTGGAGTCTTGTGCTTTTCTAAACCTGAAGTGTACTTGCCTGTGTAACCAATTCATGTCATGGAGTGTTTATCCAATTTGCAAACCGACCTTAAGACCCTTAACGTGGCGCTGTATGTGTAAAAATGCACCATCTTTTCACTTTTTAAAGTAAACGTTTGGAGTGACATTTGGCGTTGCACACGCGCGCGGTCTGGTTCCTGGCGCACATGGCCAAGGTTGCAGCGCACAGAGACCCTCCACTGCCGCACACAGAGGAAATAAATTAGAGGGAACATTGATCCTCAGTGTCAAAAGCAGTACAATATTTCAAGTCAGAGAACAATAAATGAACAGCATGAATATCCCAGTCACCAGAGTGTATGTCAAATAAAATCACTTCTCCTAAAAAAATGCGAAACACGTATGGAATCTTCAAAAGTTCCATTGGGCTATGGATATCGTATGGTACTTTTTTCCCAAACAATGCCATCAACAACTGGGAATGCTGAAATATGAACCAGGGCTTGATCACAATTCATTATATGAGACAACGTGTGTGGGGCCATAACACCGTCAACCAAGTTCAAAGCAGAGCGTTCAGGTAAATAATGGGCATTAATGAAGAGGAAAAACACAGTCACAAACCCAATAAACATGAAAAGGAACACCATTGTCAGCAACATCTAGACATATGTCCATGGAGGGACCTGGTAAGTCTTTTTGAACCAGTAGGTGAAAAGACTTGTACGTGTAGGGTGTTCTGCTACGGATGATGAAGACGAAGACGATTCAGAAGAAAAGCTAGTGCGGTCCATATAGTAACCACTGGACCCCAGCTGAAACAACGGTGGTTGAGATTCAGTAGGAAGTGAATGGATTGTACTTTCAGGGATGTCAATTATAACTTCAACTGGAGGAGAAGCATACTCAATATCCACAGTTGTGGACGTAGAAGGTAAAACAGGCAATAAATCAATTGAAGTTTCCATCCCCCCTGCCGTTTGTTGGGGAGTAGTCGAAGGAACAGAAGCCATTGGATTCCATGAAAGATCTTGGCTTGGAATGATTGGAGGCATACTATTCAGTATCGGCCATATGGTGTAGATTGACATGTTCAATGGAAATTTAATGATTCTCCTTTCAACCAGGTAGTGGAGGCAGAATCACTGCACGGGTTCCTTTCAAGCCAAGGACTCTGACCAGTGCACAGGAGGATGGACCAAATTCTTTTTTGTTCTCCACCTTTTCTCGGACCAGATCTCCAACTTTAGGAAGATAGCCAGAAACAGGAATCAGCACAGCTGCATCCGTAGAGGGGGGCAAATGGGCTTTCCCTTTTGAATTACAAGCTTTTTGTAGATCCTGTAACAAAGCACAATGGTTGTCTACATCAAAGGTTGCGGCAGCCGCCTCAACGTCTAGACCATCAAGGTCTGACACGAACATTTTAGTAACAAAGAGCATTTCATATGGGGTCCGCCCCCTTGTACATATGCCAGAAGAGTGTTTAATGCAAAAAGTGTAGTAGGCAACCATACTTAAACCTTATAGGCCTGTCATTTAGAAACACAGCATGGATTCTTAAATTGACATGTTTGAAATGCTGTGATTTAACAGAAAGACATATTAATACTGAAAAGCTTGTTTTTGACTTTAAGTAAAAGTTGTGCAAGTTGTTTTTCTTCTCTTTGATGCAGACATTGCAATTTTGGAAGCTACTGTTTATTAGTTAATGAATAGAAATGTATTGTATTAGATGACTGACAGTGAGGCTCACACTACAAAAGATGTAGATGTCAGGGAGTATGATTCATGAAAGATGTTTTTAAAACAAGAAAATATGTGCTGCAACATTGAAGAACACATGGTTAAGAGATTATTGTACCCTGGTGAGAAAATGGGGACTAGACCTATTCTCAGGAGTGTTCTAAAATCTTTTTGATCACCATGAAGAAGAAAGAATAATAATGTTGCAGCATAGAAAATGTGTGTTTATATTAGTGTGTGTTCCTAGACCAGAGAGGCAGATTCTTTCTGGAGCTCTCGATTTACAGCAGTTGATGTATGTCCCTTTTTCTCTGACATTCTGAGAGTAGTCTCTTCACAGAGTTTTCTTGGACATTTCTTTATGAAGAGTCTTACTTTATTTCTTGATCTGCTGTTAGTTGAGCTGAGAAAACTTTCCAGCTTATTCTGCTAAAGCTTTATGCTTATTCTTGATACTCTCATCAGAAATGTTCATGGGTATTTGAATTGACACCTTTAACCCTTTTCGTATTGATCTTGACTTAGCTTAGACTAGCGAAGGTTCTTTATGGAATGTGCTTGTTACATTTATCATATTAATGCTTATATTGATTTTCTGAACTGACTTATCTTCTTACTAACTATTGATTGATTTATTATGATAACCATTAATGATAAGATTTGGCGAATTATACTTCAATAATATAATGATGAAATTAAAATATTTGAAAATAATATGGGAAAAGCGGCAGAATTTAGACACCAATTTAAAAGTGCACACGTAGTACAAAATGGATGCTACCCGCCACCCACACGACTCTGGCTGCCTGTTGCTGGGCAGAACTCCAGCCACGGCAGCTGGACAATAGGGATCTTGTTGCAGGGAGGTGCTCCCACCTCCCCAGACAGACTAGGTGGATTGAAACTGGGTGGGTGCACCATAGGATGTCTTTCAGACTTGCACGTAGGCTTCTCCAGTGCCTACTTCTGCATACACCGCCTCAAACCGGTTCAGGGGCATCCTGTCCCCTGCCCAGGCGGGAAACCACACAAAGGGGAGAGGGTGTAGCCACCCTTTCCCGCCTGAACTCTCATTGGTGGGCTCTGATCTAGACACTCCCCTACTCTTTGGATAAAGGTGAATACAGGGTCCCCAGAGCCTCAGATTATTCTTGGTCTTCACAGACTTGAACTTCGACTTGTTGCCGCACAGCTAAAGGAAGAAATCTCCCTTGGGGTAAAGGAGTTACCCCCCTGCTTGGCAGGCACCTGAAACACTGCAAGTGACCCGGTTGGAACCGCGCTGCTCCTACAGACATCGACGACCCTTTTCTACCTTGACATGGGTTTCCAAGCATCCCAGAGGCCAGTGAGTGTGCAAAGCAAAGCTCAGCACCGTGGACCCCGTGGGTGCCGAGATACCCAATACCCCAGGACACCGGCCACATCTTGCACAGCACCCGACTCCGACGAGTGGGGAAGTTGTGCTTTGGCCCATTATTGAGCCAACCTCTCAGCATCATCTGTGTCAAAGATCGACGCCCTAGCCCGCTCCGGCGTCCCGTGGGCGCATCTTTACACACGCCAAATTGCTGCCTCCTGCAGTCCCTTGTCTCTCGACTGGTGGGCCTTAGCGGAGGTCAATCTTCGATTCCAAGAGTTCCCCTAGTTGCTCCAAGCCTGCTCTTCAGTCTCTTTGCTGGAGACCTTGCTCAGACCTCGTCGGTCTGCACCAGTAACAGTTTTGTGTTTCTTGCATGGGTTGCAGTTGCCAAGGCATAGTAGATTCAATCCGGACACTAGTACTGTAGCGACCCTCATACTTTGTGGGACAGTTGCCCTCCGGAAGCTGGCCTTCCTTGATGCCTCCTGGACCCAGTGGCTGACGAACCAAGCCACACCTCTTCTACCTGGAAGCACCCAACATTGAAGGGCACCTTCTCTTGAGCACCCGGTCACTGTGCCGTGACCCAGACTCTGTCACCTCTGCTTTCAGGTCCTTCTCTTCAAGATCTACATTTTCATTCTTCACGACATCGACGACGCTTCTTGCTAGCAGCAGTTCTTCATGTTTTGCCATTGAAAATCAGCCCGCGACCCGACATCGAAAATGACCTATGCACCCGGCTTCCCTGGGGCAGGTAACAGTGGTACCTCGGTACTCTCATGGGTGTGGGCCCTTCAAAAGCTTAACTCTAAAGTATTGAACTTGAACTCCTGCTAGAAGTGTTTTTAATCTTGTAAAATTCAACCGCGACATTCTCCATAGGCTTTAATAGAGATCCCGACAGTAGCTTTAGCCACTGCACGCGTCTCCCGTGGGTCCCCTTCCTCACTACCTTTGGTCGTTTCACAAGGGGCCAGCAATCCTGAATGCCCTAGGCATTGTCTGTAGAATTGTCGTGGTTCTTATACCACTTTTTTTTATATATGGTTTGGTCCCTCCCTGGGGCCCTATGATTCCAGTGCTATTTATTGTAACTATCAATGCTTGTTTGAATTGTCTCTTTACCTCTAGCCTCATAAAGAGACTAGTGGGGTTATTCCTAGAATAAATACATGTATTTTATATATATACTTGTGTGGACCACTCTTTCATTTGGTTATTCAACAGGTTATCTATGGTAAAACAATAAGCTTAACACTCCTTCAAGACTTAGCCTGAAGGCTGCTCTCCACAGCTACCACTAGGATAGCTTTCTTTAAAGGTTGACTTTAACCTATCACCATAAGAGTCGAATTGGACTGGTGCAAGGTGTCCCCTATAACTAGAGGACAGCATATGTCAGACCAACTTCTCACAAATGGCAAGTCCTGTGAACCCTTTTCGTGGATGGGTACTATCTTTGCAGCTTTCCAAGATTCAGGGATATCGGTACCCTCTAATACTGCATTGCAACCATATTTTAAAATGCCAGCCTATTTTGAATGTTAGCATTAAAAAGTTCCACTGGATTCCCAGGACCAGCGGTTTGCGAGAATACACTTAATAGCACTTTTTGTGAACTCAAGATTTCTAACCAGTCTGGGTTCCGAGCTAAGGCCACTAGGTGGTACTTAGGCCATAGGGGTGGAGTCATCTGAGCCTACTGTGTCGTATAGATCTGAAAAGTGCTTCCATCATACCTGGGGCAGTATATGATCATTGAGACTGGCTTTCCCATACTGTCTTCCATTAGCCACTAACTTCCAGAAAGCTTTGGTGGGTTTTATTTTAACCGCCACAGAAATGAGGTCCCAGAATTGTGCGTCCCAAGCCCTATAAACCTATGACTGCTCTACTTTCTATTGGGACCCGTTAGATCTTATAAGGTCACAGCTTCCACCCTTTAGGGAAGAAAGCAGCTCCTTCTTGGTAGCCCTACACTCATTATTAAACCGATTATTTTGAGGTTTGATAGTTAGCTGGGACCTTCTAGGGTTTCTATGAAAGCACTCCTCCCACAATAGCATAAGGATCTCTGTATCTCAGGGATCTCAGAATTTCTAGTCTCAGGGTTAAGAAGACTGTCTACATCCTCTATGGCAAAATTAAGAGCGTTATTAATCTCATCTGAAATCTTAGGCTGGGCAAAAACTCTATCCCATTTCAATGTACTGTTATTTACGGGCCTGATGTCTCAGCTGAGAGACAGTGGCACATCCTCTGCATGAGGTCTAAATATTTGCTAATGTACAATGAATGGCGTTGTGGTAGCTGTCAACTCTTGCAACCACTTTCATGTCTACCGCAGCCCTCCGCGTGGCCAAGATTGCAGCCGGAGCGGATGCAGCTTGAAGAGCTCCGTGACTTGTCTGTCTAATAATCCTACAATTACCCTACCCACTCAGCTGCCACAAACCAGCATGATTGCCCCAGGCCCAGCTGCCGCTCGGGGCACAAGTTAGAGCGAAACTGCAGAAGAAAAGATAACGATCTGCAGACAGAAATAGCTGAGAGGCTGCGCTCACAGGAGCGGCCTGATT
The DNA here is from genome assembly GCF_964204655.1 of Triturus cristatus. Classification (NCBI taxonomy): domain Eukaryota; kingdom Metazoa; phylum Chordata; class Amphibia; order Caudata; family Salamandridae; genus Triturus; species Triturus cristatus. The sequence continues at coordinate 513,330,938 of NC_140581.1, read as the reverse complement.
CTCAAGCTGCGGCTGAGTCCGAGACCTGGCGTTTGGACGCAGGGGGCGGACCGCTGTGCTCTAGGGCTGGCAACTCACCCTGGATACCACCGGAGTCGGACCACATCAGCCACTGTCCAGTGCGCCCCTCCTCCCCCGATGAGATAACGAGATCGATAGGGGTCAGTGGAGTCGTCGCAGATGAGGCAGACACTGGGGCCTCCGTGTTCTGCGAATAGACTGGGCCATGAGACCAATCCAGAGGAATCCGCCTATCTCTCAAACTGTGGCCGACACCGCAACCTGACGTGCTGACACAGCCGACTGTCCGGTGCGCATTGAGATTCAATGGCCAGTCCCATTTTCCACTGGAGACAAGAACTTATGCTTCTGCTTCCCTCTGTGCCCCCCCCCCCTCCCTCCAGGTGGGATAGCAGGGCCGCGGGGTGCGCAGGAGGCAAGGCCTACACAGACAAGACAGATACAGGGCCTCCTGTGCGAGAAGTCTTGAAGCGGCGATCCTGGCAAAGAAGAAATCCCGGCACCGCATAGGGCGTTGTCCACAGGAGTATGGCTGCTCCTGAGAACAATTCAGCACAGAGGGCCTGGTCGTGAATGAGAGATGCCCGAGGAAGTCCCATAGGAAGCCGGTTCTCACCTTGCAGGACCACCGGAAAATCCATGTGCACAAGCCCTCTCAAGTGCAGTGGCGAAGGGCTGATGGTAGGCCCACAACACGTGTATGGAACTACAGAGGACGCAGCTAATCTGCCCTTGATGCGAGACATCGAATGAGGTGAGAGATGCATCCTCCCCGGTAACTGTATCACAGGTCACTGGGTGCCACAGACCAAGGGACACTGTGGTAACTTCTAGGCCCAATTCAGCCGACCAGCCTTAAGTACGGGAACAAGGGGGAGATGCACTCCGGTGCCATACTGTGAACTCTTTTGACGCAACACCTGGGGCCACAGTGCATACGGTAAAGGGAGCATGGAGGGATCCTACTTGACGACCCCCTCTGACCAGAATCACAGAGCCCCACAGCTCTCTGGCCCTGGGGCACCCGCGATCCTTAATAATCACTTCACCAAAACCACAGCTACCCTTATTTTCCTCCTACACACGGAGTCAGGCGCCACATGAGGCAAGGTCTGGACTAGCCCACCAAACATAAACACACCATGGAAAGACCCTCCTGGTACTCCTGACCCACTGTCACCGGGAGCCATCCACGCTGTTACTCCGTACCGCAACACACTCCGCATACATCTGCCCCACTACGGGGTAACCAGATACAAAAAAGGTGGGCAAAGACAAGCCGCAAGAGGGGCACAATTTACTGCACAAGAGGGCGCATTAAAAACAGCTGCCATGCGGTAAGACCCCGCAGAGCATGTGAATCTACAGCCAGGACCCACGGGGCCCAAATCCTTGCAGCCATAGAAGCCTAAAGCACGGCGGTTCAGGACAAAATTGATGCAATGTCCCTGGACATTGGACTGCTAAGAGTTTACCTCTGTACGGTTGCAGAGAGATCCCTGGCCACAGAGCAGAACGTAGCCAAATTTTAAAATGAAGTCTCCACAATACAAACAGCCCTTATGGACTTAGCTTCTAAATCAGCCACCCTAAAACGCAGAGCAGAAGATGCCGAGGGACAATCGCTAAGAAGCAATCTCAGATTTGTGGGATTCCCTGAGGGCGCCGTAGGTAGAACCCCGGAACTTTTCCTGGAACAATCAATGGGTCGAAGATACCCTCCCCACAGCACAATTGTCCGCCATTTTTGTGATCAGGAGGGCACACTGAGCACTTATACCAAAGCCTCCCATAGGCGCAGTTCCCAGGACCCCTATTGCCAAAGTTCTTAACTATAGAGACCAAGACTGCATACTAAGAGCAGCATGCCAGGAAGGTAACCCTACCTACGAGAATCATGTAATCCCCATCTTTCCAGACTACACACGCATGATCCAACAACAAAGGGCATATTTTGGTGGGGTGAAGCAGAAACTCAGAGTGATGAATCTTCAGTATGCACTACTATACCTCGCTAAACTAAGGGTCATGCATAATGAGCAGGCACACTTTTTCACCACACCTGAGGCCACATGAGACTGGCTGGAAGTATGAGGAGAGGCCAGGACTGTCTACCATGGGAAGGAGAGGTCGAAAATGCCTGATACCAAAAAGGTGAATAGTGCTAGTGGCTGAGGGAGGGGATCCAGAAGGGCATCGCGCTCGACTCAGCGGGTGGAGGTCCGCCAGGATGGCTCCCTAGACTTGGAACACGCCGACATTGGTGGCGAAGACCAGAGGACACCCTGTTTGGCCCCCCTTCTGCAACAAGCTGAACAAGAAACTGCAAGATCTTTGATGGAGCTGGTCACAGCATCCAGCTCAGTTGCCAGCATGGGAGAAGTGATAGAAGATACAACACAACCAGATGAACTCTGAACTGCTGCCATTCGAGATAATATAAGTACAACCCCATGTGGGGAACTTGTGTGCAAGGGACATCTGTAGTGAGAGCTGTGTGATTGGGCTCACAGCAGCTGCTGAGTGGCAATAGTGGTCTGTAGTACTGGCCAGTGTATGTGGGCGGATGAGCTGGATGCTATTATTTGATGGATGGATCCAAACCCCCCACCATTCTTACTTCTCCCAACTCTTTACTCTTTCTTCTCCATCAACTGTACTATATCCCATCCTTAGTCTTTTATCTCCCCCCTTTTCCCTAAACCACTAGGTTCTAACAAGTGTATCTTTAAGGATGTATGTGTGGTTCAAATGGATTGGTAGATGTGTGGGGAGAGAACCATTGTATGCATGGAGGCTGAGAGTTGAGGTAGGATAGCTGATAGATCCATAGTTGTGACTTGACGCATATCAACCCACTCTGGCTCCAGACATAACATTAGATGACTGAGTGTTTAGTCTATGGGCATTTTAGATTTGAGAAAGGACTGGTGTCATACACTTGATCAGGCTATATCTAGAGCATAACTGTTTGTTCAGAGACCATGCCTTATTGGATATATGACATTGAAGCTAATGTTTCTTCAATGATTTTGAATAATGTTTAGGGTTTGACAACTAGGGCAGGACTAAGGGGGGGTTAAAACAATTGGGAATACACAAATTGTTGGTATAGTGTTTACCCAGGGGGTAGGGAAAGCCAAACATCGGGGGGATTTCAAAGTTTCTTGAGAGCAGTGACAGTGACAGAACACAGAGCAGGAAGGGCGGGGGCCAACTGCAGATAAATAGTCATATGGGACAATTTAAGTTTATAACATGGAACGTGAGGGGGCTTAATTCATTTACGAAATGATACAGAGTACAGACCTACATACGCAGACAGGGAGCACAAATAGTAATGCTGCAGGAAACCCACCTACTAGACCCCAAAATTAAAAAACTACATAAGAAATGGAGAAGACAACTTTACGCCTCCACATAGTCTACATATGTGTGGGGGGTAATAGTGTGGATAGCACCTCTAGTCCCATTTCAGATACATAACTACACCGCAGATATAGAGGGCAGTTACATAGTAATACACGGTATATTAGACGGAATCGAGGTATGCCTGGTTAACGCCTACGCCCCGAACATAGATGATGGTGATTTTTTCTTTGAACTGGAAAAATTGCTCATATTGTATGCAAGAGTCCCCTTTGTATGGGCGGGAGACTTTAACTGTATACTGGATGACGGCCTTGACAGACACCCCCCAAAAGTGCACACCAAGCCCAATATGACCTCAGCCCTATAAGAAGTGATTTGCTATGCGTAGATACTTGGCGAGAAACTCACCCAGACCTACAAGGATACACGTGCTACATGCCAGCCCGGGATGAATTAAGTAGATTAGACCGATTCCTTCTCTCAGAAGAGGCCGTAACAGCTGCAGTACAGGGCCGCATACTCACACGATTTCTGCCTGACCACGCCCTGTCCCTGTTTCAGTGGGGACCGACTCGCACCATTCCGGAACTACCCATTTGGCATTTGAGCCCAACACCCTTCGGGACACAATGTTCCATGTGGAACTGAGAGAAACACTTGCAGGATTCTTTGACACAAATTGGTCAACTGCCACCTGCAGAGGAATAGAATGGGACACGCTTAAGGTAGTGATCCGGGGTGAGTGCCTTTCTAAAGTAGGGGGGATGAGACACAGACTAAAACGGGAACTGACAGAAGCTGTAGGCAAGCTTTCCCGGTTACAGCATGAAGTGCAACCACTGACACCACATAATGACTCCCTGCTGCAAGCCCACCACCAAGTGAACAAGATATGGGACAGACTCAACTGTCTTACCATGTGGGACTATCGCCAGCTATTACATAGAGAAGGTGATAAATCGGGAAGACTCCTAGCATGGTTACTGAAAAGGGAACACCAGCCTCCACTAATACTGAGACTAACACACCCAGATGGGACTACGGTTACCACACAAGTAGGAATTAACAAATGCTTGCATGACCACCAAGCCACAATATACTGCGAAACCCCAGAGATTGCGCAGGCTACCCACTCAAATTTCCTAAATATACCAGTTCCCCGAATCACAGAGAAACAGGCATTGGCTCTAGAAGCAGCGATCCAGTTAGCCAAACTATGTGAGGCAGTGCAGAGTATGGCCAGATGCAGAGCCCCAGGCCCTGACAGCCTCCAGGTAGAATTTTTCAGACGTATAGTGACCTAATACTACCTAGACTTCTCGAGACCCTACAAGAGGCAAGGAAAATAGGAATCCTACCACAGTCTATGAGGGAGGCATGAATAGTTATACTCCCGAAACCGGGTAGAGACACACGAGACCCGCGATCGTACAGGCCCTGTCAATGCTCGGAGTTGACGTAAAGATACTAGTCAAGATTCTTGCGACATGCCTCAGTAAAGTGGTAACCAAGCTGGTCCATGAAGACCAGTGTGGGTTTATACCAGGAAGGGGAACACACATGAACATCCGCCGCCTCTCACATGTGCTACACTCGGTGGCCGACAGCAATGTCAGGGCAGCAGTGGTCACCCTAGACATTGAGAAAGCATTAACCCTGGGCAAAGCACTACGTTTGCGAAGTTTGCGCTACTTTGCACTACGCGAATTGCACGTAGCACAGTGCAAACATGCGCAGCGTAGCATAGCGTAGTGCAGCGGTCATTTTTTGCTTGCTCGCGGTCCTCAACGTCAAGTTGGCGACCGCGAGCAAGCAAAATTACATCCCGGCGAGACTTTTTCCTCGTTCGCGATCAGCAACATCAAGTTGCCGATCGCGAGCGTGGAAAATAAACCTCCCGGCGAGATTCTCAACGCGGGAAGGTCAGGTTTCTCATTGCGAGTGGTCACGTATGCTCGCGACCGCTTGCGATGAGAAACTACCAGTCCGCGTTGAGAAAGCTGCCGCTCGAGTAAAAATCTACTCGAGCGGCAGAAAACTACAGCTCGCACTGTGCGAGATGCCGTTTTCAATGATTGCACAGTGCCGGATGCTTGTCCACACTGTGCAATCATTGAAAACGGCATCTTGCACAGTGCGAAAAGGGTACTACGCAGTTCGCGAAGTGCTACGCGTAGCTCGCATAGTGCGAAGTGCACTTTGCGCAGCTACGCGTACCACTACTTCGCGAACTACGCCCAGGGTTAGAAAGCATTCGACGCCTTACGGTGGAAATACTTGTGGGAGGTTCTCAGTAAAATGGGACTGGGCTGCAAATTCATTGCCTGGGTCCGGCTACTTTACCGGAGACCAAGAGCACACAGGTGACCAAATATCGGAGAGCATGGCTATCGAGAGAGGCACACGGCAGGGGTCTCCCCTCACACGTTAGTATTCGCCTTAGCGATGGATCCATTGGCAATTCGACTAAGGAGAGATATGGACACATGGGGAGTTACCATTGATGGCCATACACATGTAGTATCTTTATATGCAGACAATGCACTCCTGTATGTCCGCCAGCCGGGAGAAGCGATACCGTCTTTACGGGAAGTATTGCACTCTTTCAAAAAGACATCTGGCCTCCGCATCAACCACCGTAAATCAGTCATCTTACCCCTGGCTGTATTAACACAGGTAGATGTACAGGACCTCTCAGCTGTGGAGTTCAGCTGGGAGACGGATCATTTCCGATATCTGGGCTTGCAGGTGACACACCGACCTGAAGCTCAATATGCACTGAACATAGGAGGTGTCATCAGGAATTTGAGGGAATCAATCTGTTTCTGGAAAAGACTCCCCCTCTCCATTATGGGACAAGTTGCAATGGCGAGAATGGCAATGCTACCTTGGTGCTTTTACGCATTTCAAAATACGTTCTGCTACGTCCCAAACTCTACGTTTGTCATATTAAACAAATTATTGGTCTCACTAATATGGGCCAGAGGACGCAGTAGGGTGAAATTGGACGTACTCAAATTAGACATGAATTCTGGGGGGCTATGACTCCCAGACTTTAGGCTTTATTATTTCACCGGATTGTTGCAGTATGCTGCACAATGGTGCATGGAAGGTCACAACATGAAGAATGCACTGCTAGCAGACCCTAACAGAGGGTCAGACCTGCCAAGGCACCTGATGATGGGCACACGTGTCCCCAATACATGCCCATTTGTGATCTGACAGGTGGCAGTGGTCTAGGAGCAGGCTGTTTCTCGGGTTATCCGCAGGGCACCATACACAAACTCACTCCCTCTAAAATGGCTGCAGGGGTTTCACCAAATCCAATCAGTCATGGATATCTTACTTATATAGGAATGGGACATTTCTGACGTATAATGAAGCGATGGGATGGTTCCAAATTCCTAAAGGTCATTGTCTACAATATACTAAAATATCACATACAGTTCACAAAATATGGCCCTCTTTTCCAGACCAGCCGGCTGAGTCGTACACACTAGCATTGCTGCTTAATCAGGGGTCTATTAGAGGCCTAATTTCCCGCACATATAAGGCCCTCAAGGAAGACCGCACAGTTGAGACTTCCCTGATAAAAGGCCAGTGGTCTGGGGACTTAACGGTTCCACTTACAGTAGGGGAGTGTAAAAAAGTGTTTGCACTGGTGTGGGAGACAGCCAGCAACGCCAGGTTCAAACTTATTCAGTTCCACTATTTACATCGCACTTACCTGACACCCCAGAGGCTGGCTCGTTTGAATCCAGAACGCCCCTCACATTGCCCTGATGTAGCACAGACCCCACAACTTTCTTACACATGACTTAGTCATGTATTCGCCTACAACGGAACTGGCGTCAGGTAATCCTGATACTCCGCACAGCCAGAGCTGCTAAAATAGAAGCGACTATCAAACATTTCCTGCTGGGGGTACTCCCAACACCAAAAAAGGGAATACGTACATGGTACAAATTTGCACTCCTAGGCCTAGTCTTAGCAAAATGACACATTGCCATACATTGGACTCAAACCTCCCCCAAAATTGGACAAATTGCAGTCGGACATGCGAGAATGGGGTGTGGCTGAAGAGGGCCGCCTGAAAGCAGTACGCACAGATGAGAATGCAGAACGAGATCTAGTGGAATGAAGACACATGCTGGAAGGACTGTAAAGACCAGACACCCAACCAGAATCAGACTTGGTCGGAACACAGATAACACAACCTAACACTCCCTTACAAACGTGGTTCTGTAGACGGTTCTGTCCCCCACGCATAGGATAGACAGTTATCAAGGAGCAGATAACTGTCACCCCTGTCACTGTCAGTAGAGCGTCACCCCTCTACTGACCACTAGATCTCGAATGGTCAATTGATACCCTGCCCTAAAAAAATAACAAAGATATGTAAATCATGTCTTTAGATAATACTGTCACTAGTCACTGCTACGAGTTGTTGTTGGTTTTTTATATCTCTTCCTTTTGTAACTCCTGTATTCTGATTGTAATGAACAATCACTGCACACAAATAGCGCCTTTGAGAGTAAACCCTATTGCACCACTCATGTCGAGATGTAAACCTCGCTAATGGCCCCGTGGGCATACTATGAGAATTGTAAGATGTGCAAATTATTGTGACAATAATGCAGTGCTGTATTAAAAATAAGTTAAAAAAAATATGTAATCACAGTTGTTTGCCAATGAATTATGGACTCTATATGCGTGGACAAGTCAAAGTGAATTAGAGAAAATAATTTATAGACCAGTCTAATCAAGTGAGTGCATTTATTTTCTAATGAATCTACACTTTCGCTTGCCCACACAGCTAATTTTGCCACGTTTGTCGGATAGACACCAACAAACACTGTGGCTGATTCTCTATGCCCCACTGAATTATAAGACCTACTCCGTTCTGGATGTGAGTAGCACCTCTCGAATGGACGTGCACTAGGTCCAGGTGTGTTTGTTCTGGTGAGCTTTGCTGGAACATCAGACCTATCATAACCAGTCCCTGGGCGCTTTTTCATGAACTTTTAGGTGGACTTGGGAATTTGAATCAAGAGGAGGGTTAGGTCAAGTCATGTTCCCCGAACCATTTGGAATCTTGCCTATTGCACCTTTGCGCCTATTATGCTCAGCAATTAGAGCGGTGCATGTGAGGTTAGGGAGATTAGCTGAGGACCTATCTTTCGCTGGTAGTGCAGGCAGCTGACTTTGCCTCAATGTCCCTACTTCGGCCGATAGCGCTGCCAGCTGCGCTCTCAGGTCAACCACTGGAGATTGAAGACTCCTGACCAAAGTGGCTATGTCCTCATCACCATGATCCCCCCTTACACACACCCTTGAGAGCTTGAGCACCCTAGTAGGCCTGTGACAGCATTCGCTCTGGTGTTTCTTCTGGGCCACTGCATGGTTGAAGTTTGGTAAATACAGTATGGCTGTTCGTGTAAGAGATGACTGGCTCCAGTGGGACAGGAGGATGAACCGTGGAGGCAAGGCTTCAGGAATAACCACTGTTCCCCCGGGGTACGCGGGTCAGGAGGTCCGCCACAGCTCTAGATTTTTCAATATATCCTGACAGTTTACGTTTTAGCAAATAGAGGTGTGATCTTACCAATGATTGCCCTTGGCTCTGCAACCTCGCTTTGCCCCCCCCCCCCCCCCCCCCCGAGATCTTTGACCTCCTCGATCAGTGTGTCTATTACCTCAAGGGTCGCATCAACTTAGAACTTGCAAACAGGATCTTTGGGAATAAGTTTGGAGCTGGTGATCCTTTTTCCTGTCAGTTCTCAGTGGCTTTTCTTTTACCCGTTATAACAGAGTTCAGAACAACAATACTTGTAAAAGTAAAAATACAAATAAACGGCCAGTAGGAATAAGTTTACTTGTTGAAGGTGAAGAAAATAGCCCCAGCTAATGAGCCCAAAGGAATGGCAACACAAAAGGTTCAGCCCTCACTGAGGAGGCTCTTCCCCCTCTGTCCCGCTGAGGAGGAGCAACAGCTTCTGGGAAGTAAAGTCCCCGCAAAACCAACGCACAACATATGAAGGTGATAAGGAGATGAAGCTAGAGACACTCACCAGAAATTGAACTTTGATGCTGATGTAAGCCGCCCCACAAGGGTGAGACAAATGTTCGCCTCAAGCAATAATGGCCAGGCTTGAGGGGCAATGAAGTTAAGTGGGTCCCAGCAATAATAAATTGCACACCAACCAAATGGTTTCATCCTTACCAAATGCAATGCCACTGTGCAGCTAGGCCCCTTTTGTCAGTCTACATGCTGCAGTTGACCTCTCCCTGGCAACCAACCCACTGCAAACCATATGATTAGCCTAAGAGGAGGCAGAAAGGCAGAACAAGACAGAGGGGACTAAAGGTGATTCTCAGGACGTCGAGTGAGGGCTCACCAGTGTTACCAATGGAATCCTCGTTCGAAGAGCCAAAAGGGGTGGCCCAGCTGGCTCTTTCTGGCGCTGATAGGCACTGGACAGGCCTGCCCTTGGCCCAGGCTTTGCCCGGGTGCTTCTCGCGCCACAGCAGGTGGTTGGGTGCTATATAGAGTGCAGCATGGGGAAAAAAGATGCAGCTCCTCTTCTTCAGCAGAATGAATTCTGGGACACAAAGTTCCCCCAGCATAACAAACAGCAACAGTGAGGCTCCCTGGACGTCCAGCATGAGGTGGTTAGGCAGTATATAGCGTGTGACAATGGGAAACCAGGTGCTCTCTCCTCCTTGGGAGAATGAAATCTGGAAAACGAAGTCCCTCTGGGCACAACACAACAACAGCAAGGCTCCCTGGACGTTCTGCTCTGTGGGAAGTGGTTGGATGCTATATAGTGCGTGGTGTGAGGAAACCAGGTGCAGCCCCTCCTCCTTGGCTTAATGAAGTCTAGGACACGAAGTTCCTCGAGGAACCACACAGCAACAGCAAGGCTCCCTGGAAGTCCCGATGGAATAGTATAACTTCAATCTCAATTTTCTTAGGGAGAATCAGCACACTGAATACCTGTTCACAGCAAAGCCTTGTAGTTGTCAGAAGTCAAGGAGGCCGTGTACCCCGCAAAGGGTAAACACACGTCAAATCAGCTTCTGTCCTCCTGGACTTGGCGGCTCAAAATCAACTTTCAGTAGAAAGGGTGATACAGCAGCATCTCTGGCAGTCAAGATCATCTACGGCAGTATCTTGAGCCATAATTAGGGGCGAAGGACCTCTCTTGACAAGTGTCAGCCCTTTTTTACTATATCTTATCAAATATGGAATTCCCAATATCACCGTAGGAATGTCTGGCATCAATATACTGTTCTTATAAACAAATAAGGTACAAATATGACAATCCAAACTACACTGTTTTGGCTCTTATTCTTATTTGACCTTGAAATAGAGATAACAAGGCACTTGATCCAGAGTGATGCCATATCAGGGCTTTTGTCACTGTTATTGCATAGGCGTGGAAGTAGGGGTGCTGCAGCACTCCCAAATTAACAATGCTGGAGTACCAAAGGTGAACAAGCATTAAAGATGAATTTACATTTTGTTTTTATCAGAGAAAAATCCGGAAGGGAGTCGGTATGCACCTCACTGGGGAACTGATCATTGTAACTCAAAGGTGGGCTTGAAGGCGTATAATTCAGTCTTAAAGGGTAGCAGTGTCCAGAATTCCTTTAGGTTTATCCGTGCCCGATGATGCACTCAATGCAACCCGAAGCCATCAAGAACTGCTAGGATTTCTTTCTTCCAGATTTTTTTCTGATTAATCCATTGGTTGCCTGGACATCATTACATTTGGATAACCCACATTGGCTCCTTTCAGCGCCTTTGACTGTTTATGCAGTAAGGCCCCTTTTGTCTCTTTTTCTGGATTTTATACCAGTCACGATGATGTTGTGTCCTTGATGCCCTGATATAATTCCCACTTTTGACTCCATCCAGGATAAGAGGAGTTACCATTTTGGAACAATCCGGCTGTCACAGCGTGGGTCATTTTGTCCTGAAGAAAACCCTACGTGATGCCCTTATAATAATACAGACACCAGGGTTGAAATGTCGACATACAACTTACTTATGTCCTTAGTCACTGTAACCATAAATAGTTGAGATTGCAGGTTACTGTTTGAACTTTATAAGTGGGCAGAGATGTTTTCATTTTCTTTTGTCATTTATGGATTTATGTATTGTTTGCCAGTTCATCCAGATGTCACATCAGTCACTTACTAACTGGTTGTTTTGTTTCTGTTCTGTATGACATCTTTTTCCACCAAATGAAATATTTAAATGAAATATATATATATATATATATTTCGAAGTATCTTTGTGGTGTGTTTGGTACTACGGTACGGAAAAGAAATGTCTTTTCATTTAAATTGTTTGGATTCAAAAGTAATTGGTCTCACCCAACAGAACATTTTGTAGACTATATCAACTTTCTAAAAGTGGCATTTTCAAAATTCTAATATAAAATCTGACTTTACCATAAGAGAGGATTTTTCATTGCAATTCCAGAGACACCAAACATGAACTTATCACCTGTTCCCATTTGGAAGTTACAGCTTATTAAATGGAATATAGTAACTGCAAAATTATCCTATGAGCGGAGCAGTGTTAAGGTCACAGAGTTCTAACCATCAAAATCAAGATCAGCAAAAATTGGGAGAAAGGACTACCCTAAGGCTTGTAGGTCTAAAAACTATTAGTTGTTTATATGTACCATACCACTTCCCCTTGAGGGCTTGCATTGATCTGCATGAGTTACCACTTTACAGCTGTAGCCCCCGTCTGCTCCATCTGGCTTCCTCCTGCATGGCTGAATCAATTATGTGATAGTGATACCTGCATTAGCAAATTAACCCAACCATTTTGGCTTTGCCAATGCTGATTATGGCATGGCAGGACAGTGCAGCTGTCTCCAGACAATTATGTAAGAGTCACTAGGAGAGGGGATTTGGCTCTGTCCACAAGTTGGGAGTCAGGAGTACATATTTTTATTGGGAAGAGGTTGTGTGGTTCCACAAAAAAGTGCTTGCCCACTAAGCAGCTGTGACCATTTTGTTTTATTATTCAGCTGCCTGTACTTGAACATACAGGGGCACACACATGACATTGCAATGCCATCAATGAGTCTTAGATAACTAGATAATCTATAGAGTTTTTCTCTGGGAGGAGCACAGATGGGAGAGGAACAGCTATTAACCTACATAGATTTATAGGTCTGACTTGACAGTGGAACTGTCATCTGACCTTTTAATCTACACCAATATTATCCTACAGTTCTTTGCTTCCACACAAATTCCTATCAATTCCCATGCTATCTACTTGTAATGCTTTACAATAGCATACAACATTCCTTCAAAGCAAGACATTTTGGCGGTGCGGTGACCGTCAGGTGGTCATCCAATAAAGCAAGTCTGCAGGTCGCACGGCTAATAACCATCATTTAGTTTGACAAGATTACTTTTAAAAATCGCGTAATAGCCTGCAGTACCGGATGCTCGGGGCACCTGTAACAGCCTGCAGTACCGGATGCTCGGGGGCACCTGTAACAGCCTGCAGTACCGGATGCTCGGGGCACCTGTAACAGCCTGCAGTACCGGATGCTCGGGGCACCTGTAACAGCCTGCAGTACCGGATGCTCGGGGCACCAGTAACAGCCTGCAGTACTGGATGCTCAGGGCACCTGTAACAGCCTGCAGTACCGGATGCTCGGGGCACCTGTAACAGCCTGCAGTACCAGATGCGCGGGGCACCTAGTAACAGCCTGCATTACCGGATGCTTGGGGGCACCTGTAACAGCCTGCAGTACCGGATGCTCGTGGCACCTAGTAACAGCCTGCAGTACCGGATGCTCGGGGCACCTAGTAACAGCCTGCTGTACCGGATGTTGGGGCACCTGTAACAGCCTGCAGTACCGGATGCTCGGGGCAATTAGTAACAGCCTGCAGTACCGGATGCTCGGGGAACCTAGTAACAGCCTGCTGTACCGGATGCTCGGGGCACCTGCAACAGCCTGCAGTACCGGATGCTCGGGGCACCTAGTAACAGCCTGCTGTACCGGATGCTCGGGGCACCTGCAACAGTCTGCAGTACCGGATGCTCGGGGCACCTAGTAACAGCCTGCTGTACCGGATGCTCGGGGCACCTGCAACAGCCTGCAGTACCGGATGCTCGGGGCACCTAGTAACAGCCTGCTGTACCGGGTGCTCGGGGCACCTAGTAACCGCCTGCTGTACCGGATGCTCGGGGCACCTCGTAACAGCCTGCAGTACTTGATGCTAGGGGTACCTAGTAGCAGCCTGCAGTACCGAATGCTCGGGGCACCTAGTAACAGCCTGCTATACCGGATGCTTGGGGCATCTGCAACACCTGCAGTACCAGATGCTATGGGCACCTAGTAACAGTCTGCTATACCAGATGCAAAGGACACCTAGTAACAGCTTGCAGTACTGGATGCTCGGGGCACCTAGTAACAGCCTGCAGTACCGGATGCAATGGGCACCTAGTAACAGCCTGCTGTACCGGATGCTCGGGCACTTGTAACAGCTTGCAGTACTGGATGCTCGGGGCATCTAGTAACAGCCTGCAGTACTGGATGCAATGGGCCCCTAATAACAGCCTGCTGTACCGGATGCTCGGGGCACCTAGTAACAGCCTGCAGTACTTGATGCTTGGGGTACCTAGTAACAGCCTGCAGTACCGGATGCAATGGGCACCTAGTAACAGCCTGCAGTACTTGATGCTAGGGGTACCTAGTAACAGCCTGCAGTACTTGATGCTAGGGGTACCTAGTAACAGCCTTCAGTACTTGATGCTAGGGGTACCTAGTAACAGCCTGCAGTACTTGATGCTCGGGGCTCCTAGTAACAGCCTGCAGTACTTGATGCTCGGGGCTCCTAGTAACAGCCTGCAGTACTTGATGCTAGGAGTACCTAGTAACAGCCTGCAGTACTTGATGCTAGGGGTACCTAGTAACAGCCTGCAGTACTTGATGCTCGAGGCTCCTAGTAACAGCCTGCAGTACTTGATGCTAGGGGTACCTAGTGACAGCCTGCAGTACTTGATGCTAGGGGTACCTAGTAACAGCCTGTAGTACTTGATGCTAGGGGTACCTAGTAACAGCCTGTAGTACTTGATGCTCGGGGCACCTGTAACAGCCTGCAATACCGGATGCTCGGGGCACCTGTAACAGCCTGCAGTACCGGATGCTCGGGGGCACCTGTAACAGCCTTCAGTACCGGATGCTCGGGGCACCTGTAACAGCCTGCAGTACCGGATGCTCGGGGCACCAGTAACAGCCTGCAGTACCGGATGCTCGGGGAACCTGTAATAGCCTGCAGTACTTGATGCTCGAGGCTCCTAGTAACAGCCTGCAGTACTTGATGCTAGGGGTACCTAGTGACAGCCTGCAGTACTTGATGCTAGGGGTACCTAGTAACAGCCTGTAGTACTTGATGCTAGGGGTACCTAGTAACAGCCTGTAGTACTTGATGCTCGGGGCACCTGTAACAGCCTGCAATACCGGATGCTCGGGGCACCTGTAACAGCCTGCAGTACCGGATGCTCGGGGGCACCTGTAACAGCCTTCAGTACCGGATGCTCGGGGCACCTGTAACAGCCTGCAGTACCGGATGCTCGGGGCACCAGTAACAGCCTGCAGTACCGGATGCTCGGGGAACCTGTAATAGCCTGCAGTACCGGATGCTCGGGGCACCTGTAACAGCCTGCAGTACCGGATGCTCGGGGGCACCTGTAACAGCCTGCAGTACCGGATGCTCGGGGCACCTGTAACAGCCTGCAGTACCGGATGCTCGGGGCACCTGTAACAGCCTGCAGTACCGGATGCTCGGGGCACCAGTAACAGCCTGCAGTACTGGATGCTCAGGGCACCTGTAACAGCCTGCAGTACCGGATGCTCGGGGCACCTGTAACAGCCTGCAGTACCAGATGCGCGGGGCACCTAGTAACAGCCTGCATTACCGGATGCTTGTAACAGCCTGCAGTAGCGGATGCTCGTGGCACCTAGTAACAGCCTGCAGTACCGGATGCTCTGGGCACCTAGTAACAGCCTGCAGTACCGGATGCTCGGGGAACCTAGTAACAGCCTGCTGTACCGGATGCTCGGGGCACCTGCAACAGCCTGCAGTACCGGATGCTCGGGGCACCAAGTAACAGCCTGCTGTACCGGATGCTCTGGGCACCTGCAACAGTCTGCAGTACCGGATGCTCGGGGCACCTAGTAACAGCTTGTTGTACCGGATGCTCGGGGCACCTGCAACTGCCTGCAGTACCGGATGCTCGGGGCACCTAGTAACAGCCTGCTGTACCGGGTGCTCGGGGCACGTAGTAACCGCCTGCTGTACCGGATGCTCGGGGCACCTCGTAACAGCCTGCAGTACTTGATACTAGGGGTACCTAGTAGCAGCCTGCAGTACCGGATGCTCGGGGCACCTAGCAACAGCCTGCTATACCGGATGCTCGGGGCATCTGCAACAGCCTGCAGTACCAGATGCTATGGGCACCTAGTAACAGTCTGCTATACCGGATGCAATGGACACCTAGTAACAGCTTGCAGTACTGGATGCTCGGGGCACCTAGTAACAGCCTGCAGTACCGGATGCAATGGGCACCTAGTAACAGCCTGCTGTACCGGATGCTCGGGCACTTGTAACAGCTTGCAGTACTGGATGCTCGGGGCATCTAGTAACAGCCTGCAGTACTGGATGCAATGGGCCCCTAATAACAGCCTGCTGTACCGGATGCTCGGGCACCTAGTAACAGCCTGCAGTACTTGATGCTCGGGGCACCTCGTAACAGCCTGCAGTACTTGATACTAGGGGTACCTAGTAGCAGCCTGCAGTACCGGATGCTCGGGGCACCTAGCAACAGCCTGCTATACCGGATGCTCGGGGCATCTGCAACAGCCTGCAGTACCAGATGCTATGGGCACCTAGTAACAGTCTGCTATACCGGATGCAATGGACACCTAGTAACAGCTTGCAGTACTGGATGCTCGGGGCCCCTAATAACAGCCTGCTGTACCGGATGCTCGGGCACCTAGTAACAGCCTGCAGTACTTGATGCTCGGGGCACCTCGTAACAGCCTGCAGTACTTGATACTAGGGGTACCTAGTAGCAGCCTGCAGTACCGGATGCTCGGGGCACCTAGCAACAGCCTGCTATACCGGATGCTCGGGGCATCTGCAACAGCCTGCAGTACCAGATGCTATGGGCACCTAGTAACAGTCTGCTATACCGGATGCAATGGACACCTAGTAACAGCTTGCAGTACTGGATGCTCGGGGCACCTAGTAACAGCCTGCAGTACCGGATGCAATGGGCACCTAGTAACAGCCTGCTGTACCGGATGCTCGGGCACTTGTAACAGCTTGCAGTACTGGATGCTCGGGGTACCTAGTAACAGCCTGTAGTACTTGATGCTCGGGGCACCTAGTAACAGCCTGCAGTACTTGATGCTAGGGGTACCTAGTAACAGTCTGTAGTACTTGATGCTCGGGGCACCTAGTAACAGCCTGCAGTACTTGATGCTCGGGGCACCTAGTAACAGCCTGCAGTACTTGATGCTAGGGGTACCTAGTAACAGCCTGCAGTACTTGATGCTAGGGCTACCTAGTAACAGCCTGCAGTACTTGATGCTAGGGGTACCTAGTAACAGCCTGTAGTACTTGATGCTCGGGGCACCTAGTAACAGCCTGCAGTACTTGATGCTCGGGGCACCTAGTAACAGCCTGCAGTACTTGATGCTCGGGCACCTAGTAACTGCCTGCAGTACTTGATGCTCGGGGCACCTAGTAACAGCCTGCTGTACTTGATGCCAGGGGTACCTAGTAACAGCCTGCAGTACTTGATGCTAGGGGTACCTAGTAACAGCCTGTAGTACTTGATGCTCGGGGCACCTAGTAACAGCCTGCAGTACTTGATGCTCGGGGCACCTAGTAACAGCCTGCAGTACTTGATGCTCGGGGCACCTAGTAACAGCCTGCAGTACTTGATGCTCGGGCACCTAGTAACTGCCTGCAGTACTTGATGCTCGGGGCACCTAGTAACAGCCTGCTGTACTTGATGCTAGGGGTAACTAGTAACAGCCTGCAGTACTTGATGCTAGGGGTACCTAGTATCAGCCTGTAGTACCTGACCTGATGCTCGGCGCACCTAGTAACAGCCTGCAGTACTTGATGCTAGGGGTACCTAGTAACAGCCTGCAGTACTTGATGCTAGGGCTACCTAGTAACAGCCTGCAGTACTTGATGCTAGGGGTACCTAGTAACAGCCTGTAGTACTTGATGCTCGGGGCACCTAGTAACAGCCTGCAGTACTTGATGCTCGGGGCACCTAGTAACAGCCTGCAGTACTTGATGCTCGGGCACCTAGTAACTGCCTGCAGTACTTGATGCTCGGGGCACCTAGTAACAGCCTGCTGTACTTGATGCCAGGGGTACCTAGTAACAGCCTGCAGTACTTGATGCTAGGGGTACCTAGTAACAGCCTGTAGTACTTGATGCTCGGGGCACCTAGTAACAGCCTGCAGTACTTGATGCTCGGGGCACCTAGTAACAGCCTGCAGTACTTGATGCTCGGGGCACCTAGTAACAGCCTGCAGTACTTGATGCTCGGGCACCTAGTAACAGCCTGCTGTTCTTGATGCTAGGGGTACCTAGTATCAGCCTGTAGTACCTGATGCTCGGCGCACCTAGTAACAGCCTGCAGTACTTGATGCTAGGGGTACCTAGTAACAGCCTGTAGTACTTGATGCTAGGGGTAGCTAGTAACAGCCTGCAGTACCTGATGCTCGGCGCACCTAGTAACAGCCTGCAGTACTTGATGCTAGGGGTACCTAGTAACAACCTGCAGTACTGGAAGCTCATTTTGTTCACTCTCGGGGCACCTACTAACAGCCTGTGTTAGTGCAGTTGTGTGCTGTCTGTCTCGTGCCATCTGGTAAGGTGGTACTGCAGGGTTTTGTGGCACGCGCGAAGGACACCTGGAAACAGCTGGATATGGCTACCCACTGGACCGATTACTGGGGCAGTGATTGAATAGACAACAGTTACTGGAGATGTTGCTCATGGGAAATACTGTTCAACGCGAGCAGGTGATTACTGTGAAAATGTTTATTGAAGCAGCAATTATTTCAGCTGTTATCACCAAAGACAAGCATTATACTAGCAACTTTTATCAGGGCAATCCATGTCAAAGCAGTTTCTGCAGAAGCAATGATCACTCCAGGCTGCGATCACTGTGGCAGCGGGGACTGGCTCAAAGGTCACTGGAACAAAGAGCACTAGTTACTTGTGGCCGGGATGAGTGCGTGACTGAGGGGAGCTCTGACTACTTGTGTGTGATTACTGGGCGATGATGGGGATTACTGAAGCCAGGAGTGGCTTTGTTTGTTAACTTCAATGAGAACCTAATGGCTCCATAAAAGCAGTGAAAAGGGGGGTGGTGAGCACATCCTTGCCACAGGCTTCTATTTCTTTAATATTTTATCACAGTTTATTATTAATAGGGCTTGGTTCTGGGCCATATATATTACAAGTAAGCCTATGATGAATCCATCGCCACAGCCAGCCCTGATTTCCTTTTTACTTGACCGGCAGAGGGCGCTGTCTTCCCAGTATTTACTGATAAATACAACCTTTCCCTGGACAGTGCCCCAGAGGCGTTGAAGCGCGCTTTTATCAGACCCTTGTAAAGGAACCCGTCTTTGAGCCATGCGGTCGCTGAAAGCTGTAGGACGATCTCCTTCCTCTTTGGAGTTAGTAAAGTCCTGAGGGCCATGCCGGTAGAAGAGTTAAGAGCCACCGGAGGGAGGGATCTGATCAAGTCCAGTACGCAACCCGACCTGGCTTAAGACGTGTGTGCATACAGCTTGTGTTGCAGGCTTGCGTGGCCCACTTTTGGGCAACCTATTAACAGCCTGTGGGAGTGACCTTGTGCGCTTCTCACTTTCGAACGCTTAGCTTTGGCAAAGCCGTTGGGTCTGGCTTTATTGTGGCAACGTGCAAAAAACACCTGTGACAAAAACGACAAACAGCCCAAACAGAAGTCGTGACTTGGATGCGAAATACAAGATCCATTATCAAATGCAGTCCCCGTTTAACATAGAAAGTTCATAACCGCTGTGCACCGGGATACGACGTCATGGAGAACAGAGACAGAAACTGTACATGGTGCGTGGATATCCGTTTGCATGCATTATGGGATGACTTCTAATGAATTATCTCTAAGCCAGACAGGCCCTCTGGTGCCTGCTAGTCTCAGAATTGGTCACAGTCCAAGTTAGGGTAGAGAGGTCATTAACGGACAGGTGCGCTCGGTATGTGAGCATTCATTAATATGCATGTGGTGCGAGCTGGCCTCGTGCCTCATTGCAGACAGCTGTGAATGCAAGGATGGTCGACTCGCCATTCGCTTCCGCCATTATAGAACCCGTGGCTCTTACAGTCGGAATAGCACAAACACGGGACAGTGTTAAAGGGGCACCAGGCTGCAGCAGGCTCCCCTGTGGCATCAGCTGTCCCAGACCCAGGCGAAGCTGTCCCCTGTCGGACAGTTGCCGTTTGTGAACGTCATTTGTTAACGAGACACAAAGCCAAATCTCAGCACATGCATATTAAAGAATTGTCACTTACCGAGTGAACAGTCTGCGGTGCGCATCTGTAAGTTAACGACCCCTCAGCAGCAGATAACATTCAATGCTCTGCAGCAGCAGTCGCAATGCATTGATGCGTTTCCTTGCTAGTCACGAGGAGTGAGAGCCCTTTGCTAAACCATTTCCTCCGGGACACTCAAAATCTACGCAAATTGAAATGTCACTTTAGTGCATTAAATATTGGAAGCCTTCACGTGAAAAGCTTGCTACTTTGTGCAGGGCAGGCTTTGCTCATACAGCCCCCTCTTACCTCAGGGCCGGTATCATGATAGGCTTGGCTGACTTACAGCAGACCCGAGCACCTGTTTTATGCACCTGCAGTGTGTAAAGTGAATTAATTTAACTCAATAATCCCTTAACTTTCGATCAGTGCATTATTTTACACACCACGCTCAGTAACTGAAAGAAACTTACTTTGCTCACTGGTTGTGAATTGTCTGAAAATCAGGCTATAGCCCAGAGAAATATTGGACTAAATGAATTCATTGCAGGTGCGTACACATAGGTGCTGGGCTCTGGACAGAAGCAGCAGATCATGACACAACTAGTGACCTCCCATGTTAAAGGATTTATAGCATTGTAGAATGCAGGTTATTTTGTGTTTCCGCTTACCTGTCTTCTCTGGTATTTTGTCTGCTATGTTTTTGTCTCTATATCGTAGTATAATACATGGGATTCTGTAATCCCTGTATAAATTCCAGTCTCTAATCTCTTTATAATCAACGACTGGTGACGCACTCAGTCGCCGATTATAAAAAAAATACATTAGAACTCGACGATTAGAAGTTATTATAATCGAGTTCTGACATCACAATGCCTCAGTAGCAGTCCGTGGAGGGAGTTCGGTGGGGCAGTGAGGCGGGGCGGGGGAGGGAAATGTAAACACCGGAATATGGATGAACGGAGGTAAGTACACATTTAAATAAATAAAACAAATTCATTTGCGCGCTGCATCGCAAAATGCGATGCAGCGCACGCAACGAAATTCGTTTTATTTATTTAAATGTGTACTTACCTCCGTTCATCCATATTCCGGTGTTTACATTTCCCCACTCTGCCCCTCCCCCGCCCCGCCTCACTGCCCCACCGAACTCCCTCCACGGACCGCTACTGCAATGCCTGCTTCCAGCAGCCGATGTGAAAGGCAGGTCAGGACACTGAGCATAATTGAAGCAGCTGTTTAAAGCAATGAAAATGGAAGAACGTTGGTTTTCTTTCTTCTGCTCTATTTTTTAGCTTACAATGACAAGCAGAGACAGCATGTTTATTTTTTGCGCTCATTAGATAGTTAGAGAAAAGCTAGAATATTTTTGCATGTCTCTGCACATTCCGAGCTAGTGCAGCTTTTTTTTTTTTTTTAAACTGACTTCTATTAAACTGTTTATAATATCTGTTTGTAACAAATAACTAACAGGTTTTTTATGTGTTTAATTTTGCACTAGAGGTTTTATTTCTATTCATGTTTGCAAACATGCTTGCTTTTTCATATGAAAGAGCTAAGCATCAAGATTTTAAGGGAAAGGTGATGATGCAACCTTGTATTATATGGGATAATGATATTGCAAGTCACCTCGAAGTTCCATAAACTTATAAAG
The DNA here is from genome assembly GCF_964204655.1 of Triturus cristatus. Classification (NCBI taxonomy): domain Eukaryota; kingdom Metazoa; phylum Chordata; class Amphibia; order Caudata; family Salamandridae; genus Triturus; species Triturus cristatus. The sequence goes on along the minus strand of NC_140581.1, from coordinate 513,309,298 downwards.
GAACTCGGCCTTCGGCCTCATTCCTCTATATGGTTATGGAACTCCTTGGTGACTTGCAATATCTTTATAATGTATGGCAGGAGGAGCTTTATCCCTTATATAATACATACAATTCTGTAATCCCTGTTTAAATGCCAGACCGTAATATCTTTATAATCAGTGACTTGTGACACACCCACTCTCTAGCTACAAAGAAAACACATCAGAACTCAACTAGTATAAGTTATTACAGTTGAGTTCTGATGTCACAATGCCTGCTGCCAGAGCCATCAGCCAAGGAGAAAGGCAGGTCTTGTCACAGAGCATAATTGAAGCAGCTGTTTAATGCAACAAAAATGGAATGTTGCTTTTCTTTCTTCTGCTCTATGTTTTTTAGTTTACAACAACAAGCGCACAGAGTGGGTATTTTTTGCAATCCTTAGGAAACTAGAATCTTTCTGCAGGTTTCTACACATTCTGAAGTACTGGAGCTTTCATTTTTTTCCAAAAATGGACTTGCATCAATCAGTTTCTAATATCTGTTTGCAACAAATATCTAACAAGTTTTTGATGTGTTTAATTTGAACTAGAGGTTTTATTTTTAGTCTTCATGTTTGCAAACATTCTCGTTCTTTCATATGAAGGGCTATGCAGTGGGGTGTGGGAAAGGTGATGGTGTGGCCATGTATTATATGGGATAAAGTCCCTCTGGTGTACATGATAAATGATATTGTAAGTCACCTCGGAGTTACATAACCTTATGAATGATCCCATATATTATTACCCTTGATAATGCTGACAGCAATTCATTAGTCAGCATTAATTAAGGCATTAAAATATCAGAATTTGAATTAACCTCGAGGTTTCTGTTTTCATTTAACCAAATGCAATTCAAATATTTCTTACCCTTGTATTAGGATGACTATCTTAAGACCTGCTTAAGTGGTGCAGTGGCTCTAATTCTCAGAAAGCATAGTAAATCATATCCAAAAGGTTACAGCCGCCAAGGCTGCAAATGTACTTGTTTTTGGAAATTACACGCATTTGCCATGATAGATCTGCAAACCTTATTTCCAGACATACTCCCCTACAAGTTTTGTGAGTTGCATTTTTGCATGAACAAATATACACTGGTATATTTTCTAATACTAAAATCTGTTGAGCAATTACGATAGTAATTGGTAGCTTTTTTATTTTTTGTATCTTTGATGCAATCCATTTAATTCCCCTCCACAATCCTCTTCACATGCACTCCCACCAATTTTTGGGGTGTTCCCGTCCCGTTCCTACCATGGGAAGTGATTTATTTCGGCCTTTGTTAGGAGTACATTTTTAACCCTTTCCAGGTTGATGTTTAACCAAACTTACGCAGGCACGTAACTTTGTGCAATTGCCCAAGGAGCCTAGAGCAGAGAAGATCCAAATATAAATGTGCTAATTGTACTGAACAATCATCAGGGCTACTGGTTATCTGAAAAAAAGTCAGCTATATGTAATTCACTAAACAGGCTTGTGGTGTTTGATGGTGCGGGGTGTGGAAATCTATTGTGATTTTAACCGTGGCTTCAATGAAAGTGAATCTAAACTGTAGAACTACTACTGGTAGTTTACTGTATTTGTAAACTATTCTCATGAGAGAGAAAAAATACTATTTAATAACTTCTAGCACTGACAGCTCTCCTGTGGCACCTACTAGCACATGCTGTCACTTTCGTGCCAACACCCTCTCAACTCTCGTGAACTAAAGTCATTCATTTGAAAGAGACATAGCTGCTAGTAACGCAGTGGCACACGTGCACATACAGGCCCAGATTCAGTGCTGAATTTAGGCCTATGGTGGTCGGTGGGATCCACCAGCACTAATTTTTGGGCGGTATTTATATCGGAAACGCAAATATTGTGTCAAAAATATTGAGGACAAAAATATTGTGAAGGAAATTTTCTATAGGAAAGTAAAGTTTTAGTATTTATAACTCCACATATATGTACCGTGACAATTTATTTATCTTCACTGTATGTAGATGTGGAGTTTAGAATAGTGAATCTCTAATTACCTATTTGCACTTACCTTCTCAATATTTTTGACACAATATTCTGTCCACACGATTTTGTGCTTCTGATATTCTGTCAATGATCCTTTTGGGGACCGGTACTTATTTTTCCTCGTCAGAACTTTCCTGAGAGCAAGAGAGGGAAAACACATAAAATGGAAAGAAGTAGGAAGAAAAAGACAGAAAAAACGTCACAATGTGAGAAAGCAGGAACCCGCACAAGTGCGATTAAGGGCAGGGTGTGTCTGATAATGGATTAAAGACCTGGCTTTTTTAAAGTTATGCGCACGTAGTGGGGAAGGGGTCTCCCATTGCCAAGGACAAGTAATTTATACTAACTATGCTCTATTTGATGCAGGCCTGCTAAAAATCAGGACCCGTTACCCCCTTTTTCTTTTGTCAATGGATTAAAGAGGCCTGAGTTGGATTGAAGAATATGCAACTTTGGTATTTGGTGCACTTACATTAAATAGTGCCAACTGCGGACTTCTGGGCACAGCTTTAGGCACCGGCACTCATTATTTAATAAATTAAGCACTGCCCCAATGAACTATTATTTGTCACAATGATAACGACAGCCACAATCAACTTTCTGATGCAATATATTTTCTTGCACAGGAAAGTTGACCCAAGGCAGAGGAAAATTGCTTTGAGTTGTGGAGCATCAACCCCTATCTACCGAAAGTGACCTCAAAACATTTTGAGGAGCTAGGGTGAAGGCAGGAGAGGGTTTAAAGAGGAATGTGTGCAGTCTGAAGGGGAGCAGCCTTAACAATTGAGCCTTTACTAGGAAGGACCCTTTCCACATAGGTAAGTATTTGTACCTTTACCAAGCAGTACTTTACCACACAGGCAAGTAAGTATCTCTTTTATATAACCTACTTTTTACCCTATTTTTTAAAAAAAGGGATTTTAGGGTTTTACGAATGGTTGTATGACAGAATTACGACTCCTTTAACAACGAATGGTCTTAACAACAACGCCGGAGCAACAAAAGCATCTTAACAACCAAAGTCTTTACAACAACTTTATTTACCACAAATATGCCTTTACCAGAAAAATGTAAGGATTTTTACAGGTAAGTATAAACGCTTTATATATATATATACCTTTTGATGACATGGACCCTTATCTATGTGATGAATGGAAAACAAGCACGGAAGACTGCTTCATGAAACTTATGGGCACTCTAATAACTCATGGCAAACGTTGGATGGAACAAACGGCAATAATAGAGGAACTGCTAAAAGGAATAGCAGATAAAAAGGAGCAGGAAAATGTAAGCAGCATTGGACAAAATGGAAGAATGCATTGCTGAACATGCAGAGGACATCAGAATGCGTAAAGGACACATGTTCACCGTTATCAATATGGCACACCTTCGCCCAAAAATGTAAGACCCTGATAGCCAAAGACAAGATGAATACCATTGGGCATGGAATTGTCACCCAGTGACACTGATGTGAACCCTGACCCAGGTTCCTCGGCTCATGAAGGCCCAATAGAAATAGTGGATTTTCACAGGGAGATGCAGTTATTGAGAATGACCATGCCACTACGAGGAAGAGGTCGAGGATGAGGTGGCACATAAATGAGGAGGGGGAAGAGGACAAACCGCTAATATATCAGTGATTTAGACTTGGTGAGTGACAAATCCACTATGAACCCTAAAGTTATTAAGATCTTCGACACAATCCTCATGCCAACCCAAGAAAAGATTCTTGATTATGGGTTAAGTTTCTGCCCAACCACAGGTCCGGATTTTATCAACCTTCAGATTGAGATCTATAAATTTGTGAGAAAATTGAAATTATGTAACTATTATGCCACGAAGAATGGGAGTAGAGAAACAACTATCAGAGAATCTACGACACCAAGGTCTAATTTCTCAATCAGTGACATCCCTGAGTTACTAACTCTAGTCGAGCTGGATATGGAACATATGGATCAGATGCCTAGCTCATCAGACCAAGAGATGACGGGCATTGCCGAGCTGGAAGGCATGGGTTTCTTGACAGATTCACATGAGGAAAGTAGCTTGAAGTCACGGAGTAGGTTTGGCCCTCAACTACCTAGTGGAAATTTTGATTGATGTATTTTATGAATTGATGATAGGCGATATCAATCAATAAAGGAAAATATCCAGATACAAAGGAAAGAACAACTTTACATTCAAAGACCGACAAGAATTCAACCTGCTCAAAGCAAATCAATCCATAATTATCAAAACCTCTGATAAGGGAGGTAACATCATTAATATGAATAAAGACCAATATACCAGGGAAGCACACAAATAGCTAGACATCAAGGACCATTATGAGCGTCTTAAAACCAATCCAACAAGTGCACATCAAAAACAATATCATAACATTTTAAAAATGGCTTGATTTAGGTCTCATACAGTTTGAGGAATATGTATATCTTAAGGTTGACCATCCAAGGAACCCTGTGATATACTTTCTACCAAAAATGTATAAGGACAGGAACAACCCCAGAGGAAGACCAGTTGTCAATATGGCAGATTCCCTCCTGGAAAACAAATCAAGATTCTTAGATATTTTTCTATATGAATATGTCACCAGCCCATCCTCGTATATTCAACATACGAGTGACGTTTTATCAAAGATTTATAAGATCCCATGGCATAACAACTACCTCGTGGTCACTATGGATGTCACATCACTTTATACGTCCATCAAACATAAATATGGCATAGAGGCCTGTAAAAATATTTTAAGAGCCCACCCCTGAATTACACTCAACATACTCAGATGATCATCACAATGTTGAAATACTGTCTCATTCATAATGTGTTCTTGTTCAACAACAAGGTCTATTTGAGGTGACAACTCGTTAAATAACCAAAAGAATTACATACAACATATTTTGTTGTTTATGTCCTCAAATGTGACTGTAAAATGAGGTACAGTGGAAGTACGATAAATAAAGTCAAAATTCGCATTCTGCAGCACATTAGAACCATGAAGACTCATGACAGGAATTATCAAATGGCCAAACATTTTTGGGATGCACATCAAGGGTACTCCAGTTGTTTGACATACTATGGGATCAAGCACATCAAAGTCCATCCCCGCAAGGGGGATCGTGAACTTGAGCCATGGAGTTGTGAGTCTTGAATGATCATCTAGCTGGGCCCAGAGAAACCCTGGGGTCATAATCTTGATGCAGAGTTGCATGTTCATTTCTGACATACTGGGTTTCCCTTACCAAAGAATGTGATGATGAACTGAGTTGATCAGTGTTGTTTCTTTTTACCATATATCTGTTGGCACTGCATAAGTGATTCTATGCACTTCAAGTAATACGATTTATGAATTGTGATGTCCCCTTTACGGTCATGTATAACCAACTCTTGGTCAAGTAGAAGATGAATTACTCTATACAGGTTTACATTGGTGCTGAATAACCGTTAAGTATAACGAGTCCTACTTTATCACCACTTGCACTTTCACACAACATACGAGTTAGCAGAGGAGCATCCTCATTGCACAGTATTGACATGTTGTGTACCTTCACGGGACCACCATATAGTGTTGTTGAGATATAGGATGTCCCATGGCTCTCACTTCTTGGCTTACAATAATGAAATGATGAATATATATATATATCACTGAACATCCATATTTGGTTCTCTTTCAAGGATAAAGATTAGATATACACATTGAGCAAGGACATTTTCCTTAGAAAATATCACTATATGGGCTTGCAGGTCACTGGGATGCAGGGAATTAGATACATCATCATTGAAGGCATCTTGATAATATGCACCTCAAATGGGGCTCTGCATATTATAGTACATTATAATACCCCTACCCAGCCACGGCCCATGGAGGGAGTTCCGTGGGGCGGCAAGGCGGGGCGGGGGAGGGGCAGGGTGGGGGGTTCTAAAAACCGGAATATGGATAATTGCAGGTAAGTAAACAATTAAATGAATAAAACGAATTTCGTAGCGCGCGCTGCATCGCATTTAGCGATGCAGGGCGCACAACGAAATTCGTTTTATTTATTTAATTGTTTACTTACCTGCAATTATCTATATTCCGGTTTTTAGAACCCCCCACCTTGCCCCTCCCCCGCCCCGCCTTGCCGCCCCACAGAACTCCCTCCACGGGCCGCGGCTGCCCCTACCTCCTCACTACCATACGTAGACTGGTATCCACTCTGATGTCCGAAACGCGTCATATGGCTTTGTGAGATTAAAATAAAGACCTGATTTTGCCACACAACACTGGAGTCCGTGACTCTCTCTTCACCGGCTGTAAGTGGGGAGAGCCAGTATCTTGCTCGATATATATATATTACCTACTGGCGGTCGCCAGTAGGTAGTTATAGTTAGGACCTATCTTCCATAGGAAATTCGCAGCATTCTATTCCCAATAACTTTGGCGCCGGTTGACAAATCTTCGCGAAATTTTCAAAACTGTTGGCCAGCTCCAGTCTACTCCTATCCTGAAAGTCTTGGGGTGATTGGTCAAGCGGGAGCCGAGAAAAATGGGGGTTCCCAAAACGTGTTTTCCCCATGCAATTTTCCATAGGAACCTTTAGTCGCAGCTACAGCCTGAACTGCTGAACGGAATTACACCAAATTTGGCAAACAGGTAGCCCTTGGTTCAGAGTCGTGCCTTTTGGTTAAATGGTGTAAATCTCTTCAGTAGTTCCTGAGAAAATCAAAAGTAAAATCACATATATATCTATGGGCGCGGTGGATCCCGGGGCTTCAATATTCATGGATGGGGGGGCTCGAAGGCCCCCCCAAGCCCCATGGACTGCCACCCCCGGGGCTTTTCACACGCAAGCGCGCGAGCGTCGAGTAAAGTAATACGTTTGTGTCACGTATGCCCCTGGAGTCGCGTACCAGTCGCATAGCGATCGCGCATGAAAATATGCACCTATCGAACATCCTACGCGGATCCTACACAACAATCCTAAAATGGTGACTAGGTTCTGCGCAGTGATCGAGAAAGGTACGCTTTGGGTGCGCGACTCCCCCAAAAAATTTGGAAAAAAAAACAATAAAGAAAATATTATAAATGTATTAAAAAAATATATAAAACCAAAAAAAAACATTAGGGTTTCAATATAAAAAAAATGTTTCCCCCCATTTATATTAAAAATATATAATGTCATTCAAAAAATAAAATATGTAAAAATAAATAGTTAATAAAATGTAGAAAATCAGTATAAAAAAATATAGAACTATTATAACTTTTAAAAATTGTCAATTAAGAAATCTTTGAAATTCACTGAAAAAACCATAGGTTTCAGACATGTTATAGTTAGCAATTAGCATTTAAAAAACCTTTGAAATTCACTGAAAAAACCATAGGTTTCAGACATGTTATAGTTAGGAATTAGCATTTAAAAAACCTTTGAAATTCACTGAATAGGTTTCAGGGGTGTTATAGTTAGCTGTACATTTCACTCGTACAAAACCATTGAAATTCCTTTGTTATAGTTAGTTCTACTAACTATAACTCACGCGCCCGCAATCCACTGCTGATGATGTCACATATTACATCATTCATGACATGGTCAGTGACATCACTGATGACATCACTGATGATATCTCAAACGACATCACTGATGACATCACTGATGACATTATCCACGTGACAATCTGATAGACCTCATCATACACTAGTATAACCTTTCATCACTCAATTTAAAATATGGAGTACCATATTTGAAACCATTGACACACCAATATACGTTTCTAAAAACCCACTCAGTGATTCCTAGATCTACATACACATCTAAACACTTACCTATATATTCACTCATACATACTGACAAAGATCAATAGAACATTATCAAATATACTTATACACCTACATCAACATTACACACCAGCATACATCCTATTCACGTATGCAGTCGTCCTACTCACTTATGCAAAGAATTGATCATACTTACATTTACTCAGCTACACACTTAGACAAACACCACTTCATTTATTCATATAGATAGTAACTCATACTTAGGTGCCGATTCCGATCCGTTAAAAATAATTTGCGTACGACCCGTATCCGTATTTTTTTACGTACGAGCCGTACAAGTACCGTACAAACGGCCAAGTACGATTCGTACGTGAAAAATATCTACGAATAGCGTCGGGAAAAGTCTACGAGAGTGCGTCGGAAAGTTTTTACGTCCGAATATCGTCGGGAAAAGTGTACGAGAGTGAGCCGGACATTTTTACGTGCAAATCGTAAAACACAAGTCCGAGCGCGCAAGTACGATCCCGACCGTCCGTCCGAATACACAATCGCACGTAAAATGGCCCATATGGAGCCAACGCAGTAGCACACATGTACACGGGTAAACTTATGCCCATGTACGAGCCGTACAGCCCCCCCACCCCCAAATATGTCAGCACCGTACACCACCCTGTCCGCACTGTACCCCAGCCAGGCAACTGTACGCGCCGTACCCCCCCATGTACGCGCCATACCCCCCCACATGTACGCGCCTTACCCCCCCTGTCCGCACTGTACCCCAGCCCCGCACCTGTATGCGCCGTACCCCTCCATGTACGCGCCGTACCCCCCCATGTACGCACCTCAACCCCGCATGTACGCGCCGTACCTCCGCATGTACGCGCTGTACCCCAGGGCCGCATGTGTACGCACCGTACCCCCACCGCATGTACGTGCCCGCCCCCCCATGTACGCGCCTTACCCCCCCATGTACGCGCCGTAACTCCGCATGTACGCGCCGTACCCCAGGGCGGCACGTGTACGCACCGTACCCTACCGCATGTACGCGCCTTACCCCCCATGTACGCGCCGTACCTCCGCATGTACACGCCGTACCCCAGGGCCGCATGTGTACGCACCGTACACCCACCGCATGTACGCGCCGCACTCCAACACCGTACCCCAGCACCCTCACCCAGCATCGCGTATGTACAGATCGTACCTACGCGAAAAAGACTCTTACAGAACCAGGGCACTGTAAAACAGCACAAGGAGGGTCAATTCGACTCGCACAACACCACAAAACACGTCTACATGACAAAATACATCTCAATGACTGACCTGGCACATCCAAACAGGCAAACAGAGGCCCCAAATCACAACCACCTCTTATAACACACCCACCAAAATTCAAACACAGCCACACCCAAAAAGTGACCAATAAAAAGGGCCCACGCACACAACCCATGAGCCTTTGCAACAGACCCACGGCTGCCAGACCCCACAGAGAAACAACTCCACATTACTCATACCTTCACCACACCTTCACTCACACACCTTCACACAACCTCCTCCACAAACATCCCCCTCTTCACATTCACACACACACCGTCACATTCACACCCACACACCCCCAACCATCCACACCCACACCCACACCCCACACCATGCCCACCGACAAGAATCCAAAGTTCACAACGGCGGAGCTGGACCTCCTTGTCAACGAAGTCATCAGAGTCGAGCTACAGCTGTTTGGAACATTGGTCAGACAGACCAGCCTAGCTGAAAAATCTACCATGTGGCAGAGGATTGTCGATAAGGTGAATGCTGTTGCGCCCATCCGAAGGACCAGGCATGAATGCCAAGCCAGGTGGTACGATCTGCACAGGGCGGTCAAGAGGAAAATGAACGAAGAATATGCCCAGAGTAACATCACTGGAGGTGGGCCGCTCCGCAGACCCGTACACTACCATCCCTGGGAGGAGAAGGTGATGGCCCTGCTACCGCCGGTGGGAGTACACGGAGTCGAAGGAGTCGCAGAGCCTGGTGAGTACACAAACAGCTTACGTAACATGGGGGCAATGGGGTCCACACCACATACACACCAAATGCACGCAACTTCCCCTAAGCACCCACCGCACACAACCACACTCAAAAACCATGCTCATGCCACTAACGTCTCCAAGCACCCTTCACAAATCAAGGCAAGGCCATATCGAAGGCTACAACAACCACAAACACAAGACTGGATGTCCGGGAGGCTGGGAGGGTGGGCCCCACACAACACATTGTGAAAATGAGACGCAGACACCAATGCCCTCAGCCCATATGGCATAGGTACATACCCATGCACAATGCACAGGGACTGGCAAAGTACTGACAAGGTAGCTGACACTTGGCCCTGCTGTATGCAGCACAAGGCCCTCCTGGGACCACTGTACACTCAAACGCCAACTCCACAAGCACAGGTATCTAGCACAGGAACTCACACTCACTGTCATGCCAGCATGCACCATGAGGGGACAGACACATCACCTGGGAGACCCAATGACAACTCACACTACACACAACAGCAGGCCCGGTCACAACCCCCCCTAACACAAGCACACACCCCCAGGGCAGGCAACAGATTTACACACTCCCACAATGGACATGTGACACAACAAGACCAATCCAGAGCCAAATAAGCATCAGAGCCAACAATCTACAGGTCAAACACTCAGGAGAACATCCCAATCTGTCCCCCGCAACATACCCATCCCCAAGTGGACATTGAGAGGAATGCTAGGCACATCCAACTACCTGGAGGAACTGTGTCAACTTGAATATGTATGAAACATAGATGTTGCATGAAACACCATTAACATTCTCTCTCTCTCACACACAGGGCAACGTCGTCGATCTCCCCCCAACACTGGGGGGGAAGAATCACAGTCCCAGGCTCCGCGTGAAGACGATCCCACTGGCAGCGACGACTCTCACCACTCCGTGGATGACCCCGACCAACCTGGACCCTCTGGTGCCCAAGCCCCTGCAGCACCTGCGTCAGGTACATCTGTGCCAACCCCCCCCCCCCATTCCTGCCACATCCCAGGACACACCCAGGAGCCCTGCTCACACTGAACAACAGAGCCAGTCTGACCAGGAGGGACAAGGTTCTCCGGGCACCCAGGAGGAGGCAGGCAACCCTGCAAATGCCATCCCTCAGGGGTCCCGTAGACCCGATGTGCCCACAAGGGCAGGCCAGGCTCAAGTGGGCAGGGGTGGTGGGAGTGGAGGCAGGCGGAGGCGCGAACCTGACCAGCCAGCTCAGGACACCGGTATGTCACACATACGCAACATCCTGGACTCATACCAGTGTGACACCAGAGGCATCAACCAGGTCGTGTCAAGACTCTCCGAGATGCAGGGGACCCTCGATGAGATAAAGAGCCTGCAGGTCGAGCATCCAGCCAGTCATCAACAACACCAAGGACGGATGGAGGCAAGACTGGCTGAGCTCCTGGCGGTGCACAGGGACATGAGCCAATCACTCCGTCAGATCGCCCAAAGCATGGGCAACCCTCCCTGTGCCACCAGGCGTAGACCAGCACCAGACACAGGGAGGGAGGAGGAGGATTCATCTGACGGAGCATCCCCAGCATCGTCAAGGCCTGCATCTGAGGGTCCCCGGAGGAAGGTGGGTCGTCCACGGAAAAGACCGTGAGAGTCAGCGGCCCATCCACGTCTCCCAGGTCACCTGGCCTGGCACCTGGCCCTCTGGCGCAACAGCAGCACCTCATCCAATGACATTCTCTGCCACATGGACTTGCTGGTCACAGTCTGACCAATGATGACCAACACTGTGCCCTGGACTCTGATGACTTCCAATGCCAAGGATACCATCTCCCCCTGTGAACTTTGGATTCTATTCCCCCGGTAGAGCACCTAATTTAATCTACCAAAACACGTACCCCACCGCAAATAAATATATCACTTTGGTCATGAGACGTTCCTGTCATTTTGCATTATTCAACGACATATGTGTGTGGAAATGTCAAACTATGCCTGAGTGTTGAACTAACTCCAACCATCCATACCCTGGGATCAGAGTCTGGTACAGGACACACATGGGTCACAAGGTATCATTCAATGTAGGCATGGAGCACAACACTCACCTGTGATGGCCTCTGGCTGCTGAGGGGGTGCTTTCTAAACTGTGCGGAGAGACCTATTAGGGAGATTATCATCAAGGCGTAGAGGTCATGGCTCATGTGGAGGTTCCCGGGGAGGGAGTCCCAGGTATGTGTGGCCAGGTGGGAGAACAATGTCCGGTATGCTGGAGTACGGTGGCTGTGAAGAACGGTGGCCAGGGCAAGGTTGGATGCACGTAGATGGCCCAACGGGATCTAGGATGACAGACGTACAAGGTTGGTTTGGGGTCGGGTTGTGGACTGCCTCCTGAGTGTGGGTGGGGAGTGTGGAGGTCATCCTGCAGCAGACAGTGATCCATTGCAGCTATCTATGGTGGACGGTGAGGTGGCTGGGGCGCAGGGTGTTGAAGCTGAGGTGTGCAGATGCCCCCTGGAAGTGGACCAGTTTCCTGGGAGTTTGGATGTACTTGCTCCGTAGAGGGAAGGGCAGTATTTGACACAGATGTTTTCATGGACCTGGGGGATGGTCTGTCTTTTCTTGGAGTGGATCTATCTGTGGAGCATGTGCATAATGCAGAGGGCGTTGCAGCATGAGGTACAGATGCTGTGGACTAGCATGGCATATGTGAGCGAGCCAAACATGATGCACACCATCTTGTGTGTGTGGCCACTGGGTGCTTGTGCAGGGCTCTTGCGGGTGGGACACAGGCACTTGACCCAGCTGGAAGGGGACAATCCTCAGATGATCACCTCAGTCCTGTACAAGTCCAGCCTCAGGTGGCTCGTGTTCAGCCATTCATCAATGTATCTCATGCATACTTGAATGATGGAACTGCCAATGTCTGTGTCTTTGTTGAGGGTGAGGAGCACCTGGCTGTCAATGGCATATACGAGCTGATGATGAGGTGCTGTGCGCATGTGATGGTGGAGAGGGGGGTCCTAGACACTCTGTAGATTGACATGCTGAGAGATGATACCTGTGCCATGTCCCAGACGATGACACCATACTACATGCTGAAGCCTTGAATCCCACTCCCATGCCCTTGCTGGGCCACAGAGCCAGTGGGGAGTATTAGGGACGTGACCTGGTTGGTGTGACAGGGCCTGGAAGGTGGGGCAGCGCAGTGTAGGCAGTTGGAGTTGCACACTCAGCATGCAAAGGTGTTGTGTGTGTGCCCAGGGTATGTCTGACAGCAGGCGTTAGATGTGCGGATGGACGTAGCTCAGTAGTGTGGCTGATACATCAGACTGTAGTGTGATGTGGATTATGCAAGGACAGGATGGTGGTGCAATGTGCACCTTGCATATGCTGATGGTCCAGCCTTTGGCACTGCGTGGCGGCAACAGTGGCATAGACAAGCTGTGGACAGCCAAATGAATGGGTGGAGGGAGGAAGTGAGGAGCATCTTGGAGGCGTGTGTGTTGCCAAATCTGGATACTCTGTGGGCCCTTGCTGCAGGGGCCGCAGCAGCAGGCGGCATCTCCTTGCAAAATGACAGAATTTGCACACAAAGACTAGGATGTCAGAAGGACAACTGCAACAGGCGCATGTGTAAAGTAAGGAGTGTCTAGTGTCACATGGCACACCCAGAGACAATGCATGCACAATCACCAAAGAAGCATGACACCGGATCAGGAAACTGAAGGCCGACCTGCGCACAGGAGACACACCCTCAGCAGCTGTTGATGGCCCATTGTGTGGACCAACATGCTAAAAAACATACACGACCATGTACTTCATGCCCAATAGGGAGCCTAATCCATGAGCAACTGCATGCATGTTGCTAAACTACACATGGACTCCTATGCATAATCTTCCACAACTATGCCAGATATGCCGCATGCAAAGTGGCAAGAGACCTGCATTGACAGAGATGAGGCACCTTGGAGTGTGACGAACACCTTTATTACTCAGCCTCACACTAAGGGAAATGCATCAATTGGAACAGACTCACAGGTCATTTGGCTGACCATGTGTGACCTACACTGGACACCCCTTTCAACACACAGATGTGGTAAATTCTACTGAGCTGGCACACAAGTGAAGGGGTTGAGCCTAACACCCCTTGCTGCACACGGAGAGTCTACAATTCCCCATCGAGCCTCATATGGGGATGTCCCACACTATGTCCACCATTAGCATCCCGTATGTTCCTGAGGGACGTTATACACACATTGATGCCTTCATCAGAATCCACAAAACATTACAGATGACTGTCAGGAAGGGTGACTATCAATTCATGGGAGCCATGCAACACGTCATGTGGCCCATGGTGAGTCGACATGTATGCATGGTAACACAACATGCACAGGAGCAGTCCCCACATATCACAAACACGTACCACCCACAAAATGCCTTGCTTCACTCCTTACCCCAAATGACTTTTCACCATGTCTGTGCATGTAACTCTGATCCAGCACACGTTGCAATACTCATGAGGAATAGCAGGAGGGCAATGATGACATGAGCAGACGACAGCCGCAAGAACCTGGGGAGGCCAGACACACAACAAGTCAGCAAAGAGCTAGTAAACCGCAGACATGTACATGTACTCTACAGGAATGATGTTGTCACCATGCCCTTAATAAATTTAGTGTCCCAGCTAAAATGTGTGGAATGACATCATCACTTGAATGACACATCAGAACACACCTCCAAGGCACTTAGCACACAGTCAGCTTGACATACACATTGCAACACATGCCACACAAGGCTCAAAGCGTGCACACTCAGACACAGGGACTCACCATCATGAGAAGAAGTTGCGGATAAGCTGACTCCGGATGTCCTCATCCTCATCCTCACTTGCCCCGTGCCCGAGCCCTTCATCCTCCACGTGTGGATGATCCTGCCAATCCGGATCAAGGATGAGTGGCACGGCCTTCTCCACTGCCATGTTGTGCAGCATTCAGTACACAATGAAGATTTTGCAGACCTTCACCGGGGCATATGGGAGTGCGCCGCCGGTCTTGTGGAGGCACCGGAATCTGCTCTTCAGGAGTCCAAACGTCCTCTCAATCACGCGCCTCGTTTGCCCATGGGTGTCGTTGTACCGGTGTTCTGCGGCTGTTCTGGGGTTGCGGAGAGGCGTCATCAGCCATGGCATGTTGGGATAGCCAGAGTCCCCTACATGGAAACATCATGTGAAGAAGTGGGTCAGGAGATGCCATAAGATACAAAGATAGCGCTAAACACAGGACTAACAGAGTATACCCACCAACAAGACATGCTCGTTCCGCGTGCAGCTGCAGCATCATTTCTGGCACCCTGCTACGCCTCATGATGTATGCATCGTGTGCGGACCCTGGAAAACGGGAACAGACATGGGAAATCAGCATGTTAGCAAGACACACCACAAGGGCATTAATGGAGTGGTAATGTTTTCTGTTTCTATAGGCTACCTCCTGTGCCTGTGGTGGTACCAAAGCCACATGTGTCCCATCAATGGCCCCAATTACATGAGGCATCCCTCCCAGGGCATAGAACTCCCCCTTGACACCTGTCAACTGCTCACGAGTGGGAAAATGGATGAATTCATCCAGGTGCACCAACATGGCTTCTATAACATCATGCAGGACACAGCTGAACATTGTCTGGGACATGCCACCGACATCAGCTATGGTCAATTGAAACGTGCCGGTGGCAAAAAAATGTAGGGCTGCCATCACCTTCATCTTGGGGGTCAGAGATGTAGGATACCTGTGTTGTGGTTGGAGGTGTGGTGCAAGCCGGCGGGTCAAGTCCTCTATCAACTCTTGCGAGAAGTGGTATCTGCGTATGCAGTCATGTTCACGCATGGCATCCAGGTCTGGCATTCGTCTGGGGAGAGGCGGTGCCCTGCAGAGATTTGGAAGGAATAACGAAGAGTGAGTACATTACCACACCAATGTCACTGAGGTGAGCACATGTTCAACAGCTAATACACATCTGCTTAATACAGAGTCTGTGCTGTGCAATACATCCAGGACACGTAGGCCAGCCAGGTGATACTCCTACGAAGAGCCAGCCACAATAGTTGCATGGCAATGTTGACGTGACATGCCATTAAAATAGCTGTGGGCCAGTGTAAGTGACAAGCCAGACACATTACATGAGTGACAGACATCCACATATCAGCATTTGAAGGATGTCATCTCATACAGACAGCTGGCGGGAGTCTAGACGCACAGGTCACATGTCATCTGGAAAAGGACAGATAACACACATTTCCATGAAGGGGTACATGTAAAAAACTGATGACACAGACATTGAGAGAACGCAGATATTGCCTCATGGCAGGAAGTCATCTTCGAACCATCATGACACATGTAACGTGTGAGTCCACATGTGACATGGTGTGCGTATATGTGTGTCATGCACATGTGCACACAGACACATGTTGGATGCTGCAACAGCAGATGGAGTTGACGGAACAACAACAGAAAGCTCATGGGAACACATGACACACACATGACATAGTCACATCATGGCACGCTGGGAGTCACATGTCAGGTGTAATTATCCGTGTACCTGGCATCAGGGGACAGTTGCGGGTGTTGCTGACTGTGCCATACCAGTGATGCAGTGCTTGACACGAGTGTCGTACATGCACACATGTGCAAAGTGTGAAGGGGAAGTGTGCCACGTAGTGCCCCATCACACATGACGTGTAAACAGCTCATCACACATCTATTGTGCCACAACATGAGGAGACATGTGCCACATCACTGCCTGACACACCTAGGCCCTGCACATGAAGGACTGCACTGACAATGACTTGATGTACAGCCTTGTGCGAGTCTGACACCTCCATTCCTTTCGTATGCGCCTCCTATCACCACTGTAAGCTGTGAAAGGCAGTACACATGCTCTGAGGGCGTGTGTAGGGCCCGTACTCACGCGTGAGTACCTGCCGTACACGCGTGAGTACGTGCCTATCACTATAGTTGTGTTACTGTAGGTCCGAGTGATACGGCACGTACTCACGCATGTACTGCCCGTACACACGTGAGTATGGCCCGTATCACTAGGCCCTACGGTACCCCCAACTATAGTGATAGGCACATACTCACGCGTGTACGGCCCGTACACGCGTGAGTACGTGCCGTATCACTAGGCCCTACGGTACCCCCAAATATAGTGATAGGCACGTACTCACGCGTGTACGGCCCGTACACGCGTGAGTATGTGCCATATCACTAGGCCCTACGGTACCCCCAACTATAGTGATAGGCACATACTCACGCGTGTATGGCCCGTTCACGCGTGAGTACGTGCCGTATCACTAGGCCCTACGGTACCCCCAAATATAGTGATAGACACGTACTCACGCGTGCACGGCATGTACACGCATGAGTACGGCCCGTATCACTAGGCCCTACGGTACCCCCAACTATAGTGATAGGCACGTACTCACGCGTGTACGGCCCGTACACGCGTGAGTACGTGCCGTATCACTAGGCCCTACGGTACCCCCAACTATAGTGATAGGCACGTACTCACGCATGTACGGCCTGTACACGCGTGAGTACATGCCGTATCACTAGGCCCTACGGTACCCCCAACTATAGTGATAGGCATGTACTCACGTGTGTACGGCCCGTACACGCGTGAGTACGTGCCTATCACTAGGCCCTATGGTACCCCCCACTATAGTGATAGGCACGTACTCACGCATGTACGGCCCGTACACGCGTGAGTACGTGCCGTATCACTAGGTCTTACGATACCCCCAACTATAGTGATAGGCACGTACTCACGCGTGTACGGCACGTACACGCGTGAGTACGGCCCGTTTCACTGTAATGATGGTGCCCTAGGGGTACGTGTGAAACGCGCCGTACCTGTGTCGGGATTTAAGAATTACAATGGGGACACATGAGGGACAAGTATTAGGGCCTAAATGCATGCAGGTTGTCATGGATACCGAGTTTCAAGTTCAAAATTTTACATCATGTGGTCTGGAAGAAGCAGTTGGCCACATTATACATTGTTGCAAAGTGGTTGTTGACTTGACATGATGCCGCAAAATCGAAAGATGCGAAGGCTGTCACTGGTGTATGTTTAAACGGATTGGAGGAAACAGTGGATGCAAATGAGTCTGACCAATCACTCTGTACTCCTGTAAATGAAATAGGCCAGCAATGCAGATATAAGGCAGGCAGAACCCATGAGAGGGCACTTGCCTGCACAACATGTCAGTCAATACCACTGCTGTTGTATTGTCTCCCTCTTGCACCATGTCAAGGACTGTGGAGAGGACCCAGCCTTTCACCCAGGAGGAGAACGAGGCCCTGCTGGATGTGATCCTCCCACGGTGCCCCATGCTGTATGGTCGACCAGGGGAGCAGGTGAGTGCTGACTCCACTACCTTTGCCTGTGCACCTTTATTGTGTCTGTCACTTCTGGCATTGTGGCCAGGTGTGACAGACATGCAATGTTGGTTGGAGTGGGTCCCAGGGGGGGGTGGATGGCTTATGTCTCTCATGCAGGGATTGATGTAGTTCATGTGTGCACTCCTCACTTGCATTGTGCTTACTGTGACATTCACTGCATAGTGCATGGCACATTCAGCCAGCCTAATCCTCTTGGGCATTCTTGTTCAATTGCCCTGCGGTGATTCAGTGGTCAACCCGGTGTGACAGGTGACTGCACCCACAGATGTGTGTGAGAGTTGAGTGGAGCTGTGGTGAGAGTGGTGAGAGTGTCCAAATGATGTGTACGCCACCTGGACATTGATGTGTGTGAATGTTTCTTGTCATGTGGGTGAGTGTCTATGTGGAGTGTTGCACCACAGCTGCATGGAGGAGGCAACTGCTCAATCCATCTGATGTGAGAAGTAAGCCGTGCTGTGTGTCTGACTTGCTTATTTAGCCCCACACCTGTGACCCCCCCTGGCAAGTGGCACATGTGCAGAGTGAGGTTTGCATCCGCTGTTGCCAATGGCAGGTGATTGATGTGTGCCTGTGTGTGTCTGTGTACTCTGCTGAGGTTTCGTCAGTGGCCTGGGGCATGTGACTGCTTTGCGGTGCTGTCCATCAGCCTTGTGTTGCTTGGGATGCACAGTGTGTGCCATGATCAGGGATTGTTTCGCACCCCTCATGCCACCTGTGTACTTACTATGCCATGTAGTGCATTGGTGCGTCCACAGTGGAAAAAGTCCCTATGACTAAGGTGCTATTACTTGCCAGCATACTATGCCCTGTTGAACAAATCAAGATGTTCAAATGTGTGTCTCTGTGACATGGTGCAGGTGTAGTGATGTTGCCCCACTTTTTCATCCACACAGGTGTCCACCTACCACAAGGGGAAGATCTGGAAGGATGCCGTCAAGGCCCTGCAATCGGTGAAGGGTCGCAGTCGGCGCCTGCCACAAGTGAGGAAGAGATGGCAGGACATCCGGTGCTGGACCCGGAGGATCGCCCGGGTCATGCTGAAGGAGGAGGCTCCTCGCAAGCATTGCGGGCGCCGGCGCCTGACCCACCAGATGAAGCGTGTCCTGGCGGTGGTCTTCCCTGACCTGGATAGGCGGATACAGGAGTTACAGCAGCAGGAAGGGGGTAGGTACATGTGTGTTTGTTATGTGTCGCCAGCTTTTGTAGCTGCTCAGTCGCCTGGATACACTGACAGGCTATATATGTGCAGTGCATATCCTGTTCCCCCAAGTCAACCTGTGCTGTTCTTCCCCTCCTTGACATGTGTTACCTGGTCTGTGTGTTATCACTATTGCACATGGTCATCTAGGCTGCCAGTTTATCAAGGTGCACACTGCTTGTGTGGGGGTGGTCTGCCTGTGCCCTGTCCCGTTCAGTCATTTGGGGGTGCATAATTGTTGGCACTGATGCTGAGTCTCAACATAGGAGTGTGAGGGTTCAAATGAACAGACTTGCAGCATGCATTACCAATGTTGTGGCCTCAGACATGATGTGCATGAGTGGGATATATGCATAGTGCCGGGACGGTTGCTCCTGTAACAGTCAGCTCATTCCAGGACCATGGAGCAGTGTGCCCACTACAGTCCCCTGACACAGCCTGCCCTCCTACTCATGTGTGTCATCCAACACTGTGCACATTCACTGTGGGTTCAGCATGGCTCTGCCTCTGTGGCATTGTTCCCTGGCCTAGGTAGTATTTTTCACATGTGTGATACATTTGCCCAGTGGACAGGGATACACCAGTTTGCTTGTGCATACTCACACTGGGCAGTGCCTGTGTGGCTATTCACAACAATCTGTTGATGTTTGTTTGTGACCAATACGTTTTGGCAGCCCTACAAGGTGATGTCGTGTTAATGAAGCTAGTTTTGAAGCACAGTTATTGTAACCCTGAATAAGAGGTGTCATTTCTTGATCGGTATCAGTCACATTGACTCAGGTGCGGGAGGGGCGTACATGTTCAACCCTGATGTTTCATTGCCAGTTCTGACTTGTATGTGATGATTCGCAGTACAGAAAGTCATCGTGCAGTGCCCCCGTGATGTTGGCCAGTGCTTAATGTTCGTGCTTCATTGCCTGTGTCAGTTTTTGACAATCATGTATCCTGCTTCTACATTTTTGGCACCTGTGTGTGGTTCAGATGCTACACAGTTGTGACATTGTGTGCTGACATCTGTGGGTACATTCGGGCTTGCCATGAGGGGGAACCCACAGTACAGCTAGGCTTTTTTGCTAAACAATTGCAGGCCCATTAGCTTATGCATTGTCCTGGGTGTGGACATGTGTGCAACTCCAGATGACAGTCAGTAGGTCATATGTGTAGCCAACTGTGTGATGAGGTGACGGATAGCCATATGACAAATTACATTATTCAAGTTGTTACTCAGAGAAAATGTCCATTGGCACTCACTACACCTGTCAACATGTCTCAATGTTTCATATGCTTGACCTTGTTGTTTTGTTGTGAAGGACAATGATGTGCCTGCATGACAGATGTCTCCCAGGGAAGTGCACAAGATACCACCTTTACACTTTTCCAGGGATACGCTGGCACATTTTAAAGTAAGGCACAGTTTGAACAAAACTTGTTTGGAGTTCATACATATACATGTTCCCACAGTGTGGTAGCATTTGGGTTAGTCCTTGGTTGTTGCTGATACCAACTTACGAGTGTCAAGTCATCCAGACCACCGTGGTGCCATGTATATGTACTTACTGATACGCCATTTCTGCCTAACAGAGGCTGATTTGAATGAGTCTGGCAGCTGAGACAATGACTGTGTACATGTAGTTTGGTGTGCACCTCCTTGTGTGACTTCTGCTATACAGACACATGTGTGTTGTGTTCCCAGAGTGCCACATTCACACATGCTAGACATGTCCATTGTGTAAAGGGTTGTGATTCTCCAGGAGTCACAATGTATTTCTTTGGGGTGTCAAAAGTACTCACAGGTCTCTGAGTGTGGGGACACCTTCTGCATTGGCATGTGGTATTTGCCCTTGGGTGCGACAATACTGTTTGGTTCACAGTGAACAAGAGGTGGCATGCCTTCATAGTCTTGCTGTGCTCAACTGATCCCAGACACTAGCTTCTCATGATCTTGTGATTTCAAGTTATTTGCTGTTGTGTCCTAATTTTCATTGTTTCCAAGTGGCATGGTGGGCCAACCAACTGGGGAGTGCAGGGCTTACATATGTGGGGAGTATCCTAGATGTTACTCATGATGCCTTTCCTGATATGCACTGTTGCCTATTTTGTTTGGACTCATGTGTCAGATGTATACAGGTGACTGATTTTCTCCTGTCTCTTCACCTTGCCCACCGCATCATCGGAGGACACCGAGGGAGACACCGGCACGGACGTGGAGGAGGGATCGAGCAGTGGTGCCACCACTGCTGAGGAGTCGGTGGAATCTAGTGGCACGGAGGGCGAGGGGAGTGAGGCGGAGGACCTGCCCAGTACCAACACTGACTACGAGGCAGACGGGTCCGAGGCTGAGATTCCAGAGGGGGCGGAGGCTGCTCCCACAGCTGAAAGCAGCAGTACATCTCTCGCCGCCCCCTCCATTCCCATCACCGCCCTCCCACTTGCTCGGGTCCCTTCTGTCCATGCTAGGCCACACCGTGTTTCCTTCGTGCCAGGCACCGCACCCCCTGCCCCTGTCTGTGGACATTCAGCGGCAGTTGCATCGTCTGTGCCATCCTTGGTACTCACTGTACTTGTGTATAGAGTATTTTGCCATGCCTTCATGGAGAAATTGTCCCTTTTCCGCACAATGAATGTGTGTAATCCCAGCCTAGTACACATATGGTACTTGTTCTGCTGGGTATTTGAACACCTGACTCATAATTGTGGGCATTGTATCTGTGGGAACTCCACCCTATTCCTTCCATGACAGACAACATCTTGGTGGCTGGCCCAGCACCTGAACATTCCTATCAGTCCTGGGATGTGCGTGACAGTGTGTGTTCTCTTTAGCTCTCTAAGTTTATTAGACAGTGACATGACTATACAGTCTTGTGGCATGATCTCAGTGTGTGTATTGTGCTGCATCTGCCAGGGGTGGGTATGCATGTGTTATTTGTCCTCACACCCACATGTGGTGTGTCATGCAGTGGTGGAAAGACATCCATCCTCCTGGGAGTGCGACAGTGCTGTCAGTGATGTGTTGTTATGGCACTATCATCATTGTCCAAAGTTAGGGATACGTACATACACCCATGGAGTTGTGGTCATCTGATAATGATGTACACCCCCCCATGTCCCTGTCCACTGCTGGTATTCCTCTGCACCCACCCCCATGTCTCTGTCCACTGCTGGGAGTGATGGGCACCCACCCCTCACATGTCCCTGTCCACTGCTGGTATTCCTCTGCACCCACCCCCATGTCTCTGTCCACTGCTGGGAGTCCTCTGCACCCACCCCCATGTCTCTGCTGGGAGTCCTCTGCACCCACCCCATGTCTCTGTCCACTGCTGGGAGTGATGGGCACCCACCCCTCACATGTCCCTGTCCACTGCTGGTATTCCTCTGCATCCACCCCATGTCTCTGTCCACTGCTGGTATTCCTCTGCACCCACCCCCATGTCTCTGGTCACAGCTGGGAGTGATGGGCACCCACCCCTCACATGTCCCTGTCCACTGCTGGTATTCCTCTGCACCCACCCCCATGTCTCTGTCCACTGCTGGGAGTCCTCTGCACCCACCCCCATGTCTCTGTCCACTGCTGGTATTCCTCTGCACCCACCCCCATGTCTCTGTCCACGGCTGGGAGTGATGGGCACCCACCCCTCACATGTCCCTGTCCACTGCTGGTATTCCTCTGCACCCACCCCCATGTCTCTGTCCACTGCTGGGAGTCCTCTGCACCCACCCCCATGTCTCTGTCCACTGCTGGGAGTCCTCTGCACCCACCCCCATGTCTCAGTCCACTGCTGGGAGTGATGGGCACCCACCCGTCACATGTCCCTGTCCACTGCTGGTATTCCTCTGCACCCACCCCCATGTCTCTGTCCACTGCTGGGAGTGATGGGCACCCACCCCTCACATGTCCCTGTCCACTGCTGGTATTCCTCTGCACCCACCCCCATGTCTCTGTCCACTGCTGGGAGTCCTCTGCACCCACCCCCATGTCTCTGTCCACTGCTGGGAGTCCTCTGCACCCACCCCCATGTCTCTGTCCACTGCTGGGAGTGATGGACACCCACCCCCATGTCTCTGTCCACTGCTGGGAGTCCTCTGCACCCACCCCCATGTCTCTGTCCACTGCTGGGAGTCCTCTGCACCCACCCCCATGTCTCTGTCCACTGCTGGGAGTGATGGACACCCACCCCTCACATGTCCATGTCCACTGCTGGTATTCCTCTGCACCCACCCCCATGTCTCTGTCCACTGCTGGGAGTCCTCTGCACCCACCCCCATGTCTCTGTCCACTGCTGGTATTCCTCTGCACCCACCCCCATGTCTCTGTCGACTGCTGGGAGTCATCTGCACCCACCCCATGTCTCTGTCCACTGCTGGTATTCCTCTGCAATCCCACCCACCCACCCACTTGCGCCCTTGCTGTGGTACACTGCTGTCCTGGGCATACACCACCCCCAATTTACAGCTGATGTGCTGCACCAAGCCGTACACCTACATCCGTGGCGTGTGTACGCCTTGTATCCATCACGTAATGGGGCTGTAGCGGTACGCGTGGTACGGCCCATACCCATGCTCTAGGGGCGTGGGTACGGGCCGTACCACCATTGTGGCGGTGACGTAGGGGTACGCGTGGTACGGCCCGTACCTACGCCCCCCAGAGCGTGGGTACGGGCCGTACCACGCGTACCCCTACGTCACCGCCACAATGGTGGTACGGCCCGTACCCATGCCCCTAGAGCATGGGGCGGTGACGTAGGGGTACGCGTGGTACGGCCCGTACCCACGCTCTGGGGGGCGTGGGTACGGTCCGTACCACCATTGTAGTGGTGATGTAGGGGTACGTGTGTACGGACCGTACCCACGCTCTGGGGGTCCGCGCCGTACATACGGGGGTGGGGGTACTCTCCGTACATTCGGGGGGTGGGGTGGGGGTCCGCACCGTACATTCGGGGGTGGGGGTCTGCACCGGACATACACGGAGGGGGGCTGGGGGTACGGCGCGTACATACGGGGGGCTGGGGGGGGACGGCGCGTACATACGGGGGGCTGGGGGGGACGGCGCGTATGCGGGCACATGTCTCCATGGTTGCTATTGAGGTTCGCTCCGTGCGGTGTTTTTTCCATACAGTGTACAACGGACGGGATGGATCGTACTTGCGCG
Organism: Triturus cristatus; assembly: GCF_964204655.1. Taxonomy (NCBI): domain Eukaryota; kingdom Metazoa; phylum Chordata; class Amphibia; order Caudata; family Salamandridae; genus Triturus; species Triturus cristatus. Next base: position 513,284,699 of record NC_140581.1, on the reverse strand, counting down.
TTCGGACTTCATTTTTCCGATTCGTACGTAAAATCGTCCGGGGACGTGTCGGACACTTTTTCCGACCCGAGGACGTGTGGGAGAATTTTCCCAATGCGATTCGTATGTATTTTTTCCCATGCGAATCGTACTTGCCAGTTTGTACGGTACTTGTACGATTCGGACGGAAAAAAATCCGTATACGATTCATACGGAGAAAATTTTTCCAGGATCGGAATCGGCACCTTATACTTCCACTCATTCTTCAATGCAGATTGCTATATATATAATACATATTTAAATATCGAACAAAACCACATTCACTCGATGATGTCACCAGTGATGTCATCAGTGATGTCACTGACCATGTCATGAATGATGTGATATGGGACATCATCAGCAGTGGATTGCGGGCGTGTGAGTAATAGTTAGTAGAACTAACTATAACAAAGGAATTTCAATGGTTTTGTATGAGTGAGATGTCCAGCTAACTATGGTTTTTTCAGTGAATTTCTAAGGTTTTTTAAATGCTAATTCCTAACTATAACATGTCTGAAACCTATGGTTTTTTCAGTGAATATATATATATTACCTACTGGCGGTCGCCAGTAGGTAGTTATAGTTAGGACCACGTTTCCATAGGAAAACCTCAACATTCTATTTTGAATAACTTTGGCGCCGGTCGACGAATCCTCGCGAAATTCTCAAAATAGGTGGGGCGCTACGCTCCGCTCCTACCCTGAAAGTCTCGGGGGGATCCGTCAAGCGGGGGCTGAGATAAAAGGGGGGTCCCAAAACGCGTTTTTCCCATGCATTTTTCCATAGGACCTTTAGAACGAGCTACAGCCCGAACGGCTGAACAGAATTACTCAAAATTTGGCAGAGAGGTAGTCCCTAGGTCAAGGAAGTGCCTTTTGTAGGTTTGGTGTAAATCTGTTCAGTAGATTCTGAGAAAATAGCCTTTAAATCAATATATATATCTGAGCCCGCTTACGGTACGCTTACCGTACGCTTACGGTAAGCGCACGGTGGCGTGCGCGAGCGCGATTCTGATTGGCTCTTAGATCTTAGTAAACATTCGAATCGGCCGAAACCAGGAAGCGGCGGCCGCCATTTTGTCTCTCGCACTGAGTGTTGTTTATCAAACATGATGGCCAAAAACATGTTACGGGGCTGTTTTGACAACTCCCTCCCACATAGTCATGTTGAGGGAGTCCACAAACATCCCCCAAGAGCAAAAACGGTTTTATTTTTTTTTCGGCAATTTCGCGGGGTACGCTTACCGTACGCTTACCGTAAGCGTACGGTAAAAAAATAAAAATAAAAAAAACACTATCCACACTTACCCCACCCCCTGTGCTTTTGGTGGCCGAAGGCCACCAAATGTACAGGGCTTATTAATAGGTAAAAAAAACTAAATTTTGGCAACATGAAATTATAAAATTGAAATAAAAAAAACACTATCCACATTGACCCCACCCCCTGTGCTTTTGGTGGCCGAAGGCCACCAAATGTACAGGGCTTATTAAAGTTGATAAAAACCGTGCACGGAACGAACTGCGTTAAGTGGGCGCGCACGCCTCGAATGGCGTAAAGTAACTTAGCATTTAAAAAACCGTACAAATTCACTGAAAAAACCATAGGTTTCACACACGTTATAGTTAGGAATTAGCATTTAAAAAACCTTGCAAATTCACTGAAAAAACCATAGGTTTCACACATGTTATAGTTAGCGGAAATTTTACTGATAAAAAACCAGTGAAATTCCCCCGTTTTAGTTAGTGCAGGCAACTATAACTCACGCGACCGCAATCTTCTGCTGATGACATATGTGTCTTTATGAAAAAAAAATATTTGTAATATATGTATAGCTAAAAATGTATGGAAGAAGACATGGGCATATAAGTGTCTAAATACAGTATTAGCATCAGCAGAGGATTGCGGTCGCGTGAGTTATAGTTGCCTGCACTAACTATAACGGGGGAATTTCACTGGTTTTTTATCAGTAAAATTTCCGCTAACTATAACATGTGTGAAACCTATGGTTTTTTCAGTGAATATATATATATATATACACATACATTACCTACTGGCGGTCGCCAGTAGGTAGTTATAGTTAGGACCACGTTTCCATAGGAAATCCGCAACATTCTATTTTGAATAACTTTGGCGCCGGTCGACGAATCCTCGCGAATTTTTCAAAATAGGTGGGGCGCTACGCTCCGCTCCTACCCTGAACGTTTCGGGGGGATTCGTCAAGCGGGGGCTGAGATAAAAGGGGGGTCCCAAAACGCGTTTTTCCCATGCATTTTTCCATAGGACCTTTAGACACAGCTACAGCCCGAACGGCTGAACAGAATTACTTGAAATTTGGCAGAGAGGTAGTCCTCAGGTCAAGGAAGTGCCTTTTGTAGGTTTGGTGTAAATCTGTTCAGTAGATTCTGAGAAAATAGCCTTTAAATCAATATATATATCTGTGGCAACTTACGGTGCGCTTACGGTGCGCTTACCGTACGCGTACGGTGGCGTGCGCGAGCGCGATTTTGATTGGCTCTTAGATCTTAGTAAACATTCGAATCGGTCGAAACCAGGAAGCGGCGGCCGCCATTTTCTCTCTTGCTCTCAGAATTGGGCAGCAAAAATGAAGCCAAAAAATGTCTAAAGGGGCAGTTTTTTGAAATCCTAACCATCCAGCATTGATATTGGGGTCCCCAAACAACCCCCAAGCCCAAAATTTGTTTTTTAAATTTTTTTTCGGAAAATCGGCGATTACGCTTACCGTACGCTTACGGTAAAAAAAATTTTTTAAAAAAATTATCCACACTCTCTCCACCCCGTGTGCAAATGTTGCCCGAAGGGCACCATTTGTGCATGGAATATCATTGTTGTGAAATGAATAAGAATACATTTCACAAAGATGCGCATAATATGTCCCCCATGTGCGCACGGTGCGCGAAGCGCATCGTGCGTACATGGCCCACCCCGCATAACGTGGGCACGCGGTGCGCGCAGCGCACCGCGTGACCACCGTGCGTGCACGGCACTAACTGCGTTAAGTGGGCGCGCGGTGCGCGAAGCGCACCGCGTGCTCACTGTGCGCGCACAGTGCGCGAAGCGCACCGTGCGCGCACGGAACGAACTGCGTTAACTGGGCGCGCACGCCACGAATGGCGTAAAGTAACTTAGCATTTAAAAAACCGTACAAATTCACTGAAAAAACCATAGGTTTCACACACGTTATAGTTAGGAATTAGCATTTAAAAAACCTTGCAAATTCACTGAAAAAAACCATAGGTTTCACACATGTTATAGTTAGCTGTACATTTCACTCGTAAAAAACCAATGAAATTCCCCCGTTATAGTTAGTGCAGGCAACTATAACTCACGCGACCGCAATCTTCTGCTGATGACATATGTGTCTTTATGAAAAAAAAATATTTGTAATATATGTATAGCTAAAATTTAATGGAAGAAGACATGGGCAAATAAGTGTCTAAATACAGTATTAGCATCAGCAGAAGATTGCGGTCGCGTGAGTTATAGTTGCCTGCACTAACTATAACGGGGGAATTTCATTGGTTTTTTACGAGTGAAATGTACAGCTAACTATAACATGTGTGAAACCTATGGTTTTTTTCAGTGAATATATACATATATATATATATATGTATATATCTCACACTTGTAATCTCCAAAGAATCCGTAGTAACGAAGAATGGAGACCACGCAAATCCAGGTAAGGCACAATTGTTGTTAGTTTATTGTCAGCCGAGTTTCACCAATCTGACGCGTTTCGGGCATCCGCCCTTGCTCACATATCTATATATACCCCCCTCACGGTTAATAAAACACACATCCACCACCGGATGTGTAATACTTTTTATTTTACTCTCTGGAAAGGAGACAAACCTCACCTGAGAGTCACAGCGTGCTCCTGGCTGAGTCCAATGCTGTGCTACACCCACCAGTGCCCGCCGAGTGCCACACACCTCTGTATTGTATTGCACCAGCTAGTGCGTATGCTATGACACTCTCTAGCCCATGTGCACTGTAACACCACTCCGTGAATATGTCATGGCACACTTGCCTTTGCACGGGTTATATTGCCCCATCTAACGTGCCTTCCTCGATGCCTATGCCACAACGCACAGCGCTATGCCATACATATTACAATCTGGGATCCATATCTTTGTCACAGTGCATATGCAACGTTACACTCCCCAACACATATTTTATATTACAACTTTAGAGACTAGTTAGGTTACACAACACTGCCCTGTGCATATTACACTCCAAGGCGCATATCGCATATCACGCGCTAGTGCCTGTGCTATCTCGCGCTCTCCAATGAATCTGTCATTGCGCACTATGTATTGCATATTATATTTCACGCCCGGTTCATCTTATATCACACTTTTTGGTGCATAGTTTATAACATATACTATATCTAGTTTTCATTCTCAATCGTGCTCTGTTCTATATAACACTGCGTCCACCTACTCTTTTCACGGGCATTACATTTTGCGATGGGGGGTGGAGGGTCAGGGGGTATTTCTGCCAAGTGAGCCCGGAGTCACAGTCACAAACGTCCTCTTCTTCCTGAATAAAAGTGAGATTATGCTGCATACTTGTTCATATTTTTAGTAGTTCGCACAGACACACATTTTAAAAACAATAAAGTTCCTAATACCCACCTTCTCTGAACAGTTAGCTTGCTGCCCCATCCACCTCCTCCCTATCCTCTGTTGTCTGTATCCATGGACTAGCCTCCTCCCTCCAGCCATGCATGGTCTGATGTGCTGCCACTGCCCTCCATTTAGCATGATGTACCAGTCCACTCCTCCTGCCCTCCATTGCCCAATTCTATGCCCCATCATTGAACTCCTGCTTAGCCTCTGTGCTTAGCTTGCTGCCCCTATTCTCCTTCCCCCTGCCCTCTGATGTCTTTGTGCATGCCCCTGCTCCATCCTTTTTGCCCACCATGTTCCATGGACCTGTCACTCCTATCTACTCTGAGTGTTCTGTTGAGCTGACACTCCCCTCCCACCTACCTAGCATTGTCAGATGACTGTAACCTGTCCCTGCCACCTCCACCTTGCTTGTCCACATGCCATGCCCCTATCCCCTTCCTCCTGTCCTCCATGGTCCATTTTACTGCCACACCCTTCTGCCCTCCCTGGTCTGTTGTGCTGCAACTGCTCCTCCTGCCTGCCCCGCACGGTCTGTTGTGAGGCCCCTTCCCCTGAACTCTCTTTTCTGTGCCCAGGTCCTGACCCTCTCTTCTATCCTCCATGGTCCTTTGTGCATGGCCCTGCACCCATCTTAGCCATTGTGCTGTCACTAACCCTCCCGCTTGCCATGCATGGTCTTCTGAGCCCCTCCCACCTTCCCTGTGTTGTCAGCTAGCTGCTCCTGACCCCCTCCTAACTTCCCTCCATGGTCTGTGTGTATGCCATCATAGTTTTACTGTTGCTCTCCATGGTGTGTCTTGTTTCTAGTGCCCATCCTGCCTGACCTCCATGGTCATCTTGCTGCTCCTGCCCTGCCACCTTGCCCCCAGCCCTCTGTTTCCATGTGCAGACCCCTATTCCGGTTCAGTGACTAAATATCGAGGGACATAATATAGAATGCCCAAAATATCTATGCCAAAATATAGAAGGACAGAATATCGACTCCCTATCTACAAACAGGTGAGTACTAAAATATCGATTCCAAAATATAGAATGTTAAAATATAGTTAGCTAAAATATCGAATTTTTTAAATGTATTAAAAATAATATAAAAGTAATTAAATATTAAAAACAATTAAATAAAACATACATAATATAATATAAAAAAGCTTAAAATGTAAACATAATAAAAGTAATGTAAAAAAAGTAGAGATTTTGTTGAAAAGTGAGAGCGTAAAAATTACTATTCCCACTCCAGAGACTGTAAGAGTAGGGAAAGCATTGGATAGCGGGAAGGGAAAAATTACTATTCCCACTCCAGTGAGTGCAACAGTAGGGAAAGCGTTGGATAGCGCAGGGGTAAAAATTACTATTCCCACTCCAGTGAATGCAACAGTAGGGAAAACGTTGGATAGTGTAGGGGTAAAAATTACTATTCCCACTCCAAAGAGTGCAACAGTAGGGAAAGCATTGGATAGCGGGAGAGTAAAAATTACTATTCCCACTCCAGAGAGTGCAACAGTAGGGAAGTCGTTGGATAGCGGGAAGGGAAAAATTACTATTCCCACTCCAGTGACTCCAACAGTAGGGAAAGCATTGGATAGCGTAGGGGTAAAAATTACTATTCCCACTACAGAGAGTGCAACAGTACAGAAAGAATTGGATAGCACTAAGAGAAAAATTACTATTCCCACTAGAATGAGTGCAACAGTAGGGAAAGCGTTGGATAGCGTAGGGGTAAAAATTACTATTCCCACTCCAGTGAGTGCATCAGTAGGGAAAACTTGGATAGCGTAGGGGTAAAAATTACTATTCCCACTCCAAAGAGTGCAACAGTAGGGAAAGCGTTGGATAGCGGGAGGATTAAATTTACTATTCCCACTCCAGAGAGTGCAACAGTGGGGAAAGCGTTGGATAGCGGGAAGGGAAAAGATACTATTCCCACTCCAGTGAGTGCCACAGTAGGGAAAGCATTGGATAGCGTAGGGGTAAAAATTACTATTTCCACTCCCGTGAATGCAACAGTAGGGAAAACGCTGGATAGTGTAGGGGTAAAAATTACTATTCCCACTCCAAAGAGTGTAACAGTAGGGAAAGCGTTGGATAGCAGGAGGGTAAAAATTACTATTCCCACTCCAGTGAGTGCAACAGTAGGGAAAGAGCTGGATAGCGGGAGGGTAAAAAATACTATTCCCACTCCTAAGAGTGCAAAAGTAGGGAAAGTAATGATTTAATTTTAAAATAGGATTACATTAATTATCAATACCAATAAAAAGTCAATTGAAAATAATTACCAATTAATAAAAATTAATTACCATTGAAAAAAAGTAATTACCAATTAATAAAAATTAATTACCATTTAATGATTAATTATCAATTAATTATCAATACATATAAATAAAAATTAATATTTACTTTATTACAATTAATTTACTTCTCACCCAATTCCCCTATAAACCCACAACCCACTCTCAATAATAAAAAACTACAAATAACATTATTATCAATTAATCAATTAATAAAAATTATTTAGCAATTAATAAAAAATAATTACCAATTTATACAAATTAATTACCAATTCATACAAATTACTTACCAATTATTAATTAATTATCAATTATCAATACACATAAATAAAAAAAAAATATTTACTTTATTACAATTAATTTACTTCCCACCCAATTCCCCTATAAACCCACAACCCACTCCCAATAATAAAAAATACAATTAACATTATTATCAATTAATCAATTAATAAAAATTAATTAGCAATTAATAAAAATTAATTAGCAATTCATACAAATTAATTACCCATTAATACAAATTAATTACCAATTAATAGTTAATTATCAATTAATTATCAATACACATAAATAAAAAAATTAATATTTACTTTATTACAATTAAATTACTTCCCACCCAATTCCCATATAAACCCAAAACCCGCACCTCATAATAAAAAATACAATTAACATAATTATCAATTAATCAATTAATATAAATTAATTACCAATTAATAAGAATTAATTACCAATTAATAATTAATTATCAATCAATTAATTATCTAAACATATAAATATAATTAATATTTAATTAACCATAATTAAATTACTTCCCACCCTATTCCCCTATAAACCCACAACCCGCTATGGAATTAAATTACGCAAAAATTAAATTACTTAACATTCATTAGTTTACAAAATTTAAACATACATTACAAAAATAATACATAATTTTAACACATATACTTCCATACATAACACAATTTTTTTTCTCGATATTATAGATATCTATATTTTTAAATTCGATATTATGGTAATCTATATTTGAAAATTCGATATTATGGAAATCGATATTTCATACCCCAATTTCGATATTCTGACCTATCTATATTTTAGGATCGATATTCTGTCCTGTCGATATTTTTGAATCGATATTTAGGGTGTTCACCCCCTATTCCCTCCCTCCTGGCTTGTCTGTTCCATTGTAATGCCCCTGATCCGTCCCTCCTGCCCTTTATGGTCTGTTATGCTGCAGCTTTCTCTCCTGTCTGTCCATTATGGTCAGGTAGCTACCATTGCCTCTTTCCCCTCTGTTCTCTGTTGTCCATGTGCATGGTCCTGTCCCCTCCCTATTGCTTTCTATGGATTGTTGTGCTGCACTCCCGTCCCGCATGCCCTGTGTGGTGTATTGTGCTGCTGCAAACCCTGATGCCTGCCCTGCAGGGTCAGTTTGGTGCACCTCTCCATGTCCCTCCTGTCTTCTGTTATCCAAGTCCATGTCCCTACCCCAATTCCTCCTGCCTTCCATGATCCAATGTACCATACTTGCGAACATTTTGAACTTGGTAAGAGGGAGATTTTGAAAAAAAAACTGGGGTATTGATTTTCCTCTTTGAGTTACATTGAAAAAGAGGAGATTGTAAACAGGAGACAGATCAAATAAAGCCCATTTGAGCTTAAAAACATTGGACGTTTCCTGGCTGAATCAGGTCTGTTGACATGTGTGGTTGTACTACCACTGCCTCTTCCTTCTGCCCACAATGGTCTATTATATTGCCACAGCCTCTCTTGCCAGTCCTGTATTGTTGGTTTGAACGGAATTACACCAAATTTGGCAGAAAGGTAGACCTTGGTTCAGAGTCGTGCTTTTTGCTTAAATGGTGTAAATCCGTTCAGTAGTTCCTGAGAAAATCAAAAGTAAAATCACATATATATCTGGGCGGAGCCTAACCACACATCTCATCGTGAGATCTGATTGGCTGTCAGCACTTCATCCAAGAAGTGTTGGCAGCCATCTTGGGACCAATATACATGATAGCACCTCATTAAAAAGTATTGCAGTTAATAGAAGGTTTTAAGACTTTAGTTACATTATAAATCATTTGTTGATGGTACCATACTCATTTTAGGAATTGTGGTATGTTCTAAGGTGATTTTACCATGTGAAAAAGCCTTCTGCTGGGATATCATGAATCTTGTTTGAGAGTAAAAAGTATTTTCACATGCTTTTCCCACAGAGGTTTGGAAGGTGATCTATAAGCTAAACTGAGAGAATATTTTCTATAAATTCACATTATCTTTCTTAGTCATGTGAGAATGAAGTCTGACATTCTCAGTAAAACATGTACATCCAACAAGGGCAGAGACTGTCAGTTAATTCCTTTGTGTTCTACTGCAGCTTCCCAGAGTGTTCCAAAGAACAACTAGAGCGCTAACACTCCTACTTGTGATAAACGTATGGCACACCTGAAGCCATCTTGATTGGAATAAAGTGGTAACTCTTAAAACATTTAATTTAAAAAGGAACAAAATGAGGGGGTTCATTTTGCCATAGAATGTATGATTAGTGCTGCAGAAAGAAAAATTAAGGCACATTTTGAGTGACTTCTCAAATCCTCTTCTATTTCATTAAAGAATTCTGACATGCAGACTGAAACATGCACTTTCAATACCAGCAGCAGACTTCCCTGGTGAGCAGTAGCTTTACTACAGTGATCTAATGAGCAACTAGAGTGCTAACATTCTGAATTTATGGCAAATGTGTGACATATCTGAATGCCTTCTTCATTGAATCAAAGTAAAAAAACTGACAGTATGCCTACTGAGGAGACTGTAGTAAATGAGGAAATTAGGAAACTTCATAACAAGTTTCCCAAGATGGCCATCAGAGACAAAAGAGCCCAAATGTGAGTAGTAGAGTAGTAGAGAGTGAGTAGTAGAGAGTGAGTAGTAGAGAGAGTAGTAGAGAGTAGTAGAGTGAGTAGTAGAGAGTGAGTAGTAGAGAGAGAGTAGTAGAGAGTAGTAGAGAGTGAATAGTAGAGTAGTAGATAGTGAGTGGTAGAGAGTAGTAGAGAGTAGTAGAGTGAGTAGTAGAGAGTAGTAGAGAGAGCTCTACTGACCTGGTTTCTCTGGCTCTGCAGCAGCTCTGCAGACCTGGTTCTCTGGCTCTAGAGCAGCTCTGTTGACCTGGTTCTTAGGCTCTAGAGCAGCTCTACTGACCTGGTTCTCTGGCTCTAAAGCAGCTCCGCTGACCTGGTTCTATGGCTCTAAAGCAGCTCTGCTGATTTGGTTCTCTGGCTCTAGAGTAGCTCTGCTGACCTGGTTCTCTGGCTCTAAAGCAGCTCTGCTGACCTGGTTCTCTCCCTCTAAAGCAGCTCTGCTGACCTGGTTTCTCTGGCTCTACAGCAGCTCTGCTGACCTGGTTCTCTGGCTCTAGAGCAGCTCTGCTGACCTAGTTCTTAGGCTCTAGAGCAGCTCTGGTGACCTGGTTCTCTGGCTGTACAGCAGCTCTGCTGGCCTGGTTTTCTGCACTCACGAAGCACGCACCCGACTTCGTGAAAATATATTTAAAAATAATATACGTTTATTATAAGTGCAAATATATTATTTTGATGAATATCTTACATAATCTCTTGCCTTAATATGTATATTAAAGACACATACATATCATTTTGGAACATAAACTTTTTTTGCGGGAGTCGCGCACCCAGCGTGCCCCAGCATGTATATGATATCACGCGGGACCCGCAACCATGCAAACATCTCGTACCGTAATGCGCATGTGTCGCGAATGCACGGGAGCAGGAGTCGCAGATTGGTCGCATACCAATCGCGCATATCACGTGATATTAAATGTATATGATGTAACTGAAAAACACGCAGCCGTCGCACACCATACGCGGATCCTTCATGACTTTTCTAAAATGGTGGCTAGAATGTGCGCACCCACCGTGATGTGTACAAATTGGAAAAATAATATAAATATATTAAAATAAAGAATGAAAACAAGAAAATTAATCAATATTTCAGTTTTAATTAAAAAAAAATTTGTTTTTGCAATTTTCAGAAAAATATATAATGTTATTTAATGAATAAAATATTTATAAATAAACAGTTAAAAAACTGTAGAAAATCAGTACAAAAAAAATAGATATAACTACTATCACACTTAGGTGCCGATTCCGATCCGGTAAAACCCGGGTACGAATGGTCGTATGGAGCGATTTTTCCGTCTGACTCGTATCCGGGAAAAGCAGCTTACAAACTCGCAAGTACGATTCGCACAGAAATACCATTTCCATACGAGTCGTAAAAAACACCGACCGGCAAAAAAATACATACAAATCTGAATCTGGACGGCGCATACGCGACGTCCGGACGGAGTCAGGCAGCGTTCTACGGACCAGCAAGTACGATTAGTGCCGACGTCACTCCGCACGCAGCATTTTTTACGGGAGCCAAAAACTGCTGGGAAATTGAGGATGACGCGAACAAGGAGCCCCGGTACGCGACGGACAGCGATGGACCCCAACCTACGCGTCATCCCGGCCCTCATAGCCTACCACTCGTGTACAGAAACCATCGCAGACGCCACAGAAGGTCAGAACAACCCCCAGGGGCAAAGGGGGGGGGTGCAAGGGGCAGGAAACATAACCCACACCCCATAAATTACTAATACATCCTGCACATTCATTACCTCCATGGTCTGGTCACTTCGGGGGGCGTGTCCACCAATCCCACGTCCCGCCACAACGGAAGTGGACGTGGACGCGTACCCGTCACCACCACAATCGTGGTACGGAACGTACCCATGCCCCCCAGAGCATGGGTACGGGCCGTACCACGCGTACCCCTACGTCACCGCCACAATGGTGGTACGGCCCGTACCCACGTTCCCCAGAGTGTGGGTATGGGCCGTACACGCGTACCCCTACGTCACCGCCATAATGGTGGTACGGCCCGTACCCACGTTCCCCAGAGCGTGGGTACGGGCCGTACACGCGTACCCCTATGTCACCACCACAATGGTGGCACGGGACGTACCCACGCCCCCCAGAGCGGGGGTACGGGCTGTACCACGCGTACCCCTACGTCACCGCCACAATGGTGGTACGGCCCGTACCCACGTTCCCCAGAGCGTGGGTACGGGCCGTACACGCGTACTCCTACATCACCGCCACAATGGTGGTACGGCCCGTACCCACGTTCCCCAGAGCGTGGGTACGGGCCGTACACCAGTACCCCTACGTCACCGCAACAATGGTGGTACGGCCCGTACCCACGTTCCCCAGAGCGTGGGTACGGGCCGTACACGCATACCCCTACAGCCCCAACACATGATGGATACAAGGCGTACACACGCCACAGATGTAGGTGTACGGCTTGGTGCAGCACATCAGCTGTAAATTAGGGGTGGTGTATGGGCAGGACAGCAGTGTACCACAGCAAGGGCGCAGGTGGGTGGGTGGGTGCAGAGGACCCCCAGCAGTGCCCAGACATATGAGGGGTGGATGCCTATCACTCCCAGCAGTGCCCAGACATGTGAGGGGTGGGTGCCTATCACTCCCAGCAGTGCCCAGACATGTGAGGGGTGGGTGCAGAGGACTCCCAGCAGTGCCCAGACATATGAGGGGGTGTGTGCCTATCTCTCCCAGCAGTGCCCAGACATGTGAGGGGTGGGTGCCTATCATTCCCAGCAGTGCCCAGACATGTGAGGGGTGGGTGCAGAGGACTCCCAGCAGTGCCCAGACATATGAGGGGTGGGTGCCTATCTCTCCCAGCAGTGCCCATTCATGTGAGGGGTGGGTGCAGAGGACTCCCAGCAGTGCCCAGACAATGTGAGGGGTGGGTGCCTATCACTCCCAGCAGTACCCAGACATATGAGGGGTGGGTGCCTATCACTCCCAGCAGTGCCCAGACATGTGAGGGGTGGGTGCAGAGGACTCCCAGCAGTGCCCAGACATATGAGGGGTGGGTGCCTATCACTCCCAGCAGTGCCCAGACATATGAGGGGTGGGTGCCTATCACTCCCAGCAGTGCCCAGACATGTGAGGGGTGGGTGCAGAGGACTCCCAGCAGTGCCCAGACATATGAGGGGTGGGTGCCTTTCACTCCCAGCAGTGCCCAGACATGTGAGGGGTGGGTGCCTATCACTCCCAGCAGTGCCCAGACATGTGAGGGGTGGGTGCAGAGGACTCCCATCAGTGCCCAGACATATGAGGGGTGGGTGCCTATCACTCCCAGCAGTGCCCAGACATGTGAGGGGTGGGTGCAGAGGACACCCAGCAGTGCCCAGACATGTGAGGGGTGGGTGCAGAGGACTCCCAGCAGTGCCCAGACATATGAGGGGTGGGTGCCTATCACTCCCAGCAGTGCCCAGACATATGAGGGGTGGGTGCCTATCACTCCCAGCAGTGCCCATATCTGTGAGGGGTGGGTGCAGAGGACTCCCAGCAGTGCCCAGACATGTGAGGGGTGGGTGCCTATCACTCCCAGCAGTGCCCAGACATATGAGGGGTGGGTGCCTATCACTCCCAGCAGTGCCCAGACATGTGAGGGGTGAGTGCAGAGGACTCCCAGCAGTGCCCAGACATATGAGGGGTGGGTGCCTATCACTCCCAGCAGTGCCCAGACATATGAGGGGTGGGTGCCTATCACTCCCAGCAGTGCCCAGACATGTGAGGGGTGGGTGCAGAGGACTCCCAGCAGTGCCCAGACATGTGAGGGATGTTATGTTATGTTATGTTATGTTAATTTATTTCTTCTATAGCGCACGGCTACTCCAAGGAGCATCCCGGCGCTTTGCTGAAGAACAATAACAGATAGAAACAACACATAGCGACTGCCAAAGAAAAATAGAGAGAAAGACACAGGTTATCCAAAAGTACTTAATTAGCGAAGAGCCACGTTTTAAGCTCCTTCCTAAAGGCAAGGAGACTCGGGGCCTGTTTGAGAGAGAGTGGTAGTTCATTCCACTCCTTCGGGACTAGGTAGCGGAAGGATCTGCCACCCATCCTAGCACGCTTAATGGCCGGGACTGTCATTTTGAATAACAGAGATGATCTCAGGGCCCTGCCCGGTACATATCAGGATAGACGTTTCCTTATGTACTTGGGGCAAGGGCCGTGTAGAGCCTTAAAGGCAAAAGTCAGGCACTTAAAGAGAATTCTTTTAGTAATCGGCAGCCAGTGTAAATCTCTCAAAAGAGCCGTAGCGCCGGCTCTTCTTGGGAGCCCGTAAATAGCACGGGCTGCCGAATTCTGGACCACTTGCAAACGGGTCAAAAGATATTTTGGAAGGCCCAGAAAAAGGGCGTTTGCGTAGTCCAGACGCGATCCAATCAAGGCCTGAACAATAGTCTTCCTATGTTGAACAGACAAAAGAGGAAGGAACTTTCTCAGCATACGTAAAATGCCGAAGCATTTACCTGAGAGACACGAGATATGTGGCCCAAAAGACAGCTCATTGTCCACAATTACTCCTAGGTTTTTTGCTTTAGGTGACACGCTGTTAGGAGGAAATAAATCTTGAGGCCACCAGGCTTTCCAATCTGGTTCACAGGTGCAACCAAAAAAGAGCAGCTCTGACTTGTCGGGATTGCACTTAAGCCCATTACACCTGAACCACTCGAAGACCGCCCCCAAGCAGTCCTTGATCTGTACGCCATCGAAAGTACCGCCCCTGTCACAAGTGAACAGGAGCTGGGTATCATCGGCGTAAGATATGACCTGGGCGCCAAAAGATTCCGCGACTGCCGCCAGAGGAGCCATAAAGATATTAAATAGCGTGGGGCTAAGAATGGAACCCTGCGGTACCCCTACCTCTAGCGGAGACATTTCCGCGGAAAAAGGAGGCGCCCAGATCGTTTGTCGGCGGCCGGCTAGAAAAGATTTAAGCCAACTCCACACCGTTCCCTGAATGCCGCACTCCCAGAGTCTTTTAAGGAGGCGATCATGGGGGACGGTGTCGAATGCCGCCGATAGATCTAACATTACCAGCATAGCCCTTCCTCCCGAATCGAGAACTTCCCTGATGGCATCCGTGACCTCTAAGAGGGCCGACTCTGTGCTGAAATTTGCACGAAACCCAGATTGCGTATCGTGCAACAGGTCGTGTTCCTCAATGAAATTAGAAATCGTCCGATGGACAAATTTCTCGGCCACCTTTGCCAAAGCAGGGAGAAGGGAGATAGGTCTATAGTTGGCATGGATGAGGGGGTCCAGGGCAGGCTTCTTGATCAATGGCAGGATCAAGGCGTGTTTCCATGCTTGTGGGACCGCTCCTGTGCTCAATGAAGAATTCAGGAGAGGATTCAGTAGAGCATTTAAAACAGGTGCTACCCTCCCCAGATGTTTAGCTGGGCACGGGTCAAGTGGAGAACCGGACTTCAAACCAGACAGAAGCTCCAGGGAGGTGTCAAGACAAAGATGAGGAAAAAGTGTGAGAGAAGGGCCTAGACTCTCCCTAGAAACAGGGGGAGACGAGAGACCTGCGGCCACATGTGAGCTAGGGTCGAGAAGAGAGGCTTGAATAGTAGTAATTTTAGTCGTAAAAAAAGTTGCAAGCTGTTTTAACCATTCTTCAGAATGGATATGAGATGGAGTGCAAACAGCAGGGGACATAAAATCCAAAACAACTTTAAAGATTTCCTTACAACCATTTTCAGCCTCATCAATTCGATGCTCAAAGTATGATTTTTTTTCCTTCCAAATTGACTGATGATAGGCTTTAGTCAATCCTCGAAATTTTGCTTTCTCAGTCAGGTCATAGGCCCGTCGCCAGACTCTCTCTGCCTTTTTACAGCCCTGGCGCTGCTCCCTTAACTGGGGGATGAACCACGGGGCAGACATTCTGCGCTCGCCACTATTCTGCTTCTTTTCGGGAACTAGGGTCTGAAGTCTTGCTGTCAGCCAACTCTGAAAGAGATAAAGATTCTCTTCCAACGTACCCAAAAGAGGACAAGGAAAGATATTAAGAGCCTCAGATAGCATCTCGGCCGAAAGAAGATGGAAAGGGCGCGAGGAGCGCGAAGTCTGTATAGATTCTCTCACCCGGATGGGAGCTGCGACGGGAACCGAAAAAGAAACCAGAAAATGGTCAGACCAGAGTACCGGTTGTGAGGCCTCTATCACAATAGTTTTAGTAGAAAAGATCTGGTCCAGAGTATGGCCTTTATTATGCCTTGGCTTTAGAAGAAACGGGGACAGACCTAAGGTATTAGTAATGTCACTCAATTTCATTGCATCAGGGTCCACTACAATATCCATATGGATATTGAGGTCCCCAAGAAGCATGCAGTGCTCTGATCTGAGACAGGGGACAGAGAGAGCAACTTGCAGTGCATCAAAAAACGACCCAGTCGGCCCCGGGGCTCTATACAAGAGAATCCCGGTACAAGCCTGGAGGGAGGAGAGCTGAAGGGTGAAGCCTAAGGCTTCACAGCCCTGAATGTTCTCCACTGGAAAGGTTGCGCAGGAGATGTTTTTATTAACCACAAGAGCTACTCCTCCCCCTCTACCAGATGTTCTATCCCTTCTAAAGATGTTATATTCTGGAGGGATGGCGTTAGCAAGGTCAGGTGTTGAACAATCACTCAGCCAAGTCTCCGTAAGGAATAAGCATGATATATTGGCTTTATACAGTAAGTTCCAAATATCCAAAGAGTGACCAATCACGGATCTAGTGTTAAGAAGATAACATTGGAACGGGGCCGGAGTGGTGTCAGGCGCAATCCCGGTGGAAGTTAGAGGCCGCCACCAACAAGTAGAACAGCTTTTTCGGAAAAGCCGGCTGCCAGGAAAAGCAAGATGACATTGGCCACAAGAGGGGCGCAAAGCAAGTAAATCGGCCGCACTGTAGTATACCATACCGTAAAGTTTTACCCGCCGGTATTACCGGCCTAGACAGCAATACACGCCTCTCTGTCCTGCCCCTGCCACTCCCGAGACGCGGACGAGCGCAGACGGGCAGGACTCTGGCTGGACTCAGGCGCGATGAAGGCGCTCCGCTGCGCGTCACCGCTGCGCGGCTGATAGAAGGCTCAAGTAGGCTCAGCAGGCCGAAATCTCGCGAGAGTACGCGAGTGCCCGAGCCCGATCAAAGATGGCGCTTAGATTCGTCCCAGGTACCCCGTGATCCCGGACCCGCCAAAGGCAGTGGTGGTGGCCCCCAAGGGGGGTTTTTACAGTGCAGAGTGAGGCCAGGGGGGTCGCAGCAAGTTAAAAACAAGGCAAATAACAAAGATAAAAGAAAATACAAAAACGGGATTATTTAAAAAGCAATTAAACAGGCAGAAAGCGCAGCTAGCGCTAGTGCTAACGGTGAAATGGTCACCTTCTCCGGAGGGCCTATCACTCCCAGCAGTGCCCAGATATATGAGGGGTGGGTGCCTATCACTCCCAGCAGTGCCCAGACATGTGAGGGGTGGGTGCAGAGGACTCCCAGCAGTGCCCAGACATATGAGGGGTGGGTGCCTATCACTCCCAGCTGTGCCCAGACATATGAGGGGTGGGTGCCTATCACTCCCAGCAGTGTCCAGACATGTGAGGGGTGGGTGCAGAGGACTCCCAGCAGTGGACAGAGACATGGGGGGGTGTACATCATAATCAGATGACCACAGCTCCATGGGTGAATGTACGTATCTCTCACTTAGGACAATGAGGCTAGTGCCATAACAACACATCACTGACAGCATTGTCCCACTCCCAGGAGGAAGGAGGTCTAACCCCCACTGCATGACACACCACATGTGGGTGTGAGGACAAATAACACATGCATACCCACCCCTGGCAGATGCAGCACAATACACACACTGAGATCATGCCACAAGACTGTATAGTCATGTCACTGCCTAACAAACTAAGAGAGCCAAAGAGAACACACACTGTCACGCACATCCCAGGACTGATAGGAATGTTCAGGTGCTGGGCTAGCCACCAAGATGTTGTCTGTCATGGTAGGAATAATGTGGAGTTCCCACAGATACAATGCCCACAATTGTGAGTCAGGTGTTCAAATACCCAGCAGAACAAGTACCATATGTGCAGTAGGCTGGGATTACACACATGCATTGTGCGGGAAAGGGACCATTTATCCATGAAGGCATGGCAAAATACTCTATACACAAGTACAGTGAGTACCAAGGATGGCACAGACAATGCAGGCGGACACATTGCTGAGCAGGCATGCCCAGAGTTGAAGGGATCCATCACCAACAAAGGACATGTAGACACAGGGCAACACAACAATTGTGCAACTCTTTGCAGGGGAGATGTCAGGTGCCACAGAGGAAGGAACACCCCTTGGGACAATGTCTCCAAACACAAAGAGCATACACGACAAATAATCTTTGCAGAGATCGCGTGATGGCACGCAGATACCAGGTTCCACCCCATGAGCAGCAGACCACAACATATCCCTGAAACATAACACATGCCCACAACCCCAACTCCTGTAGCATCAACATCAGTACCTGAAATGCAAGACTTTTCCAAAGAAAAAGAAAATGCTTTATTCAGCATGAAAATAATAATGTGTAAACGAGACTATTCACAAAGGCCAATAGCCAGTCCATATCAGCAGTCCTTGGGGGGGGACACATGGCCATGCGTCTCCCCTAGCTTGCCTGCACATCACAAGAGTGTTTCGTCGACTGGGGGGGCATCATGTGGGGAAGGACCAGGCACCGCAGGGACAGGAGGGGGAAGGGTACGTGTGGTGGGTGCAGGGACGGACGACTCCACCACAGGGGGTGGGGCAGCGCCAAAGGTGGAGGCGAGCTCGGCGCTGCACACTTCTGCCAATTCTTCAAGCGTCTCCTCTGCACCCGGAGAAAAAACAGGCCCCAAGGAGGGGGGGGGTCAGAGGGATGGGTTGCAGTGCTACTGGGGGAGGTGGTGGACGGGCTGGGGGACTTAACTCCCCTACCCGTGGAGTGCCTTGACCGTTTGCGTCCAGGTGAACTAGTTGGGTTGAGGCCCAGCAAAGTAGGCCTCCTTCTCAGAATCTGGGGCAGGGGAGCCAAGGGGAGTGACATCGGAGGGACTGGGGAGTGAGTCATGTGGACGAGGACTGTGGCTGTGTGCCTGCCTGTGTGCCCCAGACCCAGTGGGTGTGCTTGCTACCCCCTGAGTGTGCGTGTCAGGAGGTGTGTGCTTGCCCTTACGTGGTGGTGTGCAGCTTGTGTCTTGTGTGTGTGGATGTCTGGGTGTGCTTGGGACAGGCATGGGTGTTGGACTTGTGGATGGGCCAGGGGTAGGGGGTGGAGGCAGCACTGCAGGTGACTCGCTACTGCCATCAGTGACGAGTCCAGGGACCTCAGCAACATCCGTTGGTCAGACATCGCTGATGACATGCCCTCCATGTACGACACCATCTGGGTCAGCAGTCTGGTGTGGCCATGGAGGACAGTCAGGATCGATGTCTGCCCAACTTGCAACTGCTGCTGAATGTCCACAGACTCGGCAGTGAGGGCAGCAGGGGGGACAGGGGCAGGGGGTGCAGTGCCTGGCACGAAGGAGACACGGTGTGGCCTAGCACGGACAGAAGAGACCCGAGCAAGTGGGAGGGCGGTGATGGGAATGGAGAGGGCGGTGAGAGATGTACTGCTGCTTTCAGCTCTGGGAGCAGCCTCTGCCCCCTCTGGGAGCTCAGCCTCGGACCCGTCTGCCTCGTAGTCTGTGTTGGTACTGGGCAGGTCCTCTGCCTCACTCCCCTCACCCTCCGTGCCACTTGGTTCCGCCGACTCCTCAGCAGTGGTGGCACCACTGCTCGATCCCTCCTCCACGTCCATGCCGGTGTCTCCCTCGGTGTCCTCCGATGATGCTGTGGGCAAGGTGAAGAGACAGGAAAAAATCAGTCACCTGTATACATCTGACACATGAGTCCAAACAAAATAGGCAACAGTGCATATCAGGAAAGGCATCAGGAGTAACATCTAGGATACTCCCCACATATGTAAGCCCTGCACTCCCCAGTTGGTTGACGCACCATGCCACTTGCAAACAATGAAAATTAGGACACAACAGCAAATGACTTGAATTCACAAGATCATGAGAAGCTAGTGTCTGGGATCAGTTGAGCACAGCAAGACTATGAAGGCATGCCACCTATTGTTCACTGGGAAACAAACAGTATTGTCGCGCCCAAGGCCAAATACCACATGCCAATGCAGAAGGTGTCCCCAGACTCAGAGACCTGTGAGTACTTTTGACACCCCAAAGAAATACATTGTGACTCCTGGAGAATCACAACCCTTTCCAAAATGGACATGTCTAGCATGTGTGAATGTGGCACTCTGTGAACACAACACACATGTGTCTGTATAGCAGAAGTCACACAAGGAGGTGCACACCAAACTACATGTACACAGTCATTGTCTGAGCTGCCAGACTCATTCAAATCAGCCACTGTTAGGAAGAAATGGCGTAGCAGTAAGTACATGTACATGGCACCAGGGTGGCTGGATGACTTGACACTCGTAATTTTGCATCAGCAACAACCAAGGACTAACCCAAATGCTAGCACACTGTGGGAACATGTATATGTATGAACTCCAAACAAGTGTTGTCCAAACTGTGCATTACTTTTAAATGTGCCTGCGTGTCCCTGGAAAGTGTAAAGGTGGTGTCTTGTGCACTTCCCTGGGAGACATCTGTCATGCAGGCACATCATTGTCCTTCACAACCAAACAACAAGGTCAAGCATATGAAACATTGAGACTTGTTGACAGGTGTAGTGAGTGCCAATGGACATTTTCTCTGAGTAACAACTTGAATAATGTCATTTGTCACATGGCTATCCGTCACCTGATCACACAGTTGGCTACACATATGACCTACTGACTGTCATCTGGAGTGGCACACATGTCCACACCCAGGACAATGCATGAGCCAATGGGCCTGCAATTGTTTAGCAAAAAAGCCTAGCTGTACTGTGGGTTCCCCCTCATAGCAAGCCAGAATGTACCCACAGATGTCAGCACACAAAGTCACAACTGTGTAGCATCTGAACCACACACAGGTGCCAAAAATGTCCAAGCAGGATACATGATTGCCAAGAACTGACACAGGCAATGAAGCACCAACAGCAAGCACTGGCCAACATCACGGGGCACTGCACGATGACTTTCTGTACTGCGAATCATCACACACAAGTCAGAACTGGCAATGAAACATCAGGGTTGAACATGTACGCCCCTCCCGCGCACACCCACCCATACCTGAGTCAATGTGAATGATACCAATCAAGAAGTGAGAGCTCTTATTCAGGGTTACAATAACTGTGCTTGAAAACTAGCTTCATTAACATGACATCACCTTGTAGGGCTGCAAAAACATAATGGTCACAAACAAACATCAACAGATTGTTGTGAATAGCCACACAGGCACTGCCCAGTGTGAGTATGCACAAGCAAACTGCTGTATCCCTGTCCAGTGGGTAAATGTATCACACATGTGAAAACTACTACCCAGGCCAGGGAACAATGCCACAGAGGCAGAGCCATTATGAACCCACAGTGAATGTGCACAGTGTTGGATGACACACATGAGTAGGAGGGCAGGCTGTGACAGGGGACTGTAGTGTGCACACTGCTCCATGGTCCTGGAATGAGCTGACTGTTACAGGAGCAACCGTCCAGGCACTATGCATATATCCCACTCATGCACATCATGTCTGAGGCCACAACATTGGTAATGCATACAGCAAGTCTGTTAATTTGAAACCTCACACTCCTATGTTGGGACTCAGCATCATTGGCAACAAATATGCACCCCCTAAAGACTGTACAGGACAGGGCACAGGCAGACCACCCCCACACATGATGCTGAAAGCAGTGTGCACCTTGATAAACTGGCAGCCTAGATGACCATGTGCAATAGTGATCACACACAGACCAGGTAACACATGTCAAGGAGGGGATGGGAGGAAGAACAGCACAGGTTGACTGTGGGGGAACAGGATATGCACTGCACATATATACCCTGGCAGTGTCTCCAGGCGACTGAGCAGCAGGACACGCTGCATCTGGTGGGTCAGGCGCCGGCTCCCGCCATGCTTGCGTGGAGGTGAGTCCTTCAGCATGACCCGGGCGATCCTCCGGGTCCAGCACCGGATGTCCTGCCATCTCTTCCTCACTTGTGGCAGGCGCCGACTGCGACCCTCCAGCGATTGCACGGCCTTGATGGCGTCCTTCCAGATCTTCCCCTTGTGGTAGGGGGATACCTGTGTGGATGACAAAGTGGGGCAACATCACTACACCTGCACCATGTCACAGAGACACACAGTTGAACATCTTAGATTTGTGGAACAGGGCATAGTATGCTGGCAAGTAATAGCACCTCAGTCATAGGGACTTTTTCCACTGGGGACACAGCAATGGACTACATGGCATAGTAAGTACACAGTTGGCATGAGGGGTGCGAACCAATCCCTGATCATGGCACACGCTGTGCATCCCAAGCAACACAAGGCTGATGGACAGCAACGCTAAGCAGTCACATGCGCCAGGCCACTGACGAAACATCAGCAGAGTACACAGACACACACAGGCACACATCAATCACCTGCCATTGGCAACAGCGGATGCAAACCTCACTCTGCACATGTGGCACTTGCCAGGGGGGTTCACAGGTGTGGGGCTAGCTCAGCAAGTCAGACACACAGCATGGCTTACTTCACATATCAGATGGATTGAGCAGTTGCCTCCTCCATGCAGCTGTGGTGCAACACTCCACATAGACACTCATCCACATGACAAGAAACATTCACACACATCAATGTCCAGGGGGCGTACACATCATTTGGACACTCTCACCACAGCTCCACTCAATTCTCACACACTTCTGTGGGTGCAGTTACCTGTCACACCGGGGTGACCACTGAATCACCGCAGGACAATAGAACAAGAATGCCCAAGAGGATTTGACTGGCAGAATGTGCCATGCACTATGCAGTGGATGTCACAGTAAGCACAATGCAAGTGAGGAGTGCACACATGATCTACATCAAGCCCTGCATGAGAGACATAAGCCATCCCCCCCCCTGGGACCCACTCCAACCAATATTGCATGTCTGTCACACCTGGCCACAATGCCAGAAGTGACAGACACAATAACGGTGCACAGGCAAAGGTACTGGAGTCAGCACTCACCTGTTCCCCTGGTCGACCATACAGCATGGGGTACTGTGGGAGGATCACATCCAGCAGGGCCTCGTTCTCCTCCTGGGTGAAAGGCTGGGCCCTCTCCACAGTCCTTGACATGGTGCCAGAGGTAGACAATACAGCAGCAGTGGTATCGACTGACATGTTGTGCAGGCAAGTGCCCTCTCATGGGTTCTGCCTGCCTTATATCTGCCTTGCTGGCCTATTTCATATACAGGAGTACAGAGTGATTGGTCAGACTCATTTGCATCCTACGTTTCCTCCAATCCCTTTAAACATACACCAGTGACAGCCTTTGCATCTTTCGATTTAGCAGTATCATGTCAAGTCAACAACCACTTTGCAACATTGTTAAATGTGGCCAACTGATTTTTCCAGATCACATGGTGTAAAAATTTGAACTTGAAACTCGGTATCCATGACAACCAGCATGCATTTAGCCCCTAATACTTGTCCCTCATGTCTCACCATTGTAATTCTTAATTCCCCACACAGGTACGGCGCTTTTCACACGTACCCCTAGGGCACCATCACTACAGTGATACGGGCCGTACTCACACGTGTACTGCCCTTATCACTGGGGCCTACGGTACCCCCAACGATAGTGATAGGCACGTACTCACGCGTGTACGGGCCGTACACGCGTGAGTACGTCCCTATCACTATGTACACCGGTTGCAGACCTTCACCGGGGCATATGGGAGTGCGCCGCCGGTCTTGTGGAGGCACCGGAATCTGCTCTTCAGGAGTCCAAACGTCCTCTCAATCACGCGTCTCGTCTGCCCATGGGTGTCGTTGCGGCGCGTACATGCGGTGGGGGTTCGGTGCGTACAGGTGCGGCCCTGGGGTACGGCGCGTACATGCGGGAGTGCGGCGCATACATGGGGGGTAAGGTGCGTACATGCGGTGGGGGTACGGTGCATATACGTGCGGCCCTGGGGTGCGGCGCGTACATGCGGGGTGCGCCACGTACATGGGGGGGTAAGGTGCGTACATGTGGTGGGGGTACGGTGCGTACACGTGCGGCCCTAGGGTACGGCACGTACATGTGGAGGTACGGCGCGTACATGGGGGGGTACGGCACATACAGGTGCGGGGCTGGAGTACAGTGCGGACAGGGGGGGTAAGGCGCATACATGGGGGGGTACGGCACGTACATAGGGGGGTTCGGTGCTTACAGGTGCGGCCTTGGGGTACGGCGCGTATATGCGGTGGTATGGCGCGTACATGGGGGGGTACGGCGCGTACAGGTGCAGCCCTGGGGTACAGTGCGGACAGGGTGGTGTACGGTGCTGACATATTTGGGGGTGGGGGGGCTGTACGGCTCGTACACGGGCATGAGTTTACCCGTGTACATGTGTGCACCAGCGTTGGCTCCGTGCGGGCCTTTTTTCGTGCGATTGTGTATTCGGACGGACGGTCGGGATCGTGCTTGCGCGCTCGGACTTGTGTTTTACGATTTGCACGTGAAAATTTCCGGATCACATTCGTACACTTTTCCCGACGATATTCGGACGTGAACACTTTCCGACGCACTCTCGTAGACTTTTCCCGACGCTATTCGTAGCTATTTTTCACGGACGAATCGTACTTGCCAGTTTGTACGGTACTTGTACGACTCGTACGTAAAAAAATACGGATACGGGTCGTATGCAAATTATTTTTACCGGATCGGAATCGGCACCTAAAAAGTTAGCATTTAAAAAACCTTTGAAATTCACTGAAAAAAAACATAGGTTTCAGAGACGTTATAGTTAGAAATTAGCATTTAAAAAACCTTAGAAATTCACAGAAAAAGCCATAGGTTTCAGGGGTGTTATAGTTAGCTGCCCATTTCACTCATACAAAACCATAGAAATTCCTCCGTTATAGTTAGTTCTGCTAACCATAACTCACGCGCCCGCAATGCACTGCTAATGATGTCACATATTGCATCATTCATGACATGGTCAGTGACATCACTGATGACATCACTGATGACATCTCAAATAACATCACTGATGACATCATCCACTTGACAATCTGATACACCTCATCATACACTAGTATAACCTTTCATCACTCACTGTAAAATACAGAGTACCATATTTGAAACCATTGACACACCAATACCAGTTACTACATACCCACTCACTGATTCCCAAGTCTACACACACAACTACCCATTCAACAACAGAATCATCTATACATGCAGTCATTAATTAATAGAACACTATCAAATGCACTTATACACATATATAGACATTGACACATCAGCAGTCATCTTAGTCGGTTATGCAGTCATCCTACGCACTCATGAAAAAAATGTATTGCACTTAAATTTACTCACTTACACAATTATCCAACAACACCTCATTTATTCAAACACATAGTAACTCATCGTTAATATGTTAAAAAAGCACCATTGCAATTATACACTCATTTATATAGTTACTCTCACAATCACTGACTCTTACCCATACTTATTTATATACACCAACTCTCACATACAACGCCTTTTATTTTTTTACTTTGTTGAAGATGTACAACTAAAACATATATTCGCTCACCAACACACAAATAAATACACTCAGTCACCCAAACAACTGTTTCCACATGCACTCTTAAACCCATACACCTCGTCAATCAAGCATTCACACATCTATGCATAGAGTTACACACACCCCATCCAACCACACACAAACTCAGTGTCCCATACAAATACTCACCCAACTAATCAATAACTAATATACACACTCATATAGTTAGTGACCAACTGATGCAGCATGTTATACAACAACAGAGACATTGCTGCACACATTGATATAGTTTAGTTACTAATCCATGTATTAAGTGAGACACTTTTAATTACTCACTTAAAAAGACAGTCAGACAGCTACTAAATTCTCCATCCAGACAGTTATATATCCACTCAATCTTCAATACAGATTGGTATATATATATAATACATATTTAAATTTCAAACTAAACCACATTCAGTGGATGATGTCATCAGTGATGTCATTTGAGATGTCATCAGTGATGTCATCAGTGATGTCACTGACCATGTCATGAATGATGCAATATGTAACATCATCAGCAGTGCATTGCGGGCGCGTGAGTTATAGTTAGCAGAGCTAACTGTAACGGAGGAATTTCTATGGTTTTGTATGAGTGAAATGGGCAGCTAACTATAACACCCGTGAAACCTATGGTTTTGTTCTGTGAATATATATATATATATATACACACACACATGAAATAAAATTTTAAAAACCTTCGAAATTTGTAGAAACAAACAAAGGTTACGGAGATGTTATAGTTAGGTTCAGATTTCACTCATACAAACCAGTGAAATTCAGCCCCTATTATAGTTAGCTGAGCTAACTATAACTTACACCCCCGCAATGCACTGCTTATGACCTCACATATTACATCACTCATGACATCTCAGATGATATCACTGATGAAATATTATACTCACCCCACTCACATACCCATGCAGATACTGTCACACCCACTCACATATCCAGACAGACACTCTTCCCCCACTCCTACACCCATAAAGACACTATCATACCCATTCACAAACCCACACAGCTACTCTCACACCCACACTTACATTCATACAGAGACTTTCACACCCACTCACATACCCATACAGACCTTCTCACACCCACTCTTATATCCATGCAGACAATATTACACCCGTTCACAAATCCGCACTCTCACACTTACACTTACACCTATATAGATATTTTTACACCCACTCACATACCCATACAGACACTGTTACACCAATTCAGATACACTGCAGACACTGCAATGTACTTCAATGGGGTTCTATCATGTATATTGATTCCATGATGGCTGTCAGCAGTTTCTGGTTGAAGTGTTGACAGCCAATCAGATCTCACCATGAGATTTGTGCTTAAGCTCTGCCCAGGTATCCTTATTTGCTTTCCATTAAGTTTCCCAACCAACAACTACTGAACAGATTTACACCAAATAAGTGAACCAAAATCAACCTTCCTGGCAAATTTGGTGTAATTCCTTCCAGTGGTTTTGGCTGTAGCCTTGTTCAAAACTCCTATGGGAATAAACAGGGGAAATTGTACTTTTCCCTAGCTTTTTCCCAAGCTTTATAAATTTCTACTGCTATATTTTCCATCATAGCGTAGGGTTGCAAGAATGTGCGACCAACCCCCCACTGCGTTTGAAAAACCATTGAAATACACTGTATAGTAGTAGTAGTAATAAAAATACTTTATTGCATTAATCATTTGATTACAATAAATAGAAAATGAGCAGGCATAAAAAATAAAATAAAACCATCACATATTTACCTTACGTAGTATCATAAAAGAAGATATACATAGATCGTAATACCTATCTTTACATCTATATACAGATCAGATAAAAAAAAACATCTAGTCAATTCATGTTTTATAAGCCTGTTCTAAAAACTGTACCATCCTACTGATTGCTCTTTCCCCTGTGAGCCTAAAACAGTTGGTTGCTATTCCTCCAGAGCTGATAGATTTAAATACGTATGAGTCTATTCTCATTCAATGTGTTCACCCATTTCAGGCTATTGTTCGTATGGAGCCTAAAACAGGTAAATTACCTCCATCAGAGTTGCAAAGAGGATTGAAAGGAAGAGTTTTGTATTTACTGTTAGACTTAAGGAAAAATATTGAAACTATTGGTGTAGACCATGCAGAAAATGAGCCACTAGTCATTCTAGTTAATGGTGTTCCTTCTAAGAATAAGAAAATCTGGCAAGAGTTAGTGGATGTTAGAAAAGTGCAAAAGGCATCATTGTATCTGTTAAAAAATAATGAGTACTATAGAAATGTGTTTGTAGGAGAAGAAGAAATAGATTTAGCAGAAGATACTGAAACATTAAGTGGACAAATTGAAAAAGTGGACATGTCCAGATGTGAAGAAATCTATGAACATTACAGTGTACATCCACTTCATTCTAAAGAGGTGATGGGGAATACTATTGAGTTGTTCCAAATGAAAAAAGCAACAGGAAGTCCCATGAGTGTATGGGAAGAGAGTTTGGGAGCTCGTTGTTTCCCGCAGTTGTTTCCAACAGGAAAAGGTGGACGATATGATGAACGTCCTGTGCAGATTCCTGCATCTGAATATCGGACAACAAGATTATATGCAGAAGATCCAAGATTTCGACAATGTATCCCTAATATGTTTCATCTTCTGTTTGAAAGTGACTTTCATATGCAGTAAATCACATTTTAAAAACTGGAATGCATCTGCAAAATGTAACTGCTAAGGATTTTATGGATAAAGTGCATCAGAGAGATGATCATTTAGAATCTCAGTTGATTAATCTGATGGCATGTCAGCGAGGGACTAATGAATATTGGTACCGTTGTCATGGAGAACGGAAATGTATGCTACGTAACTTGGGAACTCCTACATGGTTTGTTACACTAAGCTGTGCTGAGTATGCTTGGGATGATTTACTTGAATTTCTTCGAGAGGCAAATTGCAATATAAAAAAGATTGAATACAAGACACCTGGAGAATTGTGCTCATTGGATCCTGTTAATGTATGCAGATATTTCAATCATAGATTTGAAGCTATGATGTTTTTCATCTGCAATAAAAAGAATCCTCCTCTTGGAGAAGTTGTGGATTTCTTTTGGAGAAAGGAGTATCTAGCAAGAGGTGCTCCTCATATACATATGTTGTTATGGATCAAGGACGCCCCCAAATTTGGAACAGATTCAGATGAAACTGTTTTGTCTTTCATTGAAGATTATGCCACATGTGCTGTACCCAATAGCAAAGAACATAAAAACTTAAAACAACAAGTCTTACGATTCCAAAGCCATCGATGTGGAAAATACTGTCGACGAAAGGATAAGTTCTATACCAAATGTCGTTTTGGATTTCCACGTCCTGTATTATCCAAAGGAAGAGTGAACAGTTTTATGTCAGCTGTGCGACATACTATCACAAGAAAGTCTCTGAAAAATACCTACAACTTAAAAAGAAGTGAAGAATCAAAATGCATAAATGACTACAATCCAGTTATTTTATCCATGTGGAATGCTAACATGGATATTCAGTATGTTGCGGACAATTCCATTGCTGTCGCTCAGTATGTAACGTCCTACATTACTAAATCAGAAAAGACGGAATTGAAAGAAATGTGGGAAGAGATTTCTCACGAGAAGACTCTAAGTAAGAAATTATACAGTTTCAGTTTGAACATGTTATCGCATCGTTAAATTGGAGCATATGAGTGTTCAGATCGGTTATCATCTGCAAGTCTATATTCAAAAAGTAGAAGAATCATTTGGGTGAGTCTAGGTCTTGCAGGAATGCGAAATCGGGTACTGAAATCTGTTCAAGAAATTGAATATTTAGCAGAAAAAGTACAGATATTTTTAAAACGAATATGTTGGACACATATTACCCGAACAGAAGTCATCATCTTGAGAGCATGTGTCTCTATGAAGTGCTGCAAAACTACACTTTTAAACTGAATACTACAGAGAACATCAATGATGGAAAATATGAAGTTATTGGTTCTGAAGGATGTCTGGTGAAACAGAGGAAAGGAAATTTAATTAATCACAGGAAACTGAGTTGCGACACTGCTGATAAAAGGGAGTTTTACTATTTAGCCCTTTTGCAAATGTTCAAACCATAGCGTTCAGAACTGGAATTACTTGGAGATTTTCAGAGCTATGAAGATTAATTTAATGCTTGTAAAGATAGCATACAATGCAGTGCTTTGGCAAATTATGTGAAAATGTTGAATGATGAAATTGATCAAGAAGCTACAATTGCAGCTGAGATTGCTAGAGACAGTTCTCAAGACAGTCAAAGTTCTGCTGCACTGAGTCAAGATCCACTAGGACAACCAATTGTTGAAAATGAAGCAGCAACTGCCATGAATGAGGTGGAAACAGCAATGTATCAAGCTCAAGAAGATGTAGTACAGTTAGGAAACTTGGAAGAACAACTAAGGGGCCGATTCCGATCCGGCAAAACCCGGGTACGAATAGTCGTACGGAGCGTTTTTTCCGTCCGACTCGTACCCGGGAAAAACACCTTACAAACTCGCAAGTACGATTCGCACAGAACTACCATTTCCGTATGAGTCGTAAAAAACACCGACCGGCAAAAAAATACATACAAATCTGATTCTGGACGGCGCATACGCGACGTCCGGACGAAGTCAGGCAGCATTCTACGGACCAGCAAGTACGATTCGTGCCGACGTCACTCCGCACGCAGCAGTTTTTACAGGAGCCAAAAACTGCTGGGAAATTGAGGACGACGCGAACAAGGAGCCCCGGTACGCGACGGACAGCGATGGACCCCAACCTACGCGTCATCCCGGCCCTCATAGCCTACCACTTCGTGTACAGAAACCACCGCAGATGCCGCAGAAGGTCAGAACAACCCCCAGGGGCAAAGGGGGGGGGGGGTGGGGTGCAAGGGCAGGAAACATAACCCACACCCCACAAAATACAAATACAACCTGCACATACAACCTGCACAATAATTACCTCAATGGTCTGGTCACTTCGGGGGGCGTGTCCACCAATCCCACGTCCCGCCACAACGGAAGTGGACGTGGACGCGTACCCGTCACCACTATAATGGTGTTACGGGACGTACCCATGCCCCCAGAGCATGGGTACGGTCCGTACACGCGTTTCCCTACATCACCACTACTATAGTGGTACGGCCCGTACCCACGCCCCCAGAGCGTGGGTACGGTCCGTACCACCATTGTAGTGGTGATGTAGGGGTACACGTGTACGGACCGTACCCACGCCCCCAGAGCGTGGTTACAGTCCGTAACACCATAGTAGTGGTGATGTAGGGGTACGCGTGTACGGACCGTACCCACGCCCCCAGAGCGTGGGTACGGTCCGTACCATCATAGTAGTGGTGATGTAGGTGTACACGTGTACGGACCGTACCCACGCCCCCAGAGCCTGGGTACGGTCCATACACGCGTACCCCTACATCACCACTACTATGGTGGTACAGACCATACCCATGCCCCCAGATCGTGGGTACGGTCCGTACACGCGTACCCCTACATCACCACTACTATGGTGGTACGGACCGTACCCACGCCCCCAGAGCGTGGGTACGGTCTGTACCACCATAGTAGTGGTGATGTCGGGGTACGCGTGTACGAACCGTACCCACGCCCCCAGAGCGTGGGTATGGTCCGTAACACCATAGTAGTGGTGATGTAGGGGTACGCGTGTACGGACCGTACCCACGCCCCCAGAGCATGGGTACGGTCCGTACCACCATAGTAGTGGTGATGTCGGGGTACGCGTGTACGGACTGTACCCACGCCCCAGAGCATGGGTACGGTCCGTACACGTGTACCCCTACAGCCCCATTACATGATGGACACAAGGCGTACACACGCCACGGATGCAGGCGTACGGCTTGGTGCAGCACATCAGCTGTAAATTGGGGGTGGTGTATGGCCAGGACAGCAGTGTACCACAGCAAGGGTGCAAGTGGGTGGGTGGGTGCCTATCACTCCCAGCAGTGCCCAGACATATGAGGGGTGGGTGCATATCACTCCCAGCAGTGCCCAGACATATGAGGGGTGGGTGCCTATCACTCCCAGCAGTGCCCAGACATATGAGGGGTGGGTGCAGAGGCCTCCCAGCAGTGCCCAGACATATGAGGGGTGGGTGCCTATCACTCCCAGCAGTGCCCAGACATATGAGGGGTGGGTGCATATCACTCCCAGCAGTGCCCAGACATATGAGGGGTTGGTGCCTATCACTCCCAGCAGTGCCCAGACATATGAGGGGTGGGTGCCTATCACTCCCAGCAGTGCCCAGACATATGAGGGGTGGGTGCATATCACTCCCAGCAGTGCCCAGACATATGAAGGGTGGGTTCAGAGGACTCCCAGCAGTGGACAGAGCCATGGGGGTGGGTGCAGAGGACTCCCAGCAGTGGACAGACATATGGGGGGGTGTACATCATTATCAGATGACCACAGCTCCATGGGTCAATGTACGTATCCGTAACTTAGGACAATGATGATAGTGCCATGGCAACACATCACTGACAGCAGTGTGCCACTCCCAGGAGGATGGATGTCATTCCCCCACTGCATGACACACCACATGTGGGTGTGAGGACAAATAACGCATGCATAACCACCCCTGGCAGATGCAGCACAATACACACACTGAGATCATGCCACAAGACTGTATAGTCATGCCACTGCCTAACAAACTAAGAGAGCCAAAGAGAACACACACTGACACGCACATCCCAGGACTGATAGGAATGTTCAGGTGCTGGCCTAGCCACCAAGATGTTGTCTGTCACGGAAGGAATCAGGTGGAGTTCCCACAGATACAAAGGCCGCAATTGTGAGTCAGGTGTTCAAATACCCAGCAGGACAAGTACCATATGTGTACTAGGCTGGGATTACACACATGCATTGTGCGGAAAAGGGACAATGTCTCTGTGAAGGCATGGCAAAACACTCTATACATGAGTACAGTGAGTACCAAGGATTGCACAGACTATGCAGCCGGACACATTGCTGAGCAGGCATGGCCAGAGTTGAAGGGATCCATCACCAGCCAAGGATATGTAGACACAGGGCAACACAACAATTGTGCAACTCTCTGCAGGGGAGATGCCAGGTGACACAGAGGAAAGAACACTCCTTGGGACAATGTCTCCAAACACAAAGAGCAGACACGACAAAGAATCTTTGCAGAGACCTTGTGATGGCACGCAGATACCAGGTTCCACCCCATGAGCAGTAGAGTACAACATGTCCCTGAAACATAACACATGCCCACAACCCCAACTCCTGTAGCATCAGCATCAACATCAATACCTGAAATAAAAGACTTTCCAAACGAAAAAGAAAAGGCTTTATTCAGCAGCAAAATAATAATGTGTAAACGAGACTATTCACAAAGGCCAATGGCCAGTCCATTACATCAGTCCTTGGGGGGGGCCACATGGCCATGCGTCTCCCCTAGCTTGCCTACACATCACAAGACTGTGTCGTCGACTGGGGGGGGGGGCATCATGTGGGGAAGGACCAGGCACCGCAGGGACAGGAGGGGGAAGGGTAGGTGTGGTGGGTGCAGGGACGGACGACTCCACCACAGGGGGTGGGGCAGCGCCAAAGGTGGAGACGAGCTCGGCGCTGCACACTTCTACCAGTTCTTCAAGCGTCTCCCCTGCACCTGGAGAAACAACAGGCCCCAAGGAGGGGGGGGGGTCGGAGGGATGGGTTGCAGTGCTACTGGGGGAGGTGGTGGACGGGCTGGGGGACTTATCTCCCCTACCCGTGGAGTGCCTTGACCATTTCCGCCCAGGTGAACTAGTGGGGCTGAGGCCCAGCCCAGCAAAGTAGGCCTCCTTCTCCGAATCTGGGGCAGGGGAGCCAAGGGGAGTGACATCGGAGGGACTGGGGAGTGAGTCATGTGGACGAGGACTGTGGCTGCGTGCCTGCCTGTGTGCCCCAGACCCAGTGGGTGTGCCTGCTTCCCCCTGAGTGTGCGTGTCAGGAGGTGTGAGCTTGCCCTTACGTGGTGGTGTGCTGCTTGTGTCTGGTGGGGTGCGTCTGTGTGGATGTCTTGGTGTGACTGGGACAGGCATGGTTGTGGGACTTGTGGATGGGGCAGGGGTAGGGGGGACGCAGCACTGCAGGTGATTTGCTACTGCCGTCAGTGTTGAGTCCATGGACCTCAGCAACCTCCGTTGGTTCGACATCGCTGATGACATGCCCTCCATGTACGACACCATCTGTGTCAGCAGTCTGGTGTGGCCATGGAGGACAGTCAGGATCGATGTCTGCCCAACTTGAAACTGCCGCTGAATGTCCACAGACTCGTCAGCGAGGGCAGTAGGGGGGACAGGGGTAGGGGGTGCGGTGCCTGGCACGAAGGAGACATGTGGGCGCCTAGCAAGGACAGAAGGGACCCGAGCAAGTGGGAGGGCGGTGATGGGAATGGAGGGGGCGGCGAGAGATGTACTGCTGCTTTCAGCTGTGGGAGCAGCCTCCGCCCCCTCTGGGAGCTCAGCCTCGGACCCGTCTGCCTCGTTATCTGTGTTGGTACTGGGCAGGTCCTCCGCCTCACTCCCCTCGCCCTCCGTGCCACTGGATTCCACCGACTCCTCAGCAGTGGTGGCACCACTGCTCGATCCCTCCTCGACGTCCATGCCGGTGTCTCCCTCGGTGTCCTCAGATGATGCTGTGGGCAAGGTGAAGAGACAGGAAAAAATCAGTCACCTGTATACATCTGACACATGAGTCCAAACAAAATAGGCAACACTGCATATCAGGAAAGGCATCATGAGTAACATCTAGGATACTCCCCACATATGTAAGCCCTGCACTCCCCAGTTAGTTGACGCACCATGCCACTTGGATAAAAATAAAATTAGGACACAACAGCAAATAACTTGAAATCACAAGATCATGAGAAGCTAGTGTCTGGGATCAGTTGAGCACAGCAAGACTATGAAGGCATGCCACCTCTTGTTCACTGTGAAACAAACAGTATTGTTGCAACGACGGCCAAAGACCATATGCCAATGCAGAAGGTGTCCCCACACTCAGAGACCTGTGAGTACTTTTGACACCCCAAAGCAATACATTGTGACTCCTGGAGATTCACAACCCTTAACATAATGGACATGTCTAGCATGTGTGAATGTGGCACTCTGTGAACACAACACACATGTGTCTGTATAGCAGAAGTCACACAAGGAGGTGCACACCAAACTACATGTACACAGTCATTGTCTGAGCTGCCAGACTCATTCAAATCAGCCACTGTTAGGCAGAAATGGCGTATCAGTAAGTACAAATACATGGCACCAGGGTGGTCTGGATGACTTGACACTCATAAGTTGGTATCAGCAACAACCAAGGACTAACCCAATTGCTAGCACACTGTGGGAATATGTATATGTATGAACTCCAAACAAGTTTTGTTCAAACTGTGCCTTACTGTAAAATGTGCCAGCGTGTCCCTGGAAAGTGTAAAGGTGGTGTCTTGTGCACTTCCTTGGGAGACATCTGGCATGCAGGCACATCATTGTCCTTCACAACAAAACAACAAGGTCACGCATATGAAACATTGAGACATGTTGACAGGTGTAGTGAGTGCCAATGGACATTTTCTCTGTGTAACAACTTGAATCATGTCATTTGTCACATGGCTATCCGTCACCTGATCACACAGTTGGCTACACATATGACCTACTGACTGTCATCTGGAGTGGCACACATGTCCACACCCAGGACAATGCATAATCTAATGGGCCTGCAATTGTGTAGCAAAAAAGCCTAGCTGTACTGTGGGTTCCCCCTCATGGCAAGGCAGAATGTACCCACAGATGTCAGCACACAAAGTCACAACTGTGTAGCTACTGAACCACACACAGGTGGCAAAAATGTACAAGCAGGATACATGATTGTCAAAAACTGACACTGGCAATGACGCACTAACATTAAGCACTGGCCAACATCACGGGGGCACTGCACGATGACTGTCTGTACTACGACTCATCACACACAAGTCAGAACTGGCAATGAAACAACAGGGTTGAACATGTACGCCGCTCCCGCACACACCCACCCATACCTGAGTCAATGTGACTGATACCGATCAAGAAGTGACACCTCTTACTCAGGGTTACAATAACTGTGCTTGAAAACTAGCTTCATTAACACAACATCACCTTGTAGGGCTGGCTAAACATATTGGTCTGAAACAAACATCAACAGATTGTTGTGAATAGCCACACAGGCACTGCCCAGTGTGAGTATGCACAAGCAAACTGGTGTATCCCTGTCCAGTGGACAAATGTAACACACATGTGAAAAATACAACCTAGGCCAGGGAACAATGCCACAGAGGCAGAGCCATGATGTACCTACAGTGAATGTGCACAGTGTTGGATGACACACATGAGTAGGAGGGCAGGCTGTGTCATGGAACTGTAGTGTACACACTGCTCCATGGTCCTGGAATGAGCTGACTGTCGCAGGAGCAACCGTCCCGGCACTAAGCATATGTCCCACTCATGCACATCATGTCTGAGGCCACAACATTGGTAATGGATGCTGCAAGTCTGTTCATTTTTTCACTCCTATTTTGAGACTCAGCATCAGTGCCAACAATTAAGCACCCCAAAATGACCAAACAGGACAGGGCACAGGCAGACCACCCCCACACATGATGTTGAAAGCAGTGTGCACCTTGATAAACTGGCAGCCTAGATGACCATGTGCAATAGTGATCGCACACAGACCAGGTAACACATGTCAAGGAGGGGAAGGGAGGAAGAACAGCACAGGTTGACTTTGGGGAACTGGATATGCACTGCACATATATAGCCTGGCAGTGTATCCAGGCGACTGAGCAGATCAAAAAGCTGGCGACACACAACAAACACACATGTACCTAACCCCTTCCTGCTGCTGTAACTCCTGTATCCGCCTATCCAGGTCAGGGAAGACCACCGCCAAGACACGCCGCACCTGGTGGGTCAGGCACCGGCGCCCGCCATGCTTGCGAGGAGGTGAGTCCTTCAGCATGACCCGGGCGATCCTCCGGGTCCAGCACCGGATGTCCTGCCATCTCTTCCTCACTTGTGGCAGGCGCCGACTGCGACCCTCCGCCGATTGCACGGCCTTGACTGCGTCCTTCCAGATCTTCCCCTTGTGGTAGGGGGATACCTGTGTGGATGACAAAGTGGGACAACATCACTACACCTGCACCATGTCACAGAGACACAC
The DNA here is from genome assembly GCF_964204655.1 of Triturus cristatus. Taxonomy (NCBI): domain Eukaryota; kingdom Metazoa; phylum Chordata; class Amphibia; order Caudata; family Salamandridae; genus Triturus; species Triturus cristatus. The sequence continues at coordinate 513,247,814 of NC_140581.1, read as the reverse complement.
AGTTGACCATCTTAGATTTGTAGAACAGGGCATAGTATGCTGGCAAGTAATAGCACCTTAGTCATAGGGACTTTTTCCACTGGGGACGCAGCAATGCACTACATGGCATAGTAAGTACACAGGTGGCATGAGGGGTGCGAACCAATCCCTGATCATGGCACACACTGTGCATCCCAAGCAACACAAGGCTGATGGACAGCAACGCAAAGCAGTCACATGCGCCAGGCCACTGACGAAACCTCAGCAGAATACACAGACACACACATGCACACCTCAATCACCTGCCATTGGCAACAGTGGGTGCAAACCTCACTCTGCACCTGTGCCACTTGCCAGGGGGGGGGGTCCACAGGTGTGGGGATAGCTCTGCAAGTCAGACACACAGCACAGCTTACTTCACACATCATATTGATAGAGCAGTTGCCTCCTCCATGCAGCTGTGGTGCAACACTCCACATAGACACTCATCCACATGACAAGAAACATTCACACACATCAATGTCCAGGGGGCGTACACATCATTTGGACACTCTCACCACTCTCACCACAGCTCCACTCAACTCTCACACACATCTGTGAGTGCAGTCACCTGTCACACCGGGGTGACCACTGAATCACCGCTGGACAATAGAACAAGAATCCCCAAGAGGATTTGACTGGCAGAATGTGCCATGCACTATGCAGTGAATGTCACAGTAAGCACAATGCAAGTGATGAGTGCACACATGAACTACATCAAGCCCTGCATGAGAGACATCAGTCCTCCCCACCCCCTGGGACCCACTCCACCCAACATTGCATGTCTGTCACACCTGGCCACAATGCCAGAAGTGACAGACACAATAACGGTGTACAGGCAAAGGTACTGGAGTCAGCACTCACCTGCTCCCCTGGTCGACCAAACAGCATGGGGTACTGTGGGAGGATCACATCCAGCAGGGCCTCGTTCTCCTCCTGGGTGAAAGGCTGGGCCCTCTCCACAGTCCAGAGGGAGACAATACAGCAGCAGTGGTATCGACTGACATGTTGTGCAGGCAAGTGCCCTCTCATGGGTTCTGCCTGCCTTATATCTGCCTTGCTGGCCTATTTCATATACAGGAGTACAGAGTGATTGGTCAGACTCATTTGCATCCTACGTTTCCTCCAATCCCTTTAAACATACACCAGTGACAGCCTTTGCATCTTTCGATTTTGCAGCATCATGTCAAGTCAACAACCACTTCGCAACAATGTTAAATGTGGCCAACTGATTTTTCCAGATCACATGGTGTAAAAATTTGAACTTGAAACTCGGTATCCATGACAACCAGCATGCATTTAGGCCCTGATACTTGTCCCTCATGTGTCCCCATTGTAATTCTTAAATCCACACACAGGTACGGCGCTTTTCACACGTACCCCTAGGGCACCATCACTACAGTGATACGGGCCGTACTCACGCGTGTACGGCCCGTATCACTAGACCCTACGGTACCCCCAACGATAGTGATACGGCACGTACTCCCACGTGTACGGGCCGTACATGCGTGAGTACGTGCCTATCACTATCGTTGGGGGTACCGTAGGGCCTAGTCATACGGCACGTACTCCCGCGTGTACGGGCTGTACACGCGTGAGTACGTGCCTATCACTATCGTTGGGGGTACCATAGGGCCTAGTCACACGGCATGTACTCCCGCGTGTACGGGCCGTACACGCGTGAGTACGTGCCTATCACTATCGTTGGGGGTACCGTAGGGCCTAATGATACGGTACGTACTCACGCGTGTATGGGCCGTACATGCGTGAGTACGTGCCGTATCACTATCGTTGGGGGTACCGTAGGGCCTAGTGATACAGCACGTACTCACGCGTGTACGGGCCGTACACGCGTGAGTACGTGCCTATCAATATCGTTGGGGGTACCGTAGGGCCTAGTGATACGGCACGTACTCACGCGTGTACGGCCCGTACACGCGTGCCCCCATCCTTACCCTCGTGTATCTGAACGGGGTTTCCTAGGTTTTGCCGAGGCTGCCAGCGCCCTATTTGCTGAAGGAACCAAACAGAGTATAGATAGATTAAGGGAGGGGACCCTACGTGAGGGTGGGCTGCGCACACAGGATAATCAAGCATCTCCCTAGTGGATCCTGCCTGAGAGTACTTACGGTTGCGTCGGGGGCCGGCTCAGTCAGCACCTACCCTCTGCCAGCGGCTGCCTGGAGATAGTGCCGGTAGCAAGCAGGTTTCCATTTAAGGCATAGGAAAAGGGAGTGAACCACTTCCTGCTCGAGGGCCGGGGAAAGTGCGCGTGTAGTTTCTGGCGCATGCGTGGTCGAATGTGTCCTGGGGTGTGCGCATGCGCAAAGTGAAAACTGGGAACAAGCGGAGACGGAACACCCAACGTTGTTCCTGGCGCAATAAGGCTTGGGCATTCCAGAAGGGTCTGGACTCTAATATGGTCCATGTTAGTTGTTCGCTGCTATGCCCACGGTCAAGAAAGTGGTTGGTGAGCTTCGTGGCTGTCCGTCCCCGACGGATGGTACTCTTGTGTTCGCTAATGTGTACTTTAATGGGACGTGAGGTCATGCCGACATACCTTAAACCACAAGGGCATGTGATAAGGTAGACGCAGTTCTTGGTGTTGCAATTAGAGTGTCCTCGTTGTTCCCATATAAAGTTTTCCAGAGTGAGTTGCTTACTGTGCGTAGTCGTAGAACAAGCGTGGCAGTTCCCACATGGATAGTGGCCTGACACAGGGGCCAGGTTCCACAATGTGGTGTTGTGTGGGTCCTGTCTACGTTGTAGTGGTCGTGTGTTGACCAGTCTGTCACGTAGGTTAGCTGTTCTTTTAAATGCGAAACGTGGTAGTTCTAGATCCAGTGTGTCGGTGTTCAAAATCTTCCAATTCCGTTTTATGATTTGTTTGATTTTGTTGGACTGGGGTGTAAAAGTGGTCACGCATGTGATGGACTCACTGGGTGTCTTGGTTCTGGTTTCCAAAAGTGTGTCCCTATGGTTATTGCGAGCTCTTTTTCATGCGTGTCTGACTACCCTCTTGGGGTAATGTCTGTCCAGGATGTTTTTCTCAAGGTGATTTGCTTCGTTCTCATAATCCTGACTGGTTGAGCAATTCCGTCGTATGCGCAGGAATTGTCCGTACGGGAGATTCTCCCGGAGGGCCTTGGGGTGGTGACTGTTAAAGTCTAGGAGACTGTTACAGTCCGTCGGTTTCTTGTGTAGTGTGGTCCTCAGGGTGCCATCCTCTAGGAGGATCAGGAGATCCAGAAAGGGGATAGAGGTGTCACTCATAGTCCCCGTGAATCGAAGGTGTGGGTTCAGTCCATTCACCCATTCCAGGAAGGTCTCGCAGGATGATCTGGTACCCTTCCAGAAGATCAAGATGTCATCTATGTACCGCTTCCATGTGATGATGTTGTGCTTGTATGGGTTTGTGTCTGGAAAGATGTGGCTATTCTCGAAAGAGGCCATATACAGACCCGCCAGACTCGGCGCGAAGGTACTCCCCATGCTGGTACCTTGTATCTGATGGAAGATTGAGGTTTTGTACATAAAGAAATTCTCTTTCAGGGCTAGTGTGATTAGATCCATGATAAAGGCCACTGGTGTGTTGGTAAGGGGTTCCATCCTCTGGAGTAGGTCGTTGACAACCTCGATGGTGGCGTCTTGAGGGATGTTGGTATACAACGCCTCTACGTCCATGGTTAGGAGGAGGTCAATAGGTTCCATATTTTCTTGGTTGATGTTTTCTATGAGATTGAGGACGTCTCGTGTGTCCTTGAGGTACGCAGTGGTGTTCTGCACCAAAGGACGAAGGAAATAGTCGCTGAATTGGCTCAGTGGTTCCAGGAGGGAGTTGATGCCCAAAACAATGGGTCTACCAGGAGGCGGGACGACCCCCTTGTGTATTTTGGGGAGGATGTAGAAGTATGGTGTTCTGGGGTCATCGTTGATCAAAAATGCCGCTTCCTGGGGGGAGATCCACCCCTCCGTGCTCGCCTCGTTGACCAATATCTTGATCTTTTTAGACAGATCTTCTGTAGGGTCTTTGTTCAGTCTGCGGTAATATTTGGTGTTCCTGAGTTGTTTCTCACATTCAGCTTCGTAGTCAGTGATGTCCAAGAGGACAGTCGCACCCCCTTTGTCTGCCGGCTTTATGATGATCGTCTCATCTCTTCTGAGTGACTCCAAAGCCTGGCGATTCTTGTTAGGAAGGTTGTTATACGATGGCCCTTTAACAAGTTGAGTCGTCTCTTTTAATACGGCCTTCTCAAAGGTAAGGACCTCTGGTGGTACCATGGAGGAGGTAGGTGTAAACTTTGACGGGGGTCTAAGACCGGTGTCATCTCTGTCCTGAGGTGGTTTTCCCCGAAAGAATGCCTGCAATCGAATTTTTCTGAATAATTGGTGTAGTTCCTGGTTCGTCCTGAAGTCGTCTTCCTTTGGGATAGGAACGAAACCGAGTCCTAGTTCGAGAGTCGTGGTTTCCTCTGCATTCAGCTGTCTCTTGGAGAGGTTGACAATCAGGGTCTTTGATTTGTCATGCTCCTGGTTTGTCTCTGCTGTTGCTGGTGTTGGAGTTGTCCGGCGTCTTGCCACTGAACCTGCTTCTGACCTCTTCTTCTCCCTCTGCCTCGCCCCCTGCCTCTGTACTGAAAAGGAGGTGGTGGGTTAGGGAAGAATGGTTGGGGGTAGCCGGGCTGTACATAGCCTGGTTGTGGTCCGTTGAAGGCAGGGTACCACATTGGGCCCTGAGGTGGATAAGGGGGATGATGAAAGCCATATGGGTTGGGTGGCATATGTTGGGGCGGTGGGAGAAGTCCCTGTTGTTTCATGGCTCTTCCCCAGCTTCTATCACTTGAGTTACTGTAGGACGACTGTCCCGAGTGATTAGATGAAGTCGAGCCATCTTCCGAGAGGGCATCGTTGTCTGTGGTTTGGTAGTCCTCTTTGATATACGGGTAAACTTTTTCCCTGTCAAATTTTTTGACATCTTTCTGGAGTTTTGTGATCTTTTGTTGTAACAGGTAGTCACGCCATTTCACTAATGTTCTCTTCGATTCCAGCATGTATGTTGAGATATATATATATTTTTCTAAAAATATTTGGTATCCGCCCTGCACCGCCCTTCAACCCATGGGCAACACTCTACCATTGAATTAGTTAAGTGTGTCTGACACCGATGCTGGACGTCTGACACGTCACCTGTGTATGTTCCTGTTGACATGGTCACCGGGGTGACCTCACTATCACTATGCGAATGGTATTCGGGGTCACAGACAGTCCCTCGCTGTGTTCTCTCGTGAAACTGTGACTGATTATATGTACCAGTCCTGTCTAAACCATTCATGTGTGTTTGTCACCCCTCCCTCCTCCCTCTGCTCCCCTCCTTTCCCAATCCCTACCTTCCCCATCTCCTCCCTTTTCCCCTCCCGTTTATTTCCCCTACAGGTTACACTAGCTTGGTACGCTCTCTTTTTTTCCTTGCTGACTAGGTCACTGTACCCCGCAGCCCCGTACCACTTTTAACCTCCTTTAAGACGTGGGTTACCCCTCCAATCTCTGGCACCCCCGTCTTCACCGTGCACAACCTTTCACTCTTCTTTGGTCCTGATGAAACGCCGCTGACCCGTTCGGGCATTTTAGGCGTGAAACATGTCGACCTTTTATTAAAGTCACATTAGCACCTTGCGCTTATTAGTGACCCTGCTTTTTACTTTGCCAGAGGCTCCATTATATTAAAATTCACTTTTTGGACACCCCTAGGCATTTTTATTTCACACACCTCGCACGCACGCAATCACTTACCTCTCGGATCCTCCTTACTGTTTTTTGGCCCACATACCCGCATTCACCTTACGGCTTTTCTCTTTAAAAGACCTCCGATAAAGAGACCCTTCGGGGGACCGTCGGGCATTGCAGCGCCGGCCCGACGAGGAGCAACAACAAGCCCAATGATGAAGCAAGACATCCCTCGGGGTGTGTGAGGGCTAACTAGAGGCTACATAGAGTCCTCCCCTTCGGGATTGGATCCTTGAGACTGGGGAAATTTCTCTCTGCCTCTTTTCATCTCCCCTCTACCCCCCCCTCCTCCCCCTCTCTACACTCTTTCTTCTATCTCTACCTATGTTGAGCAGGTGATCGTTATTTTTGTTTCACCGCCAACAGGGAACAATGTCCTCATTGATTTAACTGTCATGAGTGGAGCACGGACATTGGACCATAACCAGCTCCTGGTCCCTCTCTTCTTTTTTTGACTAAATGATGAGCAGTTTACACATGTCATGTGTGATGGGGCACCACGTGGCACACTTCCCATTCACACTTTGCACATATGTGCATGTGCGACACACGTGTCAAGCACTGCATCACTGGTATGGCACAGTCTGCAACACCCGCAACTGTCCCCTGATGCCAGGTACACTGATAATTACACCTGACATGTGTCTCCCAGTGTGCCACGATGTGACTATGTCATGTGTGTGTCATGTGTTCCCATGAGCTTTCCGCTGGTGTTCCGTCAACTCCATCTGCTGTTGCAGCATCCAACATGTGTATGTGTGCATTTGTGCATGACACACATATACGCACACCATGCCACATGTGGACTCACACGTTACATGTGTCATGATGGTTCGCAGATGACTTCCGGACATGAGGCAATGTCTGCATTGTCTCAATGTCTGTGACATAAGTTTTTGACATGGACCCCTTAATGGAAATGTGTGTCATCTGTCCATTTACAGATAACATGTGACCTGTGCGTCTAGACTCCCGCCAGCTGTCTGTATGAGATGACATTCTTCTAATGCTGATATGTGGATGTTTGTCACTCATGTAATGTGTCTGGCTTGTCACTTACACTGTCCAACAGCTATTTCATGGCATGTCACGTCAACATTGCCATGCAACTATTGTGGCTGGCTCTTCGTAGGAGTATCACCTGTCTGGCCCACGTGTCCTGGATGTATTGCACAGCACAGACTCTGTATTAAGCAGATGTGTATTAGCTGTTGACCATGTGCTCACCTCAGTGACATTGGTGTGGTAATGTACTCACTCTTCGTTATTCCTTCCAAATCTCTGCAGGGCACCGCCTCTCCCCAGACGAATGCCAGACCTGGATGCCATGTGTGAACATGACTGCAAACGCAGATACAGATTCTCGCAAGAGTTGATAGAGGACTTGACTCGCCGGCTTGCACCACACCTCCAACCACAACACAGGTATCCTACAACTCTGACCCCTAAGGTGAAGGTGATGGCAGCCCTACATTTTTTTGCAATCGGCACGTTTCAATTGACCCTAGCTGATGTCGATGGCATGTCCCAGACTGTGTTCAGCCGTGTCCTGCATGATGTTATAGAAGCCATGTTGTTGCACCTGGATGAATTCATCCATTTTCCCACTCGTGAGCAGTTGACAGGTGTCAAGGGTGAGTTCTATGCCCTGGGAGGGATGCCTCATGTAATTGGGGCCATTGATGGGACACATGTGGCTTTGGTACCACCACAGGCACAGGAGGTAGCCTTCCGTAACAGAAAACATTACCACTCCATTAATGCCCTTGTGGTGTGTCTTGCTAACATGCTGATTTCCCATGTCTATGCATGTTTTCCAGGGTCCTCACAGGATGCATACATCATGAGGTGTAGCAGGGTGCCAGAAATGATGCTGCAGCTGCACGCGGAACGAGCATGTCTTGTTGGTGGGTTACTCTGTTAATCCTGTGTTCAGCGCTATCTTTGTTTCTTACGGCATCTCCTGACCCACTTCTTCACATGATGTTTCCATGTAGGGGACTCTGGCTATCCCAACATGCCATGGCTGATGACGCCTCTCCGCAACCCCAGAACAGCCGCAGAACACCGGTACAACGACACCCATGGGCAGACGAGGCGCGTGATTGAGAGGACGTTTGGACTCCTGAAGAGCAGATTCCGGTGCCTCCACAAGACCGGCGGCGCACTCCCATATGCCCCGGTGAAGGTCTGCAAAATCTTCATTGTGTGCTGCATGCTGCACAACATGGCAGTGGAGAAGGCCGTGCCACTCATTCTTGATCCGGATGAGCAGGATCATCCACCCGTGGAGGATGAAGGGCTCGGGCACGGGGCAAGTGAGGATGAGGATGAGGATGAGGACATCCGGAGTCAGCTTATCCGCAATTTCTTCTCATGATGGTGAGTCCCTGTGTCTGAGTGTGCATGCTTTGAGCCTTGTGTGGCATGTGTTGCAATGTGTGTGTCTAGCTGACTGTGTGCTAAGTGACTTGGAGGTGTGTTCTGATGTGTCATTCAAGTGATGATGTCATTCCACACATATTAGCTGGGACACTAAATTTGCTAAGGGCATGGTGACAACATCATTCCTGTAGAGTACATGTACATGTCTGCGGATTACTAGCTCTTCGCTGACTTGTTGTGTGTCTGTCCTCCCCAGGTTCTTGCGGCTGTCGTCTGCTCATGTCATCATTGCCCTCCTGCTATTCCTCATGAGTATTGCAACGTGTGGTGGATCAGAGTTACATGCACAGACATGGTGACAAGTCATTTGGGGTAAGGAGTGCAGCAAGGCATTTTGTGGGTGGTACGTGTTTGTGAAATGTGGGGACTGCTCCTGTGCATGTTGTGTTACCATGCATACATGTCGACTCACCATGGGCCACATGACGTGTTGCATGGCTCCCATGAATTGATGGTCACCCTTCCTGGCAGTCATCTGTAATGGTGTGTGGATTCTGATGGAGGCATCAATGTGTGTATAACGGCTCCAAGGAACATACGAGATGCTAATGGTGGACATAGTGTGGGACATCCCCATATGAGGCTCAATGGGGAATTGTAGACTCTCCGTGTGCAGCAAGGCGTGTTAGGCTCAACCCCTTCACTTGTGTGCCAGCTCAGTAGGATTTACACATCTGTGTGTTGAAGGGGGTGTCCAGTGTAGGTCACACCTGGTCAGCCAAATGACCTGTGAGTCTGTTCCAATTGATGCATTTCCCTTAGTGTGCGGCTGAGTAATAAAGGTGTTTGTCACACTCCAAGGTGCCTCATCTCTGTCAATGCAGGTCTCTTGCCACTTTGCATGCGGCATATCTGGCATACTTGTCGTAGATAATGCTTAGGAGTCCATGTGTAGTTTAGCGACATGCATGCAGTTGCTCATGGATTAGGCTCCCGATTGGGCATGTAGTACATGGTCGTGTATGTTTTTTTGCTAGGTCGAGCAGACAATGGGCCATCAACAGCTGATGAGGGTGTGTCTCCTGTGCGCAGGTAGGCCTTCAGTTTCATGATCCGGTGTAATGGCTCTTTGGTGATTGTGCATGCATTGTTGCTGGGTGTGCCATGTGACACTGGACACTCCTTACTTTACACCCGCGCCTGTTGCAGTTGTCCTTCTGACATCCTAGTCTTTGTGTGCAAAATGTGGCATATTGAAGGGAGATGGCACCTGCTGCTGTGGGCCCTGCACAAGCACCCAGTGGCCACACACACAAGATGGTGTGCATCATGTTTGGCTGGCTCACATATGCCATGATAGTCCACAGCATCTGTACCTCTTGCTGCAACGCCCTCTGTATTATGCACTTGATCCACAGATGGATCCAACTCCAAGTAAAGACAGACCATCCCCCAGGTCCATGGCAAAATCCGTGTCAAATGCTGCCCTGCCCTCTACGGAGCAAGTACATCCAAACTTCCAGGAAACTGGTCCACTTCCAGGGGGCATCTGCACACCTCAGCTTCAACACCCTGCGCCCCAGCCACCTCACCGTCCACCATAGATAGCTGCAATGGATCACTGTCTGCTGCAGGATGACCTCCACACTCCCCACCCACACTCAGGAGGCAGTCCACAACCCGACCCCAAACCAACCTTGTACGTCTGTCATCCTAGATCCCGTTGGGCCATCTACGTGCATCCAACCTTGCCCTGGCCACCGTTCTTCACAGCCACCGTACTCCAGCATACCGGACATTGTTCTCCCACCTGGCCACACATACCTGGGACTCCCTCCCCGGGAACCTCCACATGAGCCATGACCTCTACGCCTTGATGATAATCTCCCAAATAGGTCTCTCCGCACAGTTTAGAAAGCACCCCCTCAGCAGCCAGAGGCCATCACAGGTGAATGTTGTGCTCCATGCCTACATTGTATGATACCTTGTGACCCATGTGTGTCCTGTACCAGACTCTGATCTCAGGGTATGGATGGCTGAAGTTAGTTCAACACTCAGGCATAGTTAGACATTTCCACCCACATATGTCGTTGAATAATGCCAAATGACAGCAACATCTCATGTGCAGAAAATTAAGATTTTATTTTTATTGGGGTGAGTCTTTTGGTAGATGTGCTAAGGTGCACTACCGGGGGAATAGAATCCAAAGTTCACAGGGGGAGATGGCATCCTTGTCAGTTGGGGTCATCAGAGTCCAGACCACAGTGTTGGTCATCATTGGTCAGACTGTGACCAGCAAGTCCATGTGGCAGAGAATGTCATTGGGTGAGGTGCTGCTGTTGCGCCAGAGGGCCAGGTGCCAGACCCACCTTCCCCTGGGGACCCTCAGATGCAGGCCTTGACGATGTTAGGGACGCTCCGTCAGACGAATCCTCCTCCTCCTCGTCCCTCTCTGTGTCTGGTGCAGGTCTACGCCTGGTGGTACAGGGAGGGTTTGCTAGGCTTTTGCCGATCTGACGGAGTGATTGGCTCACGTCCCTGTGCACCGCCAGGAGCTCAGCCAGTCTTGCCTCCATCCGTCCTTGGTGTTGTTGATGACTGGCATGATGTTTGACCTGCAGGTTCTTAATTTCATCGAGGGTCCAGGATGTTGCGTATGTGTGACATACCAGGGTCCTGAGCTGGCTGGTCAGGTTCGCGCCTCCGCCCACTTGAGCCTGGCCTGCCCTTGTGGGCACATCGGGTCTATGGGACCCCTGAGGGATGGCATTTGCAGGGTTGCCTGCCTCCTCCTGGGTGCCCGCAGAACCTTGTCCCTCCTGGTCAGACTGGCTCTGTTGTTCAGTGCGAGCAGGGCTCCTGGGTGTGTCCTGGGATGTGGCAGGAATGGGGGTGGTGGTTGGCACAGATGTACCTGATGCAGGTGCTGCAGGTGCTTGGGCACCAGAGGGGCCAGGTTGGTCGGGGTCATCCACGGAGTGGTGAGAGTCGTCGCTGCCAGTGGGATCATCTTCACGCGGAGCCTGGGACAGTGATTCTTCCCCCCCAGTGTTGGGGGGAGATTGACGACGTTGCCCTGTGTGTGAGAGAGAGACAATGTCAATGGTGTTTCCTGCCACATCTATGTTTCATACATATTCAAGTTGACACAGTTCCTCCAGGTAGTTGGTTGTCACTAGCATTCGTCTCAATGTCCACTTGGGTAAGGTATGTTGCGGGGGACATATTGGGATGTTCTCCTGAGTGTTTGACCTGTAGATTGGTGGCTCCGATGCTTATTTGGCTCTGGATTGGTGTAGTTGTGTCACATGTCCATTGTGGGAGTGTGTACATCCGTTGCCTGCCCCGGGGGTGTGTGCTTGTGTTAGGGGGGGTGTGACCGGGCGTACTGTCGTGTGTAGTGTGAGTTGTCATTGGGTCTCCCAGGTGATGTGTCTGTCCCCTCATGGTGCATGCTGGCATGACAGTGAGTGTGAGTTCCTGTGCTAGATACCTGTGCTTGTGGAGTTGGAGTTTGAGTGTACAGTGGTCCCAGGAGGGCCTTGTGCTGCATACAGCAGGGCACAGTGTCAGCTACCTTGTCAGTAGTTTGCCAGTCCCTGTGCATTGTGCTTGGGTATGTACCTATGCCATATGGGATGAGGGCATTGTTGTCTGCGTCTCATTTCCACAATGTGTTGTGTGGGGCCCACCCTCCCGGACATCCAGTCTTGTGTTTGTGGTTGTTGTAGCCTTGGACATAGCCTTGCCTTGATTTGTGCAGGGTGCATGGAGACGTTAGTGGCATGAGCGTGGTTTGTGAGTGTGGTTGTGTGCGGTGAGTGCTTGGGGGAAGTTGCGTGCGTTTGGTGTATATGTTGTGTGGACCCCATTGCCCCCATGTTACGTAAGTTGTTTGTGTACTCACCAGGCTCTGTGACTCCTTCCACTCCGTGTACTCCCACCGGCGGTAGCAGGGCCATCACCTTCTCCTCCCAGGGATGGTAGTGTACGGGTCTGCAGGGCGGCCCACCTCCAGTGATGTTAGTCTGGGCATATTCTTCATTCATTTTCCTCTTGACCGCCCGGCGCAGATCGTACCACCTGGCTTGGCATTCATGCCTGGTCCTTCGGACGGGCGCAACAGCATTCACCTTGTCGACAATCCTCTGCCACATGGCAGGTTTTGCAGCTATGCTGGTCTGTCTGACCAATGTTCCAAACAGCTGTGGCTCGACTCTGATGACTTCGTTGACAAGGAGCTCCAGCTCCGCCGTAGTGAACTTTGGATTCTTGTCTGTGGGCATGGTGTGGGGTGTGGGTGTGGGTGTGGGTGTGGATGGTTGTGGGTGTGTGGGTGTGTATGTGAGTGTGTGAATGTGAAGAGGGGGATGTTTGTGGTGGAGGTTGTGTGAAGGTGTGTGATTGAAGGTGTGGTGGAGGTATGAGTGATGTGGAGTAGTTTCTATGTTGATTTGTTTGTGTGTGGGGTCTGGCAGCAGTGGGTCTGTTGCAAAGGTTCATGGGTTGTGTGTGTGGGCCCTTTTTATTAGTCCATTTTTGGGTGTGGCTGTGTTTAAATTTTGGTGGGTGTGTTATAAGAGGTGGTTGTGATTTGGGGCCTCTGTTTGGCTGTTTGGATGTGCCAGGTCAGTCATTGAGATGTATTTTGTCGTGTGGATGTGTTTGGTGGTGTTGTGCAAGTCGAATTGACCCTCCTTGTGCTGTTTTACAGTGTCCTGGTTCTGTCTGAGTCTTTTTGGCGTAGGTGCGATCCGTACATACGCGATGCTGGGTGTGGGTGCTGGGGTACGGTGTTGGAGTGCGGCGCGTTCATGCGGTGGGGGTACGGTGCGTACACGGGCGGACCTGGGGTACGGCGCGTGCATGTGGAGGTACTGCGTGTACAGGGGGTACGGCGCGTACATGGGGGGGTTGCGGTGCGTACATGCAGTGGGGGGGCAGGGGGTATGGTGCGTACATGCGGTGGGGGAGGCAGGGGGTAAGGTGCGTACAGGAGGTGCTCGGGTCCGGTGCGTACATGTGGTGGGGGGCAAGGGGTATGGTGCGTACATGCGGTGGGAGGGCGGGGGTTTGGTGCGTACATGCGGTGCTGGGGTACGGTGCGTACATGCGGTGCTGGGGTACGGTGCGTACATGCGGTGAGGGGCAGGGGGTACGGTGCGGACATGCGGTGGGGGGGCAGGGGGTTTGGTGCGTACATGCGGTGCTGGGGTATGGTGCGTACATGCGGTGCTGGGGTACGGTGCGTACATGCGGTGCTGGTGTACGGTCCGTACATGCGGTGCTGGTGTCTGTGCATACATGCGGTGCTGGGGTGCGGTTCATACATGCGGTGCTGGGGTCTGTGCGTACATGCGGTGCTGGGGTACGGTGCATACATGCGGTGAGGGGCAGGGGGTACGGTGCGTACATGCGGTGGGGGGCAGGGGGTACGGTGCATACATGCGGAGGTACGGCGCGTACATACGGGGGCGATGCGCGTACAGGGGGGGACGGCGCATACAGTTGCGGGGCTGGGGTACAGTGCGGACAGGGTGGTGTACGGTGCTGACAGAATTGGGGGTGGGGTGGCTGTACGGCTCGTACACGGGCATAGGTTTACCCATGTACATGTGTGCTACTGCATTAGCTCTGTACGGGCCTTTTTCCATGCGATTGTGTATTCGGACGGACGGTCGGAATCGTACTTGCGCGTTCGGACTTGTGTTTTACGATTTGTACGTGAAACTGTCCGGCTCTCTTTCGTACACTTTTCCCGACGATATTCGGACGTGGACACTTTCCGACGCACTCTCGTAGACTTTTCCCGACGCTATTCGTAGATATTTTTCGCGTACGGATCGTACTTGGCCGTTTGTACGGTACTTGTACGACTCGTACGTAAAAAAATACGGATACGAGTCGTACGGTATTTTTTTTTACCGGATCGGAATCGACACCTAAATGTTGAACAGACACAAATATATCAATGAGTGAAAGAGCAGATTGACCATGGATTACTTCATGAAAAGAATGGGTGCTCATGTACATCATTTCAACCTATCCGAATGTATGTGAGTGGTCAAGCTGGAACAGGAAAAAGTTTCTTAATTAAAGTAATTACAAGTTATCTGCAAAAAACAACTGAGTCGCATTTGTCTTGTGTTGTCACTGCTCCAACTGGGTTGGCAGCACATAACATTAAAGGAATTACTTTACATCGTTTACTAATGCTACCAGTAGAGCATGAGAACAAATTGGAATACCACAAGCTATCTGGAGAAGCTTGTTGTGAAGTTTCAAGAGTCTTGAATAAAATTAAACTTCCCATTATTGATGAGGTGAGCATGGTCTCTGACTTGATGCTTGCCTTTGTGCATTTAAGAATGCAACAAATTCTTAAAACAGAGTATGACGTGTTATTTGGAGGAAAACACGTCATAGTTTTTGGAGATCTATTGCAAATTACTCCGGTAAAAGGACAACCGGTATTTAAAACACTTGCACATGAAGATACCAGAAAGACTCTTGGTTGTAGGCCTGGGCGAAAATTTTGTTCCGTTCGCGGAAATTGCGATAATTTGACATTTTCGCGTTCCGCGGAGAGCGCGAAAATGTCAAAAATTGCGGTTTCCGCAGCTTGGCGATAATTTGTTTCTTGCTCGCGCTGTAAAATAATACATTCTTGCGCGTGCGCGATGGCCTTACCTGAATCCCTGCGTTCGCCAACAAGTTTTCTTGATCCGGTCGCGTTCTACATGAGATGTTGTATTGTTTTCAGCCATTTGCGCTGTCTCGCGACAGTTCGCGCCTGCAGTGACGTCATGCGTCGCGCGATCATGTCTTTCTTCTCGCAATCATGCACCGCGAGACAACTCAAAACAAGATGGCCGCGCCCGCAAGCAACCACATGGGTAAGTTGGCGACCCGCAACCATGCAGAAAATCTCGCGAACATGCCGTAAAAAAACTTCCGCATCTTCGCGATATTTCCGCTTGTTTGCGATAATTTTAAACATTTTCGCGATAATTTGCGAAAGTTAATTTCGCAAATTCCGCCCACCCCTACTTGGTTGTGTTGGTAATGTGAACATTTGGACTAATTTTGAATACAAAGAACTGACAACAAATATGCGACAGGCAAATGATGCTGAATATGGAAGTATTCTTCAAGATATAAGAATTGGAATTCTTACAAAACATGGCAAACAAGCTTTGGAAAGTCGATTACTTTGCAATGTCTTTCCAAATGAAAATGTACTTCCTGCAAAAGTGTACATGAAAATTTCTGAAAATAAATCAGTGATCTGTTTAATGCCAACACTGCGAGAGTGTTCCATATTCAAAGAAGAACTATTGAAACTGGAAAATGAAGAAATTATAAAAATGGAAGCAATCGATAAAATAGAGCATGAAGGAATTACTATTATTTTGACAGTAAAGTTGAAAACAAAACTGGATTCTTTAGAAAAAAATATCTAAAACAGCTGGTTTAGAAAAGACACTGTATGCGTGTGTAAACTGTCGGGTAATTTTAAGGCGAAATTTGGATGTATAAAAAGGGTTAGTTAATGGCGCAATGGGTAAAGTGGTAGATTTTGTTAATTATCAGAAAAAAGAAGGAATTGAATTTTTAAAAATTAAATTTGATCAGATTGAAGAAGTTAAAGAAATTGGTCGTTGTTCAGTTCGTTTTTTGCTTGTTAAAGATTTATATGTCCGTAGGAAACAATTTCCATTTTCTCTGGCATATGCAGTGACTATTCATAAATGTCAAGGATTAATTGTAGACAGGGCATTGGTGAACATTGGATCTACTGTATTTAAAGAGGGTATGGCATATGTTGCTTTGTCGCGAGTCAGAACATTATCTGGTTTGTTTTTGATTGATTTTGATGAGACAAAGGTTACTGCAGATGCAAACTGTGTAAAAGAGTATAATAGGTTAAGAAGGGTGTATGCTCCAAATTTAGGTCAATATCCTGAATTTGAAAAGCGTGTGGTTGGTCGAAAAAGAAGGTTTGACAGTATCTGTTCTGAAGGTGTTGAGAAGGGAATAGCACAAGATAATGTTGTGACTGCAAGTAAAAATAAATTGGACACTGTTGAAGAGGTTGTTGGTTATCAGTTTGAAAATAGTTCAGGTGTCAACTGCTATGCTAATGTAGTGGTCAATGTTGTTTTTTATCTTGAAGGTTTGTAAGAACAAATTATGCAGAATCGACAACAAAGATTTTGTTCTCTGTTGCATTCTGTTTTTGAAAAATTGACAACAGACACAAGTAAAATACAATCTGTTTCAGATGTCCGTAATCTTTTGGATGTGTGTTCTGGTTCTACACAATTTTCACAAAATATCCAACAAGATGCTCAGGAATTTTTTATGTATATGCTTACCATTTTTGAAAAGTAAGGTGTAGAAATAGAAAATATTTTTGGCCTTTCTTACAAATGGGAACATTATTGTGAAAATTGCATGTATACATGTAGCTCCAATGTAGACACTGAGAGATTTCTGTATTTAACATTACCAGACTGTAAATCAGTGTCTTTCAATAAATTAGTTAATGGTGCAAATCAAAACATGGAGTGTAGCCAATGTAAATCAGAAATGTTATCCACATTATTTTTAACAAAATATGGCAAATACATAATTTTAATGATGCAACGTTGTACAGCTGACGGAAGAAAATTGGATACTTTAATAAAGCAATTTGTAGCAGCACAGCTATCAATATCAGGAAGGACTTTTGTAGCAATTGCTATAATTTTCCATGATGGTCCTTCCACCACATCTGGACATTACACTGCCTATCTAAAATGTGACAAAGGCTGGACACTTTGTAATGATGCCCAGTTGGTTTTCAAACAACGTTTGCCTAGTGAATTACCAAATTCCTACCTAATATTTTTAAAGCCAAAGTTTTAGGAAGATAATTCACTCTCTGAGAAATTTATTATTATAATTTAATAGGACTACCATTTGACAATTTAGATACAAAAGGAGTGCAAAAATACCATTTGGCCTCAAGGAAAGGTATATGTTTGAATTATGGACTTTTTGGTGGTCATTGATTCGGTGAATATTTTAAAGCGGCAACATCTACAGTTTTTATAAGTTAAACGTATATAATTTTGTTAGCCGTAAGCATTTCATATATGTGTGATTTGTATTTTCTGGTATTTTACTGAGAATAGCATGTTGTTTTTTTTAACAATCTTTCTGATTGTTTTTTTTTGCCCGCTATTAAGTGATGAGTACGATTGAAATCACTATTTCTAGTGAAATTCAATATATTCTGAGAACAGCAAAAAAGGCAAACAAATTACTGTGTGGAAATGATGCTGTGTTGTAAAAAATGTATTATTACATGTTGTAACTATTTTTTTCTTTTCTTTCACAGATCCTAATTTTAAAATAAGCAATTTACATCAATTTAGATTGCAAAGAAAATCTGAAAAAAATGTATACCATTTTTTATTTCTATTACTGTGAAGGTAAGTTTAACTAAGTATCAATATGCAGACTGGAGAGATCTGCAAGAAGCTACAAAGTTTAAACACGTTTTTAAAAACACTCTGTTTATACCTATGTAGTTTTGAAATCTGACCGTAATCGGATATCATGTGACCTGCAAAAAAAGAGATTTGTGGGGTTCATAATATTTCTCATTGTACCTATTGAAGGACCACAATCATTTAAATCATTCTTCTTTGAACATCTTTGCAGACAAAACTCTGTGCTTACCTTCTATCATTCGCAAGCAATTTTAAAAACAGAAATATGTCACTTTTTGTAACATAGTTATTGCGCAAGACACTCTTTCATATTTACAGAGAGAGGAAAAGGCACTCTGTGCACTTTTTCTACTCCATGTAAATACAACCTCATCATACACACCACTTTGCGTTGAAAGGGTGTTCTATAAGTGTTGTTGTGCATGATTGCACTGAATACTCATAGAACAAGACACATCTCTAGATTTATCAGAAATCATAAATCTCGATATGTGTGTGAATGCTGCACCATTCTAAAATTGGTGTAGGAAAGCACAACAAGGAGAATTGTTTTCATTTCTACGCATTTTTATATCTTCAATGCATGCTACATTGCTCAGCATACATTGAATGAGAAAAATGCCTTTACTGATTGTTTTTGTGCAGGAAGGTGTGTCTTCCTGCACAAAAACAAACAGCACATGACACAGATATCCTTGCACTATGGTGCAAGGGTGCATGTATCACCACATGGCTGCAGTTTAAGCAGCCGTGCAGAGAGCAGCATAGATTTGCAACATATTTATGTACATATGTTGCATCCCTGTGCTTCGGCAGTACTACAGCACACTGCAGTTAAAGAGGTTACTGTGTGATGCTGCAGCACTTCCTCATAGTTCTGCACTTATACATTCACCATACGCTATTAATGCATTCATTCAGTCAATTATGTACTACACATACATTCATCTAAACTTTCACACACAAACAAACAAATATAGCTCTTTTTTTAAACCAGGAAAGTTAGTTCTTACAAGAACTTTTTTTTTTCTTCTTTCTATTATATTTTTTTGGGGGGTTTCAGCAAAAAAAAAGGAAAAAACAGAACAGGAGGAAAAAAACAATGAACTTCAGGAAAAAAAAAAAACTAGCAATGGTGACTTTCTTGCCTACGGAAAATCAGATCGATTGACTGCATTTAGGGCAGAGCACTTTAAAAAATTGGAATTGTGGACGGATGTCCAAATTTTGTGCTGAAGGATGCAGTCTTGAAGTGCTCGGCTACGATGAGTCGGAAGGAGCAGGAGCGACTCTCATCCTATGGCATTCCTCCCGAGCAAGATTTACCGGATGAAGGGTCCTCAGGTGCTTCATCATACTCGCCGTTCCGCAAGAATACTTCTTATTAGGATCCCCACGAGACAGCACTCTTTGGCAGATTGCAAGGGACCAAGGTGGCATTGGTCTTTGTTTGCCCCTCTGGATAAGTACAAAATTTCCACACCACAGATGAAAAACATGGTGTGCGTGGTGGCTCTTCCACAAAATCATCCTCAGATGTATGAGGAGATGCAGGAGATGCCTGCTGCCCTGAAGCCATTGTATGTTCTGAAAAAAAGTTTGAGCTAAGTAAGAACTTAGTCAAAAAAAGCTTCTTCTCTGTAGAGATGCTCTTCCAAAGAAGGTCAAAGAAGAATGATTGAAATGGGTGGGGTCTTTCAATAGTTAGAACAGGAAGTGTAATGAACCATTCAAATCTCTTTTTTTGCAGGTCACATGGGATCCGTGCACCCTGCGCATACGCAGCACGCACCCAGCGCGCATCCGCAAAATTGAATTTAAAAGGAATATAGGATTAGATGTATAAATATATTACTTTTAACAGTAGTTTAGAGTTTCTCTTCAATTAAAATTCACATGAAATATATATATATATGTTTTTTAAATGTTCAATATTTCACGGGATCCGCGCACCCACCGCGTCATACACACATGTGACGCATCGCGTAAGCGTCATGTAACGTAATCGTACGTGTCGCGTATAGGCTTGGAGTCGCTTACCGGTTGCCTTGGAATCGCGCACCAAACACGTACCAAAGCATACCGTGCGCGGATGCTGTCGCGTAGGGATTGAGAACGGTGCGCATAGGGTGCGCGGATCCCAAAATAATGGAGAAAAAATAAATAAAAAATAAAGTTTTGAAAATATAGTTTACAAAATATTTTTAAAAATTAAAAAATATATTTTAAAAAACCCAATAAAAACAAATAATATTTTTTAATTTTTAAAAGAATTAATTGAAAAAATAAGTTTAAAAAATGGTGATAAAAAAGTATTTTAAAAAAGATAATTAATGAAATTGGCACACTGAAATTGAAAAATATAGAAATCCAATGAAAATCATTAAACATGATATCTTTAGAGATAAGTTATAGATAGGAATTAGCATTTAAAAAAACCTTTGAAATTCACTGAAAAAACTATAGGTTTCATGCACGTTATAGTTAGGAATTGGCATTTAAAAAACCTTTGAAATTCACTGAAAAAACCATAGGTTTCAGGGGCGTTATAATTAGAAATTGGCATTTAAAAAACCTTTGAAATTCACTGAAAAAACCATAGGTTTCAGGGGCGTTATAATTAGAAATTGGCATTTTAAAAACCTTAGAAATTCACTGAAAAACCATAGGTTTCAGGGGCGTTATAGTTAGCTGGACATTTCCCTCGTACAAAACCCTAGAAATTCCCCCGTTATAGTTAGTTCAGCTAACTATAACTCGCGCCCCCGCAATGCACTGCTGATGACGTCACATATTACATCACTCATGACATGGTCAGTGACATCACTGATGACATCACTGTGACATCTCAAATGACATCACTGATGACATCACTGATGACGTCATCCGTGTGATAAATTAGTGCATCTTCTCACACCCTTTGATATACCCAATGAAAATTTCAGACGTACATTCTCAAAACCATAGATACTCCAGTACCAATAACTACATACTCACTCATTGACTCTTAGGTCTACACACACATCCAGTCACTCACCTGTACAGTCACTCATACTTACAGTCACTCAGTACAGGACTATCATATGCATTTATACCCCTATATAGACACTCACACACCACCAATCATCCATAGAGGTACTCGCACACCTAGTCAGTCATGCAAATAATTATTCACACTCCCATTTACTCATCTATCCAGTTATACTCACACAAGTTCACTTACTCATAAAAATACTACCACATTCTTACGCTCTTATACAATCACTGATACAAGCACACACTCATCCATACGGCCACTCTCACAATCACAAACTCTCACATATACACACTTATATACTCTTACACACATATATACTGGCTGTCACAGATGTAGTTACTCACACATGTACCACTGAGATATACATTCAACACACCCATGCATACACTCACCTAACCATACAGTCTATCACAGATGCACTCTTAAAACCATGCACCCATAAAATCACCCACTCACACATCAATGCACAGAGTCACAAACAGACCACCAACACAAACACTCAGACATCCATACAGATACTCAGACAACCAATCAATAACCCATATAGACACTCATGTAACTATTCAGAAAACCATACAGCCGCTTCAACAGCAACAGACAGACAGATACAGACATTCACACAGTTTAGTCACTAGTCTGCAGTAACATACGTTTAATGACTCACTTATAGTCAGTCACACACCTACTAAATCATCCATTCACAAACTTATACACCCACTCATTCTTCCATAGGCCTTTCCCTATATATAGTAAACATATTTAAACTTTACAAAAACACACAGTCACTGGATAACGTCATCAGTGATGTCACGCCCCCGCAATGTACTGCTGATGACGTCACATTTTACATCATTCATGACATGGTCAGTGACATCACTGATTACATTACTGATGACATCTCAAATGACATCACTGATGACATCATCCACGTGATAATCTGATGCACCTCCTCATACCCTATTATAACCTTTGATACACCCACTCTAAAATACAGACTAACCTTTTTCGAAACCATAGACACACCAATACCAGTTAGTACATGCCCACTCATTAATTCCTAGGTCTACACACATATCCACTCATTCACCCATACAATCACTCATACATGCAGTCAACCATCAATACGGCACTATCAGATGCACTCACATATCTATACAGACACTCACACACTGCCACTCATCCATAGTTACTCACACACCTAGTCAGTCATGCAAATAATCACTCACACTCCCATTTACTCACCTATACAGTTATACACACACTACCTCACTTATTCAACATATACTAACACATACTTACACTCTTATACAATAACTAATACAAGCACACACTCATCCATACAGCCACTCTCACAATCACTCACTCTCACATATAGTCATTTATATTCTCCAACACTCACATATACTGCCTTTCACATATGCAGTTACTCACACATGTACCACTGAGACATCCATTCACTCACCAACATACCCATACACACACTCACCCACCCATACAGCCCTTCTCAGATGCACTCTTGAACCCGGTGGTGATCAAGGCCGCTTGAACGGCCGAAACGCGTCCTGACACAGGAGGAGAGAAATAAAAAATAATGCTGCACAAGTTGGTCTGTACTGGTGATTTCCGTGCGAAAGCGGGATTGTATCACGAGTTGCTGTGAAGTGTTACCGGTTTGGATTGCTGCCGGTTTACAGACCCCCCCCGAAGCAAGAAGGCTTTACCAGAGGCAGTCTAATTGCCCTTAGGCGTCTTCCGACTATCTACATTGCGGGCTCGTGGTGTGGATTTGGCGTGGACCCCGGGGGCACTCAGCAAAGTTTCGAATATATATATATATATATATATATACATATATATATATATATATTCACTGAAGAAACCATAGGTTTCAGGGGCGTTATAGTTAGCTGGACCTTTCACTCGTACAAAGCCATTGAAATTCCCCCGTTATAGTTAGTTCAGCTAACTATAACTCGCGCGCCCGCAATGCACTGCTGATGACGTCACATATTACATCACTCATGACATGGTCAGTGACATCACTCATGACATCTCAAATGACATCATTAATGACATCATCCAGTGAATGTGTGTTTTTCTGAAAATTACATACGTTTTATATATGTATATCTCAAGGTCGATGGAAGAATAAATGGGTATATAAGTGTCTAAATGGATGATTTGTTTTTGAAAAATTGATTGTATAACTGACAGATTAAGTGTATTTTAGTGAAAACATGGCTTAGTGATTAATGTATAAATATGTAAATATCTGTATCAGTCTCTCACTTTGTGTATAAGTGGCTGCATGGGTTGATGAGTAGCTACATGAGTGTCTATATAGGTTATTAGCTGGTTTTTTGAGTATCTGTATGAGTGTCTGAGTGTCTGTATGGTTCAGTGGGGGGTATTACGTAGTGCATAGGTGCATGAATGAGTGACTCACTGTTTGTATGTGTTGAAGACAGCATGTGTGCAGGACTGTATGGGTGGATGAGTGTGTGAATGGGTGTGTTAGTGAGTGAATGACTGTCTCAATAGTGTCTTTATGAGTAACGACATATGTTTTAAACTAGTATATGTGACTATTGGTGTATATAAGTGAGTATATGTGAGAGTGAGAGATTGGAAGAGTTCCTGTATGAATAAGTATCTGTTTCTATAAGTGATTGTTTAAAAGACTAAGTATGTGTAAGTTTCTGTAGAAGTAAGTTTGGTGGTGTGTGTATCACTGTATATGCAAGCAAATGGATGTTTGATTCTTTATTAGCATGAGTGACTATGTGTGTGAGTAACTCTATGGATGAGTGGCGTTGTGTAACAGGATGTATAGGTTTATGAGTACATATGATGAGTGAGTACATGTATGAGTGACTGTATAGGACTGTTGGTGAATGAGTGGATGTGTATGTGGATCTTAGAATTACTGAATAGGTTCTTGTAACTGGTATTGGTATGTCCATTGTTTTGAAAATATTAGTTTCTATTTTTGAATGTGTGTATCAAAGGTTATATTTGGGAGAGAGGAGGTCAACCACTCTATCGCAAGGATGATGTCATCAGTGATGTCATCAGTGATGTCATTTCAGATGTCATCAGTGATGTCATGAGTGATGTCACAGACCATGTCATGAGTGATGTAATATGTGACTTCATCAGCAGTGCATTGCGGACGCGCAAGTTATAGTTAGCTGAACTAACTATAACGGGGGAATTTCAATGGTTTTGTACGAGTGAAAAGTCCAGCTAACTATAACGCCCCTGAAACCTATGGTTTCTTCAGTGAATTTCAAAGGTTTTTTAAATGCTAATTTCTAACTATGCCTACAGAGATAGGACATGTGAAGAAAGAAGAAATAATGCACAGAAAGAAAAAAAAGAAATGCAGAAAGAAGCAACAGAAGTCCTCAAAGACGAAGAAAAGTGCAGGAAGAAGGATATCGCGCAGAAAGAACAAACAGAAGAGCAGAAAGAAGCCTTGTTGCAAAATCATCCTGTACTCTTTTTTCAGACGGATACTGGTGGTAACTGAGTCTGACTAACCAGTCCTAGAGCAAGTGCTATGTTAAAAGACACTCAGAATACAGTGAAAACACCTACATACACTAGGGAACACTATGCGTTGGGGTCCCCCTGTGATTAGCATGACCTCCTCTGTAAGCCCCTAGTATATAATAGGGCAGGGGATTAAAACTACCTCTTAAAACGCGCCACAGGGCGTGTTTGCACATGTCACCTCAGGCCCCGTCCCCTCCCTTCCCCACTGTGTAAACACGCCCTGTGGCCGTTTTAAGTTGGGAGATTAAGTCCCCTTGAATCCTGAGGATCCCTAGGGTCCAACTAGACCACTAGGTACCTCCAGTAAGCGCGACAGAGCTGCGTTGCAGAGAGATGTCAAAAGGGGCACGGCCTAGACCACCTCTCAACAACGCAGCGCAGTGGCGCTTACTGGAAGCACCTGGTGGGCTTGTTGGCCCCCAGGGTCCCTCAGGATTGAAGGGGAATTATTTCCCCAACTTAAATCGCGCCATGGGGCGTGTTTGCACACGTCACCTCAGGCCCCGTCCACTCCCTTCCCCACTGTGTAAACACGCTCTGTGGCCATTTTAAGTTGGGAGATTAAGTCCCCTTGAAACCTGAGGGTCCCTAGGGGCAAAATAGCCCACTAGGTACGTCCAGTAAGCGCCATTGCAGAGAGGTGTAAAAAGGGGCACGGCCTGCACCACCTCTCTGCAACGCAGAGCAGTGGCACTTACTGGAAGCACCTGGTGGGCTAGTTGGCCCCAGGGTCCCTCAGGATTGAAAGGGAATTATTTCCCCAACTTAAAACGCGCCACAAGGCGTGTTTGCGCACGTCACCTCAGGCCCCGTCCACTCCCTTCCCCACTGTGTAAACACGCTCTGTGGCCGTTTTAAGTTGGGAGATTAAGTCCCCTTGAAACCTGAGGGTCCCTAGGGGCAAAATAGCCCACTAGGTACGTCCAGTAAGCGCCATTGCAGAGAGGTGTAAAAAGGGGCACGGCCTGCACCACCTCTCTGCAACGCAGAGCAGTGGCACTTACTGGAAGCACCTGGTGGGCTAGTTGGCCCCAGGGTCCCTCAGGATTGAAAGGGAATTATTTCCCCAACTTAAAACGCGCCACAAGGCGTGTTTGCACACGTCACCTCAGGCCCCGTCCCCTCCCTTCACCACTGTGTAAGTGCTCCCTGTGGATGTTCTAAGTTGAGAGATTAAGTCCCCTTGAATCCTAAGGGTCCCTAGAGTCAAACTAGCCCACTAGGTACCTCCAGTAAGCACCACAGAGCTGCGTTGCATAGATGTGTAAAAAGGGGCATGGCCTCAGACCACCTGTCTGCAACGCAGCTCCCTGGCACATACTGGAGATACCTGTTGGGCTAGTTGGCCCTCAGGGACCCTCAGTATTGAAGGGGAATTAATTCTCCAACTTACAACTGGCCATGGGGCACGTTTGCAGAGTGCTGCAAGGAGGGGGCGTGGCCTCCGGCGCGATGCCGGTCCTTTATTTATTTTATTTTTTTAAGAAGGAGGGCTGTGTGGCCCCCCTTCTTTTTCTAATTTATTGGCCCTGGGGACCCCATCCCCCAGGGCCTGCACCATAATTTATTTTGTTGAAAAAAATTAATTTGGAAGTGGGCCGCATGGCCCCCCTCCCAAGGCCTTAATCGGCCCCGGGGACCCCAAACCCCGGGTCATGGCCTTTTTTTTTTTTTTATTCTTTAGGAGGAGGGCTGCGTTGCCCCCCTCCTCAGGCCATTTATGGCCCCGGGAACCCCATCCCCCGGGGCTGGCCTTTCTTTTTTATTTTTTTAAAACAATATATATTTATAGAAACACCTAGGACATGCTGGACAAACCGTATGTACCTATCACCATGAAGATTTGCGGGATATTCATTTAAAGGCGACTATGCATACAATGAATTCACGTGGAATGTATTTACACCACTAGTGAAGCTCTGACATGTCTGACGCCCTACCGTGCCTAATCCCGGTGCCCCCGCCGGTGGGTACTCTCCAAGTAGACGCCCTTGTCGTTTATTTATACAAACATGGGTAGCTATTGACGGGCACATTTAATACACATGCACACCAAGCCATTCAAAGGGGATTCGACAAAAATTCGACCAAACTATGCAAGAAACCCCCCTCACGGTTAATAAAACACACATCCACCACCGGATATGTAATACTTTTTATTTTACTCTCTGGAAAGGAGACAAACCTCACTTGAGAGTCACATCGTGCTCCTGGCTGAGCCCAATGCTGTGTTACACCCACCAGTGCCCGCCGAGTGCCACACACCTCTGTGTTGTATTCCACCAGCTAGTGCGTATGCTATGATACTCTCTAGCCCATGTGCACTGTAACACCACCCCGTGAATATGTCATGACACACTTGCCTTTGCACGGGTTATATTGTCCCATCTAACGTGCCTTCCTCGATGCCTATGTTATAACGCACAGCGCTATGCCATACATATTACAATCTGGGATCCATATCTTTGTGCATATGCAACATTACACTCCCCAGCACATATTTTATATTACAACTTTAGAGACTAGTTAGGTTGCACAACACTGCCCTGTGCATATTACACTCCAAGGCGCATATCGCATAGCACGCGCTAGTGCCTGTGCTATCTCGCGCTCTCCAATGAATCTGTCATTGAGCACAATGTATTGCATATTATATTTCACGCCCCGGTTCATCTTATATCACACTTTTTGGTGCATAGTTTATACCAGGGGTCTCCAACCTTTTCTGTAGTGAGAGCTACTTCTGGTAAATCAAATTCATTGTGAGCTACTAAAGGCCCAGCAACTCGCGCATTTTTCCAAGAGACCCCCCACGCCCAGTTGTAAGGAGACTACACTAGTGTTTGAACTACAGTTGGCTGCGCAACCGCTAAGTGTAGTTTGTGTATTGATGAGGGCAGGAGGTTTATATTTGTACTGACATGAATAAAATAATATCCTGCCTAGCCAAGTGACTTAATATCGGTTGTAACACTTTCAGACAGTTCAGGCTTTTAGATAAAGTTTTGCATGGCGACATTTAGCGCCCAAAATTTCAATCCAAAAAGCACATACACAAGGCCCACAATGCAATGTTCTATTGCGCAGAAAGCCAAGATTGGTTGAGAGCTGCATGTGACGTGTCCACTGGCATCTCTGGAAATGGAAGATGGACATTTATTTTTATTAAGACACATTTACACGTTGCTCTTCCAGCCTTTGTATGAGTGTGCTACTTAAATTACATTTGTGATTCAAAACTTTCCTAATTTAAAATAAAGTATCCCTCTTCAAAACTGTTTTGTGCATTATCACACTTGGCCAGCTACCCTCACTGCAGAGAATGGGCACGTTTTTGCATGAAGTGCATTGTACACCCTGTCAGCATACACACTTGGTACATAATGGATGCAGAGAGAACACCCACCAGCATCAAGAACACTTGGTACATAATGGATCATGATGCAACTTCCCTCCACGTGATGGACACTTTTTGACGTTCTTACAAGCATTGCATCACCAAATTATCTGCCATGAGACGGAATGTCAACACGGCAGCAAGCATACCTAATCTTTTATTTAAGTGAGCCTTAGAAAGTGACACTCATAAGAAACACTGTTTTATAACATTTCAGGTAAACCTGGTAATTTGAGCACGTATCCTCTTTTATGCAATTGAAGTATTTCTCTGCAAATTAAGAATTGTATGTATATGATTTTAATGATTTGCATTTAACATTGTTAAGCTCTTGAAGCGGAAAACAAAACTGTTTTCAGTTTCATTGCAGTGTGCAAACATGAAGCTCAATTCAAACACGAGAAAGATCATAAATAGGATCTATATTACAAGGCAGCGTTTTAATCTGTTTTTTTATGGTTTCATGTGCCCTGGACTGCAAGGAGTATCCAAGGGGGCACGCATCTGCGCGCCCTTCTGTAGCACTACTAGATCAGAACATTTCCTTAATCTTTTAACACATTCTTCTTTTCTTTATGCAATCATCCTTAAACAATCCTAAAATGCAAAAACTAATCCCATCCCTCCAGCTTAATCTCGCATGTGCTTAAATTAAAAGGAAACCCCAAAACTGTTTTCTCAGCTATTACTGCGTCCCACTTTCAACCAGCTACTAAATCACTCTTTTGCAGATAAGTCACTTTTCTTGCCTCCTAATCTCTGAACAAATGGATAAACACATAAATCACTTACAAAGCCGCAACCGGCAACCTCATCATCATGTGCACTTCCATTCCCTGCCGCCAGCATTACGTCTTGTTCAAACCACTACCGTGCGTTATTTTAAAGCACGTTCACGCCAAAAAACCAGGTGTAATTCTAACCCCGTGACCTGAAGTTTAAACATTTAAGAGACAGCTTTGAAAATTATTTACGTGCACCGCAAACACTTCAAGAAACAACTTCATAATCATTGCATGAAAACGAAAAAGTAATCATCCCCAGTTTTCACCCATAATTCACATGAGCAATAAGCGCACACTCCTTTCCTCCCAAATCATACCATCCTACAAATGCGACAAAATATGACATTAAATAACAAAATAATGCTGCCTAAATTAAGTAAAATAAAAACAAAAAACTCTAAATTTTAGCGAGCGAGCGCAGTCCAGCCAGGAGGACGCTCGGTGTTCGTTATCTGTGATGCCGGACTCTGGTACCCACGGGGTGTGGCCAGCCTCACAAAACTGGAAACAAATGCGAAAAAGAGTCATCCGCACCCCAGCCGTCTCAAGTTGATGTGTGGTTGATAGGACTGAGAGAGCAGCAGGAGGGGACTGAGCGGGTGGGTTGGGGGTTCTGCTGAGACTGACAGATGGGCAGGAGTTCCCCTCCAATGCAGTTGGTAATTAGCCCGGTCTGCTTCGGCAGCATCCCAGTTCCCCCCTCCAGGCACCTGCTGGGGAATAGAGCCCCCTCCCCTGTCTGCGATCACAACAGTGAAACGCATTTCAGATGCACCAGAGGGCGGGTGGGGGGCAGCATCAGTGGGCAGCATCAGAGACACGACTGGCCTCGGGCACAGGCGGGATGGATTGGCAGATTACTATTTACGAGGTTTTGTCTGTGTCTCCCTTTCTCAGCTGGCCAGGGCACCGCCGTGCTTTACTATCTCACGTTTTAGGTATAATATTTAGAACACTTCTTTCAATGTAGCGCCACCAGAGCATTGACTTTCTTCTCTGCGCTCCTATGTGCTCTCAGATAACTACAGAGTAAGTTTGACAGGTGCTGGTGGAACTCGCAGGAATCTGTTGCCAAAGGTCACAACGCCAGCACCAGGACAAACAGCGCCAGGACTTGTGTGTAGATTCAGAATGTTTTGAACCAACCATGTTGGTTGGTGTTCGAGTTAGATGACCACATCTCGATTCCATGCCACCAAGAACACAATAGCCCAGACCTGCCCTTTGCTCTCACAACCGCTGTAACCCTGTAGTTGTTTTAATAATCTCTATTAATAGGAAAAGAGGATACGGGCAAATCACTTAATCTCCCCGTGCCTGGATGTGTAATGTAAATACGGTGCTATGTAAAGCGCTCCAATACCTTCGGGTCGAGTTCGCGCTCGGCTATATAAATATGCAACAAAAAATAACAGGCCAGGGTAGGGGCTCGCTACGGGTGTGGAGCTGATCAGGCCTGCGCAGGGCTCATTAAGCTTACCTGTTGCTCCGGTCGACCTGGTGGCAGGCTGAACAAGGCAGGCGCCACAGGGCCCAGTAGCAGTTTAATACTGCCTGCGCCACCTGCACGCTTTCCAGCACCGGCCGCTCCGCTCTGCCATACCTGCTGCTGTGCACCGGCACTCGACACGCAGGAAGAAAAACGCGCCTCCAGGGTTTGAAAGGCAGGTGGCGGCTGCGCAGAGACTAATGGAGGAACAACCAATCCTTTTTGGCCCGCCCCTCCCAGCTAAATTCAATTTGAGCAGCTGGTTTGGGTGAGGGCGGGTAACGTCGCCATAAATAAAGGCCGAAATGTTACAACGATGTAAATAGGCTACTAAATTGTGACGCTACCAGCGCGAGCTACTTACGGGGCCTTGGCGAGCTACCAGTAGCTCGCGATCGACCGGTTGGAGACCCCTGGTTTATACCATATACTATATCTAGTTTTCATTTTCAATCGTGCTCTCAGGACTATGTAATATATATAACCCTTTTCACGGGCATTACATTTTGCGATGGGGGGTGGAGGGTCAGGGGGTGTTCCTGCCAAGTGAGCCCGGAGTCACAGTCACAAACGTCCTCTTCTTCCTGAATAAAAGTGAGATTAAGCTGCATACTTGTTCATATTTTAAGTAGTTCGCACAGACACACATTTTAAAAACAATAAAGTTCCTAATACCCACCTTCTCTGAACAGTTAGCTTGCTGCCCCATCCACCTCCTCCCTATCCTCTGTTGTCTGAATCCATGGACTAGCCTCCTCCCTCCTGCCATGCATGGTCTGATGTGCTGCCACTGCCCTCCATTTAGCATGATGTACCAGTCCACTCCTCCTGCCCTCCATTGCCCAATTCTATGGCCTATCATTGACCTCCTGCTTATCCTCTGTGCTTACCTTGCTGCCCCTATTCTCCTTCCCCATGCATTCCGATGTCTTTGTGCATGCCCCTGCTCCATCCTTTTTGCCCCCCATGTTCCATGGACCTGCCACTCCTATTTACTCTGAGTGTTCTGTTGAGCTGCCACTCCCCTCCCACCTGCCTAGCATTGTCAGATGACTGTAAGCTGTCCCTGCCACCTCCACCCTGCCTGTCCACATGCCATGCCCCTATCCCCTTCCTCCTGTCCTCCATGGTCCATTTTACTGCCACACCCTTCTGCTCTCCCTGGTCTGTTGTGCTGCAACTGCTCCTCCTGCCTGCCCCGCGTGGTCTGTTGTGAGGCCCCTTCCCCAGAACTCTCTTGTCTGTGCCCAGGTCCTGACCCTCCCTTCTATCCTCCATGGTCCTTTGTGTATGCCCCTGCACCCTCCTTCTTGCCCATCATAGCCATTGTGCTGCCACTAACCCTCCCGCTTTCCATGCATGGTCTTCTGTGCTGCCATGGCCCCTCCCACCTTCCCTGTGTGGTCATCTAGCTGCCCCTGACCCCCTCCCACTTTCCCTCCATGGTCTGTGTGTATGCCATCATAGTCTCACTGTTGCTCTCAATGGTGTGTATTGTTTCTAGTTCCCATCCTGCCTGACCTCCATGGTCATCTTGCTGCTCCTGCCCTGCCCCCTTGCCCCAGCCCTCTGTTTCCATGTGCAGACCCCTATTCCCTCTCTCCTGGCTTGTCGGTTCCATTGTCATGCCCCTGATCCATCCCTCCTGCCCTTTATGGTCTGTTATGCTGCAGCTTTCTCTCCTGTCTGTCCATTATGGTCAGCTAGATACCATTGCCTCTTTCCCTTCTGTTCTCTGTTGTCCATGTGCATGGTCCTGTCTCCTCCCTATTGCTTTCTATGGATTGTTGTGCTGCACTCCCGTCCCGCATGCCCTGTGTGGTGTATTGTGCTGCTGCACACCCTGATGTCTGCCCTGTAGGGTCAGTTTGGTGCACCTCTCCATGTCCCTCCTGTCCTCTGTTATCCGAGTCCATGTACCTACCCCAATTCCTCCTGCCTACCATGATCCAATGTACCTATACTTGCAAACATTTTGAACTTAGTAAGAGGGAGATTTTGAAAAAAAAACTGGGGTATTGATTTTCCCCTTTGAGCTACATTGAAAAAGAAAAGACTGTAGACAGGAGACAGATCAAATAAAGCCCATTTGAGCTTAAAAACATTGGACGTTTCCTGGCTGAAACGGGTCTGTTGGCATGTATGGTTGTACTACCACTGCCTCTTCCTTCTGCCCACAATGGTCTATTATATTGCCACAGACTCTCTTGCCAGTCCTGTATTGTTGGTTTGTTGCCCCTGCCCCCCTTTCCACTGCCCTCCATAGTCTGTTTTGCTACCACTGCACTTTCTGCCTGCCCAGTGTGGTCAAATTGTTGCCTCTGCACTCTCCTACCTGCCTTCAATTTTTGGAGTCCGTGCCCCTGGCCTCTGCCTCTCAATAGTATCCAAATGAACAACTAGATTGCTAACATTCTATATTTATTACAAAAGTGTGGAACGCCTGACGTCATCTTGATGTAATCAAAACTGTAATACCTAGAGCATTTCCTTTAGAAATTACATATATGAGAGGGTCTTATTTGCATCACAATTATGGTTAGTGCTCTAAAAAACTAAAATGAGGACATCTTTTCTTAGTTTTCAAATAGCGACAAAGAACTTTTAAATTATTTGTAATCTTTATGTTTTTTTATCCAGTTGACCACTTGATTAAATGTTTCACTTAGGGGAGAGGATGTGGTGTTACTTCCAGAACTGCAGACTTTGCAACTGGGAACCAGGTTGGAGTTTCTGCTTCAGCTCGACATTCTGTGATTCTGGTCAAATCACTTAGTCTCCCCATGTCTACAACCAAAATTAATTTGTTCTTGTGTGATGTAACCAATGCTCATGTAAAGCACTCCAATACCTGACAAGTCTGCACTATATAACACTACAAAAACACAAAATAATAAGTGTTTTGCACACTTCTGTCATTGGGCTATATTTGGGCTATATTTGGGCTACATCTGGGTGATATTTGTGCTGCATTTGGGCTCTTTTGTCTCTGGTGGCCATCTTGGGAGATTTATTTGTTATGAAGTTTCCTAATTTCCTCATTTACTGCAGTCTCCTCAGTAGGAAATGCTTTCAGTTTTTTACTTTGATTACATCAAGAAGGTATTCAGATATGTCAATTTAAAAAGGAACACAATGAGGGGGTTCATTTTGCCATAGAAATTATGATTAGTGAAGAAAGAAAAATTAGGGCACATTTTGAGTGACTTCTCAAATCCTCTTCTATTTCATAAAAAAATTCTGACATGCAGACTGAAACATGCACTTTCAATACCAGCAGCAGTTTTCCCTGGTGAGCAGTAGCTTTACTACAGTGATCTAATGAGCAAAAAAAGTGCTAACATTCTGAATTTATGGCAAATGTGTGACACATCTGAATGCCTTCTTGATGGAATCAAAGTAAAAAACTGAAAGTATTTCCTACTGAGGAGACTGCAGTAAATGAGGAAATTAGGAAACTTCATAACAAATAAGTCTCCCAAGATGGCCACCAGAGACAAAAGAGCCCAAATGTAGCCCAAATATCACCCAGCTGTAGCCCAAGTATAGCCCAATGACAGAATGTCCCAGAGTGTTCTTAAAAACAACTAGAGCGCTTACTGTCTTCATTATGACAAAAGTATGGCACACCTGAAGCCATCTTGATTGGAATAAACTGGTAACACTTAAAACCTTTATATTAAAAAGGAACACAATGAGGGGGTTCATTTTGCCATAGAAATTATGATTAATGCTGAAGAAAGAAAATGATGGCACATTTTGAGTGACTTCTCAAATCCTCTTCTATTTCATTAAAAAATTCTGACATGCAGACTGAAACATGCACTTTTAATACCAGGAGCAGACTTCCATGGTGCACAGTAGTTTTACTACAGTCATATAATGAGCAACTAGAGTGCTAACTTTCAGAATTTATGGCAAATGTGTGACATATCTGAATACCTTCATGATGGAATCAAAGTAAAAAACTGAAAGCATTTCCTACTAAGGAGACTGCAGTACATGAGGAAATTAGGAAACTTCATAACAAATAAATCTCCCAAGATGGCCACCGGAGACAAAGGATCCCAAATGTAGCCCAAAATCACCCAGATGTAGCCCAAATATAGCCCAAATATAGCCCAAATATAGCCCAATGACAGAAGTGTGCAAAACACTTATTATTTTGTGTTTTTGTAGTGTTATATAGTGCAGACTTGTCAGGTATTGGAGTGCTTTACATGAGCATTGGTTACATCACACAAGAACAAATTAATTTTGGTTGTAGACATGGGGAGACTAAGTGATTTGACCAGAATCACAGAATGTCGAGCTGAAGCAGAAACTCCAACCTGGTTCCCAGTTGCAAAGTCTGCAGTTCTGGAAGTAACACCACATCCTCTCCCCTAAGTGAAACATTTAATCAAGTGGTCAACTGGATAAAAAAACATAAAGATAACAAATAATTTAAAAGTGCTTTGTCGCTATTTGAAAACTCAGAAAATATGTCCTTATTTTAGTCTTTTAGAACACTAACCATAATTTTGATGCCAATAAGACCCTCTCATATATGTAATTTCTAAAGGAAATGCTCTAGGTATTAAAGTTTTGATTACATCAAGATGACGTCAGGCGTTCCACACTTTTGTAATAAATATAGAATGTTAGCAGTCTAGTTGTTCATTAGGATACTGTTGAGAGGCAGAGACCAGGGGCACGGACTCTGAAAATTGAAGGCAGGTAGGAGGGTGCAAAGGCAACAATTTAACCACACTGAGCAGGCAGGAAGGGCCGTGGCAGCACAACAGACTATGGAGGGCAGTGGAAAGGGGGTAGGGGCAACAAACCAACAATACAGGACTTGCAAGAGAGGCTGTGGCAATGTAATAGACCATTGTGGGCAGAAGGAAGAGGCAATGGTAGTACAACCATACATGCCAACAGACCCGATTCAGCCAGGAAACGTCCAATGTTTTTAAGCTCAAATGGGCTTTATTTGATCTGTCTCCTGTCTACAATCTCCTCTTTTTCAATGTAACTCAAAGGGGAAAATCTATACCCCAGTTTTTTTTCAAAATCTCCCTCTTACCAAGCTCAAAATGTTCGCAAGTATGGTACATTGGATCATGGAAGGAAATGGGGTAGGGACATGGACTTGGATAACAGAGGACAGGAGGGACATGGAGAGGTGCACCAAACTGACCCTGCAGGGCAGGCATCAGGGTTTGCAGCAGCACAATACACCACACAGGGCATGCGGGATGGGAGTGCAGCACAACAATCCATAGAAAGCAAGAGGGAGGGGACAGGACCATGCACATGGACAACAGAGAACAGAGGGGCAAGAGGCAATGGTAGCTAGCTGACCATAATGGAGAGACAGGAGAGGAAGCTGCAGCATAACAGACCATAAAGGGCAGGAGGGACGGATCAGGGGCATTACAATGGAACAGACAAGCCAGGAGGGAGGGAGTAGGGGTCTGCACATGTAAACAGAGGGCTGGGGGCAAGGGGGCAGGGCAGGAGCAGCAAGATAGCCATGGAGGTCAGGCAGGATGGGCACTAGAAGCAAGACACACCATGAAGAGCAACAGTGAGACTGTGATGGCATACACACAGACCATGGAGGGAAGGTGGGAGGGGGTCAGGGGCAGCTAACTGACCACACAGGGAAGGTGGGAGGGGCCATGGCAGCACAGAAGACCATGCATGGAAAGTGGGAGGGTTAGTGGCAGCACAATGGCTTTGATGGGCAAGAAGGAGGGTGCAGGGGCATGCACAAAGGACGATGGAGGATAGAAGGGAGGGTCAGGACCTGTGCACAGACAAGAAAGTTCAGGGGAAGGGACCTCATAACAGACCGCACGGGGCAGGCAGGAGGAGCAGTTGCAGCACAACAGACCAGGGAGGGCAGAAGGGTGTGGCAGTAAAATGGACCATGTAGGACAGGAGGAAGAGGATAGGGGCATGGCATGTGGACAGGCAAGGTGGAGGTGGCAGGGACAGGTTACAGTCATCTGACAATGCTAGGCAGGTGGGAGGGGAGTGGCAGCTCAACAGAACACTCAGAGTTGATAGGAGTGGCAGGTCCATGGAACATGGTGGGCAAAAAGGATGGAGCAGAGACATGCACAAAGACATCGGAGGGCAGGGGGAAGGAGAATAGGGGCAGCAAGCTAAGCACAGAGTTTAAGCAGGAGGTCAATGATGGGGCATAGAATTGGGCAATGGAGGGCAGGAGGAGTGGACTGGTACATCATACTAAATTGAGGGCAGTGGCAGCACATCAGACCATGCATGGCAGGAGGGAGGAGGCTAGTCCATGGATTCACACAACAGAGGATAGGGAGGAGGGGGATGGGGCAGCAAGCTAACTGTTCAGAGAAGGCGGGTATTAGGAACTTTATTGTTTTTAAAACGTGTGTCTGTGCGAACTACTTAAAATATGAACAAGTATGCAGCATAATCTCACTTTTATTCTGGAAGAAGAGGACGTTTGTGACTGTGACTCCGGGCTCACTTGGCAGAAACACCCCCTGACCCTCCACCCCCTATCGCAAAATGTAATGCCCGTGAAAAGGGTAGGTGAACACAGTGTTATATAGAACATAGTCCTGAGAGCACGATTGAAAATGAAAACTAGATATAGTGTATGGTATAAACTATGCACCAAAAAGTGTGATATAAGATGATCCGGGCGTGAAATATAATATGCAATACATTGTGCGCAATGACAGATTCATTGGAGAGCGCGAGATAGCACAGGCACTAGCGCGTGCTATGCGATATGCGCCTTGGAGTGGAATATGCACAGGGCAGTGTTGTGTAACCTAACTAGTCTCTAAAGTTGTAATATAAAATATGTGCTGGGGAGTGTAACGTTGCATATGCACTGTGACAAAGATATGGATCCCAGATTGTAATATGTATGGCATAGCACTGTGCGTTATAACATAGGCATCGAGGAAGGCACGTTAGATGGGGCAATATAACCCGTGCGAAGACAAGTGTGGCATGACATATTCACGGGGTGGTGTTACAGTGCACATGGGCTAGAGAGTGTCATAGCATATGCACTAGCTGGTGGAATACAACATAGAGGTGTGTGGCACTCGGCAGGCAATGGTGGGTGTAACACAGCATTGGGCTCTGCCAGGAGCGCGCTGTGACTCTCAAGTGATGTTCGTCCCCTTTCCAGAGAGTAAAATAAAAAGTATTACACATCCGGCAGTGTATGTGTGTTTTATTAACCGTGAGGGGGGTTTCTTGCATAGTTTTGGTCGAATTTTTGTCGAATCCCCTTTGAATGGCTTGGTGTGCATGTGTATTAAATGTGTCCGTCAATAGCTACCTATGTTTGTATAAATAAACGACAAGGGTGTCTACCGGGATTAGGCACGGTAGGGCATCAGACATGTCAGAGCTTCACTAGTGGTGTAAATACATTCCACGTGGATTCATTGTATGCATAGTCGCCTTTTAATGAATATCACGCAAATCGTCATGGTGATAGGTACGTACGGTTTGTCCAGCATGTCCTAGGTGTGTCTATAAATATATATTTTTTAAAAATAATAAAAAACAGTGGCCGGCCCTGGGGATTGGGGTCAAAAAAATATAATTAGGAGACAGGCCCTGGGGGATGGGGTCATGCTATAACCTATTGTTGTTGTTGGTGCATCTTCCTTATTACTGTTCTGTCCCTTGCTGCTCAGCCATGAATGATGTCACTTGGAATGTTGAGGGTGTGGAACTTGAGGAGATGGTAGTTGGAAGAGATGGGCTGAGCAGCAGGGAGGCTGCTCCTGGTGGGGCTTTATATGAGCATTACATGGACTTTGTGACTTAACTAATAAACCTACAACTTGTTCTATGTGACCTGTCTACGAGACATCATTCATCTTTACAGGTCATCAGGGCCAATAAATTAGAATAAGAAGGAGAACCACACAGCCCCCCTTCTTAAAAAATTAAAATAAATAAAAGACTGGCATCGTGCCGGAGGCCACGCCCCCTCCTTGCAGCACTCTGCAAACGCGCCCCCTGGCGAGTTGTAAGTTGGGGAATTAATTCCTCTTCAATACTGAGGGTCCCTGAGGGCCAACTAGCTCAACAGGCATCTCCAGTATGCGCCAGGGAGCTGCGCTGCAGACAGGTGCTCTGAGGCCAAGCCCCTTTTTACACCTCTCTGCAATGCAGCTCTGTGGCGCTTACTGGAGGTACCTAGTGGTCTAGTTTGACCCTAGGGACCCTTAGGATTCAAGGGGACTTAATCTCTCAACTTAGAACAGCCACAGGGCGTGTTTACACAGTGGTGAAGGGAGGTGACGGGGCCTGAGGTGACGTGTGCAAACACGCACTATGGCACATTTTAAATTGGGGATATAATTTCCCTTCAATACTGAGGGCCCCTGGGGGCTAACTAGCCCACCAAGTGCTTCCAGTAAGCGCCATTGAGCTGCATTGCAGAGAGGTGGTCCAGGCCGTGCCACTTTTTACACCTCTCTGCAACGCAGCTCTGTGGCACTTACTGGAGGTACCTAGTGGGCTAGTTGGACCCTAGGGACCCTCAGGATTCAAATGAACTTAATCTCCCAACTAAAAACGGACACAGGGCGTGTTTACACAGTGGTGAAGGGAGGGGACGGGGCCTGAGTTAACATGTGCAAAAACACCCTGTGGCCTGTTTTAAGAGGTAGTTTTAACCCCCCAGCCCTATTATAT
Organism: Triturus cristatus; assembly: GCF_964204655.1. NCBI lineage: Eukaryota > Metazoa > Chordata > Amphibia > Caudata > Salamandridae > Triturus > Triturus cristatus. Next base: position 513,209,158 of record NC_140581.1, on the reverse strand, counting down.
ACTAGGGGCTTACAGAGGAGGTCATGCTAATCACAAGGGGACCCCAACGCATAATGTTCCCTAGTGTATGTAGGTGTTTTCACTGTATTCTAAGTGTCTTTTAACATAGCACTGGCTCTGGACTGGTTAGTCAGACTCAGTTACCACCAGTATCTGTCTGAAAAAGTTGAGGGTACAGGATGATTTTGCAACAAGGATTCTTTCTGCTCTTCTTTTTGTTCTTTCTACACGTTATCCTTCTTCCTGCACTTTTCTTCGTCTTTGAGGACTTCTGTTGCTTCTTTCTGCACTTCTTTTTTTTCTTTCTGTGCATTTTTTCTTCTTTCTTCACATGTCCTATCTCTGTAGGCATAGTTAGAAATTAGCATTTAAAAAACCTTTGAAATTCACAGAAAAAACCATAGGTTTCAGGCACGTTATAGTTAGGAATTAGCATTTAAAAAACCTCAGAAATTCACTGAAAAAACCATAGGTTTCAGGGGTGTTATAGTTAGCTGGACTTTTCACTTGTACAAAACCATTGAAATTCCCCCGTTATAGTTAGTTCAGCTAACTATAACTCGCGCGCCCGCAATGCACTGCTGATGACGTCACATATTACATCACTCATGACATGGTCAGTGACATCACTCATGACATCACTGATGACATCTCAAATGACATCACTGATGACATCATCCTTGTGATAGACTGGCAGACCTCCTCTCACCCTAATATAACCTTTGATACACACATTCAAAAATAGAGACTAAAATTTTCAAAACAATGGACATACCAATACCAGTTACAACAACCTCTTCAGTTATTCTAAGATCCACATACACATCCACTCATTCACCAACAGTCCTATACAGTCACTCATACATGTACTCACTCATCATATGTACTCATACACCTATACATCCTGTTACACAATGCCACTCATCCATAGAGTTACTCACACACATAGTCACTCATGCTAATAAAGAATCAAACATACATTTACTTGCATATACAGTTATATACACACCACCACACTTACTTCTACGGAAACTTACACATACTTAGTCTTTTAAACAATCACTTATAGAAACACATACTTATTCATACAGGAACTCTTTCAATCTCTCACTCTCACATATACTCACTTATATACACCAATATTCACATATACTAGTTTAAAACATATGTTGTTACTCATAAAGACACTATTGAGACAGTCATTCACTCACTAACACACCCATACACACACTCATCCACCCATACAGTCCTGCACACATGCTGTCTTCAACACATACAAACAGTGAGTCACTCTTTCATGCACCTATGCACCACGTAATACCCCCCACCGAACCATGCAGACACTCAGACTGATACTCAAAAAACCAACTAATAACCTATATAGACACCCATGTAGCTACTCACCAACCCATGCAGCCACTGATACAGATATTTACATATTTAAACATTACTCACTAAGCCATGTATTCACTATGATACACTTAATCAGTCAGTTACACAATCAATTTTTCAAAAACAAATCATCCATTTAGACACTTATATACCCATTTATTCTTCCATCATTGTTTAGATATACATATATAAAACATATTTAATTTTCAGAAAAACAGACATTCACTGGATGATGTCATCAGTGATGTCATCAGTGATGTCATTTGAGATGTCATCAGTGATGTCATGAGTGATGTCACTGACCATGTCATGAGTGATGTAATATGTGACGTCATCAGCAGTGCATTGCGGGCGCGCGAGTTATAGTTAGCTGAACTAACTATAACGGGGGAATTTCAATAGTTTTGTACAAGTGAAAAGTCCAGCTAACCATAACACCCCTGAAACCTATGTTTTTTTCAGTGAATATATATATATATATATATATATATATATATATATATATATATATATATATATAATATATCGAGACAACAATCCAGGTGCAGTCGTGCACAAAGTAGGTACGGACTTCAGAATATGCCAGTGCAAAATGAAAAGTTTATTTAGTTTGTGCTGCCCATGACACGTTTCCGCCAAGTTATGTATAACTATAGAATTGGATTTTGAGGTTATACCTTCTTTTTTTCTGAGAAACGAAGTAAGTTTAAGAACTTTTGGATAAGTTTGTTGTTTGATGGAAGTCATTCACTAGTGTTTTATTTTTTACCATTTTTATAGTTTCTTAAATTTTTAAATTTGATTGTGGGTGGTCTGGAGTTGCTTTAGGGGCCTATTTGCATTCATGTTTTACTTTTTTCTGAAGGAAAAATGCTTGCACATTTTGATGAGAGCTGGGTGTGTTGTTTGTGAATTTTGCGCTATTTTGCTCAATTTACTACTTGGGGCCTAATCTGTCTGCAGGCCACGACCAGCCAGCAGTAGGCATTGGATGTATTTTGAAAAAGTAATTTGTGGATGGCCTTGGATTAAATGCAAATTGTGTATTTTTTTTGTTTGTATTTCTGCTATATATGTTAAGGTGTGTTTTAGTTGGGTAATCTTTGATCCCTTAGGATGTTTGTAGTTAGCACTATGGTAGAAATGTATCTACTTTTTACGATATTGGTACTAGCGATTACATTTGTCTGTTCCTGTCTTTTGATTGTCACAGCTAACATGTTTCATACTAGACTGACGCTTGACCAATAAATAATTATTGAAACCATTCTAATCGTCATTCTATGTATTCTGAGAAAAGTAAGCACGAATGACTGAACGAAAGATACTGTATTGTTTCCACGATACCTGAGGAATCAAGGTTGTCATGTTCAGTGGTTGACAGAAACTACTTACCACACTGTATACTAGAGGGGGATGTTATGTTATGTTAACAACTTCTAGAGTGCACAAATACCCATGGGTGTCTCGGCGCTATGAACTGTAAGGATTAGTGGAGGGCTGACCACTTATTGCTCAAAGAGCCAAGTTTTTACTTGTTTTCTGAATGATAGCAAGGTGGAACAGGTCTTAATTTGCAGGGGGAGCAAATTCCATAGTTTAGATGTGGCCACTATAAATCTTCTATCACCGCAGTTGGCTTTCTTGGTTCTGGGGACGATCAGAAGGTTGGCATCTGCTGAGCGCAGGGCTCTGCTGGGCACGTATGCCAGAAAAGCTTTTTTCAAGTATTCAGGTCCTATTTGTGAATTGCCTTGTAGGCAATACATAGGGCCTTATGTAGGTGGCCTGGCATTTACCACTTCATAAATACCGAATCATACCGATTTGGTATTTATGAAGTGGTAAATGCTATGTAGGTATTCATTCGGTAAAAATTACCGAATCGTAGAAATTCGGTAATTACCGAATCGGTAATTTTACCGATTCGGTAAATTACCGAATCCTGTAATGTGCCCCCTACATTGCAAAAGCCTAAATACCGGTCGGTAACGGTATAATTACCGAAAATCGGCCGTTACGGACCGGTATTGGGCTACCTACATGAGGCCCATAGTGCTTTAAATTTAGTTCTACTTTTTATGGGCAGCCAGTGGAGCTGTCACACCACATTAGAAATTGACTTAAACTTCGGAGTACCTGACAGTATCCTGGCGGCTGCATTCTGTATCAGTTGCAGCCTGCTCAGAACTTTTTGTTGGGCATTGATTAGAAGGCCATTGCAGTAGTCGACCTTTGACATAACCAGGGCACTGATGAGTGTTTTTCCAGTACTAATTGGGAGGAAAGGTAGCAATATTTTTATCATCCTTAAAATATAAAAGGATGAGGAGACCACTGCGTTTACATGATGTTTAAAAGATAAACTCTCATCAAATAAAATACCTAAGTTTCTGGCCTTCATAACAGGGGTGAGGAGTGATCCTAGCTCAGCTGGCCACCAGGTCGGAGACCATCCTGGGCAAGGTTACCAAAGACCATTACTTCGGTCTTGTCTGAGTTTAATTTAAGGCAGCTACTTGCCATCCATGAACTAATGGTCGACATGCCATCATGAAAGCCTGCCACCACTGCCTCTCTGTCTTTGTGCACCTCAAGTACCAGTTGCGTGTCATCAGCATAAGGCGTGAGACCCATCCCAAAGGATTTGATCACTCGTGCTAAGTCCGTCACATATATATTGAACAAAGCTGGACTTAGCGATGATCCTTGCAGATCTCCACAAGGGAGAGAGAAAACTGGTGAGTTGAAATCACCCATACTGACTGACTGTCCAATTAGAGAGGAAAGAGGACAGAAGGGCTTTGGCCTTTCATCCGATGCCTATGGCTGAGACACGGTTGATCATAGAAGCATGATCAACCGTGTCAAAAGCTGCTGATAGATCCGGAAGCACCAAGATTGCGGCACCTCCTCTATCAAGCACCATTCTAATTTAATCTGATGCTTTGATGAGTGCGGTCTCCGTGCCATGGCCTTTCCTAAAGCCAAATAGTGTGTCATCTAACAGCTTATTCTCTTCAATAAACTGCACCAGCTGGGTATTCATAATTTTTTCAATAATTTTCGCTGGAAATGGGAGACGCGCGATTGGCCTATAGTTTTTGGTCTCTCCTGGGTCGAGATTGTTTTTCTTTAACAATGTCTGAATGAGGGCCTTTTTCCATATGGATGGGTAGGTGCCTGAGCAAAACATAGAATTACAGATGCTCGCTAGATTAGCGCCTACCAGGTCAGGGATCATTTTCAGGACTAACAGGGGGCATGGGTCAGATGGTGAGCCTGATTTGACTGTGTTAACCAGTAGTGGCACTGTAGAGCTAACAGGTCCTACGGCTGACTCATCCTGTGGGGTTGTCCAGAGTCTGTCTGCACACCAAGCCCTCAGTTTAGGTCATCCAAAACACGCAGCTCCTGGGGGGTCCTAGGAACTGCACGACACTGTAACCTTTGGTTTTTGCAGTTAATTTCTAAGGTTTTTTAAACTGCCTTTCCTAAGTATAATGTCCCTGTAACCTTTGTTTTTTCAGTGAATTTCCAAAGTGTTTTTTAATGTTATTTGCTAACTATAATGTCCTTGTGGAACATAGAAACAGTGGTGGTAGTGTTCCCTTAAAGGGAAATATCCGCACATTCAATAAGTATAATTTGATTCATCATTAATTTGAGCGTGTAAAATTTATACAATTGTGTGCTCGGTCTGCCCCGAAAAAACCAACCACCAAGAGGTATTACTAGCACAAAAGGATGTGCAATCACTTATCTAAACAAATTGGGGTTCTTACAGCACACCATTACGTATAATACTGATCTATAAGCAATTGAGATCACGTTGATGGAAACATATAGTCAAATCACAATTTTAACGGTGGACAAGACACAACAACATAGATCCAAAACAATGCTCCAGGGAGGTCATTTCTCATGCAATTCTGTATTCTTTTATTCTTGTTGTCGATCCCTACAGGATTGGTAGGTTTAGCTCTTAATCAGATATTTGGTTGCATTGTGTGTTTGATAACACATTGGTTTGGTGAGTTGAGACTATAATATTCCAAATTTTTCATTTTCAATTCAATTTCATTGGCTTTACTCACCTTTGTCACTTTCTTTTCTTTGTTTATTTGGATACATTTTTTTCTTTTCTGTTTTCCATGGTGGTATGGACTGTTCACAAATTCTAATACTTTTTTGTCTGATTATATGTTTTATATATATTATTTTGTATATAGGATTTAGAGGGACTATTACATGTATATATACATATTGTACTGTGTGTTTATCCTTTTATGTAATATCAATAGATGTTTGACTGTATTGCTAAATGGCAGTACTGTAACATGTACACATTGTTTAATGTTGTTTTGTATACATCTGTATGTCATTTTATGTCAGTATGTTTACGATAGTATGCTTATTATTCCAGCCTTGAAAAAGTCTTAGCATAAGATGAAACATGTGTTGGCTATTGTGTGCTGGGAATATTTTATCAAAAAAATAATATTTTCGACAAAAAGACTAAAAGAATACAGAATTGCATGAGAAATGACCTCCCTGGATCATTGTTTTGAATGTATGTTGTTGTGTCTTGTCCACCGTTAAAATTGTGATTTGACTATATGTTTCCTTAAACATGATCTCAATTGCTTATAGATCAGTATTACACATAATGGTGTGCTGTAAGAACCCCAATTTGTTTAGATATAATGTCCTTGTTACCTTTGCTTATTTTATTGACTTTCTACGGCTTTTTACCCTTTGGCTGTTCCAGTGAATTTCTAAGGTTTAAAACAAAATCTATTTCCTAACTATAATGTCCCTGTAACCTTTGGTTTTTTAAGTGAATTTCTAAGGTTTTTTAAGTTCTATTTCCTAACTGTAAACTTAAACCTTTTAGAGTATGTGAGTGAGTGCATGAGTGTCTCAGTAGGTGAGTGAGTGCATGAGTGTCTCAGTAGGTATGTGAGTGTCTGAGTGGGTCTTCGAGTGGGCGCTTGAATGTCTGAGTGGGTGCATGAGTGTCTGAAAGAATGTCTGAGTGGGTCTGTGAATGGGTGTATGTGTTTTAGTGGGTCTGTGAGTGGGTGCGTTTGTGTCTGAATGGGTCTGTGATTGGCTGGGAGAGTGTGTGTTTGGTTCTGTCAGTGGGTGCATGAGTGCCTGAGTGGGTTTGTGAGTGGGTGTATGTGTCTGATTGGGTTTATGAGTGGCTCTTAGAGTTTCTGAGTGGGTCTGTGAGTGGATGAGTGATTTTCTGAGAGGGTCAATCATTGGATGCCTGAGTCACTGAGGGGGTCTATGAGTGGGTGCATGAGTCTCTGATTGGGTCTGTGACTGGGTCTGTCAGTGTTTGAATGGATCTGTGACTAGGTGACTAGGTGCGTGAGTGTCTGAGTGGGTGCTTATGCCAGCTCCTCCTGTCCAGCTTGCCAGCAGTCTGCTACCCTCTGCAGTCTGTCTGCCTGCTGCCCTATTTGTGCCTATTCTGCTAATTTATTGCTCTGTTTTGCCTTTTCTGCAAATTTTTCTACCCTCTGTTTTGCAGTTTTATGCTCGTTTTTCTGCCCTCTGTTTTGCCTCTTCTGCTAATTTTTCGGCCCTACGTTTTGCCTTTTCTGCCTGTTTTTCTGCCCTCTGTTTTGCCTTCACTGCTCATTTCTCTGCCCTCTGCTTTTCCCTCTTCTGCTCTGTTTTGCCTGTTCTGCTTGCTTCTCTGCCCTTTGTTTTGCCCTTTATGCTCATGTTTCTGCCCTCTGTTTTGCCTTTTTCTGCTCTGTTTTGACTTTCCTGCTAATTTTTCTGCCCTGTTTTATTTTTCCAGTTAATTTTCTGTCCACTGTTTTGCCTTTTCTGCACTCTGTTTAGCCCTTTTTTGCAATGGGGTTCCACGTGTCCCCCATCCCCGGGCTGATTATGGCTCCTGGGACACCATCCCCTGGGGCCAGGCCAAAACTTATTGGAGGAGGGGGTCAACGCAGCCACTCTCCCCAAGCCGATTTTGATCCCGGGGACCCAATCTCCTGAGGCCAGGCTAGAACTTATTGAGGGGCCACGAGTCCGTACTCCACAGGGCGGTTTTGGCCCTGGGGACCACGTGTCAATAATCTGAATAATCGTACATCTGGCCAAAAATGTTTAAACCTGTACTAGAGTTTCAAGTTCAGCAAAGTGGAGGCAGTAGGTACACTAAACTTAACAATATTAGTTTTAGAATCCTGGCAGAGGATCTAATGACGAATGAGCAGGGCCTGGCTGGGGAACCAAAACAGATGTGACAAAAATGCTCAAACCAGTGTCGGCGTGGAAATCTACATCAAATTCTAACTTTTGGGGAACACCAACATCTAGCCCTGATATGGTCTTGGGTGCTCCTCAACTAGAACCGTCTCTCATTAATTAGAAGGACTCATACAATGATGCTGAAACATTGTGACAGACAAAGGTTCTCTTTTCAATGCTTTGTATAAGTATTAATTGCCAAAATAAAGAAAAGGTACCATGAACCAATTTAGCAGCAAAGCATATGTCATGAGTACAAAGAATGCAGTACAGTTCAAAATGAAATCTGGCATAGATTTGCCTTCTAAAATAGGAAATAGGGAGTCTCTCCTGCTAGCAAAATCCACTTTCTTATATAGGGCGTTATACAAAGGGGTTCAAACATTCTGTGGGAAAACATGATTCGTAGGGTTTAAACCAAAAGGAAGCATCCTAGAAAATATTTTACATACAGAACACATTCGAAGATTTTCTCAACATGGGGGTACATTGAGATTCAGCCATTTTCAGTCTTAGCTGTACAGTTAAGCTGATACATTGTTAACATATCCTGTGACCGGAAGAACCGTCCTTTATTCAGTAGGATGTGGACATTTCTCGGAGAGCATTTTTTCTTACTCAAGTAAAACTAGACAAGTTTTTATTTACAAATGGAATCTACAACATTCATTACGTGATATACTGTGATGCTGAGGAAAGATGGAGGACAGTGTTAGCACAATTTCAAATTGTGGTGTTCTTTTTTTTTATTGGCAGAAAATCATGCTCATACCGGCCTGCTCCCTTCATCTCCTTGCACATTATCCATCCATCCATCTCCTCCCTCTCTGATCACTTTCTCTTGAAAAGCCCAACGACACTCTGGTCAGGGTGGTACCAACAGAGTGCCTCGTGTTTCTCACTACAAGACAAACGATGTAGGCTTACATCCATCAAACGCTGTCTTTCACACTTCAGACATTGGTTGGATAAAAACCTCAGTATAGTTGCTACAAGTGGTCCTATATTACCTGTTATCTGTTACAATAATACAGCGCTTCTTGTGATATTACTCCAAATTTAGGTTGGCAAAGCTTCTAGACAGGGCCACTAACTTGACCTTTGTGGGGTTATTTCTGGTTGCGAAGACTAACAAATGAAGTGAAGGAGTATGTCAATCTTGTTTATGAGACAAGGCCGACCACCTCCAAATGCCCCCTCTGCTCTCAGTGCCCTGGAATACGGTTCTCATTAAATAATCATGCTCATGTTCTTCCAACCAAGGAAATCCCAAATGCTTCTGTGCTGGTAGGCTTGTTGTACATGATTTACAGATCACATTTTTACACTTTTTTCTGGAGTCCTTGTATCTGGAAGAGGCTTACAGTTCACTGTGCAGTTTTAGGAAGCACCCTGCTTTGTCCTTGGTACACAGCAGTCTCTATCTTTGGCTTCCCTACCTTAACCCGACAGTCAGACCAACAATTAGCTGTTGTAACTGTAACTTTGCTGCTACTCATCTGTATGTGGGTTGTCTGGGCTGGGCTAGTTGGGTGTGAATGAGTTTGCTCACATCTTAAGCCACTATACGCTGGGCTAGTTTATTTTTTTCTCTGCATATGGCCACATTTGTTCACTTTACTGGCTGTCTGAATGATATCAATGATGTTGTGCGTGCTTCATGATCCCTTTTAGAGGAGGCTGAAGCTCAGTATAAGGACTTCACAAAAACCATCAATAAAAGGCATATAGATGATCATATGTGGTTGTCCACAAACCATCTGAAGATCTGCAGCCACATCCCTAAGACCAAACCACTCTTCACTGGGCGCTTCGCACTGGTGCCTAAAATACAGTGTGTGGGCATGAAGCTGCAACATACTCATATCTTAGGATTCACCCTGTGAGCCTAAAGGTCACCCTGCCCTCAGGGAACATGCATAACTCCCCACAGGTACTGGTGAAAGCAGGCCCAGAACGTGACATTAAGGCCATCCAGATGACTGCATGGCTGAAAGACAGAGGTGTGGTGACTGTTTAATTAGTGGTTAATAGCTCTGAAGATGGAACCCAAGAGTCAGCCAAACCCTTGCTGGGATTCAGAAGGTTTATGAGCAATACAGATGTCTTTGAACTATGCAACAATATTGCTGAGGTATATGGAGAGTGAAAGAAACGACTGTAAGATGTCATTGTTTTCCTAACACACAACAACATTTAAATACCTGTAAATGGACTCTAGCACAGCACAAATGAGTACATTTATTGTAATTCTGAAGTGTGATGGAAACAAAGATTTTACTAGGATAACCACTAATCAAGACCCATTACTTTGTGATGAGCAAATTATAAATATTCGCTAAAATTCAATTTCCACACATCATTTGTACGCTATATAGTTTATCAGTAAAACTACATTTCTCTGCAAACTTAATGCCCATTTCAATGGAAAATGTGCTGCCTGTAAATGACAGTGTGCACCAACACCATGCTTTAGTAACATATTTGCAACAGTGTGGTTAAAAATGCACCACCAGCTACATACCACATTACCACTCTTGTGCTGATTAGACATCTCTCATTTGCTACACGTGTTCTTTGTGTGACTCTTGGATTTTTCACAATCTTTATGACTTTAGTTCTGCAACATTGATGGCAGTATCCCACTCTGAAATTTGTTCCAGCACCACTGCTTTTAAGGTAGATGTGTCTTACAGCTTTAAGAGGAGCGGTGGCCATCATTGATCTTCTCTTTTTATAGGTGCCCCCCTATTTTGCTGGCACTTGTCATCTACCGACTCCTGCCTGTTCACATACATTCCACACTATGAAGATCCTTCTTTCGCAAGCTGTTCAAGAGACCGTGCTGAAGGAGACTTGCATGCCCACAGACATTTGTGCTGTAACTCCTTGTGGTTTCAGAGCAAGTCTAAGGGCCCGATTCCAATCTCGTTCGGAAGTCCTCCAGACGGATCCGGAATGAGCAAATCCAATTCGGAGCCTATGTTCCGACCAAATCGTCCCCCGTTCCGAATGACCAAGTACGATGCGAAGATCTCTTCCCTGCAGACCCAATCGTTTACAACCTGATCCTGGTAGTCCGACTCGTTCGCAGCCGATTCGTGCCACGCAATGGAGCCGGCTTCCGAACGAGCGAGTACGATGCATAATTCGGACAGCCGTATCGACTTGGTTTTGCCGGGTTCAAACAGCTGTGTGAATCGGACTTCGGGGGCTGTGGCAGGCACCCTTTACCCGGGTCACTCTGAATCAGTCGCAGGGGGGTCCCCCCTTTCCATGCATGCACAGTGTAGGGTACACGCTTTTCCCCACCCACCCATTTTTGCAATAGGAGCCTGTGTACACGTTCGGTACATAGGTTCCCACTGACTTCAATGGGAATCCAAGCGAACCAAGTCCGTCCCTATATGGACACATTGGAATCCGTGGCTCGGACTCCCGGAGATGAGTCGTTCGGAAAGCTCTCCAGATCTGAGTCGCCCGGAGGGCTTTCCAAACAAGATCGTAATCGGGCCCTTAGTTGGGATCATTTTTTTTAGTGCTACAACACACATTCCTTTTACCATAACACATAACATGTATTTGTAAAGTACACGTTCACTAAGGGTATCTTGGCGCTAAATAACAGAGGTTTTGTTTATTGTTACCCAACTCAACGATACTCATTTTATTGACCTCAGAAGGATGAAAGGCTGAGTGGACCCACTGGGATTTGAACCAGGATTTGAACATGTGACCATGAGGTCGAACCCAGGCCCCAAGAGTCAATCAATTAATCAAACAGCATTTGTAAAGCGCAACACTATCACCCCAAGGGGTATCTGGGTGCTGTGTCTTGGTCGTAAAGCCAGATTTTGAGTCTCTTTCTCAAGTTTGCCAACGAGGGGGCTGTATGGAACTGGAGAGGAAGGTCTTGGCAGCGATATAAAAGAAGGAGCGGCCACCGCTGCGATGGATGCCTGGGGTGTGTGCGAGGGCGAGAGAGGAGGAGCACAGGTGTTGAAGTTGAGTCAATAGTTGTAGTAGACAGGTCCTACATCGTGGAGGGCTTTGTAGGCGTAAGTGGTGTTCTGTATAGTCTGAAGTCTTCTGAAGAGTTGGGTGGAGATGCCAGCGTGGAGCGTGTTGCCGTAGTTGAGGCGGCTGGTGACGAGGGCCTGGGTGACGGTATTTCTGGTGTTGGTCAGGAGCCATCTGAAAATTCTGTGCATGCATTAGTCCACTAAGCCACCATACCCAGCAATTTTACTGTGCTGTGATTTTCCTCTGGCCAGGAACAACTTGCTGGATCACACCACACATTCCTACTTCCCTGGCTGTTTTCCCCTCATCATTACAGTTGTGCAAGACTAGAGTTGGTGAGTTACTGTGCATTACAGTTGACTCTTGCTGTCAAAATAATTCACCAAGTGCCCATCTGTTCATGAAGGAAAGTTAATAATGGATGCTGTGCTCCATAATCCTGAGACAGGACTTTGATTAATGAAAGATTTTCACAGCCTACAAAATTTCAAAACAAAAAGAAAAACATTGAATTAATGTACAATTAAATAACAATCAAGGACTAAATAAATCAAACTATCCTCCCTAAGTCTAAGGGTAGGCTTTGAATCAATTTACAGTGACTACATTCATCCTACTTTTACAGTGGTGGCATATGAAAATGGGTAAGGTGAAGAGTATTTTGAAACCTGGTCAGTGTGTCCACTCTCCTCCGTGCAGCTCCACCACTAAGTGCTATCCTGAGAGACCTGTGCTCTCCGCTCTGCTGCAGGTTTGAGGCCCTCCTCCACCTGCAGACTCCTGCCTGTGCCTCATCCCTGGTGGTCCAGTGTGAGAGCACTCTGCTCTTCTGCTGTTCCACCTCTCTTGGCTTCTTCCATGTCCTCTTTTCTCTTTTTTGCTTTTTCTCTTTTTGCTCTCTCTTTTCTGTTCTTGCTCTCCCTCTTCTCTTTTTGCTCTCTTATTTTCCATTTTCGCACTCCCCGCCGCTGCTGGCCTCGTGGCCCCTCCAGCGTGTGCTTGCTGCTTCCGCCTCCCAGCTGATCACCATTCCCCGGCCCCTACTTAATGGCGGTCGCTGCGTGGCAAGAAGAGCTGGACCACTGACCTGGTTAGTGTGTCTGCTCTCCCCTCACGCAACTCCACCACAAAGTGCTACCCTGAGAGACCTGTGCTCTCAGTTCTGCTGCAGGTTCCAAGCCCTCCTCCACCTACAGACTCCTGCCTGCACCTCATCCCTGGTGGTCAAGTGGGAGAGCACTCTGCTCTTCAGCTGTTCTGCCTCTCTTGGCTCATTCTGTGCCCTCTTTTTCTTTTTTGCTCTCTCTTTTTCTTTTCTTTGTCTCTCTTTTTTCTTTTTTCTCTCTCCTTTTCTATTTTCCCACTCCATGCCACTGCTGCCCCCCGTGGCCACTCCCCCCCTCCAGTGTGCCCTTCCTGCCTCCCAGCTGACTTCCCTCCCCGACCTCTACATAATGGCGTCTGCTGAACGCCATCACTGAAGGCATGCCAAAGGCAAGCCTGCCTGCGTCCATCCACAACCAGCGCCAGAGACCCTGGTCTTCTGACCCGCCTCCATTACAACTCCAGCACCCTCCACGCTCTCAACCCTGGGCGCAGCAACAACTGCCAGCTTTCAACGACGAGCGACACCCAAGGCCTGATCTCATGCTGACACTGCCGCTGCATCTTCACTGACCTCCGGACACCAGCAGCCCCCAGCCTACCGGACGTCATCGCACACAAACCACTGAACAGCATCCTCCTCAATGTGCGCTCCCTACTCAAGCATGCTATAGAAATCTGAGACCTTCTCAACACCCAGACCCCCGACGTCGCCTTCCTCACAGAAACCTGGACAAACACCAACTCTGCGCCCAAAATCGCAACTGCCGTTCCCAACGGAAAGAAGATCCTGAGAAAAAGTGGTCCACCCACCCAGGAGGCATCGCCATCGTCAGAAAAAGCTCCCTTCGCATGACAACCACTGACTCGGACAACGCTACGACCCTCATGGAACATCTCCACTTCCAGATACAGACCGACCCTAAAACGGTATTCAGTCAAAATATCGAGTTTCAAAAATGTCGACTTACACTAATATTGATTTTTAAATATCGTGACACAGAAATATCGACAGCAAGAATATTGTGGTCAAGAATATCAACTTTAAGGTAAGAAATATTGATTTTAAAAATATAGAAGCCATTAATATCCAACGCTTTCCCTATTGATGCACTGACTGGAGTGAGAATAGTCAATTTTATCCCTCCGCTGTCCAACACTTTCTCTACTGTTGCACTCACTGGAGTGGGAATAATACATTTTATCTCTCCGCTATCCAACACGTTCTCTGATGCTGCACTCACTGGAGTGGGAATAGTAATTTTGACCCCTCTGCTATCCAACACTTTCTTTACTGTTGCACTCATTGGAGTGGGAATAGTAATATTTACCCCTCTGCTATTCAACACTTTTCCTACTGTTGCACTCACTGGAGTGGAAATAGTAATTTTTACCCCTCCGCTATCTAACACTTTCCCTACTGTTGCACTCCCTGGAGTGGGAATAGTAATTTTTACCCCTCCACTATCCAACACCTTCCCTACTATTGCGCTCACTGGAGTGGGAAATTTAAGTTAAAAGATTTTTAAATAATTCAATGTTTTAATTCATAATAGAATGTTTTTTAAAATAGATTTTATGTTACTGGTATATGTATATGTATATTTATTTGTTACATTTTTATATAATTTTAAAATTATAAAATACATAAAAATATTAGTTTAATAATTGGTTTAAAGTAAATATATATATATATAATAATTATTATATATGTGTGTTTAACTTTTTTAAATTAAGTTTATTTGTCACATATATTTTAAATGTATATTAAATCTAATTTATTTTTGTAATTTATTTTATTCTTAAATATATTTAATATTTATTTTATATGTATATAAAAAATTACATTTTGTATAACTATATTCATGACATCGATATTTTTTTATCAATATTTTTGTGCTTGCCATTATAAGTATATGATGTAGATATTTTTGACATCGATATTTTGGTCACAATATTTTTGTATGTGGATATTTTGAGTCTCGATATTTTGTCAGTGTACCCCCGAAAACGACTCTCCATGGAACCCTCATCTACAGGCTGCCTGGACCCCGCCCCCCGTTCACTGATACCATCACCGACCTCATCGCACCCCACGCCCTCGTCTCCACAGGCTACATACTACTCAGAGACCTAAAGTTCCACCTGGACAACCACGACGACCTCAACACCACCCCCCTCCTAGAGAACATTGCCAGCATAGGACTGAAACAACTCGTCACTGCTCCACGCAGATGGAAACAGTATCTCCAACAGCCACGCCATAGAACTCCTCTGGACAGACCACCACTGCATCCACTTCCCCTTCAGAAAACCAACTGTACACAAGCATGCCCACCACTGTCTCTGTAGAAGCTGGAACATTGTCAACAAAAACCAGCTCACCTCTGCCTTCACCCGCACCCCAACGATGCCAGATGCCACCACCATGGCACGCAATCTCCACAGCTGGATCACAAGCTACGGCGACACCCTCTCTCCTCTCAAGAAAGCCACAGAGCAACACATCAAAAACCAAGCTGGTTCTCCCCTGCAGTCCAAGAATCCAATCGTTCCTGCCGACGACTCGAAAAGACATGGAGGAACAATAAAACCCCATAAACACACACCGCTTACAGAGCAGCCATCACAGCACATCACCACCTCATCAAAGCCACAAAAAAGAGATTCCTCTAAGACAGAATCATCACCAATGTCCACAACTCCAATGAACTCTTCTCCAGCATCAAGGAATTCACCAAACCCAGCAGTGAAACAACAGATGTCCCACCCTCCCAAGACCTCTGCAACCGACTCAGCACCTTATTTTACCAAAAGATCAAGACGATTTACGAGAACTTCGACAACCAAGACCTCTGCACCACCCCAACTCCCACCCCCAACAACGCCACCCAACAGACCCTGCTCACGTGGACCCCGTTCACAACAGAAGACACCCTAAAGATCATGATGAGCATCTGTTTTGGAGCAAACTCCGACCCCTACACACCCTACGTGTACTACAAAGCTGCCACAGTCATCGCACACCAGCTACGCCCAGTGATCAACTGCTCCCTCGAAACCGCCACATTATCCGATGACTGGAAACATGTGAAAGTCCTGGACATCTCCCAATCCGGATTCTGCAGCAATCACAGTGCAGAGACCGCCCTATTCGCCGCCACCCATGACATCCACTCCCTCCTCGACTAGGGCCAATCAGCAGCCCTCATCCCCCTGGACCTCTCAGCTGCCTACGACACAGTCTCCTATTGCACACTAACCACCAGACTACACAACACTGGCATCCACAGAAAGGCCCTTGACTGGATATGCTTATTTCTCACAGGCAGAACTCAGCGAGTCAAACTCCAGCCTCTCCTCTTTGAACTAGCAGAGACCAGATGTTGGGTGCCCCAGGGATCCTCCCTCAGCCCAACCCTCTTCAACATCTAGATGGCCCCCTTCACAACCATCGTCAGAAACCACGGGCTCAACATAGTCTCCTAGACCGACAACACCCAGCTCATCCTCTTCCTCACCAAAGACCCAACATCACCAGGCACAACTTCCAAGAAGGGATGAAAGCCGTCACTATCTGGATGAAGAGCTGCCTGAAACTCAACTCCGAGAAAACAGAAGTCCTTATCCTTGGCTCCACCCCTTCTGCCTGGGATCACACTTGGTGGCCCCCGGCCCTCGGAAACTCTCCCACCCAGACAGACCATCCACGAAACCTCTGCATCATACTAGACTCTGAACTGCCAGATCAACGCTGTATCCTCGGCTTGTTTAAACACCCTCCACATACTCCAATAACCGTTCCGATGGATCCCACATGAATCCGGAAAAACGGTCACACACGCCCTCATCAGCAGCAAACTGGACTACGGCAACGCTCTCTATGCCGGAATCAACATGAAACTACTTCACAAGCACCAGACTTTCCAGAACGTCGCAGGTTAGTCCTAGACATATCCCGTCACCACCACATCACCCAACACCTCCGTGATCTCCACTGGCTCCCCACTGAAAAAAGAATAACCTTCAAGCTCCTCACCCACGCTTACAAGGACAGCCACAACATTGGACCAGTATACCTAAACAACCGCCGCTCCTTCCACGCACCTGTGACACCTCCAATCAGTTGACCTCTCTCTGGCCACTATCCCACACATCTACAAGACCATAACAGGAGGGAAATCCTTCTCCTACCTCGCAGCCAAGGCCCGGAACGACCTCTGCCTCCAGCAAACCCCCACACTGCCCCAAATCAGGAAAGACCTCAAGACCTGACTCATTGGATGACCCCAGCACGCTACGGGGTCACCCCCCTAATGCCTTGAGACCCTCACGGGTGAGTAGCTGCACTTTTTAAACCCTCGATTGATATATTAAAAATCCACTTACAATGTTTAGTTTTGGTATCTTCTACTCTGGCTAGATGTCAGAGTCAGGCTGTATTCCAAACATTTTTTTGTGCTGCTTGTGTGAAGAGGATCCATTGTTGTATTCTGTAACATGCCATCTCAGTCTCCTAGGCCAGGTCCCCTCTCATCCTGAACATTAACAACCCCAGATATGTTTTGGATAGCTGGGCCTCATCAGTGAGGTGAGCTTGAGGGAAAAACTAACAGCAGTGGAAGAAATGCTTGAAACATTGTCAGCCACTGATAATTAATCTGTGCCACACAACAATCCGTTATTTTGAGCTTTCTGAGCAAATATGGGCAGGGACTAGCCATTTGAGAATCTGTCTTGGCCATGACCCAAAAGGACAGTTAGGCCAGGGATCTCCAACCCTTTCTGTAGTGAGAGCGGCTTCTGGACACTAAAAAGCATTCTGCGCTACCACCTAATAATATGAGTGTTAGATAGGGGTCTAATTTAGACTTGTGTTCTCACTGTTATGAAATATATAAGATGACACTGCTCTCATTTTAACAGTTAGGGCGCAAAGAGCCATTATTAATTATACATTTTGTGAGGCCCATGCAGATATCATAGCTATCTACAAACAAACCTATTTCGGCAGTGACCGGCACACTGTACAGCAGTCAAACTATAATGACACATCATTTAATTTATGAAGAGATTTCTTTAAGAAGCTAGGCACTCTTTAAAGAAAGGAAAGAAGAAAGACAGAAATAAAGCAATGAAAAACTGAAGCAAAGGAAGGATAGGAAGAAGGGAAGAGAAAGAGAGTAAAGGAAAATATAAAAAAGGAAGTAGAGGGAGAAAGAAAAGGAAATGTGAGTAACGAAAAGGAGGAGAGGAAGGAAGAAAAAGACAATGATAGCAAGTAAGGAGAGCAAGAAAGAAATGAGGAAGAAGAAAATAAAGGAAGCGAAGGAAAAAGAAAGTGAAATAGAGAGAAAGATAAACGGATATAAAAAGAGATAAGCAGTAAGAAAGGGGAGTGAATGAGAGAGAGAAACTCAGAAAAGAGAGAGAGAAGTGGGCGGCGACCGTGCGAGGGGGAATGAGAATAGTAGAGAAGGAAATAGAAAAAAGGAGAGGAGAAAGAGGACAAGAGAAACAAACAGAAAAGAGAGAATGAGAGAAAAAATATGAGAAGGCAGAACAACAAAGATAAAGAACAAGAATAAAAAGAAAAGAGTGAAAGAAGGGAAGAAAAAGGAAACAAGCTAAACAAGGAGAAATAAGATAAAGGAGAAAAGTAAAAGAAAGAAACAGGAAGAAGTAAAAGAGGAGGAAGAAAGCGGTAGAAAAAGATAAAAATGTAACAAGGAAAGAGCAACTCAGAAAGAAACAAGAATGTGAATGAAGGAGAAAAGGAGAACAAAGAGTGTGCAAGTCGAGAAGGAAAGAGGTAGAAGAAAGTAGAGCAAGAAAGTGAAAGAAAAAAAAACAGGAAAGAGGCTTTTAGGTAGCCGCGTACAGATGGTGCTTGGGGATTGAATTCCAGAGTTTGGATCGCAAATTTGACAGGCTTCATTTGTTTTCGCATTTTTGTCTTGGTTGACTTTGCCCAGTGTTGACAAAAGTAGAGCACAATGATCTTTCTGGGACAGCCTTTCAACTTTATGCTTCAATGTAGTCAGCTGCGGCCCGTGCAGGTAAGAGCGGTGGGGCGGGAAGGGTGGTGGATATTGATGGACAATGACAAGGGAAAATTAAATATTTATTTAATTTTCCCTCGCCATCGTCCGTCAAAATCCCCTCTCACCCGGGCCCACCGCTCTTACCTGCGCGGTCCGTGGCTGAATGTAGCAAGGCTTTGATGTAAAACGCAGACATTTAAATGTAACCCTATGTTGCATTGGGAGCCAGTGAAGGTGCCTTACTGGTCTTCTGACATTTGATCTCTTCCCCCTAGCCTCACACAGATCTGCTCCTGCATTAATGACCTGTTTTGGGGAATTCAAGATAGATGTTCTTCAGTCCAAATATGAATTGATGACAGTTCCATTTACTGTTCTCGTACAACAGTGAAGAATCTGAAATCATTACTTGTCTACTCCACCCCCATTTAATGTTTAGGGGGTCAACACCCACAGAAGTAAGAAGTTAAAGTGTGCTATGAAAATGTCACGCAGTCATTCTATTAGGTTATAATTAATTTGAAGATGTGTTCAGAGGGCTGGGTGAACTAGTAATATAAAGTTGCCCTTACTTCCAAAAATGGAACCCCAAAAATCAATCTTATTCAATTTTTAAACCATTGCATTGATTTAATAAAAATATTCATATGATACATTTCAATTAAATATACCTGATATGCTAAATGTGTATTGTTTTTAATGTAATCAGAACAAATGAAAGATAACAGAATTAGACATTACATTACAGAAATACCAAGCATACAGAAATGTCCTGCTTTAATTTCAGCAGTTTTAACAGCATTTGGAAATTAACATTTGAACAATTTTCACAAAGGTAAAGGATATTAAATATTAAAAAAATTATT
Organism: Triturus cristatus; assembly: GCF_964204655.1. NCBI lineage: Eukaryota > Metazoa > Chordata > Amphibia > Caudata > Salamandridae > Triturus > Triturus cristatus. The sequence continues at coordinate 513,189,450 of NC_140581.1, read as the reverse complement.
GCATGCCCCACTGAGATGACATAGAAAACACAGCTGGTCCCAGCTTTCAAAAGAATTGTTCCTGTCAGTGTAAAATCTATTGAAATCTTGGCGACACAATTTAGAAGAAAACTAAGTCATACATGAAAATGTGTTACTTAATCTTGCATACTCTTCTGTTTGGTTAGGGAAAGTAAATGTGCTATGAGAGATCATATGTACTTCTAGAAAATCTACTCTATTTTACCACTGCAATTTGAAACAGTAGTGAAGAAGAAGCTGGAAGTTTGAGGGCGAGCTACAATGTGCTCTGATGACCTGAAGGCAGCAAGGATATGTGCACAGGCAATAAATAATACTGACAAAATGTACACCCTTGTAAGAAACAAGAACCCAACAACATAACCACGGCGTCATCTTTTCATTGGCTTACATGTAACATCAAAGAATCTTTCCTCACAGTATATGCACACTAGAGGATCGTAGTAACGGCAGTTGTTAGCAAAGGAAACATTCTTTTCTGCCTGGTTTACCTCTATTTTTCCACCACTTTAGAACCGAAACAGAAACCTTTGCGTCAGAACGAGGCACAAAGATGTTGGGCTTACATATTGATAACCCTGCCCCACAGTGGGAGCATTCTCACATCTTGGGAAATTGTTCATGGAAAAGACAACAGAATCTGGTCAGCAAGATGGGTCGCAGAGTCATGAATTAGCCCAGCATGAAGGCAGCCTGGACCTCGAGCTGAATAGTGTCTGCTGCTATCACATTTGTGGTGGTGCTGAGCTTGCAATCTGACATCGCATTAAAGTAATAGCGCCCGATTTACAGTGCTCTAAATATGTCATGTGACCAAATAATTTACCAGTGTTTGCAATGCAAATGTTATTGTTGCCACTGATCAACTCAGAGTTCACCCAAGCCCCAGCAACTGAGTGTTTCTCCTGGCCACCCTATATGAATTCAGGATAGAGGTGGATACTGGTGGTGTCTAAGCCCAGATTCCTTTAGATCTATCAGCAGCAATCGATCACTTCCTCCTCCTGGATCGGCTGATAGTGATTGGAGTTACCTACTTGGCGTATGGTTGACTTGGAACTTTTGTTTTATCATCTTCAAACACTATTCCTTCCTCTTTCTCTTCTGTGTCGCTGTGCATTCATCATGGTGTTCATCAGTATTAAGTGTTTTCTTATCGCATATTTAATATTCATGTAGGGCACCTTGCCAAACGTATCCGCACTTTAGGATTTAGTTTTCACATGTAGATCGACTATATCCATTTCGTTTTTTGCTTTCATAGCTCGCCTACTTCTTTTCAACCATGTTTAATCCAATTCTGGGAGTAGATGAATGGCTACTGGCTCAAATGCAACAAATGCTTCATAAGCAATTTTGCTCTTCTGTGTAGATCATGAAAAGGGTCCTTTTCTTGTCCTGCCACCAATGTACACAACTTGGGGGCCAAATCTGATGCCCTTTTCCACCTTATGCCTCAAATTTCTTCAGTGGTAATAAGTTGTGAACATCACTTTCACCACATTAGGAAAGTTCTTCCTTTTCTTATTCCCAGTGGAAAACGACGGGTTAGCTCAACCAATATAGGACCATGCCTTGGTTATGGCAATTCTCTTTATTTGGGATTCCTACAATACCTTCTACAGAAACTTCAGGTATTACAAAATCAAGTTGTCCAAATGTTCACCAACACTCCCCAGTTTACTCATACCACACGTGTCAGCTGCTCTATGCTGGGTTCCCATTGAATATTGCATTATTTTCCAAGCCATCTGTATCGTTCATTGATATCACCATAGTCGAGCCCCAGTTTTTATTGGGAAGCTACTCTACCTTACCCTCTATGCCTCAAGGTCCGCAACGCATTCTCAGATGTCCGCAAATACTTAGAGCATTAAATCATATTAACAGATTAATACAGTGTATAGAAATGAAAAACCAAAATTAAAAATTGAACATTTTAATACGTTCTGTAAATGTGAGATTACAGGCTAAACATTAAGTTTCTGTCTTCAGATTGATTCATCGGACTAGTGCAAGTGCATCAAACAGAATATAATATGGAGGATTGGTGGTCTCAATTGAATTTAGAAAAGCTCCAACTTTCTCAGTAAAATGAAAATTCAGTTTTTTTAAATATTTGTGTGTTAATTGAATAAAACCTTGAATCATTTTTGCATTTGTTTGATGAATGCTAGTTTCAGTAATTTTGTGTGATTTGTTTGTAGTTCAAACTTGAGATGGGGTCCCTGGATTTCAATAATGAATCGGGGGAGGAGGGGGGGCTGGATTCCAGTCATGATTTAGTGGAGGTCCACAGAAGTCAAAAGGTTAAGAACCGCTGTTCTATGCAGAAACGAACCCTTACAGCAGGTTCCACAGTCATTCCGCAATAAAGTATTGCACTGGAAAACGCTGCGTTCCATTCCATTTCATGTATCTCTCTTCGGGCTATATATTCTCTTCTGGCTCTCCAATACTCTCACAAGTCTTAACATTTTTCATACTCTTCGAAGTTCATTCTCTGTCAATTGCTGCATTTCACCGCTAGCTCCAAGAAATCTTGCTGGTGTTTGAGCACCTTACCAAAGATCGACAACATAAAGTAAGTGCTAAAAACGGAGGAGAAGCCATTGGTGGAATTGCATCTGCCATTGGCTGAGGACGATGGAAGTCATTTTACTGGGAGATTCTTCTCCGGATTTAACACTTTCTATAGAAAACGAATAATTTTCTGTTAACACCAAACTTTAAATCCAGCTCGAAACTGGAAAAACACACAAGGATTACATCGGAGTAGTGATTCTGTAGAACGAAATTTTAATTGAAATATATATTTTCCTTGAGAGAAGAGAAAACCCAAAATGCGTAAACTAATTTACAATCTATAATGTTTCAATTGTGTACACATTTTCTTCAGTATTGACTAGTCCTAGAGTGTTGCATGATGTATTGGTGTGGAATTGTTTCAGCTGTGTTGGCACATTAGGACGACACTTCATGAAGAAACAGAGGAATTACCATGCATTATCATGCATTTACAGATATGGATTTTATATCACATCAGGTAGCACCAGAGGCTTCTCAAATACCAACCAGCGGATTGGCCAGGGAGCACATCTGGTAAAATGTGTTAATACGGCCTCTTTACAGGCATGAGATGCTGTACCTGCTTTTAACCAATGCAACCTAACACAAGACAAACATTCACCCCATACCTGCATCTGCAATGGTAGGACCTTAAGGCCCTTAATATGTTCACGTACACAAAAAGATGGAGGCTCATGCTTCCTCAAGTCATGCTCGCATTTGTTGGTGCTGTCAAGCACTACTGTGGTTAGATGTCAAGTGACACATGAGAATATGCATGCTGCAAAGTAAGACATCAAAGCAAAAATACACTACACGGTAGCTGCTTCCTCCTCTCCATAGTGCATGTTTAGAACCATGGTCTGCTTTCTACGGTTAACACTGGCTTCCCAAGCCAAGCATAGAGCATCTGCTGGGACCTTTCTCTTGTGAGATGCTTCATATGTGTGTAAATAATGAACACGGGCCTCACTTGTGAAAATATCCATATGTAACATACATCAGTTCAACGCTTTACAAAAGCCAGTTGACAAAAGTTGCATCCGTGCAATGACTCAATGAAGAACACATCACAAATCACCACCTGCAAGCTGTCTCTTCACCCAGAGCAACAGGTTCATGAATGTTGAAAAATGACTTGTGACGTGGTGTCATATACCATCGGAAATGTCTGTTTTTAGCACAAATGTTTGCTATAGCAATTTCAGAAAATTGTTTTTTTACCGGACAGGATCATATTCTGATCAGTATTGCACCATTCTTCCTTTTCTTAAAAAATAAAGGCTTGATTTGGAGGTAAGTAATAAGTGCATATCCTCTCATTTCTAGAGGAAATCTGTGTTTATTACCGTAAAGAATTACAATATTAGTAGGTTTGCACTGGAATGGTCAAATAAAAGTAATGCTTCAGAGGTATTTTTCAAAAAATCTTTGCTATTTATCTCCCCTCTTTTATTTTCTGATAAGGTTTCTTGCTCTCTGTTGAAAAATGGCAGCAGGATGTTTCAATATCAGGGGACGGAGTATTTTTTTCATTTCTTTGCATGTATGCACCTATGTTATTTCTATTGTGCCAACCTGACAAAAGTCAGCAGAGTGCTGTACATGGTCAAGGCAAGCAAACAGTAGGCGAGTTATAGAAGAACCATTAGTTCAGAATATTCTATGGAGCCCGGGCACCACTGGTTCATGCTAGCACCAGTTTACAGAGGGCTTCTTTTTGGGCATGCTTTGCACAAGTAGCACATTCTTAAAAAAATACAACCCTGACATCTCCAAGAATCGTTTTCACCACGTGACATTTGGGTGTGAAGGACATAAGAGACAATTCGAATTCTAATACTCAGTAGTGAGTGAGAATTTCGAAGAGCGCCAAGAGGTTGCAATGAAAGTCCTCTTTGAGAATGCGGTTCCTACTGTACCTATGTACAACTCTATGTCACATGCACCCATGACCATGATTGGGACGGAGGTATGCATTACTGATGTACACATCCCTGGAAAACGCTGGCACTTCCATTTGGATATACACACAGGCAATCCTCTGCAGACCCTTAGCTACCTCAATAATGGGCAATCAATTTACATTAGCAAGTTCTTTCTCCCACTATTTCTATTGCTGGGATTTCTCTAGGTCAGTGTTCAAGACACTTCTTTTCTGTTCTCCAGTAACCATTCTCGCTTTTTCACTCCTTTCGTCCATTGTGCTTTGCCTGAAACAACTTCAGTTTTTTCCATTGTTGGAAAACTGATTTCTCTCAGGATGTCTTCACCTTTGTGAAAGAGAGTTGTTCCTTGGTGTCCTGGAAAGTGAGGCATGCACAAATTGGTGTGTTGACTTGAGCTGGTTTTACCAGTGACGACCATTGTGGCTGTCAAGCGGGGAGTCTCGGCTCAATTTTTAAGGATAATTCATAGAGGGTGTCTTCATCCAATATGAGAGACCTGTCCAGAAGAAACTGTGTGACCTGTGGGAAAACAAAATAATGGTTTACATTGAAAAGAGTGGCACATACAAAAGGCGTAAATACCCCTTACCCACTCCTCTCCCAGTCCTTACTCTATAAGTAGAGAAAGGTGACTGGCTAAGTTGCTAATACTAGATCTGGCTTCTAATCTCGAACTTGGTACTTGACTAAAGATTGTGTAGTTCTGGGCAAATCACATCAGTAGTATTTAACAATGTGCCGTCTAATACTGTCCCAATTACATGTTCCTGTTCCTCCTTCACATCATGTCCAGGAAACCGCTTTCCTGAGATTTCAATCCCAGACTCTACATACCATTCTGTTCTAGGTACAGCATCTCCTGTTCTAGTATTCTCTGTAAAGAACTCTGCCTTTCCTTGAGGTCAGTCCTGCACAACATGACATAGCTAAATAAAGGAAATAATAAATAAATATAATTAAGGACCAATTCCTCATTGAGACCTGCAGTTCAGTTGCTTCAAACTAGCACATTTAATTTTGTCCTTACCAAGGGGCCTACCTAAGCCATTCCCTCAATCGGACATGATAATGTCTGATAGCCGAACCAGCAGGAACATGGCTTGCTTGGCCATATGTTACTGTCCATCTCTCTTTGGCACAAATTTCTATACATGCTCACTCTCCACATTGTAATTAGTGGCTGGTGGAGACATTTAACACCTACTTAATGGGTGATAAATGTTTGTTAAATATGGCTACATTTTGGTCAATTTGGCATGCTGGTAGGTAGCATTTACGTGTTCAATGCTCCAATATTTAACAACCCTTCTTACGCTGGGTAAGTTTCCACGAAACATTTGTCAGGTAGAGGAATTTGTTGGTGTGGGGAAATCTTCAATGCAAGCAACACATTACCTCTCGGACACCAAAGGAAAATGCCCTATTGAGCCGACTCCCTTTTTTCAAATACTTTCAAGATCACAATTATGTCACCTTTGGGCTACATTTCAATGGTAACCCTATTCATTTTTTTGAGATATCATAACATGATAAAATGTACGCTTATGTGTGATGTCACAGACAGTTTTTTGAGCCCCATGTTAGAGAGGTTTAGAATTGAGAAGAAGGTGACCTATATGATAAGTTGGGAGAAGCTTCTCTTAAGCAATTGCTGTCTTTCTCATGTGCCTCGCAATATCTTTGACAGCAATTATTGGGTTTATGATGGCATTTTTGTGCATGGAAACACATTATTATATTTTAGCCAGGGAAAAGGGAAGTATCTCTTAAAAGGCTATGGATGTCCTAGGAACATGGATCATATACAGGGAGTTTTTAGGTTTGTCATGACAGTGCAATTTTCTACAAGATTTATTGATTACAAGTTTTTTAAAACATACACAGAGTGGGCTTAGACTGCACCCGGAGCTTTACTCTCTCACCTTCTGCTATAAACTACTTGATGCACCATTCTGCCTCTCATGGAGTGTTTTCTTTGCCATGCATAATAGTCAATTTTACATCTTAAAAGAAATCTGAATCATCACAAATTAAATTCTGTATCTTATAGATGCATTGTTTACAAAAAGCAATACTTTTTTGTTAATGTATTTTCTTACTGCTGCAGGCTCTTAAGGCCTGACGATAGCCAAGACCTTTTTCTTTTACTAAAGTTATATGTGTTATAAACTTACATATCGGTTTTAAGCCAGTCCTCTTCAACCATTTGCCTGATATTGTGTCATTCACATTTTTCTTTCATCCACTACAACATATATCATGGAACAGTGAATCAACCGACTTCACCCATTGGCTAAATTTACTGAGTGATGGCATTCTGCACGTTCAGAAAGGGTACATCCACACACAAATTAGTTCCCTTCAGTGCCAGGGACTATGTCAATATATGCTTTTTATGATCAAAACTATTTTTGATTTTTTAGATTTATTTTAATATGTGGGAGGGCCCAGCAGCTCCCACAACAATGTTGTATATAAACCAGGGCAAACAAGTATCGGCTAAGTCAACAGGCTAGCAGACAAGGCTAGATTGTTTGGCTTTGCCAATGCTTGGTTATATGTTTAGAAAGTTGTTGTGTAAATGTAAGTCAGAGCTATTGGCTTTGACTATGTTATTTAATTTTCAATTATATGTCAGAGAGCCTTAAAATAGTAATTTCTGTAGAAATTGGTTTGCTTTTGTTTGGGATTTGCAGTCAGTAAAATTGTGTATTTGGGGCAATATAATGAAAAGCAGTGGACAAGTTGTGCCTTAACATGAAGCTTCACATGGTTCAGAGATGCCTATATGCATTTTCAAATTGTGCTCTAATAGAAGAATACTTATTGGTAAATGAAAGATGAAAAGCAAAAGGGAAACAGTTTGAAAACAAGTCAAGAAACAGGTGCATAACAACTTTCTCCTTTCTGCATGATGCTACTCCCTTCTGTGGTACATCACTCACAATATACCATTGATTATATCTTGTGCATACATTTATCCTAGATAATGAGCTATCTGATCCAAATGTTTCCTACACTACCATATATACTGTATTTGTTTTTTTCCACTGTAAATATAAATTATCCACCATTTTAACGTGGGTGGTGTGCACCTACTACTTTCTGTTGATGACTAAGAGCTAGTATCTCAGACTAGCCTCCTTACAATATCAACATATAAGGTCACCCTTTTCCCATAACAGCTGCCTGTAAAGGTCACAGAGTTCTAATAAAGAACTAGAACGTTCACATTTCTCACAAAATGTGCTTGCACTGGGAGACATGCTGCTGGAGAAGATAGCCTTTGAATCATACACTTTCCTGTGGTGAAGGATGAATATACTCGTGCAAATGTGCAAATGTTTCTTACCTCTGCTGCTACAAGTTGTTATAATTATAGAGCCCCAAAAACATTAATTTCCATTCACTGTATTAGATATGAAAATTGTAAAGCACGTGACAGTATTCACTGTTTTAAAATTGCAGTCTCATTGTTCTATCTGATTTACAATGTTACCTATTTTAAAAAATATACTTTAATTAACTTTGTAGGCGGTTGTTTGTAATATAAGAAGAGCAACATTTTTTTATAGACAATATATATATATATATATATATATATATATATATATATGTGGGTGTGTGTGTGTGTAAGTGTGATTTATCATTTCCTTATATTGAATTAATTATAATTATAAAACTATTTTGAAACCAGATCACATTTAAGATGCAACTACTGGCGAAGATGTGGGGAACAGAAAAAATAAATGTACAAGTAACAGCTCCTTGGGAGGGTCTCACTTTCCACTGGTGCACAATTTGTTCTTAAAATTGTAAATATGATATCCATCTGTAAATAGCTTTCTGCGCCTCTATAAAAGTCAAATCACATATATTTAAATGGAAGATTGAAAAAACACTTTGATTTTTTTGGGGGGAAAATTCTTTTTATTGGCATTTTGATAATATAAACGTACATTCATCATGTTTCGCATAGATGACTGTAATATATAAGTAGCAAAGTAGACCGTCGTTGATATAGAGAGTACGTTTATATCTTGGCCAGTGTGGATGCTGTCTGTGGTGTAGCAGGTCTTTGCCAGTTAAGAAGAAAAACTGGGGGGAGAACTGAACTGGGATGTGCCATGGGGTTCTTAGTGTTTGGGTCAGGCGTATACTGTGAGTCCGTTATTGCCTACTCCATCGTACCACTACTATTCGCCTAGGAGGGAGTGGGTGTGCGGGCTGATGTGGAGGGCTATTGAGCGTTCCTGCCGGGGGAGGATGGACTCGGCGGGTCTAAAGGTAGCGCGTAAAGTTGTGGAGGGGAACCTCCCATCCTGGGAGCCTGTACAGTGTGAGGTTGGGTGGTGCCGAGGGTATTTAAGTCGATGACCGGGGTCTCCGGGGTCTGGGACTGTCTGAATTGGTGCAGCAGGAGCACCCATTCTAGGGAGATTGGGACCTTACGGATACCTTTGGCTTCTTCCTCCCGGATTGCATCTTCCTCGGCCGCCGCCCATTTGAGAACCGCCCCCGCCCATGGCGCGAGCGGAGGACCAGATGGGGCCCGCCAGTGCATGGCTATACAGCATTTGGCCAGTAAGTGGGCTAGGAAAACAAAGCGCATTGTTATTTTGTGTCGTTTCCTCCGTCCCAGTATGCCGAGTGCTCAACCCTCCCAGGTAGTCAGATGGGTCAGCCCGGTGAGATCTCTGAGCGTCGAGTGGATAGATGACCAATAGGCCTAAATGCCAGGTCCAGAACATGTGGGAAAAGGCTGCATCCCCCGCCTGACAACGAGGGCAGAGGAAGGTCGTGTCGGGGTAGAAGCGTTGAAGGCACGCTGGCGTTAGGTAGGCCCTATGTAGGATGTGAAATTGTATGTTCTTAAACCGAGCGTTCCTGGAGACTTTTTTGGGGAACTCTATCGCTCTGTCCCACTCACTTTCATGGAACGGTCGCCCCACTTCCTCCTCCCAGAGGGCCCGTAGAGATCCCAGTAGTGGAGGTCTCAGTTCTCTGATCGATTTGTATAGCCATGTGGTGAGATGGCTACCCGGCCCCATTCGTAAGATTGAGTGGAGAACTGGGTGAGTGGGAGGTTCCCTTAATGTGAGGTCGGAGTATGGTCGGTAGCAGCCGAGGAGTTGGCGGTGAAGCAGGAACTGTCCTGGGGGTAGGTCATAGTCGTCCATAAGTTGTCGGTACGGCCAGAGCTGTCCCCCTTCAAACAGTTTCTCCGCCTCGGCGATGTCTCTAGACGTCCATTCCCGAAGCATGGCGGATGTAAAGAACCCCCCATGTCTGGGCCAGCCGACTAGTGGTAGTAATGTTGTGTATGGGGGGCAATCTGGCACCATGCGATGTTTACGCTGAATGCACCTCCGGGCTATGTCTACTTGTAGGGGGTAGGCACGCGCAGGGCGGGATCCTGGTATAAGTAGGCGACATAACTCTGGTATGGGTATGTGACCCGTGACTGTACTTATAAAAGCCGCGGGACCAGTATCATCTTTGCCAACGGGAGGCTCCGCCAGAATCCAATGGAGGACCGTATCCCTGCGAGCGCCCTGCAGTGGTTACCCTCGTAGAGGTCGACTGGGGAATGATATAAACGAATCCCAAGGTATCGGGGAACCTCTGCCGCCCAATCTATTTTCCGGTCCCCGATCCAGACATTCTGAGAGGGGGCGTCCTGGTGGAGGGGGTATACCATCGACTTGTCCCAGTTCACTTTCAAGCCCGAGGCCTCCGTGAACTCCGTCAAAGCGGTCTCGAGTATGGTGAGGTCCGCTGTCACATCTCGCAGGTATATGAGGAGGTCGTCTGCGTACATGGATACGCAATGCGTAACGTCTGCTAGTGGAATACCCCAGGCTTGCCCGTCCCGGCAGAGCCGGATAGCCAAAGGCTCCACTGCGAGCGCGAATAATAAAGGTGAGAGGGGGCACCCTTGTCGTGTGCCCCTGTGTATTGCGAATTCCGGGGAGATGTAGCGACCGAGACGGACCCGAGATGTAAGGTCGGTGTAGAGCAGGCGAGTGTAGGCTAAGAGCGTGGGACCCAGTCCCGCCCGTCCGAGGACGGCGAAGAGGAACTGCCATGTTAGGGTGTCAAACGCCTTCTCAAGGTCCAGAATTAGGCACGCTGCCCGAGGGTGGCGTTCGCCCAGTTGGTCCTGGATGTGAAAAAGGCGCCGGATATTGTGAGAAGTGTTCCTTCCCGGGACAAAACCACATTGGTCAGGATGGACCAGCGGACATATGATTTGCGAGTATCTGTCTGCTAAGATTTTCCCCAGGATTTTGCAGTCCGCCGTAAGTAGTGTGATGGGGCGATAGGAGGCTAGGAGTTGGGGATCCCGGTCGGGTTTCGGGAATGTCACGATCACCGACGCTCTCATGGAACGGGGCAGTTCACCGATTTTGAGTGCCGAGTCCAGTACTGCTGATAAGTGGCGAGTCAGCAGAGGGGCAAAGGTGGCGTGATATTCGAGTTGAAACCCGTCCAGGCCTGGGGCCTTACGCCGGGCCAGGGCTCGTATCGCGCTTGTAATCTCAGTGGCTTGTATCTTTGCATCCAACCTCTTCCGGTCGTCAGCAGAAATCTGGGGGAGGGAGAGAGGGTCTAGAAAGTGGTCGACAGCCCGTGGATCAAGAGATGAGGGGGCAGTGTAGACCGCCGAGTAATGGTGGTAAAAAGCCTGGAGGATCTCATCCTGGGATTGCACCAAGGTGCCCTGGGAATTTATGATCGCAGTGATGGGCCGGACTTCAGCATCTTGTTTGGCGAGCCATGTCAAGAGTGTGCCCGTTTTATCACGGTCCTTGTGCATTCGGGTTGCATAAGGCCGAAAATTGTGACGGCGAAGATCCACGCATGCCTCCTGATATGCCGATTTGGCTTGGGCGACTTGGGTCGCCGTCACCACCGACTGATCTGCGGCTTTTGTGGCCGTGGCCAGTCGTTGTTCCGCCTTCTCTAGGGCCTGCTCCAAGGTATGTCTTATCCCGACCCTCTGCCTGATACATTCCCCGCAAGCTACCACCTTGAAGCTGCCCCACTCGACCAGGGTCGATGATGCAGTCCCTGTGTTATGCATAAAGTAATCTGAAATGCTGCTTTGGTGTTCGTGCGTGAAAACCTGGTCTGTGAGGCATTCCCGTGTTAATCGCCATGTGGGGACAGGGGTGTGCGGTGGTCTCCACTGTAGACTAAGCAAGTGTGCATCGTGATCCGAAACGACTCTACCCAAATAATCCGAATGGCATATTTGCGGGAGGAGCGTTGCGGTGCAAAGGAATCGGTCAAGTCGGACTCGCAGGTTGTGTGGGATGGAGTGAAAAGAGTAAATACGGGTCTGAGGGTGGCGTAGTCTCCATGCGTCTGTGAGCGACCAGTGTGCGACCCATGCTTTAAATCGCTCGATTTGTCTGTAGGTGGAGGAGTGCGGGAGTGGGGGATGCGATCGATCCAATCTCGGATCTAGGATACAGTTATAGTCCCCGCCTAGTATCCAGGGTACATGCGTGAATTGGGCTAAAGCGTTTGTGAGTCGATCCCAGAATTTATCCTGATCGACATTCGGGGCGTATATACTTCCCAAGAGGACAGCCCTCCTATCTAAAAGTCCTTCCAGTAGGGCGAATCTGCCGTCATCGTCCAACACCCGTCTAAGTTCCCGGAATGGGGTTCCCGGGCAGATCCATATTAGTGCCCCCCGGGCAAACTAGGAGTATGTCGTCGCGCAGATAAGTCCGCGCCATTTTACTCGCAGTTTGCCCACTTCGGCTGAGTTAAGGTGGGTTTCCTGTAAGCAAAGGATGGACGCTTTCTGTCGCTTCGCATAAGCGTATATCGCATAGCGCTTACGTGGGGTGTGTAGACCGCGTGTATTGAGCATAAGTATGTTAATGTTTGTATTGTTCGTCAGCTGTGCCATGAGTAATATGGTCTGTGTGAGAGTCGGGACAGGTGTCCACTGGGCAGGATTTGGAGTGGTCTCCTAGGGATGTGCCGCGCCCGGGAGGGGTAGGCAGGTGGGGGGTCTGTCCAAGCGGACAGTCTGTGACACGTGGCCACATGGCAGGGTGGGACATGTTTGAACCGGGATATTAACAACGCATGGGGGTGCGGGAAACTGTCCCAATACATAGGACTCATCGTTTAGGAAACGGTGTGTCCAAACTTCCTCCCGTAACACGAGGGGGGAGAACTGCTCTATGTGATAGGGGGTGACGGCGTGCAAGTGCGAGGCCACACGTTGAGTGGGCATGTAGAAGGAGCAATGCGCGTCTTGTGCAGGGTGTTGGCCCCTGTGTGTGAGGCAATGTGCATGAGGTGAACTTCACATATAAGGATATTGTGCGGCAGTCTGTATGCCTGAACCACTTCAGGGTGAGGTAGGAGAGATCAGTCCGTCCAGCAGCCCATCCGCGGTTTGCGGGGTGGCGTGGGGGAGTGCCGCCAGGTCAGCTCCCGAGATGGTGCCATCGCTGTCGTTGTCGCCGTCTGAAGAGAACATATGTGGGGGTCGGTCTATAGGCTCCGAGGGTCGTGGGGAGCGTAGATCTATAGCTGCTTGCAGAGCCTCACCACTCTCTCGCATTATTTGTTCAAGGTCGGGCGAGTCGTGAGAGCCACTCGTTGGTCTGGGCTCGGTGTTATGGATCTTCTTGGGGCGTTTCCGAGTGCTCAAAGTTTTGAGAGGCGAGCCCCTTAGGGGGTGAGGGTTGGGCGCTCGTGGGCAGTGCTGGTCTGCCCAGTCTTGTGCGGCTTCAACGGATGTGAAGAAGAGGGAGGCCCCGTTGTGGAGGATCTTTAGGCGGGCTGGGAAGAGCAGAGCGTATTGAATCTGATTTTCTCGTAGTCTCCGCTTTACATCCAGGAAGGAGGATCTCTGCTGCTGTACTGCTCGGGCATAGTCCGGGAAGATCATTATTTGGTTGTTTTCCACCCGTAGTGGTGCCGCCATTCGCGCTGCCCGGAGCACCGCGTCCCGATCCCGGAAGTGTAAGAACTTAGCTAGGAGTGGCCGGGGCGCCGCGCCAGGCGGGTGCCTCTGGGCCGACACTCTGTGAGCTCGCTCTATTGAGAAAAAGGCTGTGCGATCTGAGGACGGGGTGAAAGATTTCAGCCAAGTGTCCATATAGTCTATAGGGTTTCCTTTCTCGATGCCCTCCGGTAGTCCCAGCACTCGGATGTTGCAGCGTCTTGAGCGACCTTCCAAATCGTTTGCGCGCTCCTCCACTGCGGTTAGACGGGTGAGGACCCCCTGGAGCGTCGTCTGGTGTTCTTTCAGCATTGGCTGTATTTCCTCTAGTGTCCGTTCTTCTGTGCGCACCCGGTCAGCTAATTTACGGTGATCATCACGGAGAAGGTTGACATCTGTCGCCAGGGTACCAAGGCGCTCCTCCATAGATAGACGGGACAACTTGATGGCGGCTAGGACCTTATCCAGTTTATCCGATATTGATAGGTCTGTGGGGGATGCCGTACCGGGGGCCCAGGTCGAGGCCTTTGGCATGTTCTCCGGGGCTGTCTCCGGGACCGAATGGTGTTGCGCAGGCCTTGATTTCCCCATCTTGACTTCACGTGCGGCGGGCGGGCCAGTGCCGTCGGTCAGGTCTCAGGAGCTTGCAGTGGCGCCAGGGGTCCACGAGGGGCGCAGTGGTAGAGGGTGATGCGAAGGCGGCGCCGGAGGGCAGCGCCCCGGGCCGGTACTCTGGGTCTCCCTCTGCAGGCAGGGCACAGGAGTCACCGATGTCAGACCCCAGGAGCCACCCGCATGGCGCCACTGGTCGCAGAACCCCCACTCAGAGTTCACGTCTGTCTCCGATGTCGCGGGCTGGAACTCTCCTGCAGCATCCGCACACTCCGGGGGCGCCCTCCACCGGGTTCAAAGGTAATATTCTCTGTGGCCGCATAGATCAAGTCCCCGCCGGGGGCCCCCGACAGAGGCGAGACCCCCACAGTCCCTCAGAGTGTAGTCGACGAGGCCTGGTCGCGTGTGGTGGGGGAGTGCGGGCTTGCGTCACGCCTCCCCAGTGTCTCCACCTGCTTCGTGTCTCCTGTATGACTTCTGTGCCCGGTGTCCGGGGCGCCCCCCCCAGGGTGTGGGGCTCGTTGTCACCTCGCGCCAGTGCGGCCTGTCACGCCGGTACTCTTTGACCACCAAGGCTCCCCGGGGGCACCAGGGGGCTCTCCGGCAGTTCGCTGTGGGTAGACGGCGGGTGGGACAGGCTGGGGCGCACCAACCCCCCCGGACGCCGCGGAGGAGGTTGTCGCTGTGTCAGTCCTGAACGTAGAGGCCTCACTGGTAGTGTAGAAGAGGGTCCGGTGTCTTCCCGGCGGCCATTTTAGGGTCAGGCGGGCTTCGTGGGGGAAGGTCACGATACCCCCAGAGTGCATTGTACTTGCCGGGTCCCAGCGCTTCCTCGCAGCCCCCCCCAGGAGCAGGTACCTGGGGCTCTTGTTGGTGGCATCCGGATCTTCTCACGGTTCAAGGCAGGCACTCCGCGCTCAAGATGGCGGGTCCGCCCGGGGCGGCGATGCTCCCCCGCCTCGCGGTGTCCCGCCTCGGTGTCCCCGGGTCCACTCTCGGCTGTTCCCGGTTAGGCAGCGGTGTAGGGACAGCGCGATGCACCGCTGACCCCAGCGTCTCTCCCCGCACCGTCCCCGTCTCACTCATGGGAGTCTTGGCGCCATCTTGGGTCCTGGGCTGCGGCGCTGTCGAGTCCCTCCGGGTAAAGCTTCGTTCCCAGGGCTCAGGACACAGTCAGGCGTCCCGCTGCATCTCGCCACCATTCAGGCATATTCCGGTGCTCTCTGAGCCGCCGAGCACCCGCTGCGACGCTCCGTAGCTCAGCAGAGAGGCGCCCGAGCGCGGAGCCTCAGCTATGTACGACCGCCATCGTGGCTGGCTTAGCCACGCTGCCCCCAAAAAAACACTTTGCTATATGCCAAAATGTTATTTTAAAAACAGAGAGGTATTAAGCGAAATAAATTATGGATAGGCTGAGTAAACAGATGTGGAAAGGTGATGCTATGCTGGACCTGGCTAGGGAAATCACTCACTTTAACTATTTTAACCCCATTAAAATATATAGTGCTTAAACTGACTAAAACCTCACACCTTCTGTCACATTTGTAACCAGCTGGTTTCATATCAGCATTAACACCTCATTGTTTATTTATGCTAGCCTGCTCCACAGGAAAGGTTTAAAATTCAACAGCTTCTACTCCAACAAAGTGAAATGAAGTTAAGAAATATCTCACTTTTGTCTTGAATACAAAATATTGTCACTCTAGTTCTTCATTAGAACTCTGTGACAAAGCTACTATAGATCACCGGTGAGCCAACTGGCACACAGCTTCTGGTGCTTGAAGTACATAGTTCACTCAGCATGCCAGACTCTTGTTTCTGACATGAACAAGGGAGGTATTAAGAATTTATAGAAAATGTATTCTCGTAGATTTGTAGAGCACTAACTATGGTTTCTATAACAAATAAAACCCCTCATTTTGTTTAGGTACTAGAATCCCTTCAGTAGGAAATGCTTCCAACTCTATAGCTCGGATTCCAGAAGAGTGTCATTCAGGAGTTCTTCACTTTTACCTTGATTATAGAATGTTGCTGCTCTAGTAATCATAAGAACTCTGCGGCAAAACTAATGTACAGAATTTTGTGAGTTTCACCCAAAATGTTAAAGGTCTGAATTACAATAGCAATACTATCCAAGGGAGATGGTGCTCCCATGTTGTGATTGACCCTTGGCTTTGATTCGGAACCCTGTGAATCCACCATGGGCAATAACCACCTGGGGGTGCTCTCAACTAGCATACTATAGCCTTATAGCCCGCCGTAGCGGGCTATACCGGCTATTAAAGGCTCGCTCCAGCGTTTCGGCTCGGGCCTTTAACAAGGGAGCAGGACGTTAATAGCCGGTATAGCCCAGCTACGAAGGGCTATAAGGCTCTTAGAACATTCTGCCACTAGAGGGCAGAATGGTCTAACAAATTAAACAAAGGCCTCTCGGAGCCCGAGGGGATTTAAATTCCTCGAGCTCCGAGAGGCCTTTTATTAAACAACATTGGATTGTTGCTCTGCGGGCCTTTACCGGCTCGTAGAAGCATGGAGCACTCCATTGTCTTTAATGGAGGGCTCCACATTCCAATGTTCTAATAAATGATATAAAAACCTGAAGCATACTAAACAAAATGGTCCACATCATAGCAATATTCTGCAGTACTCTATGCAGAAGAAATATCGGCACAGTGATTATGTTTATTAATATGAGAATTAAACTGATTCTGAAAAGACTTAAAAGGAAACAAGAAATTGTGCCAACACATGCCAAAAAATGCCAGTAATTGAATCGAGAAAGCAACCCATATAAGCATTAAATGTCCCTGCATGGGCAGTGAATTTGTGAGGAAATAAACGATTTTTCTTTTGTGACACGCTTCATTCTATCCTGTCAGTGCCACATCCCATTCAATTGTTTATGGCTCTAATAACATGATCTTTGTGCCAGTAGTACCTCAGCACGGTGTGATGCTCAGTCCTTCCCTTCTTTCTACACTGGAGAACATTTCACAGTAGTGAGTGAAATTCCTTGTGTTTTATAAATGGCAGAATGAAAAACATCCTGCCAAATGATTTTGCTCCGGGGACAATGTACATTAGGTTGCTCTTCGATTCTGTTTTTATGAAATTTGCAGCCAACCCCACGCTGGCAGGCAACCGCCGGTGCTCATCTTGTGTGCTGAAGGAAGCAGGCATATATTTTTTTGAAGTTATTGCCCCTGTGGAGCCCCAGGGCACCTTATGACTAAGTCGGCTCCCTAGCTGGCACCGTACTGGGTGGTTGGTGGAAGCTGGCACTGTTCTTTTGCTCCTACCACTGGGCAGGAGCAGCACTTTCGAACTGCTCCCGCCAAACAGGAGCAAAGTTGAGTTCACTGCCAGGGAGTGCACAGGCAGGGTGTGCTCCGCAGGACACTGTACAGTATCAGGCCCAGGGGGATGGGGTACCTAGGACCAATATTGGCACAGGGAGGGGACGTGCGTCCCCGTTACACTTTTAAAATAAATTTGGCTCCGGGGCAGGGGGGGTTCCCAAGGCCTGAGGAGGCTACACTGCCCCACTTACCTCTCTCTCCTCGTGGTCCCTCGCTTCACCGTGCTTCCTCTCTTCTCCTGCTTCAGGCGTCGTCAGAGCGGCATGTCGTTGTTTGGAAATGGAAGCTCCTCCTTTTCCAAACAACAATGTGAATAGTCAGCAAAGTAATTGACTTTGCTAGGTAATGGTATATGCTAAGTAGAAGCATGCAAACTTTAATCATGCGAAGTAAAAGATTCTGCTAAGTTGAAAATGGTAATGGTAAGTCGTAGTAGTGGCCGCGAAGTAATTGTAGAGTACATTGTAGAGTGGATGCCTATCAGAATCAGGTGTCTGGTCGATGAAGTTGTCATAGAGGCCCTTGATTTTCAGATGTAGGTAAGAGCCAAGCTTGTTGCAGAGGTCCTGGGAAGGGGTGATGTCTGTGGTTTCGCTAGGGGTTTGGGGAATTCCACTGGCTTGGACTCTGTCCTGCCCCCTGGAACACTGCACTGCTTGCTTCCTACTTTGACATTGCACTGCTTACTGCTCTCCGTTGGGACCTATGCTGATTGTGCTCTCCTATTTCGACCCTGTGCTGCTCCCCGCTTTGGTCTTTACTGTATCTCCCCCCATGAATCCTACACCACCCCCTCTTGGACTCTGCGCTGCAACCCTTCTTGAACCCTGTGATGCTCCCCTTTCTTGGACCCTGCACGATCCACCCTCTTGCACAGCTCCCATGTGTACTGCTTCTATGACTGCTTGATATTGGCAGTCACTTTGACTTTTGTATGGCAGAGACATTCACCACACTTCGCCAACTTAAAACATGGTTACTACAAGCAGCACCAACGTAAGCTTCTGTAACACAACACAGTTACTGGACTGGTGGTAGCATTGTATTCTTGAACACACACACGCCTGTACACACCCACGAGTTCAAGTCCTGCGAACACATCCCTATGTTCTTACCTTTGGCTGATGTTCTATTCGGTATGGTGTCTGCTGGAACTGGCGTATCTCACGGATAATGTGTGATATCTACAGAACAAATACACAGAAAACATATTATGTACAAAGGTTTTCTTACAGTTCTGTATTAACTTTAACACATTGCCATGCAACTTATTTTCCAGTATTTAGTCTCAGGTGAATGTCAATGGAAATCTTGGCAATATATTAAAACTCAGAACCTTGGTATATGCACAGTAGATAGAGATAATAGGTATGATATTAGCTTAAATCTCAGAATCCCCCTTCAAATGTGGGGCCTCTCGTTGTACAGTCAACCCAAAAAGCCACCAAAAGCCCACCATAAGTAACTCAATTGATATAGTACCCATCACAATCACACACGCTATGAAACTTAACCCTAGGAAGAGAGACAGAGAGCACTGCTTGAAATCTCTGCACGTTTTCACAGTCGAACGAAAAGTGACCACAATTGGAATTAAATTCACAAGCAAACAATGGACTATACAAACTATTTTGTGCGTATTTATTTAGCAGTTTATTTTCAGCAAAGATCATTTGTCTTTTGTGTGACACTTGACCTGGAGCCTCTACATTGTTTTTATTACTGTTGGTCACAAAGTTTCTTTTGATTTTTGCGTCACCCTTCTTGTGGAGTGCGTAAAGAGTGTAGGCTACTACCAATGTGGCAGCCACTCTCTGCATTCTATCCTGTGGTAGTTGGCGGTCTAGTTCTCAACCATTTGATCGTGTGCAGGGTAATGAGAACCCATATAAAGCAAGCTGCAGCGCATCCACGCCAAAGGCAAGCCCTTCTACATCCAGGTCACAACCAGCACTATCCCTGATTATCTTTTTTCTCGAGAATCCAGATATGTATATACTTCTGAAGAACTACATGCAAATGTGAACATTGTTGTACCTGTTTCCTGCCTCATTCTATTGGGGCAGGACAGGAGTAATGTATTCACTGCACGTTTTCTGTCAGCCCCACACTTGGAGTCATGTTATCCCCACCGACTAACACCTTGTGGGCTCGCCAGGCTGATGTTTGAGACTTACTCTCTGATTACAAACCGGATATTTTGTTCCTATCTGAGACTTGACTCAATGATTTCGCTGCGCCAGATATTGCGCTCGCTATCCCAGCTGGATATCATCTCAAAATCTTTGAACACACACCCATAAGTGGTGGGAGAGTGGCTATTGTTTATAAGGACTCTTTGATATGTTCTATTAACAAGGCTCAACCAATTTCTGTTTGTAGATGTTCAGCGTTCTCTATCAAGGTTAATGACACATTTACATTGACAGGGGCCCTGATATACAGGCCGCCTTAAGTTAAGACCAATTTTGTGGCCAATGTAGCCAAGTATATGTCACCGTTCATTCAGAAATCATCTAACTTCCAGTTGCTGGGAGACTTAAACTTCCACTTCGCGAATAAGGATATTAAATACGCCGAAACTTATTAAGGTGCTTCAGGTTTTAGGTCTGAAACAAAGAGGTTTTCAGCCTACTGATCCGGCAGGACATATTTTGGACTCTTTTCTACTCATTGGATTCCTGTTTGGTCCGACCGCATACCAGTTACTTAGTGTGATCATTTTCTAGTTCCATTTAGTAGTTGGATTTCTCCAGTATCAAATGTTCCTGCTCAGATAAAATTCAGAATGTTTGGCCAGACCATGGTATAGGGTCACAGAACCAAAATTGTAATCTTCCTTATAGGCTACCATTCTTATTGCGTCATCATTCTTATCCGATGACATATGTGCGTTTAATGACTGGTTACCTACATTCATGGTCACAGTAGCTCAGCTTCAGATTAAAAAATCTTTCAAAGTGAAACCCTTAGCTGATATTCTGAAGAGCTGAGAACTGCAAAACTGCACTGCAAGGCTCTAGAACATCAGCAGTGAAAGGATTATAATGAGTAGGCTAAAGGGTTATATATAAGAGCCATTAAGCCATCTGCACCATTTAGCCATGTCTCCAATACCTTGTCACATAGCCCGGAGATCACTGTCCGTACTCCGACTGTCGACTCAGCCCTACACCTCGGACCCACTCACCTTACGGCCACATCAGTGGGCTCAAATCTTCAGGGGCAGGCCGGGCCTCTCATACCCCGGCTCCTGGTCCCTACATGAGCAAGAATATCAGCAGTCCTCTCATTCTCTCCATTGACCCATATGGCCACCGCACAGAAACTGAGCTGGCCACACCAGGCATAGGTTTGGCTCCCAGCGCGGCCCCCAAAGTCTCTTTGCTGCCTCGCCCAAGACGGCCGGGCACAGTCTACTGCACAGGCAGTATCCAGGCTTCGCAAAGCGTCAATCCACTCCCTGAGTCCTCTTGAGGGGTTACTGAAGCCGCCATGTTCTTCTCCTACACAGGATCTTGGTGGATTAGGGAGGATTCATTGTCATTAGTGGGAGCTCCACTCTAGAGTGCCATTTTGCTTTGATGCCTAGCCACGCCCCGTATGTCAGCTATTTTTGAGTGGATGAAACACAGCTTTTTAAAACTCAATGCAGATAAAACTGAGATACTTCCCTTTGGAGTCAATGGTCCTAGCTGGTGTTCCAAATGGCTGCCAGAACAGCTGGGATCATTATCTGCCCCTGCTCTTTGCGCCAGCAATTTAGGCGCGTGTGTAAATTAATTTTCATCTTTCATTCTCAGCACAAATTACTGAGGTAGCATTTAAGTGTTTTACCTTGGTTCAGGCCATCCGCAAAAACCTCCCACACTTTCCTATCTCTGTCCATAGGAATATGGTCCATGACCTCATCTCTTCCCGCCTGGACTAAGCGAAAGCTTCCTATATAGTTCTACCAGCTTATCATCTTGACAGGCTATAAATAGTACAGAGTGCAGCAATTCGAGTTAGTATCAATCCTTCTCGGAGGAATTAACCTCTTCAGTGCCCATGACGAGATAGTCTCGTCATGGAGCACGGTTGCGCTGTGCCCATGACGAGACTATCTCGTCATGAACCCCACCCACTAGTGCAACGCCCGGCACAGGAGGGGGAAAGGGAGTGGCACTGAAGGGGTTAAGTCAAATCTTTACTCCTCATGCTCCACTGGCTACCTATTTGGCAGAGGTGTGCTTTTAAGGCACCCTGTTTGGATTTTAAAGCCTTAAGGGTACTGGACCAGTTTGTTTGTTCACAAAGATCTGTTTGTATCTATCCTCACACACTCTTCACTCTTTTGGAACCAGATTTCTCTGGGTTCACAGTTTTAGGTGCTATCGTGCTGGGAGTCGCACTTTGTTTTAGCACACCACCAACTGTTGAATTCCCTGCAAGCTACCCTGAGGCTGGCTTCTGATTACCTTTCATTTAGAAAGCTTTTGAGAAACATGGCTGTTTCAGTAGTTGCAATGAGCTGACTTGCTTGTTAATTGACCAGGACATCCTGTTTTGGGGTAACATCGGCCTTCAGAAGCATCTATAATTCATTCAGAGTAGATACAGTAAAAATAATCAATGCCTCCACTTCTAAAGGGTGCATTCCAAAATCGTTGAAACATGCCCTCATTATTTGTTCCTGTAGAAACCATCATGGAGGATCCAGAACATCTGGCAAACTACTGTCCAAACTCCAGTTAGCTATATCGCAGCAAAATCTTGGAAAGCGTAGCAACAAAATATTTGTAGGAGATGTTAAACTGCACAACCTCCTTTGATCCCCTTTAAACTGTGCTGTGGGGGGTGTGTGACCAAAAGACTGGGTGTGCAGACTTAGGTCAAACACTAAGACCAACTCGGCTGTGTTTGGCCAAAGTTTAATGTATGGTAAGTTGTGTTGGTCCTGTCATTGACAGTAGTGGCAGGGGCAATGGGTGGTGCAAGCTGCAGTGGCCTCTTGACAAGGGCCCTGAAGCTTATTTTATTTTATTTTTTTACAAATTAAGCACTGGTGAAGATAATGACTTGATAATCCAGATGGCTTAAGCGAACCTCATAAATATATGCAATGTGTGTCTTGGTTAGATGCACAATGTCTGCCGAATGGCCATAAATTTCTTCTGGACTGACTGAAACTTTCTCGGGCTATTCAAACCCTAACAAGTCCATGTGATGATGTACAGATCACTGACATAACCAATATTTTAAACATCATTACTTCTAAATACCATGCAGTAATCAGTCAGAAATATTCAAGAACCTACTCACTTTCTCCTTTTTCAAGTGAACCACCAGTCCCCAAGACCCATTCACTCCACTTTCATCCACCTGAAAAAAACTTCTTTGATGTAGCTGTCCGCAAGATGGAGCGCAGTATTACTCCTATCCCTTATCTGAGTCTGCCCCTCCCATAACGCCCAAGTAAAATTACCTAGATCCTTAAGGAGCTATTTTGCAACAAATCATTAATAACATCTAGACTAAGTATGAAGGAATACAGAAAATACACAAAACAGAAAAGCGTGAGAGGAACAACTAAATGGTCTTATGCCAACTCTACGTTGACCACCAAGGATCAACTTTAATGGTTGCATTGCAATTTAAACCTTGTTCCTTTCAACAATGAATCAAGTAGCCAGGGTTGGACTGACCTATAGGGAAGTCAGGCAGTGCCCGATGGGCTGGTCTGACAGATCAGTGGTTGTGTCGGTTTTAAGCTTTATGCTTTGCTAATGTGGGCCACATTTATTTTGGTGCCAAAGCCTATTTTTTTCTGACCCTGCAAGTAGTACCCTTTATGTGCGAAAAACACAAGAAATCCACTTTTCAAGATTCTCAACTCTACAGATTCTTTAAAAAAATCCTGGGTGCATGTAGTAGGCAGAAGACTGTTTATCTGTTTAATACGCCAGCTGCTGCTTCACGGTGGCATGGCAGAAATACAAGCACACAACTGAAAAAGTCCCTTCACCTTATGTGTGCTTAAGCAGGTGAGCTTGATCATAAATCATTTATCTTATTAGAAAATAAACAATTAGGGTCCATGGCTGTTGGTTAGCATGGTTCAGTATCTGAAAATCAAAATTTAATTCCAACAAGTCAGAGAGGGCAAGCTGAAAAAGCTGTTCTATAAATTGACTATTTTTATACCACAGAATAGGAATAAATGGCAGTGGTGTGTTCTCGTGGCTCGCGTCATGAGAGGAGAAGGCAACATGTCTTTCATTCACACACCCATAGTGTGCTTAGCCTAGCCAGTGTCAACATCTCCATGACCGCTCTGCAGGGCATGCCATAAGCATTGTGAAGCTCTGCGTGCAGGAGGTAGCTAGGAGAGCTTGGAAGTACGGGGATATCAAACTTAGGGTCTTCTTTCTTCGTCTGCCATTTTGGGGAAACACAATTCCCCTGAAAGAGTAGGAGTGACTACACTTCTCTCTACGTCTATTCAACATAGATGATTGTCTTTGAAGTGTTTGCTGCCTGAAGTTCCAAATCCAATATGGTGCTAGCTTTTTCCGCTGATATCACTTGCTGCCTAAATCAAATATAATGAGGATTGGGCTAGAGTAGGAAGCATTGCAACATATTGCGTTGGCCCCTTAGTTACCTTTTTTCTCTGATTTTGGCTCCTTTGTTCTGCAGCAGGTTTTCTTTGGGATTCTTTCTTCTTGAAGACCTCAAGTTGGGCTCTTTCTCAACCTTAATACCAGGTAATTTTGAGGCTTGCTTTTCAACTTCTTATCAGTCATTAACTACAGTCAAGAGTTAACAATATTACAAAGGGGGTTTCCCTGCCCTTTTTGGAATTTTCCTTCCAACTGGGACCTTCTTACAGAAACCTTTTACACTTTTCACACCCATACTACAGTCCTGGGTGGCATCATGCTTACAGAAAGGAGCCATCCTATCCTCTGCAATCAAGAAGGATACTAGAGGGACCCTTGCTGTTTGCAGTCCTTGAGAACTAGGGTCATTATCCACCCTTGCCTCTTTGATACACAGAATGCAAAGGTGATTCCTAAATGTTGATTGTCATTGTCTTTGATCTCCCATTGCAAGTACTGAATTGATTTTTATAACATTCCATTTTGTCCTTGAGGTGAGCTCTAAAGACTTTTGCAATTTAGCTAATTGCTGCTAGAGTCTACAAATTAGGAGTGTCACTAGCCTTATAATAATGCAGGGTCTCTTCTGGATGGGCACATATTAAACACCGAGTAGACTGAAGGCTCATCATGAGAGAGTATCCCTTGTTAATGGTATTACCTCTTTTCTCATAGGGCAAAGTTAGAGTAATACTTGTATTAGTGCCAGAGAGTGGATTCTCTGAAATCAATTGTGATCCCATGAGGAATGAAGGTAGCATTGATGCAGATGATAATCTGCTGACAACGTGACCTCAAATGAATGCTTTACCACCACCATTCATGCAGTCCATGCGGTTGTCCTGATTCATCACTGATCCTGCCTCTCCTGTGTGCTGCTCATCACAGGTAAAGGGCTAACAAATGTGAGTGTAGAAAGAAATCGTTTTAAAAATCATATTAGTCTCAGACACGCTCCTAAGGTCAATGGGGTTTTCAATCTACCTCTCAATGTGCCCTGCAGGCCGCTTATCTCGAATCAGAGTGTTACTGGAGCTTGAATGCATACAGGCTATGTGGGAATGAACATATTCTGGATCTCTGTGGTGAAGGTTTTGCACACTAGTACTACTGGTGTGTTTAAGCCGACCCCAAAGGCTACATGGTATTGACCCTACTGTCTTTTTGATGCAATGTGGTTTACCTCGCTTACTAGTCGACCCTTTTCTTACCCTACCTTGACCCCCATAATAAAGCTTGGTTCTATTCTTGCAGATCTCAGGGTGTAAAACCAGAGAAGCCTTATCTAAACCTGTGCTGCTCTCAGCTTGCTGTTACAACATCCTGTACTTTAAATTGTAGAGTGCTAAGGCTCCAAAGCAGATGGCAGTGCCACCTCAAAATTATTCCACTGGTCCTTTTATGGAGGGATTGTGTGTGAAAGCTAACAGTTTTAAGAGTATCGCACCCTCAGGAGTGTCTTGATACATATAGACTTCTGTGTCCCAGTCACCAGCTAAGAATATAGCACCAACTCTATTTGAGGGAGGTAGAGGGTGAAGGAAGGGTGACATTTCTTCCACTGTCCTTGCTTCTTTGACAAGGATGGCATCCTACTGGTTAATGATAGATGATTGGATCATTTACAGCGAGACAACCTGGGGGCAACTGACTTGTTCACAAGAAGCAAAGCCAACAACGCCTCCTTGGCTGAACTGCCAGGTGCACACTGGCATGCCAAATCATTCTCTCAAGCAGCAGATCCTGCCATCCTGGTTACCTCACCACAAATGGCTCCACCAGAGCCCTCGTGCAGGAGACCAACAATTTGTTTTTGTGGGCCCAAGGTAGGGCAGCTTTCTTACTTCTGCTCCCTACTTTACCAACAATGCTGCTTCAATTGCAGTGTGGGGCTGAGGCTGACAGGAGATATCTTTTACAGATGCTACCTTATTCGAATGAACTATGTCACCCAATTTGATACTAGTTTTAGATACTAATTCACTTCTTGTTTTATTTTTTTCTGCCAAAACATACAAAATGAAAGACTTGTAAGTGAGGTGCTTTTAGTTAATTTAGGGGCAGAACCATTCTGCAGCTGTGGATCATTTGGCTGCCATCTTTCCTCCGCAGCTAGGACTGAATGAATTACTCACATTTGACGTGGCATAGCTTTAAATCTCAGAAATAAAACAAAGTAGCCTTATTTAGCACGGCCCAGTGGAATTTAGGTTGACCTTTACTGTAATTTCAATAACTGATCAAATTCATAATAACTGCTGGAGAAAATGCTGTCTCTACTCAATCTTGTTCTAAATGAAGAAATACACATTTTATCTCCTTAATATAGGAAGTCGATCACAAATGCATAACTGGTCCCAATCTGCACACCCCTTTGAACCCCTCTAATTTCAGTATTTAGAGGCAACTCTGAACCTTGCAGCCTCAGATTCAAGGAAGAAAGAAGAAGGATCGAAGAGCAGTGCTGACCAAGGAAGAAGAGGACACCTACTGCTTTTGCCACAGTCTTACCGGCCTGTCCTGACTACGACCTGCCTACAGCAAAGAAACCGGCATGTCCAGCTGCCCCCCAGAGCCCGGAGGACCTGCCCTGCACTCATCTTACAGACTCTGTCTCCAGTGAGCACCGGATTCGCTCCACAAGGACTCCAAGACCAGAATCCAGATTCCAGCAACTCCGTGATTCTGCACCACTCTGCACCCTATACCTACGGCCCGAGTTCGAGTGGCCCAACACCATGAGGAGGTCTCTCCAGTGATCCTGACCTGGGATATGGTGATCCCCAACCTCCCTCAAGCTTCAAGATGACTCCTTCAGCCTTAACCTGAAGGGTCACCCCGACCGTGACCAGAGCTGGTAAAAAAACACCACGCGAAAAGACACCCCTGCACCCGATGCCCCATGGCCTTGCATGGCCCAACCGACGGTATCCAGGCATTCCCCAAGAACCCAACTTACCTCTCCAGCCTGTGGTCCTCTTCAGGAAGCCTCCCTGCCCGAGCCTGCAGCAACTTTGCCAAATCAAGGGTCTTCATTGAGAATCACCAGGTCCCCGACATCTTCTTGGCACCCTGCACCCGGCCTCCCCAGTGCCGCTGGTGGTGCAGCTCCTGTGCTGATTGTTGGACCCTGCAGTGCTGAACTTAACCCCAAGAGCTTTCTGGCACATGCATCAACATAGGCTTTTGCAATTCCTTAATTGCGATTATTAAGGAATCGCAATTAAGGAATTGCAAAAGCCTATGCATGTAGGAATCGCTATAAAAATAGCGATTCCTACACATTCCTTAATTGCGACTCGCAAATTGCGGGTCGCAATTAAGGAATGCCGTCCCATTCATTCCTATGGGCCTCCAGGCCCATAGGAATGAATTGGAGATTGCATGAGCAATTTGCGAGTACCAGTAGGTACTCGCAAATTGCTCATGCAATTTCAAGTGTGCAAGGGTATCAAAATGACACCCTATTGCACTCTTGAAATTGATCTGTGCACATATGTTGCACACACACATGCCCTAAGGGCATGTGTGTGCGCAACATGAAACTGTGCATTTTTCAAAGTTTTTGCAAATTACCATGAAGATCTACTTCATGGTAATTTGCTCCCCCTATTAGCGAAATCGCAATTTTTTTTAACTTTAAAGCATTGCATTTGAGGAATCTCAATTTGAGATTCCTTAAATGCAATCGCTATTTAAGTAATCGCAATTTAGAGATTACTTAAATTGCGATTTTTGCATTTGGGATGATGCATCCCAAATGCAAAAATACCGGTCGCAAAGGGGCAGATTCTGAGAATCTGCCCGTTTGCGACCGGTTTTTGCTTTGATTCATGTGCCTGTTTGCTCCCACACCTGAGTGGCCTGCTCATTAAGCAGTCCCTAACCAAAGGCCCCCTTAGCCCCACTGGCTAACAGTAGGCCCGGCACTCTGCACCCCGCCGCCCCAGTGCCCCTGGTGTTGCAACTTGAGTGCCTACCTATACCTTGGGGAATCTTGGTCCTAACCCCCAAAACTCCCACTCGTGAGACGTTTACTTACCTGTAAAAACTGATAATCATTTTTCTCCCATAGGAACCGCTGTTAAGAGTTTTTGTGCCTAAAATGTTCGAAGTGTTGAACTGTTGTTTTGTATGGAGAACAATGTCAGTATAACTTAAACCAAGAAAAGTATTACTTAACCTCAGTGGGGTATCTAGGTATACCACCCCCAGTAGTCAAAGTAATCAAAAAGTAATTACTATGCAATTTTATCTGAGTTTTGACAATATACCAAACTGTTAACAATTGCAAATCCATCTTAAATTGCACTTCTGTGTAAAGGTTTACAATTGAAAGTATATTTTACCTACCTGTACCAAGTCCTGCTTGGTTCTAGAAGTAAAATATAAGTATAACTTTTTTATACTTACCAAATTGGTTTGGATTCTGTCTATGAGTGTGTGCCATCAGGCTTGAGTGAGTGAATACAATAAATGCTTAACACCCCCTCTGGATAATCCTGACTGCTCACCCACACTACTGCAAAGACAGCTGTATGTACTTCCGAATTTAGCCTCTGCTATACCTCTGGAGACTTCCTGGACTCTGTGCACACTTTACCTTACTTTGGTATAGTATATACAGAGCCAGCCTCCTACAATACGGAGGTAGAGAGATTAGTGACAATTTCAAATGTGCTTTAAATAGATTTGAATACATTGTCTGAAATCACAGTTTTGAAGGATTTGTGGGCTGAGTGCAAAGCAGCTTTGGCATGGACAATGGAAGAACCTTCAAGAGTTCTTGCTCATAAAGGTCCAGCTGCTATAGTAAAGGAAAAGTACAAGGAAGGGATTCTGCATTTGAAACAAAAAGGCCAGGCGAAAGAGGTGAATTGGCAGATTTATATTAAGCATAACGCAGTCAATGATACAACCAAAAAGGCATTAGTAAATGCGTATCTGCTTTTGTATTGGGTTTCCTTCCGGAGCTTGGTTCTTATATGTATCAGAGCATGATATGTTGGCAGACTAATAGTAGTGATGAAATACTCAACTATGCGAAGTATTGTAGTGATCGCTTTCATGCAAAGCAGAAGATGTTGAAGTAAAAAAACGAAGGAATGCACAGACAAAGCACTTTCAGAAAATGGTAAGAATCAGGTAATCGATTTGCGTTTTGAATCTGGTTAAGTTGATAGTGCAAATTCAAACATGCACGGTGTAGGGGTGCAGGGACATACTGTGTTGATTGTTGTTCTTCAAGGATGAGGTAGAGCTTTTGTTAATAACTAATAGGATGAATGTGAAAATTAACATGTTAAAGAAAAGCGCTCCTTAGGCAATGGAAACGCAAATGTTAACAGAATCCATAACAAATTCAAAATGATTTTGCGGCCCGACTGGCTTCTGTGCAGAACAGGCAGAATTAGTGGCAATTCAATGCAAATAAGCTTATAGTTCCAGTGATCCAGCAAAACATTTAAAATAAATGGGCTAATTTTCAACAGAACCCTAGTTTTCAACAAAGCCCTTTTCATTATTAGTATTGATTTTCCCCAGATTTCAAAGGCATTTGGATCTCCTACAGGGCTGAATCAGTCGCATTGACAGTGCATGAGGGGGAGGAGGATTGAATGCTTGTTACACTACTAGAGGTAGATCATAGTGGCTCATGTAAAGGTGAGGTGAATGGTCACCCAGTATCAAGTTTAATTGAAACAGGTGCTACAGTTCGTTTCATGGAGGTTTCAAACCTACCCCTCTCTGGAAGAGAAGTTCAAGCTATTGGAATCAGCAATTAGAAGATTACTAATCAGGTCTCAACAAATATTGCTGTAAAATTGAACCACTTGAAAATAATTAAGAAGTCATAATATGTGACACAAGTCATGTGTTAGTCAGGAACATTCTCTGCATGATTAATTGCGTGATTTATTGCACACTAGATGAACACTGAATTCAAAATAAAATCACAAGAGTCAAAAGTACATTTGTTCCCAGATCTCAACAAAAATTACTAAAGCCTTATTTAAGATACACAGTAAAGAGAAGGTGGGGCATTTTACAGGCAAATACATTGGATTGATTAGAAGTGCAGAGCCAGTGAAAATTACAGTGAAACCAAATTTAGTTTTTCCTTCAACTCCTCAGTACAAGCTTACACGGGAAGAAGAGGAGGGAAGGAATTCCAGGATCGAGAATATACTCAAGCAGGGCATTTTAAGAGAAGTGCCCCTCAACTTGCCAGTCATTGCTTAAAACGAGGGGAAAATGGAGGGTGGACCAGGATCGTCACAAAATCATAAAATTGTACTTCCATGCTGTTCTGTGGCACAGGTTCTGGTGTGATCTTATTTCATATTCCCATTTATATTTTTAAATAAAGTACTCATGTGGTGTTGTATCCCATAAGGGTATATGGAAAACCCTTCAATCTGTAGCCAAATTCTAAAGAAAGATTTGGAAAAAGCTACCCTGTAAGTCAGTGCTGGTGCAGTACATTGATGGCCTGAGGGTCACATCCAAAACAAAAGAAACTTGTACGATGAACTCTTGAACCATCTTGCAGACATAGTACCTCCCACAAAAATGCAGCGATGTATGAAAGAAGCTGTCTATTTCAGACACCATATATAAAAAGGGATATTAAAAGTGTCCAAAAACGTGTGTCTTTAATCCTGAGAATAAATCCACAACATATACAGAGAAGTGAGGATGTATTGGGGAAGGGTTGGCTACTATAAACAGTGGATTCCAAACCTTTCCCTGATCACAAAGACTTTACTGAAGCCTACTCATAGTGATGTAAGTTATCCAGTTTTATTTGATGACGAATGCATGAGTGCCTTTCTCGAGCTCAGAGATAAACACTATAGTACCCACGATCCAGGAATGCCAGAAATATTTTTACTTATTCTGTCATGAAAGAGAAGAATGAGTATTGTCGCCCCTTACACAAAAACATGGCGAATTTAAGAGACCTGTGGCTTACTTTCTGGCACGTTATATCCAATTACTGCTCTGCTTCCTGGATGATTAAAATCAGTAGCAGCAATCTGTCTGGCAATTCAGTAAAGCAGAGGAATTATGATGGATTACACTCTTATTGTGTCAGTCTCTCATTCAGTTGAGATCTTGCAGAATTGTACTTGAACCAAATATGAGCAAACAATCTTATCGGTTGATAACATTTCATTCAGAAGATGCAATACTTTGAATGCTGCAATGCTTTTGCTTACTGCAGATAGAGATGAATAGGAATGTGATCATGATTGCACTGCTGTGACAGAATTGTGCACTAAACCAAAACTAGGCATACAAGATGCACCACTTGAACTGGCTGATTAAACTCTGTGGATGGTTCTTGTCTGAGAGACTATCCTGGTACCTTGTGAGCAGCAGATGTATGCTGCACCATATTGAACACCATGGAAGCATCATATTTTTGTGATGAAACTTCAACACAAGTAGCAGAGTTAAGTACGCTAACAAGAGCATGCTTCTTGTCTGATGGATTAAGTATTATGAGTTACATTGACAGCCAGTATGGTTTTGGGGAGGTCCACGATTTTGGTCAGTTCAATTAAAGTCACAAAAGAGTTCATGACATCTTCTGGTACAGCAATGGGAAGTATATTTTGAATTTGCTAAAAGCATTAGAGCAACCAAAAGAGACTTCAGTGGTCGAGTGGGTTTTCCATGAAAGTGGAAGCAATATGGTACTTTTGGGAAACAGGTTTGCTGACAAGGTAGCAAAATATTGTACACATGAATCTGTTACACTCAATTTAAAAGAACAAGAGCAATCTAAAACTGTAAATTACATTGTGAATTGTTAACTTCAGTCCCGATATTGAGTGAACCTAAAGAGCTCCAGGACAAGCCACCAGAAGACAAAAGGGGAATGTGGGAATCAGCATGTTGTTTTCTTTTTCTTTTTTTCTTCAAAATCAGCATGTTGTATAAAAGATCATAATGAGGTTTGGGTAACAGCTGAAAAACAATACACTCTGCCTCATATGAACTTATCTGCAATGCCCAGGTTAATTCATGACCCTACTCAAATTGATCAGGAATCAATGGTTAGACTCTTATATGAATACTGATACAACCCACACTTAAGATCTTTAGCTAAGAGTTTGTGTCAGCTCTGTTTTACCTGCCAGCGGATCGAGGCAGGTAAAAGAACATTGTGAATATGAGTCACATAGGCAAGTCTGAGGGACCATTTACTAGAATTCCAGTAGATTTCACTGAAATATGTGTTCATGAGATACATTTTAGTGACTGTGGGCCAGATGTAGGAAGCCAAATTGCGATCACAATTTGGCTGTGTGCAATGTAGGTAGGCAAATACCCTCTCGCAAAATAAGGAATCGCAAAAATTGCGCTTCCTTATTGTGCACAAGCATTTAGAGAATCGCAATTAGCGATTCCCTAAATGCTATGCTAGTAGGCATCGCAAATTGCGATATTGCCTTAAGGAATCACAAATTACCACCAACTTCAAGTTGGTGGTAATTCGTGATTTCCTTTAAAAAAGCACTTTTTTGCTTTTTTCAAAGTGCCATGTGGCACACATACATACCCTTAGGGCATGTATGTACGCCACATGTACACACATGTACATTTCAGGGGTGCAACAGGGTGTCCTTTTGGAACCCTTGCACCCTTGAAATTGCGCACGCAATTTGCGAGTACTTCTTGATTACTCGCAAATTGCATGCACAACTCTCATTCTTTCCTATGGGCCTCTTGGCCCATAGGAATGAATGAGAAGGTATTCCTTGATTGTGAATCTCAATTTGCGATTCGCAATTAAGGAATATTAAGGAATCACAATTATTTTTGCGATTCCTACATACATTCCATTTTGCGAGACCTTAATAACGATTCGGTAAAAATTGCTATTAAGGACTCGCAAACTGACTTTACCTACATCTGGCCCTGTGTTCCTATTCTCAAGGTGGTTGGAAAACTCCAGAATTAGGCGATACAGTAGCATGACAGTGGGCAAATTATTGATCAGG
This sequence comes from Triturus cristatus, assembly GCF_964204655.1. Lineage (NCBI taxonomy): Eukaryota > Metazoa > Chordata > Amphibia > Caudata > Salamandridae > Triturus > Triturus cristatus. Next base: position 513,156,306 of record NC_140581.1, on the reverse strand, counting down.
AAATTGACCCCTGAATTCACTTTGTTGACTTCTTTAGAATCAGATAAAGGTGCACACTTTAAAAGTAAAGTGATGAAGCTACACACGCCTTATAAATTAAACAGAAGTTCCATTGTAGTTACAGACCAGAAACATCAGAAGTTGCAGAAAATGTTAACAGTACACTGAGGAGCATCTTAGCAAAGGTGTGTGCCTCAACAGCACTTAAATGGACATATGCACTTCCACTTGTAATGATGAGAATTAGGAATACTCCACATAAAAAGAGAGGACTCTCTCCTTGAAGTACAGATGGGGAGGGTCATCAGAATTTCTTGCTTTCCTTCAGCTGCCCGTGTATCTATAAGAGATGACATTGTTCTGGATTACCGCAAGGGTCTGTATTTTAAAGGACACCACTCCTAGGGCACCCTCAATTAAACCGGAAAACCCCCTCTCTCTTGAGCAGCTTACAGCAAGCGATAGTCTGGACTTACTGGACCTTCTGTCCAAAGTAAAATCAGGATACCCGTTGGACAGCTGCCCACCCCATGTTCTAAAAGAGGTTTTCTCCCTACTTCCTAAGCCTGCACTCTCTCTCTTAAATGAGTCAGTGACTCAGGGCAGCGCCCCGAGAGCCTTTAAGGAGGCTATTATTGTTCACCTCTTAAAGAAACCAGGGGCTGACCCTGAGATATTGACCAATTACCGTCCAATTTAGCTGCTTCCGTATCTGGCCAAAGTACTTGAATCTCATGTAGCAAGATGTCTATGTGCCTTCATTGAACAGTCAGAATTTCTCAATCCCCGCCAAGCAGGTTTTCGCACAGCCCACTCTACGGAGACAGTCATACAGACTGTCCTGGACACACTCCGGAACGAAATACACAACGGATCCCCTCAGACCCTTGTGCTGTTGGACCTGTCTGTGGCATTTGACACGGTCGATCATGACATTCTAAGCAATTGTTTCCACGCCACTGGTCTTCAGAGATCAGCTCTTAGATGGATACGGTCTTTTTTGGAGGGCCGCTCCCAGTCAGTCCGCTTATTTGATTTCACAGCACCCAAAAGGAGTGTAACTTGCGGAGTACCCCAGGGTTCTTCACTATCCTCTCACCTATTTAATCTCTACCTCCTTCCTTTGATTCAGTCCTTAAAAAAACAGAAAGGTGTGCACATTTAACTATGCGGACGACTTACAGCTTATATTTGCCATCAATAATTCCCCTGACTCGGCATCAGAATTTCAAGCCACCATGCTGCATATACGGGATTGGAAGAATAGTAGTCTGCTGAAACTCAACCAGGATAAGACAGAACTATCCTGTTAGGAGGCACCAAGAACCCTTGGAGTCCATGGTTCTAGCCAAAAGAGTTGGGCGCGCCCCCATTCCATCTTCCTCAGCTAAATATCTTGGGGTGATAATAAACAACGACCTATCAATAAAAACCCAAATCACATTGGTAACTTCGACCTGCCATCATCAACTCAGGAAAATAAGGAAGATTAGCAGATTGCTCATGAGAGAAGCACTAATACAGGCTGTTTTAGCCATGGTGATCTCCCATTTAGACCATGCCAACTCGTTATACTTTGGCATGCCACTGTATCGCATTAAGAGACTGCAGCTAGTTCAGAATCAGGCAGCAGGGTTGATCTTTCAGCAACCCAGGTGGGAACATGTCTCCCCCCTTATGAGGAAGTTACGTTGGCTTCCCATTCTACAACGCTCTGCTTTTAAAGTGGGCTGCTTGATTTTTTAGTCCCTACATAGCCCAAGTCCTAAATTCATCTCCAATCTCATTCAAAGGCACAGACCTACGCGCAACCTGCGCTCATCATATATGAATCTGCCAGCCACACCCACTTATAAACTGAAGCTCAAGGTGGCTGTAGATTTGCAGTGTTGGCACCTGGCTTTTGGAATTCTCTTCCACCAAACATCAGAGCATGTACGGTCCTCATGAAATTCAGAGAGCTTCTTCAGACCTGTTTTTTTGCCCAAGCCTACGATTAAATCAAGTGCATGACAGATTAAGAAAGCTCCAGGCTATCCTAGGCCAAGTGCCAAGAAACCAATTGGTGAACGCGCGCTCTATAAATAATTTTTAACATAACATAACAAGGGTCTGGCTGATCTTGTCTCTCATAAAGTCACATGGCAACCTTGCTAAAAGAACTGTGCCATCCCCTGCAATCTCCAGCCTGGTGACTGGGTTGTGGTGAAGAAGCACGCTTGAAAGACCTGCCTAGAGACAAGTTGGAAGGTCCCTTATCAAGTGATCTCTGTGATGAACACTGCTGTTAAATGTGGAGGTTTGCCACAATGGATCCATGCATCTCAAAGGAAAAATGTGAAGACTGCAGATGAAGAATTGGTGACTACAACTGCTGGTTTACATTGTCAAACTTGAGTTCACTGGGTGGAGCCAGAGGGGCGTGGTGAAGATCAAGAACAAGAAGACCTCAATCAGATTCAAAATCAAGAACAAGAACAGACAGCTCAGATAGGATGTCAATAAACTTGGAAACAAGGAGTGAAGCTGAAAATTGAGTTTCCAAAACCCTCGGAGGAAAATAGTTTCTTTTGGAAAGAAAGAATAAAATTGTTCATGGCATATACATGACTCATGTGGCAAGTGAAGATGAAGATGAGAAAGCACATCAAGGACATAGTGGCCTGAACCTGGGAGAGGTAGAAACAAGAGAAAACACAGAGACCACAGAAAATAGGAGAAGAACCAGAACAAGAGGAACAAGATTCTGACTACAGTGAAAGTGAACAATCAGCAGTCAAAAGATTAGCAAGTGTAAGAGTGCCAAATAGAAATTATGCATCTCCTGTATGGTCCTATCTAGCGGAGGATGATGAACCGTAAGTCACTGAATTTACAGATGGCCAAGTTACTTTTGAAGACGAAATCGCAATGAACATTGATAAATTAACTTGAAAAAGACCGATATTGAATAACTTCCTGAACTGAATTTTGAGAGTGAATATTTTGAGATTTTTTAATTTTTCCTTTAGGGTTACACGGTATTCATAGTCATAGTCTAGTTTGTTTTGTGCTGTGGGTATTCAGTTGAAGATAAAAGTGTTTCTTTTAATTTACAATTTATGGACTAATTCAATGACCTGAACTTAAAAAACGTAAGTTTTCTTGGAAGTTTTTTAATTTCAGATTTTGCACCTCATATTTACCTGTGGATTTTTCACTTTTTTGAATTTTGTTTATAGACTTGACAGCAGAAGTATGGCAATTAGCAAACAAAGACACTGTTCAATTTTAATGATAGTCTTAATGATTAGAATAGTATATTTTTAGTTGGTTTACTGTTGTGTTTAATTTCACCAGTGGGTATGATTCACCTACAAATGAGAAGGTAGAGTTAACTACCACATATTCTATCTGACACAAGTTTAACACATAAATAAATATTATTTGGGAAATTTTAAAGAGAGTATTTATTCAAATGTATTGTCTGATAATTCGAGTATTATGAGAGTCAGTAATTGTTACATTTGCACATTTCTTCCAATTGTATCTCATAGTGGTAACATATATACAGCTTCCCCTGACCTATTCTTTATCCTGTAATGTTTTTGTTTATTTTTTCCTGGAACAAGAATTTCTACAACCTTACCTTACGGTCTACAGCAACTCCTTGGAAGGTCTTCCTGAAACTGAAGATTTAAAAACGTATTCCAATAATTTTAGACTAATTAAGCAATCTAATTAAAAATCTAAAAAAAGATTTAAACAAACTTGTGGGTCAATTGAGTGATGTACAGTGTGAATTTATTCAAGAATACAATGAGAGAAAGGTGAAAATTAGTAGGAAGTAGGATGAAACAAAACAAATTGAGTTGAAAGAAGAGGCTGGGAAGAAATGCAACACAGACTCAAAGTGGAGCAAAAAAGGAAGGGAGTAACGTGTATGGTATGTGGGAAATCTCAGACAGAGGAGTTGGTTGAAGTGGTTGGTCAGATAGAGTATACTGTGAGTTGTATAGTTGATCATATGCTTTTGACTGGTGAAGAACCAATTCTGAGAGGAATGTAATATGTTTGTGGTAAGACTGCCTAGTTTAACCTCCCACATAATTGGGTGTAAAGCTGCTATCTTGCTCTAGTCTTCCTGCGTGTTTATCATGTGAATGAGATGAGTGGAAGGAGTGATACTAGGCTTAGAAGAGCAAAACATGGATTTGGATAAGTATTGTTGGATGCGTTTGGTGTTTTGATTCCTCCGACTGGTTTGACTTTGAATGATGTGAAGGTTAAAATGCTGTCTGCATTAGTTGATCGCTTAAGAACTTATACTGCTGGTGCATTAACTCAAATTAATGAGGAGCTAAAGGCTATGCATGCAATGGTGAAGCTAAATGGCCTTGCATTAGATATTGTTCTTATGAAGAGGAGGATGTCTGTCGTGCATGGAGGGTTTAACAGTGCTTCACTTTTATACTAGATAGTAGCAGGTTTATTAATAATTATATCATTAACATCACTAATATTTCGCATAAGGCAAATGTTCTTGAAGAACAAGGGCTGTAGGAATCAGTTAGTCCATGGTTCAGCGACATTGGAAAGGGTTTTACAAAGATTGGTGAATGGTTTGATAGTATTGGTGGGGGTGTGCCTCAGAAAATACTAACCCCACTAACTTTTATTCTCTTATGTATAATTGGTCTCATTCATTTGATTAAATTTAGTGAACTAATTTGTATCAAAAGGGGTTGAAAAAAGGTGTCAGCAATAAAAAAGAGATGATCTTGCGTTAGAGAACATTAAGGCTCTTGCTTATGAAGATCTTGGAAGAATTGTGGCGCAAAAGGCAGAAGACATTAAAGGCTGTTGTAAATAAAGAACAGTGGGATTTGTGATGATTGATTAATCAGTCAGAGGGGGGATTCGAAAAAAGATATTTTTCATTTAACAAATCATTTCCGCTTAGCATAAAAAATGTTTTGCATCAAAAACAATTTTGCTGTGACATGCAGAATTTTGGATTATGTAGATAGGTCACAATAGGCCCAAACTAGGCCTGACTCCATCTTGCATTTCTACGCATGTATGTGTGTTTTTATTTCTCATCTCCTCGCACGCAGCAAAATCTGCACTTGTGAACTGCTCTGTATTGACATGTTGTTCTTGAAGAACTATGCGAAAGGTTCTTCCCTTCTATTTTAACAATTCAAGGTCCTTTCTGTCTGTGCTTCTGGAAGGCCTTTTATCCAATAAGCTTGTAGTTGTTTTGCGTCTACCTAGATTTGTACTATCACATGCGTTGATGTTAGGTAAGTAGGGATTCATTATTTTATTTAGTTCAATATTATTGCATATTGCTGTACTGTTATCGGTTGAACCTATGAAACATATTATTCATTTTATGGTGACTTTGTAACTTTTGCTTTTGTATCTTGTTAAAATAAAATTTCATTTTTGGAGCTGAGCCAGTCTGGTTTGTGCAGACTCCGAGAGCGGACCCTTGTTAGTCTGTCTCTTGCTTAGGACTTAGAATATTTTTCCCTGAGACTTGACTTCATGTCATACCTCTCTGCTGCATTTGACTGACCCTTGTGCTAATTCCCTATATTGATTTACTATGCATTTGACTAATCAACATTTTTGCCTTCTGTAAAGAAGTATAATTATTTAATAAACCTTCGTGGTTTCTAACTTTTACTCATCTCAAGAAAGCTTATTTGATTGACTGTGCTGATGTATTTACTGTCATTCTAACTCTTTAGGGACTCATTTCTTTATATGTTCTTGAGGACAACACTGTCCTTGAGCCTGCAAGGGCTCGTTAACTTAGAATATCAGATAAGATAGCATTAACAGTGTACTGCATTTTTTCCCAAGCACTAAACGCTGTCCTGCTGGAACGGGAAGTGTTGAATATTTCTGAACTCAACTTGTTTTTTTTAAATAGAATAACCAATGGTATTCATCTTCTGATACACTAAGTTCACCACCTGATCAGAAAAGATAAAGCAGGAGTTGGGTTGAAACAAAAATACAAGAATGAAGATGTACTTTCTGCTCAGTGGCATCAAAGACGATCCACACAGGAGTGATAGCAAGAAATTAAGGGATACCATTCAGCTCCTGATGTTCAGCAGAAGATTCTGAGAAAATTAGTTGATCAGATGTATTTTGAGGCCAATGGCACATCATTCAGGTAAAGACATTGAATACCTTGTACTGACTGAACCAGCCCTTTAAAAAGATAATCTAAACTTGTTTCAGTATGAAGTACCAATATTCACTCCTGGACACTCCCAGCTACAAAGTAGGGGTGGGTGGAACTTGTGCAGTTTCATTACGAGGAATTCCTTTGTTACATGAAAACTCTGCGAGATTCTGCAGAGTACAGCAAACAGGCAGAATTAGGCATATTGTGCTGATTTTTAGCACCGGGAGCTTGTTCTGTGCTGAAAAATCAGTGTGAACGGCACCATGTGGCATGCCAGAGGTCGATGCTTCTCAAGTTGATTACGCTGCAGCTCGAGTAGATTTTCTACTTGAGCGTCAGCATAGGGGAAATCTCCCTGGGTGACCTACTAGTGACTGAAAACCGTGCTAGGGGATGCCAAGTCTTGCTCGCGCTCATGAACTTACTACTGGAGAGCCATGGTGAGTAAAAACTCTCCGTATTAGACGAAACTGTAGCTCCGTTACAGACTATAAATCAGAAGCACAGATTTTGGCCACTAACCTGAGAGAGCGTGGCTACCCAGAACGTCAGATTAGTACTTCCATGAAAAGAGCAAGGAATAACCCATGTGAAGCCCTCCTAGAGGTCAACACCAAGCCCCTTGCCGACACCCTGACCTGTGTGACATCATTCAATCCTGAATCTAACAGAATAAAACGCATTGTTAAAAAACATTGGAACATACTTAACACGGGAGACCTACAGATCCCTGCCCCTAGATTTGCATTTAGACGCACCAGAAATCTCAAGGACATCTTGATCAACACCGCCCGAAACACACACACCATACAGACCAAAGACAACTTTGGGATTTGCCTCCAGTCACCGGCCACTACCCGTGTGGTTCATGTACAGTGTGTCGCTTCACCATTACCACTAAAGAAGTGTCCTTACGGAAACCTTTCAATGGAAAATGAATAGACACACCAATTGCAATACTACGCACTGTATATATATATGATCACCTGCACCTGTAGCCTGCACTATGTAGGCATGACATTACGGATGGCTAAAATTCACATCACAGAGCACAGGAGTAACATCCGATGCCAGAGGGTTGCGACCAAGATGTACACACATTTCAAGGACCATAAACATTCCCCTGATTACATCAAATGGCTGATATTGGAAGCACACCCACAGATCACGCACAAAGCTCTATTCAAGATTGAACAGAGATGGGTCCACAGACTATCCACTGACAGCAGGGGACTCAATGATGACATTCCCTGGGCCAGTTTAGCTAACTCATGATTTCCACTGCAGAAAAGGATTGTCTGCATGAGTGAGCGATACTTATTACAGGGTTAGTGAGTTTCTAATGACCCAAGAATGGTCCAAGATTCCCGCTGCTATCTCGCACACATATCTTCTTATACTCAAGTGGGCATTTTTGATTACCATCGCACCCTGAGCGGGTTTAGATAATGTGTTAGTCAACTCAACTTTAGTGAAAGATGGCGACTATTTATCTATAGTATTCATCATGACTGAGACTGAGCTAAAATGGCCGGCCCCCCGCACCCCCTTTTTTGGACACAGTGGTCCTTATTTACATTACCTTCACGAATCGCACGCGATACTTACCTCTGCGCACACTGTCTACATCAGACAAGGACACTCAGTGACAAATATGAACATCATATTTTCATAGGTCTGTATTACTAATTACATTGGGAATATATGAGCTCACACCTAACTCGACCAACAGTCTTAGATGGCTACTTTCCATCCATTTCGCACTAGAACACAGACTAGGCCAATTAAATTGAATATTAAAAATTCATGAGTTTACACTTGATTTGATCAATAGTTTTAGATGGCTACTTTCCACCTATTCCGCACCATAACAAAGACTAGGCCAAGATGGCCGCCATTTTTCACAAAAGTTGTCCTTCTTTGAATTACTGCCATGTATAGCATGTGACGCATATCCCCGCCCACTCCGTCCCCATGGCATCGGCGTGGTATAACTTGGGACCAGTTCTGACAGCCCATTCCACCCAATTCCGGCGGCAAGGGTAGGTGAGCCTGCACACAATCTTTGGATTTTCGGTATAGGACAATGGGACACGTCCACCAGCCCACAGTGTATGGTGCTATTTTACATTGGCCTTGGGGGGCTGAGATCTCTAGGTGCTCTCCATGACCGTTGGTGCGCTGGCACTTTAGGCAGCACCCGAGGATTGACTACTCACCGAGTGTCTTGTTGGCTTTGTGTCCCTTGTGAGCTTGCCTTTGTGTGGGACACACTGAGAGGGTATTGGCAATCCACCCCGCTATCTCCTCTCCTCCTCCATGTTATAACACTGTTCCCATGTGAGCACTTACGGATGGATATTGATTCATTCACTTACCGATCCCCATTTATCTTTCTTTATTTATTTATTTTCTTTCAACAGGACACTAATTGTTGGTGTCCATTTTATTCCGTCGGAAATTGATGAGGTCAAACTATTTAGGCCCTTAGGTGAGCATTCCCACAACAATATGCTCCACTGCTGCTTTGCTCATGTTTTTATGTTGTATTTGGTTTTAAAACACCTAGTGCTTGGTCCTCTCACTATATACAGCACCTAGACACTATAACTGCGTGAGACATCACTTGTATATGCACGCCCTCTAATATGTTGTGTACTATGGTCACCAAGGCGTATAAGGCACATTATGAATGTCGAGTAAACATACTGCTATTATAATATCTGTCCTTTTTCTGACCTAGGTTCCGTGACATCAGTGGGACATTGCCCACTATATTACGATGTGGGAGGTAGGTTTCCCCCCTCTCATTTTGTGTAGATAAAATTTGATTCCCTGGTCCTGATGAATTGCTCATGATCTTACTGACAACAGAGGCAAAAAACATGTCGATCGAATGAGAGTAGGACTTAGGCATCTAGGCACTTAACCCCTAGCTTTATGCCACTCTATTGACTTTTAATCAGGCAATTTACCTACCAGAATAAATACAATTCAAGGAATAATTGACCTGTTTTAACTCACTTACACTACATCGACACTACTGGGCCCCTCACCCCCACTGCACCAAACGGCAGGGACAAAAGATCTCCGACAAAGAGCCCCATTTATGGGAGCCCGTCAGGCATTGCAGCACCAGCCTGACGAGGAGCAAGCCCAAATGATGAAGCATGACACCTAGCTTGCTTGGTGTGTGAGGGCTCCAGTTCCGAAGAGGGATCCCCCCCTCTCACTTTTAATAATAGGATTCACTTACGGTACCTACATATCGAACCTAGCACTCGCTGACATTATATGTCTCCTCACCCTTAGGAACTGCATACCTATCTTTATAAACATTGCCTTGGGCACGTATGCTGGACCTGAAAAAAAGCCCTATTGTCCCTCTTCTTATTGTTATAGAGTAAAAACTCTGCCATGCGACGGTTGGCAGAATTTGGCCAGAACTCCACATTACATGCATAACGCAGAGGGACCAAAATTCCACCATCTTCGCTGGTGGAGCAGAATTTATCATACACCCCTAATAGAAAGATAGGCAGGGCCATTACCGGGCAGGAAGGCTAATAAGGGAATATTAGATTGTAGTCAATAAAGAAAAGACTGCTTAGATGACAATTACACGATTCTTTAACTTGTGTTATTTCTGAAAGACCTGGGTCACTGCATAAGGTGTCTAATATAAATATGTTTTCTTTGTTTGAAAATAGAGTTTTGTATGTAGTGTTTAGGTAATAAATAAGATACAAGGACAACAGTGGTATCATATTTGAAACAACAGAGAAATAGGTTGGCAATAAAAGTATTGACAGAAGTAATTGCACACCAATTCTGATGCATTGGTCCTCCATTTACAAATTCTTCCTAATGTATGATTCTCAGAAAAATACTAGTAAAATGGATTGCTAGTAAGAGGTATGGCTTATGACCTACTATTGAAATCAACAAAAAACAGCATGGAGTCATCAGAATTAGAACCCTACCTCTCTAAGGCATCTATGAAGTTGTTTGCATCGGAGTCTTACTTCTGTGTGGCTTCTCTACATTCATTGTCATCAGAACATTATCTCTCTAGAGTCTTCTTAGAGTTATCAGCATCAGGTTCTAACCTGTCTGGATCTTCTCTACATCTGTTGACATCAAAGGTCTTCTTCTCTAGTCCATTTGTATAATTGATGGCATCAGAATCCTACCTCCTTAAGGCCTCGCTAGAGTTCATTGAAGTTTGAGACATAGCACTCATAATAATAAATACAACCAATGTATGTCAATCTACATGTAAGAATTTATTAGGTGTTTGTATCAGTTTTGACAATAATTTAGTTGACACTTGTTTCACATGGGCCGATACTTTCCCCAGGTGCTTTTTCAAGGTTTAGTATAGTTGGCATAAAATAAGATATGAGTAACACACAATGTCAAGTGATCCCACACTCCGGTGCAATCCACTGATGCTACTGGAAGGACTGCACTGAAGGATAAGTGTCTGATATTGGAATATGTGGGCAATATGGGTATCAACCAAGTTCCTGAATTTAGTTAACACAAATTTTTATGAGACAGACATTAAAAAGACCCAATGTGTTGGAAAAATAACTCAAACTCTGAGAATCTCAGGAAAAAGTTAAATGTGTATTTTGTCAATTTCCCACACTGAAGGGGCACATTTTCAGTAACCACATATGGTTTCAGACCTCCCACTATGACCGATCTCCCATTTCAGATTTTTCTCCTGAAGCGTTTCCTTCGACGGTCAGGGCAGCCACCTCGTGGAGAAACTTCAACCCTCGTGGTGGTCACCTTTATACAGAGAACCATCCACAGCCAGTAGTAATCTCTACCATGTAGGTAGATGGAAGGGGGCGTCCTATTAAAACGCATACACAGGGGCTCTTTGTCCTTAAATAGGTATCACATTTGGCATTTCTAGGTGCCATATTTCACAGAGATATCTGTTACAGAAATATCTCAAATGCTGAATATCTGGGTGAGAAGGTGCTCTGCAACTAGAGCCCATTCAATGTTAATGTATATTTTTAATTTTGGTCCTCATATAAGAAGCTGTTTCATGTAACATTTAGGTGTGCCCCACTTTCTCTTTTAGATGTGTGCCCTAAACTTACCATAAAAACTCTTATTTAATTTTAAAGCACCAGCATCTTGGGGATTGGACAAGAAAAGTATCTATTTTCACACCTGTTAATAAACACATCATGTTTCCAAATATGATTACATACAAACAGAAAGAACGTTACCATTCTCATTTTAGAAAAATTTACAAGACCGTCTTCTGTAAAATTTGGGGTTCCTTCTTCTATAAATGCGAGATCCGTTAAATACATTCCAAGATATGGGACGCAAGGAGGGTTGCAGCTGTAGTGAGAAAGAAAACATTTAATTGCACTGGAGAACTTACCCTTTAAATAGGTACACAATTTGTTAAGGTTTCAAATTACTCGTCAAACCTAGGACCTACAATTTTATGAACTGACTTCAAAGTACAGGCATCAGTCTACCCAAGCTGTTAAAAGTGTGCTTTACATTTCAAAAGAAAAATAAGAAAGGTGATTATTATATTCAGCACAGGATGACTAGAGGTGTGGGTGGGAATGGATGGCAGAACGGCAGAAGTCTCACCACACTAGGAGTGGCTTCAGAACACCATGATATCCAGAGTAAAGAGTAGGATTCATAGACAGACGTGGAGGTCCTAATGTGCATCCAGAAAACCAGTTGAGATGCATGCACTGTGGTAAAAAAAACCCTGGAGACCTTATTATCCATTAGGGCAATCTCAAAACTTCACAAAAAGATATGAAGCTTAGTGCCCGCACAGAATGCAAAGATATGGAATTGTCTGCTGAAATCAACAGGCTAGAAACTGATTTTATGCCATTAATGGCTGACAACATACAACATTCTCCTCCCCTGCACCCTTTCTACATGGAATGCCCCTCCCAGAAAGACCCTGAGAACCACTATTGACCTAAAAAATGCCTTGTCTGAAATTTTCAAGAACATGGTCCTTTCCATTGCTGCCATGCAAGATGCAAATTTATAACCTGCCTTACCTCTGCAAAAACGTAGCTTTTACACTGGACACTCTTGCCCCTCCACTTGTATTCTTATTAAGTTAATATTAAGTGCCAAGCAAGTAACTCCGAAAAAATGAAGGTATCATCCATCAGAAGATATACTTGGACAACTGGCATATACAAAAACCTGTCTACAAAAAGCGTCTGTGACAAGGAAATTGCTCATTCATTACAAGCAAACTAGATAGCGCTCAAAATCACCCAAAAAGGTTTCTAGATGTTGAAAAGAACAGTCCTCTACTCCCAAAACCAGTTCAATGGGTCAGGATATAAGGAATTTTCCAATTACTTTCCTAATAAAATCACAACACTGAGAAATGAAAGAGACATTCAGGCAAACAATGTCTCAATAATCACTCCAAGGGCCATTTCAGCCACTGTGAACTGAAATTTACATTATACTACTGAGCGAATTCCTCCAGCCATGATCAAGATCTGTAGGGATGGCTATGCACCTTTCTAGATGCCCTGCAAAAATGTTTCTCTACCAAATCGTATTGTACCCGACCCTGTGAAAATTGATTGTGTATGTCTTTGCAATGAGTTCTCTTTGACTAGTTTTAATGTTTGACTGATCTTCAGCGTTTAGCACTCTAGGCTATGTTATCCTCCTTATTATTCTACATAAACGTAAAGGTGTAAAAGACACTTTGCTAAATGTGTTCTGTTATAACCTCTCAAACCTATTTCAGCAAGAAAAGATTGGTCATCTTCACTTCTGAACTCATACCCTCAGCTTTAGCTGTACAAAAGGTTTGATCATAGCCCCCATTGTGTTCAACTTAATCGCTGAACCACTAGGCGAACTTCTGTAGAGGCACAGTGTATCTTCTCACCAGTATTCAGTTGACACCCAGCGAGACACTTACCACTTGTTTATCTGCATTGAAGACATGGCTGAAAATCAACTGGGTGAGCTGAATTCTCAAAGAAAACAGAATCCTTATTGTATTGCCTTCAAAGAACAGTAAACTACCAACAATGCACATTAAACGTCTTGATATCTTGCTTATAAAGAAGAAGCAGTTGTGACCAATACACTGAATTTCTGCTATTTTCATAGAATGTAAAACCATGCTTAATATTTTTTGAAACAGTCCCATATTTATGTGTGGTTCCATACAAACATGTGGTTTATTGTTCATCAGGTTCTTGATATATTTTTATCTTAGTCAATTAAATAGTATGGCCTTCATGCATGGCAATATCATTGCATGTCTTTATTTCTTTGGTATGTTATGACTAGTATGCTGGTGTGTTGTTACATCCTTAGCTTTTATAATGAATATGTTTCTTTGGCAACACATTTCAAACTTGACATGAGCCACTGATAAGTTCAGAACCAAGTAAGGCTTTTATAAGGAAGCCTTTCCGAATAGAATTGAAATACAATGGGTATCTCTTCTGCAAAATCCGTGGATTTCATACAAGACTCATCATAGACATGCACATCAAGGCAGTAGAAAAAAACACAAATTATCATCTATTAATGGTCTTATCTTTATAACATAAGCCAATCTTTCTACATATCAGATCTAAAGATCTTAGTCATGGTTATATCTGGTCACATCTAGAACTGATGGTAATGCTCTACTAATAGGCCTCCCTAAGAGCCATTACAAGCAATCAACGACCCTGCTTCTTCCATACCTCTAGAAGGAGGAAAGTTGACCACAACAACCAAGCTTCTCCTGGCTGAATTGGTTACATATAAATGTACAAAGCACCTACAAGACTGCTTGCATCATGAACAAGTACAAGGAATGACAACTGGATATTACAAACTTTCTAGTGAGCCCCATTTACCACCAGCTTTGATGTTCTCATCTATTAAAAAAGTTTCACAATGAAGTGACTTTCTCAGGCAAAGGCCCAAAGCCTGGAATTCCCTCCCACCATACGAATGCCATCCTCATTTACAATGCTTAAAGCTACCCTAAAGAAGTATATACTGTTCACCCTATAAATCTAAATCCTTTGTAAACCAGACCTATGTACTTGGTGTAATGCTTGACAAATATATCAATTTCCTGTATATGCTAATCTGTGCAATGGCACCCTTTGCTGAGGGTGAAGGCTGTACTATACAAACATTAATAAGTAAATACAGAAGTAGGAGTCTGATAGAACACAATAATGGCAGCCTGGAATTTACGGCATTTCCATGATATAAATGCACTGAAATAAAGTTATTAGCCAGAGACACATTAGAAGCTAGGTCCTTTTTTAAGAAACTCTCTGTAGAGTTATTCTCACAACCCTTGTAAACCTTTGAAAATACACTGTAAAACATCATGGTCAAAGTGCACTACTAGACCTATCATAACAAGGGATGATAAACAGCCCCTTTCTATTGACATTAGCGGGGCAACCTCCAAATGCATAACAGTTGAATAACTCACATGAACGCCATTGAAACTGGAGTTGGGATATTTAAAAGGGTCTCTTGTTCTAAGCATTTCTTGAAATGAATGAAGATAACTATATGTGATAAATGCCCAGAGTTTACTGGAGACTGTCACTGTCAGAGGATGACCGCAAAATCCTGCCGTGGGCTAAGGTCTGATTCTTATGAAAAAGATGTGGTCAAGCCTATGAAATACTCTTCTCAAGATGGTAGATTGTCCAGAAAACTCTACTGCAGGTTCTGTTAGATATGGGATTTCTGGTTGGCTAGGGCTTGCGCCTAAGCCAGGCAAAAACCACCACTCTTCTTCAGGACAAGGGAGTTACACACTGATGATAACCCCTGCTCACCCCCTTGGTAGCTTGGCACGAGCAGTCAGGCTTATCTCAGAGGCAATGTGTAAAGCGTTTGCGCAACACACACACACACAGCAGCAACACACTAGGCACACTACAAAAGGAACTCCACACAAGGTTATATAAAAAATAGCCTTTGTATTGTCATAAAACACATTAGAAACATAATCACACATTTATACTGTGCCAACTGGCACTAGGCAATATTCACAGGGGATTATATACAGGACCAGGCCAATCTGGCCACGGTTAGAACCATCAGAACAGGTAAGTAAATGCAAAACACAACCAGTAACTACTGGTACCATAATGACCTAAGCATTATCACATTAGCATTATACACCATCCTAAAATATAATAGTAATGCATTAGGCATTAAATCACATTAGGCCCAAACCTCATTAGCATAAACATATTACGCATTGGGCATCACCAGCATAAACACATTATGCATAGGTATCACATGGGGCATAAATATTTGCATTAGGCATCATATTAGCATAAACACATTATGCAATCATCATATTAGGCGTAAACACATAAAGAAACATCCATATAAGCCTAACCACATGATGCCACCTCTGCGGGCATTATCTTAGGGCCTTGCGCCCTACCGACACACAGGTATCCACAATGACCCCCCAGGCCAACTGGCCTTTCACTGGGGCTCAAATGCCCTTTTGTCCCAAATATCAGGGCTTCTAGAGGGGCCTTCCAGTTATCCCTCTGGCTGCCAATGCAGCAAGAACCACGGTGCGCAATTGTGCAGGGGCGTGGGGTGCAACTCACCCTTTCCTTAATAACAGAGAATGGCCCCAAAACATTGCAGCTGCCCGCAACTGCGGCGCAGCTGTGAGTGAAACAAAGCACTGGCACTACGGGGCCCCAGGGAACACTGACAAGGCTCCAGGCACCGGCAATGTGCCTCGGTGGAGCCAAAATTGACCCCAAAGAGAAACTGGCACTGACTGTGCTTTGAAAGCCCCACTGGGGACTCTATAATTACAATTGCCCCCAACAACATGGCAGTGGCCCGTGAACTGGTGGGGCCGCTGCTCTGCAGGATTTGGCACAATCGTTGCAGCTGCCCACTGTCAGGCGGGGTAGCTGTGGCAATTTACACCGGCAATGTGCCTTGATGGGCACCAACAATGCCCTACTTGAGCCCCCACTCACCGGGGCTCTTTGGTGGACTTCACCAGGGCCCTCCCCTGGGACGCGGGTCGTCACAGGCTGCAGTTGTGCAGCACAGCCACTGCCTCCTCACCTTCACCCGACGGGCAGGGCATGGAGCGAGTCTCCGGCGGCTCTCTCACTTCACCTCGGCATACGCGGGGCTTCCCTCAGCTCACGGGAGCCCGGCTTGGCATTTGCTGACTTCGGGCCGGCTCGGCAGGCCCGCCCACCTCCAGGCAAGGTTGCCT
Source organism: Triturus cristatus (assembly GCF_964204655.1). NCBI lineage: Eukaryota > Metazoa > Chordata > Amphibia > Caudata > Salamandridae > Triturus > Triturus cristatus. The sequence continues at coordinate 513,139,837 of NC_140581.1, read as the reverse complement.
GGTTTCCGCGTCTTCGGTGCTCCTTCTTCTCGGGCCGCGGCGGTGACTTCCTTTCAGATCTCGGCGGCGGCAATGCGGGGTGGGCACCCACCAGCGAAAACCAGCATAAATCAGCGGGGTGGGCTCCCGCTCGATAAGCACCAATATAGGGGAATCCCCATGTCGGGATTCCCTCGAGACAAGTCCCAGCTCCGCGCTGTGAATATCCAGCGCTCTTCTCCAGGGAGCAAAACTTCAGCGCTCACCAGGATAAAAATAAATCGCTCTTCAGCAATAAAGATATAGCGCTCCCAAGGCGCTTAGTCCAAAGTCCAGGGGGACAAAGGCTTGGCTCAGGGAGGCAAGCACACAGGGCCCTCCAGCAGGGAGGCAAACCCGCATGGCGGTTCCTCCTGGGCCCCAGCAGCAGCAAGCCCCATCAAGTTCAGGAACAGCACAAAAACATGGGGTCACAGCCTCTAACTTTATAGCACTTTTCCCCTTTCTCTGCACCAGCACAGGGCTTGGGGAACCAGCAAAAACTGGTTCTGGAGCACTCTGTTTACCAGGCTCCTCTTCCCTAATGTTAGGTGGGGGCTCGTCATCAGACACACCACAGGGGGCGGAGCCAGCATTCACTAGGGCAGGCACCATCCTATTCTGGGAGCAGGGACTTCTCCCACCACTCCAAATGCAGATGTCCCATTGAGCCTAGTGCTGACTCACCCTGCCCCTCCTGGAGCCACACACACCTCCTAGCCCCTGTCACTCAAAAGCTAGACATGCAATTCACATCAGGCAGGCAGACACATAGCACACAGAAATGGCAACTTCTAAAATTGACATTCCTAAAATAGTTATAATAAATCTGCACACACCATTGCGTATCATTTATCATTACTATTTCAAACATACCAAACTTGATCATGTTGTGCCTCTCATATCAGGAACTACCACTGAAACACTGATCAGGGAATGCCCAATGCATTCCTATGGAAGGGCAGCCCCACAGTAGTGAGAAACCAAAATGGCTGTTTTTCACTACCAGGACATGTCACACGCTTAAGGTACATGTCCTATCTTTTACCTACAATGCACCCTGCCCATAGGGCTAGCTAGGGCCTACCTTAGGGGCGACTGACATGCAGTAAAAGGGGGGTCACAGACATGGCACACACTTTAGGTGCCATGTCACAGCAGCAGTCACACTGCGTGCACAGGCCCTGCAATGGCAGAGGCCCGAGACAGGTTTGAAAGGCTACTTTGGTGGGTGGCGCAATCAGCGCTGCAAGCCCACTAGTAGCATTAAATTTACCAGCCCTGAGTATATGAGATACCACTTTACAAGGGACTGACAGGTAAATTAAATAGGCCAAACAGGTGCAGACCAATCTTACCATATTTAACACAGAGAGCACACGCACTTTACACTGAATAGTAGTGCTAAAGTGCCCAGAGTCCTAAAACCACCAACACCATGTCAGAAAAAAGGCTAGGAGAAAGGCAAAAGGTTTAGGGATGACCCTGCAAAAAGGGCCAAGGTACACAAGGTTCCAACTCCAAGATGAAGCATTAATCTTTCCTGTGATGCAGGTTCCTGACTGAACTAAGACTCTGTCTTAGCTCTACAGGGTTTGCTTTCCCACTCATGGGTGCCTGAACTTAGTTTGGAGCATCAATGGTTGAATGTGAAAGTCCAGGTTGCTGTAGCACCACTCGACCACACGACCCCACTCAGCACATAGTTGATGTGGTGTTCTTGCTTCCTGGTTTAATAACAGTCCCCGAGAAAGGGGTCAGGGACACAGAAGCAATTCGTTCTTTAGAATATCACGCACAAGTTCTGTACTAAGAGAAAATGCACTTTATATTGTTTTAACTGTCTTATCTTGCTGCTTAGCACAACATAACCACCCAGGATATTATTAAAGCATTACTTATGCACATCACTAACAATGAGAATACTGTGAATGTTTCTACCATAGTCAAAATGTATTTGGGCAACCTAGCACCCTAAAGCCTAATTATGTGTGCCTAACTTGCATCCAGAGGGCCTAATTTATGAGGTTTTGGCGTAGGGCAGTGCAGCAAGGAATCTTGCGGCACTGCCCTACGGCAAAACAAAAAGGCAGGAATGTGCTGTATCTATAAGATACAGCACATTCCTGTCCTTTTCTCCTGCGCTGGCACACAATGGGCAGCCATGCGCCAACGCAGGCTCCCTTGCACCATGGTGCAAGGGTGCCTGCGCTGCGGGGCTGGTTGATTTTGTGCAACCTTCCAGCACAAAATCAATCACAAGAGGCGATTTCCTATTGGAAAGCACGAGGAGAAATGAAAACATTTCTACTTGTTGAGACTCCATAACGCCACCCCTGGGGTGGAGTTAGGATCTGACACATTCCCAGGTTTACGATGCCTCGTAAATCTGGGAATGCTTCAGGTTCCATGGGTGTTACGTAGAAACACACACAGCAACATCCATGGAACACTCCTTTCACACAGTTTTCTGCGTGAAAGGGGCACATATTTATAAGGCCAGGAAGAGCCACGTAAAGTGGCTTTACGTGGCCATGTAAATATGCCATGGCACATTGCGCCACCGGAACGTCAAAAGTGCCAGTATGGCCTCATAAATGAGGCCCAGAGTTTCTTATGATTCAGGGCACTGCATACCGGTCTACACCAAGAAGCTGTAGTTAACAGAAGCTGGGAGAGTGTGTTCCCTTAGAAAGAAAACAAATATCAGCTGGGCTCAGCTCCTCTCCTCGCATTCTTGGCTCGGTATCAGCTCTCAGCGTAGGACTGGTTGATGCAGTCAGAATCTCTGGCAGTATCTTGTGTAATAACCTGTGCGAAGGACCTTCAATTACAATGCCCACTTGATGAGCCTTTTATACTGCTAATCATCGATCTCATCTTAAATGGATAGTTTTTGAGAAATTGCTGACATAACCCGTCCATTAGTAGAACCAAATATGATAAAAATATGTAAATGGAGACTATGTTGTTCATATTGTTGTTATTAACTGACCTTGGCATATAGATAACAAAGCACTTATCCCAGACTGATGTTGCCTTAGGTGTCCTATCGATGTCATTGTCAGGATGACTTGACACCTACACAAGTTTCAGGAATTGGAAAATATAAGGAAAGACATCATCTACGTCAGAGATAGACACGCTGATGATCAGGCAGAAAATGGGGTCTTGACTTGCTCAAAATAGAGTATGGCCATAGGGTCTTTAGATCAGTAACTATATGTCAAAATTTGAGTCCAGAGCCTACCGGAGACTGTCCATGTCTGCCAAAGACTGAAAAATCCAGCAGTAGGCAAAGGATGTCCAACGTGTTCTGATTCTCAGAAAAAAGATGTGGTCAAGCCAATGAAATGCTCTTCCAAAGATGGTGGATTGCCCAGAAAACTCTACTGAAGGTTTCAAATCCAAGATGAAGAATGAGTCTTTCCTGTGATGTTGGTTCCTGACGGAACAATAGAAGGAGGAAGTAGTCACAAGAGGAAGATGCTTTAGAATATATTCCTTCCATTTTTTCTCAACGTTCATCGCCTACTTGTTCCTGATTTTTGTCCTCGATTGTTGCTTCTTGTAGTGGGATTCCTCTGGGACTCTTCTTGTGGATTTCATTGGCCTGGTTGTTCTCTCTTTCTGGTGACAGGGAAAATGTGCAACATAAATCTCCACCCTCAATCAAGCATTAGGATATTGGCAAGTATATATTTTTTTACCTTACTGATTTTTCACCCCAACTGGGACCTTCTTAAAGAGACACAACACATTTCAAATATCTTATACTGTGCAGGCTGACTACATGGCTACTGGGAGAAGTCACTCATTCTGGCAATCAAGAAGGAAACATGAATTGCGTTCACCTTGTCTATTCCTTATATACTATAATCGAAAAAGAAGACTTGATATAATTGGATGATTGAAAAGTAAGTATTAAGCCTTTCCTTTCTCAGGAGTGGGTGTGCCTTGTAGGGTGTACTCAACAGGGTGTGGTGGGTTAAACACTGTCACTAAGTACCTAATCAAGAAAATAACAAATTAGCAATGTGCCTCCATCTTGTTTGAGTCTGCCAGTAAGGGCTCTCACTATCTGAAAAAGCACACATTATCAAAGCCAACAGATCTGGCTTTAATGTGGTACATTTTCACAAAAAGCATTTGTGCATGACAGTGTTTGCATGTGTTACCACATTAGCCAAAGCTATTGAGAGCAGTAGTGGTAACAATGGTAATGGTTATGGTGGTAATGGCAGTTTTAATTTTGGTGATGGTAATGGGGATGGTGATGGTTATGGTAATGGTGGTGTTAATGGCAATGTTGGTGATGATAACTAAGGTAGTGATAACAGTTGTAATAGAAATGGTGGTGATGGCAATGGTAGTGTTGGTAAATATTGTGGTAGTGGCTGTAGTAATGATGGTGATAGTGTTCGTAGTAATGTTTTGGCACACTATAACCTGTTAATAATTACCATTCAGGTTGGCTGTTCTGTGCTCCACATACCAAATAAGGTATCCGGGAAGTATGGCAAATGGGCTACAGGATACTCTGCACTGATAAGAAATGAGCCAGCTGCATGTGCACTTGAAAAGCTCCGAAACACATAGATGTGAAAATTAATAGCCTGGCAAATATGTAAGAGGAGCTGCTGGGGCTGGTTGAGGGTATAGTCTGAGATTGCTGTGAGTTGCAGTCAAATGCTATGAGTTGCAGTCAAGTGCTAAAAACGAGGAAGAGCAGAACACAGTATGACTATGAGCCACTGCAACAAGGAGGAAGATTAGAGCAGGAGCCAGTATGACTTAGCCACAGGGATGCAGTCACAAGGTAGGTGGGGCAGACTGGGACCACTATGAACACTCGTAACAAAAAGCATGTGCAATGCAATTGGTCTCGCATTTCTGAAAGTTTGAGCTATGGCGTTGCATCATTATTTGCAATGCTAATAACTCAAATGTTTAGTAATGTGAGACCTGTTGCATTGAAAATGCTTGCTAATGCTGTAGTAAAAAATTATTGGCGAGTCATACATACATACATGTAAATTTACCCACACATATACAAAAATATACACACTCACGTAGTTTAAAACAAAACAAATATTGGCAAAGGAAAGACAACAAAAGTGTGGATTCCCGTATTGTCCTTATTGCAGGGACAAAAGCCCTGGAAGTTCTATTAACAAAATGGTGCCTTACTTTAGGAAGTTGGGTGAGCTGTGTCAAGAAAGAGAAAGGCGTGGACACCATTATTAAAGTTGAAAGTGTTGTGCTGCGCTGCTTACGATAAAAAATTATAATATTGAAAATATAGAGTTTAGCAACCGGCGCCCAAAAAAAGAAAGGAGCGGCTCACTAAACTCAATTTTTTTCAGTATTGGAAGTTTTTTGTAAGCAGCACAACGTGCTGCCTTCATCTTTAAGCAGTTGACAGGCAGCCGCGTGCTTTGCTGCTTACTGAAAGCATATAACATTGAAAAAATAGAGTTTGGCGAGCTGCGCCATAAAAAAGAAAGGCGCAGCTCGCTAAACTCTATTTTTTTAATTGTACGCTTTTCGTAAGCAGCGCAGCATGCCGCCTGTGCCACGCTGCTTACGAAAAGCATAAAATATTGAAGAAATTGAGTTTGGTGAGCCGTGCCTTTTGTTGGAGTGGGGTGAGTTGTGCATTTTGAAAATAAAGGCGTGCGGCCACCATTGGCTGTATACTCTGTATAAATGAAAAGGTGCAAGTGGGGTGAGCCGCGCATTTTTTAAATATCAGGTGTGGCCGCCATTTCTAATAAAAATGAAGCGCTGGGGAAAAAAATTAAATGTTGCAAAAATAGAGTTGGGCGAGCTGCGCACAACAAAAGAAAAGTTGCGCTGCCGCCATTGTTAACATCTAGCAGTATCAGACTACAGGAGGTAGCCCATAAACCACAAGGAGACTAGGACAGTAATCTGTAACAAACAACAGTGTCTCAAACAAGGGTAGAATTAAATTAAATCCAAAAGAGGAGAAAACCAGGGAGACATTTTCTTGTGAAGATAAATTGTATTTCAATCAATAAACATGTTGGACATATTGGACTTCATATGTACAAGCACATGGAACGGTAGCACTGTGTTACATTGAATGGCATGTAACCTACAAGATACTGTGCACAAGTGCTCGTGAAGGATTGTGACGGCGCAAGTGACACGTGTCATTGTATATACAACAGTGGTGACGGGCGCAACAAGAAACAAGTGGGATTTAAAATTCTTTACATATTTAGGATTCCTAAGCAGTTAATGGCACACGAATACAAAAATTAAATGAGTGGGGTATCCATAAATGGGGCGCCAGAAGTTCTGAAGTGGGAGTCGATGGCGTTTTGGCCTGAAGAAGTGTTAGGCCATCATCAGGACCAGGTTACGGTTTATTTATATTGCAGTGCTAGGGATAGAAGGATACATACATTTCCATTTATATGCGTTCATGTGGTGGACCAAGAAAGACAGGTAGGTCAGAGTAAGAGCGTTTATTAAAGATTTTTGAGCCGAAAACAAGGGAAGGGGAGGAGGAAACATGTAATGGGCACTGCAAACAATTATCAAGTGACTAGGCTCAGATATGAAAGGTGTAAACCAGGGCGCCAGTTCCTGTACCGGAAGAGAATTTACTCAAGAATTAAAGGGATGGCTCTGTCCAAGGTGATACTGGGAAGGACCTGTAGAAACCTATGCGTGGGGAAAAGACAGGGTAAGGCGCGTTAGGGAGATGGGCGGGGGTGTGAGTGAATATGGGTACGTGACTGGTACACTTACTTTATAGATGCCAGAAGGGTCCAGGGTGGGGGTGCAAAGCATTGCTCCAATTTGGGAAACGGCTGCTGGTTGTACCACCTATGGAGTGAAAACAGGTGTTTTCAATGGGAGTGAAAAGAGAACTGGGGGAGGACCATGTTGTGCCTCCCGAGGAGCGCATACCGGTCGAGGTGGGGAAAGGGTACACGGAGAACGATTGCCGCAGGCGAGTGTACCATTGTTGACCAGGGACAACTCCTAACTCCAGTTGTGGTCAGGATGCCCAGAGGAAGGAGCAGAGGTCAAGGCCGCATCCGGGAAGCTGTGTGGAGGACGAGCGGGGGTGAGGCGGCAGTGGTGAGGAGGTCTGGAAGAGCAGAACAGAAACAGACTCCGTTTCCATGCGTGAAGGCAAGATAGTGTGATGTGAGGCCACGACGATGGCATCACACTATCCTGCCTTCGCGTATGGAAACGGACTCTGTCCCTGTTCCGCTTTTCCAGGCCTCCTCACCACTGCCACCTCGTTGTGGCCTCAGATCATGCTATCTTGCCTTCACGCATAGAAACGGACTCTGTTTCTGTTCTGCTCTTCCAGACCTCCTCACTACTGCCGCCTCACCCCCGCTTGTCCTCCACACAGCTTCCCGGATGCCGCCTTGACCTCTGCTCCTTCCTATTGGCATCCCGACCGCAACTGGAGTTAAGAGTTGTGCCTGGTCAGAAATGGTACACTCTCCTGCGGCAATCGTTCTCCGCGTCCCCTTTACCCGCCTCGACCGGTCTGCGCTCCGCGTCAGGTACGACCTGGTCCTCCCCCAGTTCTCTTTCCCCTTCAACTGAAAATGCCTGTTTTCACTCCATAGGTAGTACAACCAGAAGCCTTTTCGCACATTAGAGCAATGCTTTGCACCCCCATCCTGGACCCTTCTGGCATCTATTAAGTAAGTGTAACAGTCACGTGCCCACATTCACTCACACCCCCCGTTTCCCTAACGCGCCTTACCCTGTCTTTTCTCCACGCATAGGTTTATACAAGTCCTTCCCAGTATCACCTTGGACAGAGCCATCTCTTGAGTAAGTTCTCTTCCAGTACAGGAACTGGCGCCCTGGTTTACACCTTTCCTCTTTGAGCCTAGTTACGAGATAATTGTTTGCAGGGCCCATTACATGTTTCCTCCTCCCCTTCCCTTGTTTTGGGCTCAAAAATCTTTAATAAACTCTTTTACTCTGACCTACCTGTCTTTCTTGGACACCCACCTGAACGCATATATATATCTGGAAATGTATGTATCCTTCTATCTCCAGTACTGCAATGTAAATAAACGGTAACCTGGTCCTGATGATGGCCTAACACTTCTGCCGGCCGAAACGCCTTTGATTCCACAGTGGAACTCCTGGCGCCCCCAATTACGGATACCCCACTCATTTAATTTTTGTATTTGTGTACCATTAACTGCTTAGGTATCCTAAATATGTAAAGAATTTTAAATCCCACTTGTTTCTTGTTGCGCCCGTCAGCACCGCTGTACCAAATACGTCACGTGTTACTTGCGCCGTCACAATCCTTCACGAGCACTTGTGCACAGTATCTTGTAGGTTACATGACATTCAATGTTACGCAGTGCTACTGTTCAATGTGCTTGTACATATGAGGTCCAATATGTCCAAAATGTTTATTGATTGAAATGCAATTTATCTTCACGAGAAAATGTCTCCCTGATTTTCTCCCCTTTTGGATTTAATTCTTCGCAACTAATTGTGCCACATGTACATGACCTTTAAATAATCCCCTTGTTTGAGACACTGTTGTTTGTTACAGATTACTGCCCTAGTAGTCTCCTTGGGGTTTAGGGGCTACCTCCTGTAGTCTGATACTGCTTACTTTGAGCAACTGCCTGTTGCGAGAGGTTGTCCCACTTGGGACTCACTTAATTGATTTGTTCATACACCACCTGTGTAGCGTTCACACAGCATGGTCTCCATGGATACCCCTAACTTTTCAGACGAATATATACAAAGAATTCTCAGTGGACCCACCCTCCTTTCTTCTACAACCACCCCTCTTCCACAGGAGCAAGCTCCTCACAAATTCTACTTGACAGATTTGGAAAACTAAGAAAAAAACAAATCCGCACTGACCTACATGCCTGTATGCTTACGGAATACCTGAAATCCAACGTTATTCCTTTAGGGCTACAAATCCGTAAGGTCCCAGCTATCTTTACACAAGACCTCAAATTCAGGTCAGGATTCAGCCACCTGGCCACAACCTGTTCCAGACACTGGATAGTCTTGGGAATTGACACAGCTCTCTAACACAGCCGCAAGGAATTGGCAGAGATAGCCGAATTAGAAAAACTTATCTTGGAGGACAGTACCATTACAGATGCGAAATCCCTTTTGGATAAAATAAACACAACAATTTCTAACTTTGACACATCTGAACAAAACAAGAAAATAAATAAAATCCAAAAGGACATCCGAAATTACAACATTGAGCAGACCTATCCGTACCTGAGGGACGACTTCTATCACACACCCTTCCAACCTCCCAGAAAACAAAAGAATTTGGGAAGATTCCGTAATCATCAATAAGTATCCTTCTCTGACTCCTCAAACACCTCAGCTGAAGATTCCATCCCTGGAGAGGGCCCAAGTACCTCAAGACCACAGAGAGTCCAACAACCAAGACCCCAACCATTGCTCCCAGTCGGTTTTTTAGACACAAACCGAGGCAGAGGCCGATCGAGAGGGATCTATCAGTACCAGTACCTCGGGGAACGACAAACCAGATGCAAGTTCTACCAATGGGGCCCGAACTAATACCAGAAACTACGAACACTGACACCACTAAAATGCTCCCTATCTTCAACCTGTCCCAGCATGACCTTTCCTCCTATGAGATCAGCCTTCTAAGCAAAGGGCTATCCTTCGTTCCGACTGACAAGAGCAATTCTATTGAAATACAGGAGAACATGCTCCAATTCTTCAGGAGGGAGGATAAGACTCAAACAGTTCTTCTCTGAAATACCTCCACGTGAGCAAAGAAACCGCTCACCATTCCAATCACTCTCGACCTTTAACCCTCAATCGGTACTGATGCCAACCGAGATATTGACTTTTTTTTTAAAACAAATTTTATTTGTCAAAATAACACATATGATGCAGACCTCTGAATCCCAGAGCCAACTGCTGCATGTACCATACAAAAGAAATCAACTTTGACCATTTTACTCATTTAAAACAGGAGAATATGAAAGGCGATACATATAAAACCAACCCTTGCAAACACCCAACATCCCCCCTCCCTCCCCACCCTCCAATGCACCATCTCCTCATTCCGGAAAAGCATATCTCCAAACCAGACTGCCACTGCTCTACATAAAAGCCCAGTGTTTAAAATATCGGATCCTGCCATGGAAATAGGGGCAACCCTTGAGAGAATAAAGACAACACAGGAGGCCAATAGGTCACTCCAGGTCCCGGGTCCGGCCCCCTCACGGCAGCTCCAATTCCAAACATCGATAATCCGCCCAGCGCCTCCAGATCTTATAGTGCTTACAGGGGCACCCCCTACCTATAAAGATGGGAATCTCGAGACCCATAAAGAAGTCCAAACCTCTTTTCCAGGTCGAGACCGAGGGAGCCACCACCGCCTTCCAGGCTCTAGCTATATCGCTCTTCTCTAAGGTAAAGCCTAGGAGCATACGGTGCCGCTTATAGATGTTGCCCCCAATCCCTTCCATCACATGAAGGAGGACAAGTTTCAGCGAGCTAGGAAGCTCCCACCACAGTACCTCAGAGAGGCAGGCCAGGACCCCCCTCCAAAATCGTGCGAGTGCAGTGCAGTGCCAAATAGTGTGTAGCAGGGTCCCCTCCTCGAGCCCACAACGAAGACACACCAGGGAAGCCACCAAGCCTGCCCTCCAGAGCCTAACCCTGGTAAAATAGACCCTATTAACATATTTAAATTGAATAAGCCGCAGGCTTACTGCAATAGCCACCCCATGCGGGGAGGCCAGGGCCTCTGCCCGGTCCTCTTCCTCCATCAGACCTACATCTTCCTCCCTGGCCTCTCGCAGACGCTGCAAGGAGGGGGAGCAATGCGTAACCAGGGATTGATAAATTTTAGAGATCATGTGGTCTAGGAGGTCTCCCATGAATACCTTAGCCTCTACTGGGCTAAACTCTGGCAAGGAGTCGAGACCCTCCAAGCTGGGGGAGATAGCATGTCTAAATTGTAAATATTTGAAGAATTGGGTCTTTGGCATCTGGAAATCCTTCTGGATATCCTTCTGGATTTCAAAATCGTGCCCTGCCTGACGTCCTCCAGAGTGGAAATTCCAATGTTGTCCCAGTCACGAAACCCAGAGAGATTCAGCAACTGCGGGAAACGGCCATTGTGCCAAAGTGGGGTCTCCCGGGTCAGCCTATTCCACCAGCCCATCCTCCGCAGAGCCTGAGATATTGACTTTTGAGAGCAGGGTTCTGCACAAAATGAAGAAAATCCAACTACAACATAATTGTGTTCCTTACAACCTCTCACTACCAGAGAAACAGGCACGCAACAACATCAAACTCAATAAAGATATAATCATCGAGCCCACCGAAAAAGGCAGAGACATAGTAATTCAAGACGAAACCAAATATGACACCGAAATCCTACCTCAACTGGATAATAACGAGCACTACCGTACCCTACCATCTGACCCATTGGTTGGAATAAAGGCTAAAATCCAACTAGTGACAGAACTAGCTAAATCCAACGACATCATAACAGACAAGGTAGCTATCTACCTCAATAACAGTCATCCCCGCACTCCTGCACTTTATGTCTTACCGAAGAATCACAAGAATCAACAGACCCTCCCTGGCAGACCCATTGTATCTGACTGCGGCTCAATCCTTGAACCGGTTGGAAAATACATTGACAGCATCATCAAAGAATTTGTTCCTCTCACAGACACCTTCGTCCGCGATAGCATGGACTTAATCAACCTTATTGAGTACACACCCTTCACAACAGGTACTGATTTAATGGTCGAGATAGACATTGAGTCATTGTACACCAATATACCACCCCGTGAAGGCCCGGATAATAAGAGAAATTCTTGACACAGGACCACAGCCCACAAGGATCCCCACTGACTATGTGAAGTCCCTCTTGCAAATTGCCTTGGGAAACAACTATTTCCTATACAAAGATACTTACTACCTTCAGAAGGGGTATCAATATCAAAGGGGTATCAATGGGGGCTTGTTTTGCCCCAAACTTTGCCATACTCTACGTCCATCACCTGGAAAGTACCACTATTCTCACTGACCTCAACCCATTCAAGAACAACATAACCTTCTGGCGTTGTTACATAGACGACATTCTGCTCATTTGGTCAGGAAACAATGCGACCCTCCTCCAATTTGTGGATTGTTACACACCTGCCAACAACACCTGAGGTTCACCATTGACCCTAAAGAAAACAATCTACCATTCCTTGATTTATTACTACAAGTAGAAGACAATAAAATTGGAACTTCGTTATTTAGGAAACCTACCAAGCGAAATACTTTACTGCTCTACTCCAGCTACCTTCCGCGAGGCCTACGTGATGGTATACCCTTTGGGCAGTTCCTACGGATTCGCCGTAATTGCAAGTGGAGAAAGGACTTCTTTAGGGAAGCCACGGTCCTTACTGAGAAACTCATCTCACGGAACTACCCGAAGAAATTGGTAACCAGCACAAGGAAACGTGCATGGTACAATCATTGTGAAACCTTACTCATGCCCAAAGAGAAGAGGGTTAACTCTTGTATCCCTTTTGTCTCTAAGTTTTCTCCTACCAGCAATAAACTCTCCAAAATTATCTAGGCAAACTGGCATACACTGGCCCCCCTCAACATATTCAATGAACCCCAGCTGTTCTCGTACCGTAGGGGGAAAAACCTCTCAGACCATCTGGTGCATGCCATCACATGGCCACAGACTAATACCAGGGATGAAACAGTCAGAGGACTGTGGGGCCTCCCACCTCTACTTGGACAGTACAAATCCCAAAGATTCTCTGCTTGTTCTACTTCACTGAACATAACATGGACAAAAATATTACCTAGAATCCTTCACCAACTGCAGATCCCAGAATGTCATCTACTCAATACGCTGCCCCAGTAATCTCCTATACATCAGCCAGACTACCCAGATGGTCAAAGATCGTATCTTACAACATCTTAGTTGGACTAGGTGCAGTGTGTTGACAGCACCCTTGGTCACACACTTCAAAGAACATAATTACAATGAAACCGATTTCACCTGGATGGTTATTGACCAACCGTCCATACCAATCAGAGGTGGCGACATCCAGAGACTCCTGAATAGATGCGAAGGCCACTGGATAGCTCGCTGCAATACCATCGAACTTGGCCTAAATACCTTGGATGAATGGAATACCACACTAACATGAGTCATCCTCTAGCCCATGCCAGCAGCCTATTTTTACCCTCCCTGTACCAAACTGTACTTATCTTTGCGCAATCCCCCACTAGATTGTATCATAATAACCCATTTCCATACAGTTGACACCATTGTAACCAATTGATCTGATTTATTCTATTGTATTTATATTACTATTATTCATGAATGCAAAACATTACATAATCTTTCTCTGTATGTCACTTAGAATCACTGTTTTCTTAAATGCAGCTTGAGTGGTTTGATTTCATGTAAATAACCTATCTCTTCCATGTTAAATGAGTGTACTTCTTCCTATTACCGCTGTGTTAATTTGTGATGCCCCTATGGACCTTAACCTTACCACCTCTGATTTTTTGATGATTTCCTCATGGAATAACTCTGTATTATAACGTATGTATTTCACCAGTATTTCCAGTGCCTCTATGTATCATCATGGCAAACTGGTCCCATTAAGTCTGTCTTCACACTTCTTCCGTATTCTATCCTTCACCCTAGACATCCTGACAGTGCGCCTACTAGTGGTTTGGAATTCTCCTTTACTACGTGACCCGCCACGCGTTCTTAACCGCGTCTGCTATGAGTCGCATTTCCAGAGCCTGACTCGTGCCGACTATGCCGATTCATTCGCCCCCACGCTGACTGATCCAAGTAAGTGCCCCCTCTCAGGCTGCTCTCCCTCGGCCCTATCCCTTAGGCCTTGGGTACTGCCCCCGGCTCCTCAGGGTCTGTATGCCCTTTCTGTGCCCGCTTGAGCGGCATGGCCCCTCCCTCCATGAGTTGCCCCTCACGGGCAACGTGCTGCTGCTTTTCTCACGCGTCACTCCACGCCGTGGCCTGTAATCAAGCTGTTCTCCCCTTGCCTGGATATAGACTTCTGTACCACCCCGCTGTTCGAGGCTGCCTCCCCACTGCCGCCTCACTCCCGCCCAGTCTTGATGCCTTCACTCGGCCATGCCGATTCACTCTCACTGCACTTTTGTAGTGAATGCACCCATGCTTTTCACTCCCCCTCGGTCCTTGACCACAGAACTTGGGTAGTGCTAGCAGCCCCTTAGGTCCGGACGCCCGCCAAGAGCCGCTTGGCTTTTTTCCATTGAAATGCGCCACCTTGACAACGCGCTGCCACCTTTTGGCCTGACATCACACTATCCTGCCTTTGTGCATGGAAACAGACTTTGTCCCTGTTCTGCTCTTCCAGGCTTCCTCACATCTGCCGCCTCGTTGTGGCCTCACATCACGCTATCTTGCCTTCACGCATGGAAACGGACTCTGTTTTGTGTTCCACTCTTCCAGACCTCCTCACTACTGCCGCCTCACCCCCGCTCGTCCTCCACACAGCCTCCCGGATGCCGCCTTGACCTCTGCTCCTTCCTCTTGGTATCCCGACCACAACTGGAGTTAGGAGTTGTCCCTGGTCAGCAATGGTACACGCTCCTGCGGAAATCGTGCTCCGCATTCTCTTTACCCACCTTGACCGGTCTGCGCTCCGCATCAGGCACAGCATCTTCCTCCCCTAGTTCAGTTTTCACTCCCACTGAAAACACCTGTTTTCAGTGGGTAGTACAACCAGCAGCCTTTTCCCAAATTGGAGCAATGCTTTGCACCCCCACCCTGGACCCTTCTGGCATCTATTAAGTTAGTGTACCAGTCACGTACCCACATTTACTCACACCTCCCGTCTCCCTAACGCGCCTTACCCTGTCTTTTCTCCACGCATAGGTTTCTACAGGTCCTTCCCCTTATCACCTTGGAAAGAGCCTTCCCTTTGATTCTTGAGTAAGTTCTCTTCTGAAACAGGAACTGGCGCCCTGTTTTACACCTTTCCTCTCTGAGCCTCGTCACGCGATAATTGTTTGCAGCGCACATTACATGTTTCCTCCTCCCCTTCCCTTGTTTTGGGCTAAAAAATCTCTAATAAACACTCTTACTCTGACCTACATGTCTTTCTTGGTCCACCACATGAACACATATATATATGGAAATGTATGTATCTTTCTATCCCCAGAACTGCAATATAAATAAACCGTAACCTGGTCCAGATGATGGCCTAACACTTCTGCAGGTCAAAACGCCGTCAACTTCCACAGCGGAACTCCTGGCGCTCCCATTTACGGATACCCCACTCATTTAATTTTTGTATTTGTGTACCATTAACTGCTTAGATATCCTAAATATGTAAACAATTTTAAATCCCACTTGTTTCTTATTGCGCCCATCACCATCGCTGTATATACCACGTCATGGGTCACTTGCGCCGTCACAATCCTTCACGAGCACTTGTGCACAGTATCTTGTAGGTTGCATGCCATTCAATGCTAAGCAATGCGACCGTTCCATGTGCTTGTAAATATGAAGTCCAATATGTCCAACATCTTTATTGATTGAAATACAATTTACACTGTTAAAGTCCAAGCACAGCCTGCAGTGCTGCAAAAAAAAATCATTAAATTGTGGGAGAGCCTGGTGTGCCTGAAGCAGCAGGTAGGAGAAAGTTATGTAAGAAAATAGTGCTCACAGACTGAGCATACCGAGTAACAACACATGTAAGAGGGGCCGTCCTTATGGGAGATTACAACATGAGAAAAGAAGGTATTAAGGAGGGACTAGTAAGCCTATTAACAAATCCAAAGCCACCATTTACATAGGACAGTAACAGAGGCCAATTGAATAGTTGGGCGGAAAATGGGCGGAGCTTCAAGTCCATACCTGGATACAGCATGTCTCGAAGAGACAGCGCACGCCCTGCCTAGGCAAGACCTAAAAAGGGTGGGGTAGAACAGGAGGCAGGATATTGCGTGATGTCGGAACTGCCATTTTTGGGGTCTGGCTGTCCCTCTGTGTAAACACAAAAAAAGCAATTAAAGTCAGGCTCACACTTTAATTCTGACAAACATTTTTAACAAGGCCTACTGCATAGGAACAAATCACAAGAAAAGATTGTTTTCTGTATACAATGCATATATGAGATTAACAATTGAATGTGTAATGTAAAATAGTGCTTTCATGAATTTCAACGAATCACTACCTAGGAGACCAATAATACCCATTGAACAATAGCATGTAGGTGAATGAGAAATACTTCTCTGGGCTGATCTCCATGTGGCTGACAATGTCTCAAATCAGTGGATGAAGGGAGCATCACACAAAGAAGCCAATAGCTGAAGAGGGATGACCCAAAGTCCATTGTCTATATAATAGTAACACTAGGTTTTTCCGACAGCTCTGCTAGCCAGCCAGATGCAACGACTCACCGTAAAACTGTTTCCCATGTACAAGTACATTATTATGTGCATGTTCTCTGGTCCCTCAATTTCCATGTGAAACACAGGTAACAAAACACAGACTCCAAGCTCTAATCTAAGAATAAAAAGGACATACCTCCAGTAGTTAAATTGGGTGATTGCACTTTTATGTGAGCAGTAGCTCCCTTTTGAGTCAAAGTTTGGGTTCATTTCATTGTAAAGGTGAGAGCTTAGTCCCTCTACATCTATTTCTTTTTCTTTATAGTGCTTCATTTAAACAGTTTGTGATATTAAATAATATATATACATTTTTGCATTATTTGCACTGTCTTATATCTGTTCTGACTTTCAAACCTATTAGTTAGATCTAAATGTATGGACCACAGCTATCAATAGAGAAACAAGGAAGCTATGGACTCATGTGTAACCATTACATTCTTAGGACCTGATGTCGGGCCTGAGTTACAAAGGTAAACGTACATTTATAAGTAAGTATACCTTTTTTTGGTATTCAGAAACTAAGAGTTAAAAGGTTTCTGACTGCAGAGACTCCGCCGATGAGACTAAGAACTTCGCACATAAAAATATATGACAGAACTATCTTTTTTTATGCAGAGTAATCAATCTCAACTATAGAGTCTGCGTAGTCATAGGCTTCCTATTAACTCGTAGTTTGAGAATACCAAACATTAATGTAAACTTACACAAAAGTGTAAGTTTACCTTTCTGAATCAGGCCCATAGAGTTTGGCAGACAGGGGGTCTGTCACAAAAGCAATGGAGTACACTGACAGCCAATCCCACGGTCCACATATCTACTTAGAGATCGGTGGGCCATAAATATTCCATCAACGGAGCAACTGTTGGCTCCATCAACTGAATACCTGCCTCCCTTGGAAGGACATTACTCTGCCAGCCCAACATAGGGTGGATGGTGTAATGTTCTTTTTTTACTGGTCATCACCACCAGGAAAAACCTGCTGGTGAGAGACAGGAAAAAAACACAATAATGAGTTCCCCACACCCAGGGGGGAAACTCACTGTGTGTAGGGGTCATTAGTTTTTGTTCTTAAAAAACAAACTCCTATCTTAATCTTAGGAGTTTGCTATTGACAAATGAAATAATGTCAATAGTTTGGTTTACAGCTGTCAAAAGCAATGGCGACCACACACCAAATCTTTAGGATTTAATTGATTATTATTGAATTTTTGCACTGAGAAGAAAAACTATACACTCACCTACAACCAGTGGCCGGCGGGGTCAACAAGATTAAGAGGACAGAAAAAGGATGGGGAAGAAAAAAGAGGGGGAGTGAGGAGAGGAGTTAGAGTAAAGTAAGTGGTGGGAACTAAAATGAAACCAAGGGAATGCATATGTGCAGGTAACCAAATAGCTATGTTGCAACACCGTTTTAGCTCAATGAGGGGTCAAGGTGACCCCAGGTTATCCACGGTAAGTCGGAGGACACATAGATTTACCGGGCAGGAGAGTTCTCTAAAGGTATGAGATAGAAATTTTAGACATGTCCCTTAAGTCTTTTCAAAAGTTGGAACAATGTATTCCACGATAGAGGTCAGCTTTTCCATATCAAGTAGGTCCCAAAGCTTGTGCAACTAATCCGTATGTGTGGGAACGGTGTCTGTACGACATTTGGATAGCAAAACTGGTTTAGCGGCACAAAGTGCTAAGGTAATAGCCTGCCCTCTCCTAGACTTCAGTGGATAAGTTAATTGGTTAGGTAAATTCCTAACAGAATGTAACTCTGAACGCGGGAGAAGCCGGTGGCAAACATCTGACCTATGTCCGCGAGCACTTCTGTCCAGTAGCGGTGTAGTTTAGGACAGAGCCAGTAAGTGTATAAGAGTGCCGGACGCCCCAAAGTGGCGCCAACAGTGGTCATCGTATCCCCTCCTCCACCGAACCACGCGCGCAGGTGTGAAGTACCAACAATGGGTAAGCTTGACAAGGGTTTCCCTAACCGATGCGCTGCGAGCGGGTCTGTTTAGATTTAGAGATAACAGTAATATATTCTGTGCAGTGCTTGTCCTCCTACTGTTCATTTCCCCGGGCTTATATAGTTTTAAAAAATGTATTGCGGGGGTAGCCATGCGTTTGTCATTACACATTACATTGTCAGAAAAATATGAAATTAATCCCACTGAGAGGGATCAGTCTCATACATAACTGAAAATCCTCCGCCAATGTAGTACATTCAGTTGCAGAGGAACTCAGCAAAGCGTTGTTGATTTTCTCTGGCCTGATGCTTGAAAAAAAGTACACCTAATAAACAGTCACTGGGATGTGTGTGTGTGTTTAATTCTTTTTTTTTTTTTACAAAACTACTACCCACCCCTGGGAAACAGTTTTTTTATCAAAAGGGATACCAACATTTCCCCTTCATGCTTCACATCAGCAAAGCACTGGCAGAAAGAAAAACGACTGTCACTTTACACTACACATAATATAAAATAATCGTTGTGGATCACATTGGACTTTGCATTACTTTCCAAATGCTAAATAAAACAATCAGAAAAAGGAACAGTATTACGGACAACGAAGCAACAAAAAGTTAAGGATAGCGTAAGAGGCGTTATGCAATGTTACAATGTGTCAGGGTCATTTTATTTGTAGAGCACACATACGCAGGGCAATTCTTCATGCTATCGAGAAACAAAAACAATTGATCAAGACAGGAAAAGAGTAAAACCAGGGAAATAAGAAAATGAAATTCAAGAAAAAAATCAAAGATCCAGGACAACAAGATGGAGACACAAAAAGGTCAGGTTTTCTGAGTCTTACTAAACTTTAACAGAAAAAAACTAAAAAGTTTTTGAGTGCAGTGGAAGTAGAAAACATGTTCAATTTACGAGCAACTGCCACCGTAAAAGCTCTATCCCCAAAGGCCAAATAATAACAGTGGAAACCCAAACAATTGTCCCGAATTTGGGACAGTAGAATTAAATAAAAACAAACAGTGGTTGCTTAGGGTACAAGTATTCTCAATACAGTCAATGGACCCAAAGAAAATAAATGTCTTTCATTGCATATACGAAAAATCACAAGACAATTAGAAAACACGTTGTGCTATTTTAATTTCATTATTCACATAAATAAAAAAAGCTTAAAGTGCTGGCATAGTAATCATACTGGCAAAAACCCAGGGGGCGGTTGTGTGTGTGTGTGTGTCCTTTTATTTTCCACTGACGTTGTCAGTTTGGTTCATGTGCTTTTCAACCTTCTTTTGAATTCTAAATTAAATAGGAAGCTACATCAATGCATAACGCTATTCATTTGATGACCTTGCCTCTGCGTTTGCTTCATCCTGAGTTCCTACTAATTGATTCACAATCATTAACATCTGTAAAATATTTTAGTCATTCCTGCTCCATTTGAGTACTTTAATGATTATCACTGCTTTTGTTATTTATGGCTGCTATTGTTAACCTTCCATGTGCTGGTTTTCATCTTTTAATCCACAGAAATATTTCAGGTCTCTGTTTGCTCTTCTTGTCTTGGCCTCTCCAAGGTCCTCTTTGGCTTCATGTCCAATCCCACTGTGAGCCAAGCAAAGGAGAGGGGTGTCCGCTCTGTGTGTTTCTCTGCTTCGGTTTTCTGTTGTGGCGAGTGTGTATGTGACACTTCTGTATTTCTATGAACAAGTGTGTTCTTCCATGTCCTGGCCACTCTCAGGGTGTACTGGCTGGCCAACCAGCGGTCTCCTGCGTTTGTATAGTGGCCCTCATCACGAGTGGCCCGTATTAATACCCGGTGTTTCCCTATCATTTAGTGGTACTATTACGGGGGGTTCTAGCAATTCTGGGCGAGGGGAATAATACGGATTACACATGTTGGGTGAATAACTTGCAGGCATTGGATTTACCATACGATTCCTGAATATTTTCCCATACTGTTTCACCTGGATACTTCACCTGTTTGCAGCAGGTGAAATCTCCAGCTGGAACAGGACTCCCTAGCAATGTTCCCGGTAACATCCCCATCCGATGGGAGTGGCATTTCTCATTACTGGGCTCATTAGATTGAAAGAATTATGAGTCTTTGTTTGCTGCATTTATGCGTCTCATTCCTGGCATTTATATGCTTTCGTTAGCTTGTCTTTCAAGAGACATAACGCCTATACCCTTAGGTAGAAAATACTTAAACTTCCAGTGTTTGTTATGACCTCCTTTCACAAGGGATTTGAAAGCAACATCATTAAACGCCAGGAGCACACAACCAGCATACTTTTTTTATAACTGGTAAATGTTAATTTAAGATGACCATAATAAACATGTGCAGCAATCTGATATAGAAAGTTTCTCACCCTGCTATCATTGGTGGGAATGAGTAAGCAACCATGATGAAATCCTGTACATATTTTCCTAGTTACACCCTTCCTACCAGCCGTCCCTAGTAGACATGGAGATCTTAAACTGGACTCAGAACATATGCATACAGTAATCCCAGGGGCAGAAACACTGGACCACTTATGATCTGGCAGAGTGGAATCCCCTCAGGCAATACCGCTTTGTCACACTTGTAATGAGGTTCCAAATGTGTGTTTCTTGAATTAGCGGACTGGTGGACAGTGTTCAATGAAAGTGACCACCTGTTAGGTTTCTGGAGCTGCTTTAATCCAAGGTTACCCCTCTCCTTCCTCGAGGTACCATCACCACAGAATGGAGTTTCTGGAGACTGGGATGGCTGACACGATTCTGGAGAATACCAAGACCAGCAAGAGGATGTGGAAAGGTCCTTGATTAAAGCCCATAGTCTCCACATAGAGATGATCTCTGCTTCTTTAACACATGGAGAGGAGCTCGATCGGCTACACCGCTCCATACCTACTTTTAAACTAACTATATGATTCTTGTGGATGTTATGTTGTATTCAAAGACCATTGCTGGCAGGGATTCCCAGAGGATTTCCTACAGACATTTAAGAGGAACATTTCCGTGTGTATGATAGAGCACGTCGGCATTGTTTCAGTGAGTGATCAGCAATTCTACTGTTGGATTAGACCGAGACTGGACAAGCCTGTGCTTCTGTAGTTAGCAATTTAGAGGATCCAGGGCACCTTCATATTCTTACTGGAGATTTCACTTTGCTTGATATAAATTAATGTTTAAACCGAAACTGGAAATGTATACCTTTTTCTCTGTTACTCAAACTCTATATTCTAGAATGGTTTATCGTGTGGTCTCTTTAAGGTTGTTCATTGAGTTAAATCTCATAACATAATACCTAGGAGGGCGCGTATAAGCTCTGACCGGTCATGCTTCCTTCTCACTACAAGCACCCATGCCTGATGTTTCTCATTCTTCTTCAAGGATTTACACAAACCACCAGTTTTAAAAGAAGCCGCGGGGGCGTGGCTTGGCGCCCGAGACGCATGGCGGCGTTCGGGTGAGGCTCTCCGGTGCGACCTGGCGGCACCGTATCACCTGCTCTTCAAATGCGGGCAGAGTATCATTTATGGATGTCGGAAGACCCGCTGATTCCCGTGCGGGCCTTTTTGTTCCTGTTTTGTAGCAGAATATGCTGAATTTTATAAAGTAAGTCCCTGTGTGGTGACGATGTGTTTTTGCGGCCGCCATTTTGTTTTTTGCCGAATTTTGAGCTGAGGAGTTTTTGACAAACACGGACTTACTTTTGAGCTACTAACTGTGCCTGATATGCTCAAATAAATGTGCTTTTACTCTATATCCCATAACTTTCACCACCTGGTGCTGTCTTTTTCAACTACAGCCAATTATAAAGTTGTTTGAGGAGAGGCACTCATGGCAGCCATTTTGTAGCCTATCCCTCGTTTCTGAGGCTGCGGTGCAGTTTTTCCCTTTGCATTTCGATGCTTTCACTACGCATTTGGATATAACTTGCCTCATCCCCTTTTCTAGGAATAACTCCTTCTGCTTTTTGCTGACTGAATACCTGCTGGATATGATGTTACTGTTGGATATTTGACCAGAGCTGTTTTCTTTACGTTTACGTCAGTGGCTACTATTTTTTATTGTGACCACGTTTGTACCTCTTTTTGAATAGATCTTGCGCTTGTACTGAATTCTATGGGTAGAATAAGAGGTACTCTCTCCAGGCAACTCATGTCTAAGCATATTTTTGTCAAAAATTCAAAAGTTTTTGCTGCCTTTTCCAAGTTAGAGGATTCTTTGTTGTCTCCATCTACGACAAATATGGATCCCTCTCCCCCACCAGCGCCCTCTGGGAAATCGGTCACCAAACGTCTAAAACAAAATCCTCCCTCTCCACCTAAAGCAATTTCACCTGTTTCCATGGAGACTTTGTTGGAGGAGATCTGGGCTCTTCGACTCTTTATGGAGGAAACGAACAACAAACTACAAATTCTTACTGATACTTGGTCTCGACTCGACACTGCGCATTTATGGTCTGGTGGAGAGGTCGGGGGGATCAGATCCTCCTGCCTTCTTTAAAACTTTTCTACCCAAGATTCTTCATATGCCAGAAGGCACTGCTCTCAACATTCAACGAGCCCACAGACTAGGACGTCCTCCCTCGACTACTTCATATTCACAGAGGCCAAGAGGTGTTATCTTGTACTTCTTGGAATATACAGACTTGCTGAAGGTTTTGTCAGCGGTTAAATCTTCTCAGCGCGTCACTTGGTCTGGCTCAACTCTGTTTTTTGCACAAGATTATGCCAAGTCTACTGCTAATAGGCGTAAGGCCTTTCTCGACATGAGGTCTACTCTCCGCTCCATGGGTGCGCGCTATGGGCTCTTTCATCCCTGCTTATTTAAGGTCACGTTCATTAACAAGACGACAACCTATGAAGACCCGCTGCAGTTACAGAGTTTCATAAATTTTAACAAGACGGATGCCATAGATGCTTCTGGATCTTCATCCTCAAATGCTACTTGACTTTCTTGTGGATTCTTCATTTACTATTTTTTCCCTCTTTCATTTATGTGTAATCTCTTATTTCTCCAGCTACTTCAATGTATTGATCACTTTGTTTTATTTCATGATTTGCATTTTTCACTATTCATTATATTAATAATTTTATTGTGTTTATCCTATCTTACCTCCGCAGATATCTTATCTTTTTGGTGTGTCGCCCCTGGTCCTCCGTTTGGTCTGTCCTGGACTCACCGTCTGTGTCATGTGGCCTTTCCCCTTGTCTCCCTGAATCATCTTCGTGTAAGTATGTTCCCTGTTTATATGTTCCTTTTGTGTCTATACTGTTGCCTTTTATCATTGTTCCTCTCTTCCTCTTTTTCCTTTCCCCTTCTTTTCCTTCTCCTTGCACTTTTTGTATTCTATTCTCTTTTTCCTCTCTCTTTCTTATCTGACTACTTGCAAATTTATATTTTTTGTTCACTGCTCTCTTCTCCTATTGAGTTTATTAATATCATTGTTGTTCATTTTTTCCTTTCTTATCTTCTTGTTGGTATGCTCCTGAGTTCTCATTTACTTATTAATTTTAATCCTGTAATTGCTTATCGCATTGTATGTTTATGGTTTAATGATCTGACTCATATCCAGTCAAATTCAGAGTTGTCACATGGAATATTAAGGGATTGAACAATCCTACTAAAAGACAACAAGTATTATCTCATTTAGCTAGATTAAAAACTGATGTTGCTTTTCTTCAAGAATCCCACTTATCTGATGCTGAAGCGTCTAAATTAAAGAAATGTTGGGTAGGTAATGTGTTTTCTTCCCCTGCTTTGGGTAAGAAGAATGGTGTTCTCGTTTTATCCCATAAAAAGTTTAATGTTTCTGTTACTTCTCAAGAAACTGACTCTGAAGGTCGTTGGGTTATTGTTAAACTACTTATTGAAAACATACCATTGGTTCTCTTTAATGTTTATGCTCCAGTTTCTGTTGACAATGTTTTTTGGTTGCAAATTTCTGATAAGTTACTCTCATTTGATGATGATTATATTTTTTGGGGCGGTGACTGTAATCAAATGTGTGATCCCATTTTGGATAGGAATTCCCCAGTCAGATTTGTAAATAATAAAATGCACTCACAATTTACTTCCACTATCCATCAAAATCTTTGGTTGACATTTGGAGACTATGCCATCCTGATCTTCAAGAATACAGCTTTTTCTCCCACCTCACAAATCACAATCTCGTATTGACTATCTCTTTTTAAGTAAATCTTTAACGCAACACGTACTCCACTCTGAAATAGGATCCATTTTAATTTCGGATCATGCCCCGGTTTTTGTTGATTTTGACCTCGTCCCTCACAGCCCGTCTGTTGGACGTTGGCGATTTATTAATTCATTGCTTGTGGATCCTAATTTTTCTAGCCAATTCAGTTCTTTTGCTTCAGAATTCTTCACTATAAACACAACTAATGACTCCTCTCCTGCTATGATTTGGGATTCTTTCAAGGCAGCGGCGAGAGGCTTTATTATCAATTTTGTGTCTCAGAAGAAAAAAAGTTTTGAGAAACACTCGGCTCAACTACTTGCCCAAATTAAAAAACTAGAATATGCTTATTATCATTCTTATTCTGAAATTGCCTGGAAGGAACTTATTACCGCTAAGATTACTTTTAATAAATCATCCACAGAAGCAGCTTCTTCTTATCTCCTGAAG
The DNA here is from genome assembly GCF_964204655.1 of Triturus cristatus. Lineage (NCBI taxonomy): Eukaryota > Metazoa > Chordata > Amphibia > Caudata > Salamandridae > Triturus > Triturus cristatus. The sequence goes on along the minus strand of NC_140581.1, from coordinate 513,114,757 downwards.
AGTAGCGCTCGTTATTATGGGGGTCAGAACAGAATGGGGAAATTATTGGCTAATTACCTAAAAGCACGTCGAGACAGAGTTAGGATAGACTCTCTGACTAATTCTAATGGTGACACTCTTCTCAAAGATGAAGATATTCTAACTGAATTTGTTTCCTTCTATAAAAATCTTTACACTCCTGAGACTCAGCCACTTCACTCTGATCTATTTTCTTATTTTCACTCAATCAGTTCCCCCCCTTCACAACACATTGATTTTGATCCGCTACAGGAAGATATCACATTGACAGAAATTTCCCATGCTGTTTCGGTTTTAAGACGCGGCAAAACTTCTGGCCCTGATGGATTCACCATTGAATTTTATGAACATTTTTCGAAGCTTCTTCTCCCACAACTTCTCCTTCTATTCACCTCCTTTATTGAGAATGGTTCCTCTCAAGGCACCTTTCAAGACGCTATGATTGCTTGATTCCTAAGGAAGGTAAGGATCCTTCTAATTGCAAAAATTATCGCCCTATATCGTTAGTTAATACAGATTACAAGATTTTTGCTAAAATTCTTGCCCTTTGTATTGATCCTGTCTTGCCTGAGCTTCTTGGACCGGAACAGTCGGGCTTTGTAAAAGGTCGTTTATCTTCTGATAATTCTAGAGTCTTTTTCAATATTTTCAGTAAAGCCTCTTCCATAGATACCCGCTTGCTGCAATAGCTTTAGACGCTGAAAAAGCCTTTGACAGGATTGGTTGGGACTTTATGTTCCATGCTCTAAAATGGATAGGGTTCCGTCCTAAATTAATTTCCTTGATTTCTCTATTATACTCTGGCCCCAAAGCATCTATTTTTGCTAATGGTAGGGTTTCCGATTATTTTTCTCTTTCTAGAGGTGTACGTCAGGGCTGCCCCTAGCCCCCCTATTATTCATCATCGCACTAGAACCTTTCCTCACTAAAATTAGGCAAGATTCTCAAATTACAGGTTTCCATCTGGACACCCAACAAGTCAAAATGTCGGTGTATGCTGATGATATTCTTTTATATTGTTCCAATCCAGACACTTCTCTTCCCCCTTTTCTCTCTCAAGTAGATGCGTTTTCGAAACTTTCAGGGTACCGTCTGAATCGAGATAAGTGTGAAGTTTTACCCCTTAATGTCTTGTGTCTCAAACACTATTTTACTCAAACTGGTTTTTCCTGGCAATCTTCAAAAATAAAATATTTAGGACTATGGTTTTCACCAACTATTTCAGAAACTTTAAAACAGAATTTTGATTCTATTACTAAGAACTTAAATGATTCAATTACTAAATGGCACCCTCTTTTTCTCTCTTGGTGGGGTGGATTAGACACTATTAAGATGATGCTTGCTCCCATTATTTTATATTCTCTTTCAATGATTCCTGTACATGTACCGGGCTATTATTTTAAGAGAATTGATCGCATTTTATTGAAATTCCTTTGGAAGGGCAAATCCTCTCGAATAGCCTTATCTACTCTTAAAAAAGATAAACTGTACGGCGGACTTAAATTCCCTGATTTTAAATCTTACCATTATGCGTTTTCTCTAAAACAAGCCTCTCGCTGGCTTTCTTCTGACTCTCCTACATATTCTCCGGTTTGGCTACTCATAGAAAAATTCTTCGCTTCCCCCTTTGACCTTAGAGAGTCCCTTGCTTTCTCTGCTAACACCTCTTCTTCGCGTTCTTCTGTCATTTCTCATACACATAAACTTTTAACTCCTCTTCTGCCATCTTCCTATCCCTCGCTTATTTCACTTTCTCAACAACCTATTTGGCACAATAAATTGTTACGCATTAAGAATCGTGCTTTCTATTGGAAATCATGGCATTCCAAAGGGCTGGTATGGATTTCTCAACTCTTGTCTGATAATAAACCCTTATCTTTTTCAGACCTTAAATCTAACTTTGCTCTTCCTAATTCTTTCAGGAAACAGTATGATCTTTTACTCCCTTCTCTCCGCCAATATTTTTCATTACTTTTACCTGCTCCTGACCTCCCTATAACATGTTCTACATTATTCCCGTTATTAAAATCCTCCCCTTCTGCATCCTCCCTTTACAATTGTCTATTATCTTCTTTAGCAAGGTGTAAAACGAAGACTGAATTGGCATGGGAGAAGGACCTATCGCAATGCTGGCCTGTTTCTGTTTGGGATAAGTTATGGTTGAAGATTCATAAAACCTCACGGGCAGCCAATACTACTCAAACTCTTTATTTTGTGTATCACCGTTCATTATATTCACCTGGAAATTTGGCCTCCTTTTCCTCTAACATTTAATCGATATGCTGGTCCTGTCCATGCTTAAGGGCTGATTTAAAACACATGATATTTGATTGCCCCAATATTGACAAATTTTGGCGTTTATTTTGGTCTCAAATTAACAAAACATTTAACACTAAGGTTTCCTTTTCCCTCCCAAATATTTTTCTAGGCTCTTTATACCCTTCTTGGCCTCAATCCTCATCCCACTTTCAGCTAATTGATTTGTTACTTGCTATTGCCCTACACTTAATCATCTCCAATTGGAAACATGCAGATAAAGTTACTTACAGAGCCTGGTGGAATGCCCTCTGCTTCCATCATAGACTTGATACTAATTATGTCACCCCTGTATCATTAGCAATCAAAAGAGATCTGTTATGGCTCCCTCTCACTACATATTTATCTGCCTCCGCCTCTTCAAATACTTCAATTACTACTATTGTGAGAACGTCAGATGATGTACGCAAACCGCCATGATTTTGTTTCGTTGTCTTTTTGTCAAACAATCTAATGCTGTTTTACATATTATACTACGCAATTATATAAATATATTTTTCCTTTTTTAGAGTTTTACTTACATGCAATGCTCTACCTAATTGTTATCTTTTGCTTTGAACTATTTCCACTGACATTTTTATTGCGTCCAACCTTCCCTCCCCCCCTTTTTACTTTTTACTTTTTCCTCTTTTTCTTTTTCTTCTTTTATTCTAGGATGCAGTGTTTATTGTAACCAGTATATCTTTTACCCTTTATTGTATCAATTATGATTACTTATTTTTCTCAATGGTTTTTGCTTGCAAATCGTAAGATCCTTGTGGTTTCAATAAACTTAAACTTTAAAAAAAAGGAAGCTGCGAGCAAAAGTGAAATGACTACAGAACCGTATTGCCAATGAAATGTGCACAAAGGTTACAACATTAATATATGTTACACATAACGCAGAGAGTTTGTAAAAACATACTTTCTTAGTGTTTCTCTGAGATTTTTAAATCTTCCTTCTGAAGAAACCGTCTTTTGCAGTTTGTCCATAAGTGCTTTTGTCTAGAAACAGAGAACAGAGGTGCATGTTTTAAAGTAACCCCACATTAAAAGAGACACATAATATCCATCACATAGCTAGCATTCTTTGTACAAATATGCTACAAAATACTAACACATATAACACAGAAGCAAATAGGAGTGGCAACTGGTTCAAGAGGTTTCATGCCCTGCTGTTTGAATGATTAGGGTGAGATTCAGAGTTGGGTGGTGAGGTAACATGGTTTGAGTTCTACAATAAATGTCAAATCCAGAAATCCCACCTCTAGAATCTCATATGCCATAGGGGAAAGAGTAGTTAAGTAAATTTGATTTTGTATTACCACCCATCTATAAGGAAACTCGAGGGATTTAACATTACATTGAGCAGAATTGCTGCTGGTTCATAGATTACCTTGCATCTCTAGCAAAATGCAGACATACCATTCCACAAAAATGAAATCATATTATAATGAACATGCGTATTGATAATTAAAAGATCTATATAATAAGGCAATCATTATAAAACATTCGTAAATGTATGCAGAAAGGGTACAAAATGCAACTAAAAAGAAGAAAAAAGGAGTGATATATTTAAGTTAATATAAAGTTATTACAGTCAAGTTCTGACATAACAATGCTTGCTGCTAGAGCCAGCAGTCGAGGTGAAAGGCAGGTCTGGTCATGGAGCATTAACTGAAGCAGCTGTTTAGAGCAACGAAAAGAGTAAGGTTGCTTTGCTTTCGTCTGCTGTACTTTTCTAGCCCAAAATGACAGGCAGAGAAAACATATTTATTTTTTGCACTCTTAGAGTAAATCTAGAATCTTTCTGCATGTTTCTATACATTCTGGCCACTGCAGCTTTTTCTTTTTGTAAAAACTGACTTGTATTGAACTGTTTCAAATATCTGTTTACAACGAATATCTAACAGGTTGTTGATGTGTTTCATTTTACAGTAGAGTATTTCTTTAAATTCTTCATGTTTGAAAACCTGCTCGCTCTTTCATATGAAAGAGCTGTGCACCAAGATTTTTAGTGGTTTGTGGGAAAGCTGATGGTTTGACCATGTGATAAAGCTCCTGGCTTACATGATAAGGATATTGCAAGTCACCTCGGAGTTTCATAATCTTATAAAAGAACTCGGCCTTTGGCATCGTTTCTCTATATGGATACGAAACTCCTCTGTAACTTGCAAAATCTTTATAATGCACGGCAGGCCATATATATCACTTCTGCACTAGGCATGTGTGCTACCAAGTAAGTACTTTGATAAAATTGATATACTCACAGACATCATACCGTGGGTGTCTCTATGGTGTTAGCTGCCTTAGTAGAAAATGCTCAGAATGCACCATAACTCCCACTTTCCCAATGTAAGTATGCACACACAACAAACAAGTTATTTAATATCCATATTACATCCTTTAGGGGCACGACTAGACCCGAACTTCAAGGGGCGGAGGGGAGGGCTATCAGGTCAACTGAGGGAGGCAGGGCTAACACTTCAAACAATGGGGCGGAGCAATCCTTAAGGCTACTACAAGAAAATAGAGTGGTAAATTGTGATTTTTAACCATACTGGTCAAACCTGATATGCTTACAACAGGTTTCTTTTTTTTATATATTTTTATTTTATTTTTTTAGGTCATAGTATAAAACAAATAAGAACAATTCAATTCATACAGGATGAACATCAAAGAAAGCAATCCAAGTAGGCACAATTATAATTGACTAATTCATTCATTAATTCACAATAAATTCATAGATAAAATAATAGAATGACCAAGATTATATTACCTTACAGGAATATAAACATATATATAAAAAAGAAGATTAGAGCATTTCAATATTCAATTAATCATTATCAACATGAATAAAATCTTGTCTTTAATTTTTCTAAATCTTATCAAACTTTAGCAGCGAGGACGGACCCCTTGCTTTAGCCAAAGTGAGCTCTAATTCATAAATCTAATAGATAAGGGAGCACCATTCCGAATCTTTAAGAGCATTCCTTGATATCCATGGTCTAGCAATACAAAGTTGGGCGGATACCAGCATAATTGCAATGAATTTCTGAGACCCTCTCTTGAGTTCATACTTGTCAAAGTTGCACTTTATTCGATTTAAAATATTAAATCATTAAAGCATAACACAGTTAAAAAGAGAAAAATTCATCACACTTTGATAATAAAAGCGATGATTAATACAAGATTAAAACTTATGATAAAATGCAAAATGCTAAAACCTCCAAAGCATAATATAAAATCAAGTACACTTATAATTAAGCAAAATCCTGCATACTCATTCTAAATCTAACTACCCTTTCAGAAATTTGGCAATATGATCGGTGAACAACACTTCATCAAGAAACTGCAGCTTAATAAAAGCGGGGCGGCACTGTCTCAGTCCAAGCTGTTATAAAATTGGTAATATCGATCATTTCCTGATAAGGGCGTAAAATTTACAAAAAAAGATAATATGGATTGTGAACTGGGCCGATAGGTCATCAAAGGGAACGTTACCTTAAGATGAAAGGTGGCTAAGCGAATGCGCGTCAGGAGCATCGTGTCATGATCACGCAGAGATGAAGATAGATAGGGTTGTAACCCTGGTTGTGTCAAGAGTAGCTGGTGTCCTCTGACAGATGGTTTTATCACATTAGTAGACAGTCTTAACATCTCCAGGTGCTCAAAGCATAACGATCTTAACTCTTTCCTGGTGACACGGGACAGACTGTCAGGATTGGCATAAAACTTGGGGTGACCCAAATCGTTCATAAAATTTTTGACAAAGGCAAGCTCGAAACCCGTTCCATATTCTTACCATCATTAATCACATCCTGGTTTAACACGGTCGTTGGGCCAGTCCACACCTTATGCCAAAGTAAAGCTTGTTGGATTTTGATTAAGTCAGATAAGTATGAAAGGCCTAGCTCTGCGTGGCAAATGAACGTAGCTGTGCTATTTGGGACGGCCAGGAGATATTTTAAAAACCTGTTCTCGGCCAGCTGGAGTGGCACTATGTTTGCAAAACCCCAAATGCCCGCTCCGTACATGGCTACAGGAATGCATTTACCTTTATAGATAGTTAACATATCACCAATAGGGAGCTTCCCTAGTTTCCTTGAAAAATTATTCAGGGCTCCAATAGATTTTATAAACAGAAGCTTTCTTGTGTTGCTGCTACGCCCCAATTAACCCTTTTTTTCAAACATGATACCCAGATAGGAAAAATGATTCACAAATTCAAAGTTTTCTATCATCTATGCAAATGTCTCGACACTTAAGGTTGGGTTTGCTACATTTCATGACAAAGGTTATAGTAATGTTTACCTTAAGATCCAACCTCATCATGAAAGACACAAAGCTTGAGAAAGTTTTCTGAAGTCCTAGAGGGGTACGGGACAGGAGGACAGCATCATCAGCAAATAATAATGCTCTAATTTGCCGACTGCCGATACTAGGTAAGTCCTGGCCCTCCCTTATCAATGTGGTGCCCAGACTGTTTATGTAGAGGGTGAAAAGAAGGGGGGCTAATACATAGCCCTGCCTGACGCCCTTCTGAATAGAAAATTTACGGCTGCGTTCTCCGGCTGGCCCATTACGAAAGCTTGTGTGAAGAAACATAGATTTAGGAAACGATAATTTTGTCCTAGAAAAACCTTGAATCAACAAGCATGAATCTTGAAAACAATAATAGTATTCAAAAGTATTGCTGTTTATATGACAAATCTTTAATTTTTATATGAAAAACAAGTGAAGGAATCAGTTTTGAATCATACATATACACATGAAAAAAGGTCAATGTTATTTCATTGCTATATTACATTATAAATTGCATGAATAGTCACAAAACATGACCAATATAAAAATGACATAGTGTAAACAATATTTTTTTTAGTATTTTACACAGTCCACCAAATGTATCAATAGTATGGCCTTAGGATATTTCCAGAATCCTACGCGCGTTTCGGCAATGTGCCTTCGTCAGGGGGCCATAGAATTGGTTCATCAATGCCTGAATGAAATACAAATAGCTATCAAGAACATGCCATATTATTGGTTCATCAATGCCTAAATGAAATACAAATAGCTATCAAGAACATGCCAAGTTGTTCAAAATTCAAAATCAAAGAATTACAGGCCCATACAGAGCAATAAGTATGTGGCATCTTGGATTTAAAAACATTTAACATCACTAGTCTACATGTCCAGTCATCTAAATAATAAGAAAAAGGTGAACTTTATAGTCTACTAGATTGACAGAACATAGGTCAGCTATACGTACTCATAAAATTCAAGCCCCTCTAGTCCGTCACCATATGGAAGCTAATCACACTGCGGACCAGATACGCTGGCTAATTTTGGAAAAAATTAGGACTAATTCGAGCATATCCAGTACCAATATACGCAAAAGTAGAGAAGTCAATTGGATTTTCCGTCTGAATACATATCTTAATGGGATGAATAATGAAATCCCTTGGGATCAAGTCATAAAATACAACTGTGGTTAATTGTCATTTTTGTGTGTGGTCCTAATTCTGTATCCCTTATATTTACAAATGAGTTTTTTCAACCTGTAACTATTTTTCACTTGTTTGATATTATATATCATCACTGATTTTTGATATCTTCTTTTCAACCATAACGAAAGCTTGCCTGGGCGTCTAGGTAGGAGTGTTTAAGGAGATTTCGCACCAACGCTTCCACCCCCATAGATTCTAGGATACTCCAGAGTTTCATATGGCTAACACAGTCAAATGCCGAACTTAAGTCGACGAAACACAAGAAAAGGCTCCCCTTTTTGGCATTTACATATTTACCCTACAAGAGGCTTACATTTAGGCCCAGCTCTATTGTGCCAAGTCCTTGGCGAAACCCGTACTGCAGCTTCAAAAGGATACCCGTAGCCTCTACCCACTGCTGTAGTCTGTTCAGGACAACACGTCATACTTAATATCCATCATTTTCTCCTTAACAGATAATTATACGGAAAAGCCCAGAGTAAGCGATACACAGTTCATCACCCCTTCCCAGAAGTTTTGTAAACAGGGGCAAAGTGCGAACATATGCAGGACATCAGCAGTAAAAAGATTACACTTAGAACATCTTGTTCTATCTGTAAGGGTAGTTGCTCCCCATTTTAAGATTATATCTGTGGTATAGTATAAAAGACACAACAAACGCCACTGTTGTAGTTTAAGATTGACGGAGGGCACGGAGTGTTCAAGCAAATCTGAAGCCATCTGAATTTCTCCAACCGATACTTCAGACGAAAGGAGTCGGCTCCATTTTGATGCTAATAATGGAATGTCTTCAATAGCAAACTGCAGAAATGCCTAATACATTGTACTTATAGTAGGTTTAATACCAGGCTTAAAATAGCATGAAGAAAGCTCTGAGCTGTCAATGTCCTTTACATGTTTGCTGCTTGTCCGCATATAGTCCCTCAGGTATTTAAAGAAAGAATGACAGGGGAGTCCAAAGGCATCTTGCAAGCCTGAAAAGGACCTAAAGCCATTTGGATCAAATAATTGACCTATTGTTACAATTCCGCAATTTGCCCAGACTCTACAGGTTGGATCTCGAGAAATAAGGGGAAAAGCAGGGTTATCCCATATGGGGTATCTTTGTTAATAGAACCAAAAGAATATTTCTTACAAATCCCCTTCCAAATAAAAATAATATCTTTAAGTATTTTGAAACACACCCTTTTGTAGTAGTTGGGACCATCTAGTTGATAAAAGAAAAGCCTAACTTCTGCTCCAGTGAGCAGAGTGATGTTGAATCTGGCTCCCCGTAAGTCAGTAGACTACGCAATCGTCCAGTAAAAGCAGCCCAAAAGTACAGCTTAAAATCCGGAAGTGAGAGCCCTCCTCTCTTAAAGGGAGATTTCAGAAACCAGCTAGCGTGCCTTGCCCTCCTGTAACCCCAGATAAAACTACCAATAGCAACTTCCAGCCATCTAAGAAAAGAATCCAAGACCCTTAGCGGAATTGCCCTAAAAAATAGAGAAATTTGGGGAGAATATTCATTTTAATGATATTTACTCGCCCAATAAGGGTGAGCGGTAACTTATTCCATGATTTAAGTTTAGAAATAGTTGTAAATAACAAGGTTTCGTAATTTAATTTAACAATATTAGAGACCGTGGAGCACAGCCTAATGCCTAAACAACCGCTGAGGTAGTGGGCCCTAGAATTGGAGTATCAGGAGTGAAATTCAAAAGAATTTGAGTTTTAGATATATTCAGCTTATAGCCTGAGAATTCGCCAAAAATACGTGCTTCGAGAGTAATCTGAGTTACTGCTGGTGCTGGGTTAGAAGAGAAAATTGCCACATCGTCGGCAAATGCGTTTAAATTAATTTGTTGGTCACCGAGAGCCAATGATTGAATATCTGTATTCCTAAGGAGGGACTGTAAATAGGGCTCTATATAAAGAGCAAAACGGAGGGGGAGAGTGGACACCCCTGTCTTGTCCTGCAAAGGATCCGAAAGAATCCAGACTAGCTCTCAGCATGTGCCACCCGAGCACGTGGGATCTTATAAGGTGCCTGAATCAGTTTAATAAAATCTACCCCTATAACAAAGGCAGACAGGGTGGCCCATAAGCAGTCCCACGCAACATGATGAAATGCCTTCTCGGCATCGAGTTCTATCATACCCATGTTGATATTGCATTTCTCAGCAATGTCAAATGCAGCAATTGCTGTATTGATGTGTGCAGTGGTATCTCTGCCTGGGACAAATCAGTTTTGCTGTGGGGATACTAAGACTGAAATTACTGGAGCGAGACGTCAGGCCAAAACTTTAGAAAACCATTTAGCATCAGTGTTAATCAATGGAATGAGCCTATATGATTCCAAATCATTGGCCGGTTTAGCCTTTTTAAAAAGACCACAATATTAGTTGTGTTCCAGCTTTGTGGAACAGCCCCTTCTGCCTGAATGGATTGGATAACAAAGGTAAATCCCACGCTCAGTATCTCTCTGAATGTTCTATAATAATCCGTGGGGAGCGGGTCTTCCCCTGCCGCCTTATGCAAGGGTAGTGCCATTAAGGCAGCCTCAATTACCAGCCTTGAGATATCTGTCTAAAGGTCCCCTGCCTGGTCCTCCGTAAGACATGGTAGGTGGCACTGTTTAATATATTCTCCACATGTGTACTGATCAAACTCTTGCGAATGGCTGTATAGCTTTCCATAAAACTAAGAGAATTGATCCAAGATGAGTGTAGTGTTTGTGTAAAGCTTACCATCTACTCCCTTAATGTCCTGAATGTTATCCTTTCCCCACATTCGTATTGAAGCTTCTTGTATTTTTCAAATAAAGCAGCTATCTGCTCCCTCAGTCTGCGTCCAGCACGGGATCGCATCTCTAAGAGTTGAACAAATACTGTGTGTACATCTGTAGCACCCTGAGTAATTTTAAGTGCATGAAGTAGTTCAAGTTAACGAATCGTTAGATGTAGAGAGTAAGCTTCTTCGGTGGTGGCTCTAGTTTGCTTAACCACATATTGTAATATTATACCACGGACATATGTTTCATGGTGTCCCATATTATAGTAGGTGAAGACGATCCTCTATTAATAGTAAAGAATTCCCTAAGTAAACCTGAGATAAAATGTATGTGTTCACTATAGGTTAGTAGATGGCGAGGGGAGGTAAACCTAGGACATTTGGGTCTGTCATAGTTCAAATCAAGTTAAAAGTGAAAATAAATCGGATTATGATCTGAAACTACCCTTGGTCATAGAGACATTTCCATATTTTCTAACCACATACATTTGATGAAGACCATGTCTATCCTTGAGAAATGCTTATGAGGATGAGAGTAATATGTATAGGATGGGGCTGTTGGGTATAAAGTCCGCCAAGCATCCCAGATGTCATATAACTTAATCAGGTCATTAAGGAAGGTCCTTGTTCTAGGTTTGCGAAGAGTAGCCCTGCGAATAGTAGAGTCAATGCCGTAGTTCATTACATAGTTAAAATCACCCATTAGAATCAATTCTCCCACCCAGCTCAATAATTCAAAGGAAAGTGTATCAAATATTTCAGGGTCGTCAGTGTTTGGTCCAGAGACAACACAGATTACAAATTTAAATGAATGTAAAACCGGTTGTACTAATACCCATCTCCCCCTAGAATCCGCTGCAGTCTTTAACACCTGGCCCTGAAATTTTTTAGAAGACAGAACCGCCACCTCCCAGATTGCTGTAGTTTGGGAGGTACAGACAACTATGTTATAACCTAGCTTCTTAAGTAGGGCCCTATCTTTGTACACCAAATGAGTCTTCTTTAGAGCCACCAAATGGGGTTTATGGTATCCAATCTCCTCCAGTACCAATTGTCGCTTAGACCGTGCATTAATCTCTGAAACATTCTAACACATCTTAGCCATCTAAACAATATACAAAAATCTGGATTCCAAAATCTTGGTATTCCAATGTAAATTTGGCATATCCTGTATGAACTTGCTCGACTATGACCTATTCCCCCCGCCAACCTCTGCATGTGAGCCAGACTGCCTTCAAGAGGCCACCAGCAAAATCAATCTCAGTGTCGCTGCCCACTGCAGCCACAAACCCAATAAACTCCACCCATCACCCCGTCCCCTAAGGAAGGAATCATCCCACTCTGGAGACATTGATGGAAACAGCCCAAGAAAGAGCCCTCAGTCCACCCACCCCGGAACTGCACCCACCGTCCAACTGATAAGTAGAGAAAGCAACAAAATTGAGAGATATGGCAGAGACCAAAATTAAGTGAGAAAAACCAGCAGAAAGAAAACTATACCCCCTTATCTTCCTTTCCCTTTATAATCCACCAGAATCTATGGTGTCAGAAAAGGGGGAGGGAAAAAGAGGGGGGAATAAAGAAAAAAATGGAGCTTGTATGCAAATATTTTCATACGTTATTTAAATGTTAAATGTGATTGCTCGTCCCCCTTAACCAAGCCAAAATCTGGCCCGCATCTTCATCAGAGAAGCACATCTGAGACTGACCACAATTTTGAGGCAGGCAGGTGCCGGCAGGAAAGCTTGAGGACTTGCAACGTTCAATGGATCAATAATCTGCCAGAGCTTCCATCGCCTGTCCATTGTGGATCTACATAAGTCTGACCGTGCATCAATTGACAGATTGTCAACTAACACCGGCGATGTTGGTCTGGCAGCAAGAGAAACAGCCTATCTCAGAAGGAAGTTCCCGATATATATCAGTGTAGGCAGGGCTGTGTTACCTTAGTCCGAGAGGCATTACGGTTAAAAGGAAGCCGATGAGCACGCTGTATTTACGAATCCCAGGCCCAATCGCTCAGATCGGGATAAGCCTTCCTGCACAACTGGACCATGTACTGCGGGGGGTCAGAGCCTTCTTTGCCTTCCGGTATCCCGAAAATCCTCAAGTTCCTTCTGTGTCAGTTTTCAATGTCCTCAATCTTAATTTGGAGACATTTCAGCTGCCCCTTATGATTCTGAATAGACTTAACTGTTGTCGTCACCATTTCCACATTATGGGCAACCCATTGCTGTAAGTCTGCCACATCAGTTGTAAGGTTACTGTTCTGTCCGGAAACCTCATCCACTGATTTTTGCATCTGGAAATTATGTGCTCTTGCCTGGGTGTAGTAGGCCTGCACCTCGGACCGTTGGGCGTGTAGGGCTATGATAATTGATCTTAAAGATGGTTCTTGTACAGCCCCCTCCATGTCCTCAGTATGCCCCTCCTTGGTCATACGTAAGAGGGAATGGTCAGATAAAGTTCCAGAAGATATGTCTGAGGGAGAACTAAGATTTGGAGTGGAACATATGTGTTGAGAGCGTTGAGCCTGTTGCTGAGGGCGCAGTTCTTTCACTTCTGATCCTAAGAGTGTAGCAGATAATTGAGATATAATTGATTTAACTTCTCCCTATGAAGTCACCCATTTCCTGAGTGGACTTTTCTTGGCGGCCTAATCACCTGCCATAGCAGGCTGACGCTGTCTAGCAGACTGGAATAATTGATGTGCTGTGGCCTGATCTGTGGGTTTTTTCCTCTTAGATTGTCTTAATTTATTCTCATCTCTAAGCAATGCCCCCCCTTGAAAAGAGGTAATCTCCCCTTGTAAGATAGGCGGCATACTGCTCTCAGGCTGTGCAGTAGCAGCCACAAGACTCCGAGGACTCCCATGGACAGATAGGTGATCTCTCTCAGCAGTTATCTTTAAATCCACCCCTGCCTTGGAATGACATCTTGATGCTCCATTATTGCTTTCACCTGATGAATCCTCATCTAACTCCTTGCTAGGGGCATAACATGGCTGGCCCACATCGTCAATACCCCTCCTGGGCAAAGGAGTAATATCAAAAGCAGTACTTACATTTGTGGGCACTGAGGTATCCTGTAAAGCCACTGATAAGACATCTTGCACAATTTGTGCAGTGATACCCCGGGTTAGTGTCCTGTTTGAGACGGGGTCAGTGAATCAAGGGCACAAAGTTGTAAGGCCTCCAGCATCAGCTTGGCACTGCAGGGGTCTTGATCGTGGTCCCGACCGCACTGCAGAGGTGAAGCGAGAAGAGATGTACTTGACATTGTGGTTGCTGCAGCTGCCGTCATCAAGGCTTCTGTCAGTTGGGGAACTTCTCGTGGTACCAGTTCTTTAGATGCAGCTTCCAATCAAATCCTTCACTGCACCTGTTTTTAACAACTTCAGGACAGGAGGTCCCACTTGTGAAGGTGTCGTGCCCAGGAGCGTGGCTGTCAAATCCGGTGCAGCATCTTTCTCTGGTAGAGTGCCATGTTCTTCAAAGCAAGTCTTCACTGTCCCCCGCATTCCACATACTCCTCGTGAAACACTGGCCTTTTGTGGAGCCATTGCAGAGTCCTGGTTATTGGTTTTTAACCAATATAGCCATAAACATACAGCCGGGTGCACACGGCCGTAAATATGCTGCCCACAAAGCTGCAGCATCAACAAGAGGGAACACCACGGTATCGGCTCCCGCTAACCTCAGACCAGCCAAAAAAAACACAGTTCAGAGCATTCGGCGTTCTGCTGATTAGCTTGCTGCTGAAAATCACTGGTCGCAAGGCAGCGGTGAGTGAGGAAACCCGGAATGGAGTGGAGCTCTTGGCGGAATCAACCTGCCATCTTCCTTCTGCAGCTAATTGAATCAATTACAACAGGTTTCAGTGAACTTTAACAATGTTTATAGGCTACTGACAGAGATATTTAAAAAGAGGGCTGTGATTTAAGAACTAAAAAGCAGCTTCTACAGAAAGCACTTTAGAACCAGTTTTCAAAAAGTTAGCCAAGACAACTACTCTTTTTGACAATTCTCCAAAAATTCCTTCTATGAAATGATAATAAAACCATGAAATATTTTCAATTCTATTGTCAGAAAGACACTTTCTGACTGTTGACAAAAGATACTTTTTGCAGTCTGCTCATTGCGCCTTTCTTTGTGGTGGCACACATATACTTGTCCAAGAATATTGAGCTTGCTGGGTTAACACACTAAATTTCAGGATGTCTAACTGTAAAGTCTTAGGTTTGACTCCGAATTAATCTTCCATTTCTCCTGGGATTTAATAACTGAATGCCAATCGGTTTGCAATATTACCATCTGTTAATTACCCTCTCAGGAATCTGTGCTAGTCTAAATCATAATAAAATATGAGCATTTCCCATATGAGATGGCTCAGTTACATCCATGCAGGATGCCAGCAGGCATAAAGAATTAGCACATAAGGTAGTTGCCTTGAAATAACTTTGCAATGGATATGGCAAATGGGTAATGTCCTAACAAAGGACACCCCAATAAAAACAGTGCCTCTTAATATATTATATTATAATAACAACCATACTTTCAGTTCTGTTTTGAAGACCCCAATACATAATGTATTAAATCCAATACAATATCAATGTTGTTTAAGTTCAGCAAGGTCAATGTGCTTTATGAAATGCAGCATTTGTTATGCATTTCTCCAAAAATCCCTTGAGAAGAATGACCATATTCTTTGTAGCGGTTGATCCTAAGTGTCTATACTAAATAATAGCAATTAGCTAGGTAAGGGTCTAGAAAGGGACAAACTTGAATGAGGAACACGGGAGACACCAGGTACACAACATGGTTACCAGTATGTCATGGTAACACTGGAAACAGTAGAGCACAAAGTTGTGTCTTCATTGTGCAGCGGTTTTGCATTTCTAAAATATTATACCCAGTATCCTACCCTTGAGCTACTCCTCATTTAACAATGTTTCATCACCAAAGGACAAGAGCTACAACCCAACAAATTAACATTAACATTAATTTGTTTAGTAAGGGCATATACTATATATATATTGAAACCAAGATATCAGTTGAGTTGATACTTATAAAATGCAATGAACACCCGAAGGCATCTTTGTACAGAACTAACAATATCAGAAAACATATGAAGATAATCAATATAATACATGAATTATCAAAATGCTTCATAAACATAGAATAGCCCTCTCTTTTGAGCAAGCCAAGATGGAGAAGGTTCCTAACAGAGGAAGCAACAAAAGAAAAGGGAGATGCCATTCAAATCCCCTCACCTCACTGAGCCTTCCAAATTGGGGGAATGACAGCAGGAGGGAAGCACCAAAATGAAGGGATCGCTTAGACTGGAAGGCAAACACATAACCAGCATTGGGCCTGCGTTATAGTAAGCTCTGTCGGCAGAGCACCCATGTCTTTTATAGGCACCTAACACGTTTGTTAAGTAGACAGAGAAAGTGCGACATCATGAGGCACAAGAAGCAATGAAAATCAAAAAAAAGTCTCCTCTACCTTTCAATGGCTTTTGGATGATCTCACTGGTTGAAGTAAGCGGGATCTATTGGTTATGACATTCCAAATTCTTGTAAATGTTAGAATAATAGTTCCCAATAAACTGTTCCAGAACAGATAGCAAAGATCTCTGGGTTCCTCTGGTTAAAAGGGAGTGGAAGGGTCTCCTATACTGCGGAGCCGAGAGAGAGGCAGACAACAGAAGAAGAAACAAGCCTTTTCGACAGGAAGTCTGCTACCTGAAAGAAATGTATAAGTGTGCTACTGTTTAATCACCAAATGTAAAAGCTGTATTATGTGGTTCTAATTGATGGACTTATTTGAGGCTTCATCATGGTGACTGAAATGTATTCTTTTTGAGAGGTAATTAATTGTTTTATCAGCTGAGCTCTGGAGAGTGTTCTTTTAAAGGAAACATAAAAAGAGGTTTCCACAAGGAACAATATGATTGCATATTACTAAACAATATATATATTGTATATATGGAGAAAGCAGAACCCACTGGGACTTTTATGGAACTCAAGTGAGAGCAAACTATTTGGACTATCAATGCCACAATGCCTTGATTGTTGACGACCATTGGGGCGGGACTTGTATATTCGAATAAAATGAGCTTCTGAATAAATACCACTGCCTCTGCATTTGTAAAAAGCCAGTGATCAAGAGCGATACCGCGCTCGAAACGCGTTTGGCAGTTTTTAAGATGGGAGTGAGAGGGCAAGCTGTGTCTGCTGCTGCTGGTGCCGGAGGTTATGTACAGTAACCCTTAATCTTGTGACATCTCCATGACGGCAACCTTCTTGTTTTAATGTTTTGCGTCTGGTCCGGCCGCGGAGATGTCCCGCCGCTGGTTTGGCGAATCCTTGGTACTCGCAACTGTGCGCACCCTTTGGAGTGGAGGGGGCATATTGGTGGACTGAACAAATTGCACCTCTGATACATCCACCCACAGGGGGTGAAAACATTGTGGCACAATCCCACTGGGGTAAAATTGCATATGGAGAAAGCGGAACCCACTGGGGCTTTTATGGATCTCATGTCTGGGCAAACTATTTGGACTATCAATACCACAATGCCTTGATTGTTGACGCCCCCCAGCCCCAGGGACCACCGCCCCCGGGGCTTTTCTGAATTATGGGGGGGGCTCTCAGCTCCCCCCCACCCCCGGGTACCGCCACCCCCCAGAGCTTTGTGATAATATATGCAGGGGGCTCACTGCCCCCCCCGCAGCCCCGGGACCGCAACCCCGGGGCTTTCTTTTTTTACAAAATAAACCTGTGGGGGTGGCTTTAAATTAAGTGGGAGGGGAGCCGCATGGCCCCCCTCCTGGAGCCTTGTCGTGGCCCTGGGGACCGCCACCCCCCAGGGCCGGCTCCTGCAGTGTCCCGGGGTGCCCAGCCCCGGGACACTGTAGTTTGCAATGACAGGGCGGGAGACTCGCGGCTCCCACCCTGTCATTGCAAACTGCTTTGCTTCAATGTAGCAAAGCAGATTGCTTTTCCACATGGGGAGCAGCATGTTAGCTGCTCCCAATGTGGAAAAGCAATGCTGGCTCCCGCAGGACGCGGGGAGCCCGCTGGGACCGTGGGGGGATTGGGGACCCCCCACGGTCCCCAACGAGGTTCCCAGCCCCAAGGGATGGGGTCCCCGGGGCTATTAGTGGCCCGGGAGGGGGGCCACACGGCCCTCCTCCCCCCCAAAAAATAAATAAATAAATAAAACAAAAACAAAGTCCGGCCCTGGGGGATGGGGTCCCCAGGACCATAGGTGGCCTGAGGAGGGGGGGCAACACAGCCCCCCTCCAAAAGAGAAAAAAAAATTAAAGGCCATGCCCCGGGGGATGGGGTCCCCGGGGCCGATTAAGGCCTCGGAAGGGGGGCCATGCGGCCCCCTTCCAAATTGTTTTTTGTTTTTTTAAAGTTAGGGGGCAGGCCCTGGGGGATGGGGTCCCCAGGGCCAATAAATTAGAAAAAGAAGGGGGCCACACAGCCCCCCTTCTTAAAAAAAAGAAAAAAAGGTATCGCGGAGGCCACGCCCCCTGTTGCTGCACTCTGCTCGTGCACGTGCAGATGGGGAACAAATTCCCCTTGAATACCGGAGGTCCCTGGGGGCCAACTAGCCCACCAGGAACCTCCAGTATGCGCCAGGGGGCTGCGTTGCAGAGAGGTGTTCTGAGGCCACGCCCCTTTTTACACCTCTCTGCAACGCAGCTCTGTGGCGCTTAATGGAGGTAGCTCGTGGGCTAGTTGCACCCCAGGGACTCTCAGGATTCAAGGGGAGTTAATCCCCCAACTTAAAACGCTCCACAGGGTTCGCTTGCACAGTGTTGAAGGGAGGGGGCGGGGCCTGAGGTGACATGTGTGCAAACACGACCTGTGGCACGCTTTAAGTTGAGGAATTAATTCCTCTTCAATCCTGAGGGTCCCTGGGGGCCAACTAGCCCATCAGGTACCTCCAGTAAGCGCCACGGAGCTGCGTTGCTGAGTGTTGTAAAAAGGGGCGTGACCTCTGAACATCTCTCTGCAACGCAGCTCCCTGGCGCGTACTGGAGGTACCTGGTGGGCTAGTTGGTTCCCAGGGACCCCCAGATTGAAGAGGAATTAATTCCCCAACTTAAAATGCGCCACAGGGCGTGTTTGCACACATGTCACCTCAGGCCCTGCCCCCTTCCTTCACCATTGTGCAAACGCGCCCACTGGCGAGTGGTAAGTTTTTGGAATTAATTCCCCTTCAATACTGAGGGTCCCAGAGGGCAAACTAGCCCACCAGGTACCTCCAGTATGCGCCAGGGAGCTGCGTTGCAGACAGGTGTTCAGAGACCACGCCCCTTTTTACACCTCACTGCAACGCAGCTCTGTGGCGCTTACTGGAGGTACCTTGTGGGCTAGTTTGACCCTAGGGACCCTTAGGATTCAAGGGGACTTATTTTCCCAACTTAGAACGGACACAGGGCGCGTTTACACAGTGGTGAAGGGAGGGAACGGGGCCTGAGTTGACATGTGCAAACATGCCCTGTAGCGTGTTTTAAGTTGGGGAATTAATTCCCCTTCAATCCTGAGGGCCCCTGGAGGCCAACTAGCCCACCAGGTGCTTCCAGTAAGTGCCACTGCGCTGCGTTGCAGAGAGGTGGTCCAGGCCGTGCCACTTTTTACACCTCTTTGCAACGCAGCTCTGTGGCGCTAATTGGAGATACCTGGTGAGCTAGTTGGACTGAAGGGACACTCAGGATTCAAGGGGACTTTATCCCCCAAATTAAAATGGCCACGTCAGCTCAGCCCCCCCCTCCCTTCACCAGTGTGCAAACGCACCCTGTGGCGCGTTTTAAGAGGTAGTTTTAACCCCCCTGCCCTATTATGTACTAGGGGCTTACAGAGGAGGTCATTCTAATCAAAGGGGTACCCCAACGCATAGTGTTCCCTAGTGTATGTAGGTGTTTTAACTATATTCTAAGGATCTTTTAGCATAGCACTGGCTCTAGGACTGTTTAGTCAGAGTCAGTTACCACCAGTACCCATCTGAAAAAGTTGAGGGTACTGGATGATTTTGCAACAAGGCCTCTTTCTGCTCCTCTGTTTGTTCTTTCTGCATGTCTTCCATCTTCCTGCACTTTTCTTCGTCTTTGTGGACTTCTTTTGCTTCTTTCTGCATTTCTTTTTCTTCTTACTGTGTGTTTTTTCTTCTTTCTTCACATGTCCTACCTCTTTAGTCGTAGTTAGAAACTAGCATTTAAAACACCTTAGAAATTAACTGAAAAAACAAAGGTTTCAGGCACGTTATAGTTACAAATTAGCATTTAAAAAACCATTGAAATTCACTGAAAAAACCATAGGTTTCAGGCACGTTATAGTTAGGAATTATTATTTAAAAAACCTTAGAAATTCACTAGAAAAACCATAGATTTCAGGGGTGTTATAGTTAGCTGGACATTTCACTCGTACAAAACCATTGAAATTCCTCTGTTTTAGTTAGTTCTGCTAACTATAACTCGCGCGCCCACAATCCACTGCTGATGATGTCACATATTACATCATTCATGACATGGTCAGTGACATCACTGATGACATCACTGATGACATCTCAAATGACATTCACTGATGACATCATCCAGTGAATGTGGATTGGTTCGTTATTTAAATATATATTATATATATAGCAATCTGCATTGAAGAATGAGTGGATATATAAATATCTGGATGGAGGATTTAGTAGCAGTGTGATTGACTGTTTACTTGACTAATTTATAGTGTCTCACTAAATATATTGGATGGTGATTAAACTGTGTGAATATCTGTATCACAATAAAGATATTCACTCACCCAAACAACTGTTATAACATGCAGTCTTAACCTCATATACCTACTGAATCAACTATTCACACATCTTTGGGCAGTCACACCCCCCTACTGAACCACACATACATTCACTTTCCCATACAATAACTCAGTTAACTAATCAATAACTAATATAGACCTTCACGTGGCTAGTAACCAACTGGTGCAGCAGTTTACACAACAACTGACAAACTGATACAGATATTCACACAGATAATTTTTGCACAGAGTCAAACCTGTATATTCTTCTGAAAAGCAACGTTTCACAAGGAGAGGACAAATACGTGTTTTGCACAATATTACAATACATTTAGCAGATGTATTTTATAGATAGGAATGTGATATATGGAAGCACACTCCGGCCGCCTGCCCTGCGCACCTTTTTTCTTGTGATAGCCTAAATATTATTGTGCTATACTGAGAGTGAGTCTCAATATCCTATTTTATCTGATTTTTTTCATGTGGAGACCTTTTTGAAAACAAACCTTAGGCCAAAACATATTATAGACTACTGCGCTGCGCACCATGGTAATTTGTATGTCTCCATGCAGTGCTGTGAGTAAAATTCATAATGCCATGATCCGTATTTAATAGGGTAGTTTTTCTAAGTCTATCTAGTCGGTAATGCCTTTACACCGGAGCATGCGTGTATGTTAATTCATTCACATGCAGGGAACATTGGACTTCATGTAAAAGAATGCATTTCCCTCTGTTTACTTTAAATTACATTTACTTTTCATTTCAGGAATGTGCGCATATTTTATATGTTTTCACCTTAAGGAGAAAGAACAACAAAATAGTTGCAGAATATTCTGTTCTTTTTTTAAACACGTCTAATGCCCTGTCCCTTAACACTCAGGGTCACAGTCACTATATTTCGTTTTTACGAGGCAGTCAGGGTGGCCCCATCTCCAGCGCAGCCCAGCGCACATCAACTGAAGAACAGTGTGTGTAATGGACGCTGCAACAGCCCGGGCGAGAAACATGAGAACTGCTTCCTGGAGGCGAGTTGTCCCTCCCCTTCCCTTTCTTCCAACAACTGCGTCCCTCATGCACATTAAATCAAACCACTGACAATGTGCTTTGATGCCAAAAAAGGTTGCAGTTTATTCAACAACATCACATGATTATACGCTTGCACAATCCTATTGCTTACTTAATATTCCTGCGAATATGCGTCCTTGTCTTTGCAATTCTTTTAATTGCTGCATGGACCCAGCCTCCTCAACTTACGGTGACGTGAGGGGCCACCTTCGTGGGCCTCTGTGCATGGGTCAAGGCTTCAACTTGCTACCGATTTGGGACCTGTCTGGGCTGCAAGTGCCGTCCCGCTTGCCCTGCCTTTTCGTGGGCCTTCCCTGCTCCCCGGGGTCCCTGCAGTGTGGCAACTCAAGTACCTTGGTTGAGCATCTACTCTATCTATCATGAGGCTGAGTCCTTCCATTTTGCTCCCTCGGTACCCCAGCCGTGAGGCATCCCAAGGGTCCTGTGGGAGCATCACATCTACTCTTTCCATGGCGGTAGGCCGCCCTTGGCTCCCTCAGTGCCCCTGCCGTGAGGCATCCCAAGGACCTGTATGGGCCTTCCCTCTACCTTTTAGTAATTCTCTGTTTTTCTACGTTTCTTGTTCACCTCTCACCTCTCCCCTTGCGGTTGCGGTGCCCATACCTTGAAGTGTGGGTGGGTGGGATTCCTTCTATTGTGCGAGGAGGGGGGTATGTGCCTATCTGGGCCGGCCTGTTGCCCCTTATTTAAACCCCATCCTCGCCTCGTCCGATCGCCCCCGGATTGGGGGGGCTCGCTCTTGCCCTGGGGCAACCAATCCTGGTCGCCCCCCTTCGAACGGGCTATTTAAATTTGCTGGGGAGGGGCTTCCTGCCTCCATCCGGCGTTTGGCCCAGGCCCCTATTGGGTCCAGCTTCGTTTCCCCCGGCCCGGGTTTTGAGATGGGGGAGGAGGCTAAATCCCTTTTAGCCCAATGGGCGTTGAACCACTGACATGCTTAGCTAGGAATATACACAGTAATAGATTCGACAAGACTGATATCAGTCAGACCTCCTAGCACTTTACAAGCAAACATATCTCCACAGGCAACTACACCCTTCGCCCTCATGCCTTTTGGAATAGCCCACATCAGCATCTCAGAAGGTCAATAAACCACTTGGACAGCATCATTCCCATCCCTCTTCACAGTGCTGCTGCCTGATGCATAGCTGTCAACCGTTCAAAGTTTTATTGAGGGTCTTCTCTTTAATATTAAACTGATGATCCTGCTAGAACTTTCTGAAGGGATCATTGGAGAGTCGCAGCAGAAAATGATCAAAGGTCAGGCACATACTTTGCTATTGTATTTATGCATTCAAATATTAATATAATTTATGCATTCAAGAATACATGCATGTGGATTTATAAAACAGGGGCCGCCACGGGCAGCAAAAGGTCTAGCTACGCAACTGCTTGGCGCTAAAATAAGTGATGTTCATTGTCGCCTAACTCAGTGGTACTCATTTTATCAACCGTCGAAGGGTAAAAGGCTGAGTTGGATCTATGACCAAACAAAGATCCCTACAAGGCATGCATTAGTCCGCTACCCCACCAGAAGCTTTGAACTTTTTCATTGTTATCATTTATAATTCAAACTCATCAAGTTGATGTGAGATCAACGATCCTGATTTTATTAGCTCTCTGAAAGGACTGCTTTGTTGCTCGATATAAACAACAGATAAAATTAATATCATCACACACAGAATGTAGAAAGAATATTTAGGTGGCATTTTGACGAAAGTAATTAACCTGTATTTTTCCACATCAAGGTGCCAATTCCGATCCTGTAAAACCCGGGTACGAATGGTCGTACGGAGCGTATTCTCCGTACGACTCGTACCCGGGA